>NW_011495064.1:15727671-15772370 GCF_000754665.1 Bison bison bison
AGGAGAAGGGGACGACAAAGGATGAGATGGCTGGATGGCATCACTGACTCGATGGACGTGAGTCTGAGTGAACTCTGGGAGTTGGTGATGGACAGGGAGGCCTGGCGCGCTGCAATTCATGGGGTTGCAAAAAGTCGGACACGACTGAGCGACTGAACTGAACTGAATTTGGTTGAAATGCAGCATCTTCCTGTAGATCTCAGTTTTTGGAAATTGTAAATGATACAAATCATTTCCTATTTCCTGATTAATTTGGGTACGTGAAGCCTTCCTAGTCTTGGTTATAAACATGTTATAGAGTTGGGACTGCAACAGCCCTACAAGATAGTTGTCTTCTAGATGCATCTGAGTTCCTTGCATGTTAAGTCGCTTCAGTCATGTCTGACTCTTTGCGACCCCATGGACTGTAGCCCACCAGGCTTCTCTGTCCATGGGACTCTCCAGGCAAGAATACTGGAGTGGGTTGCCATGCCCTCCTCCAGGGGATCTTCCTGACCCAGGAACAAACTCTGGTCTCTTAAGTCTTCTGCATTGTTATGTGGGCTCTTTATAGTAGCGTCATCTGGGAAGCCCATCTGAGTTCTGTATAAAAATTTAATTCAGCAAATATCTTTGTGGGCTATGACTGTGTACTTGTCTCTGTTTCAGTTGACTGACTTTAGTAATACTACATGATGACATATGTCAAAGATTTGGTGTTTTATTAGCAAAACATTTTCTATAATTAGAGTGAATTAATATTCATGTTTGTTTGCTTTGTTTGTTTGTTTGTGTTTTTTGCCTCAATGCATGGCTTGTGGGATCTTAGTTCCTTGCCCAGGGATCAAACCCACACTCTCTGCATTGGAAGCGCTGAGTCTTAACCACTGGATCGCCAGGGAAGTCCCATGAATTAATAGTCTTAAAAAAGATTTTTCTGTGTTTTCAACATCCTCTATATTTACCCAAATTTTTACATTTGCCTCCCACATTTTCCTAACTGTTCAACGTGCAAAGATGGTTTTGCTCTAAGAAAGAATTTATTGTAGTCTTTGTTTTAGTAGTTTTAGACTTATTAATCAGAGGCAGTGTAAGAGATCAATTTCTGGAGCTAAATAGTTTGAGCTTTAGTCTTGGTACTGTTTGATCTTGAAGTGCATCAATAAAGTGAGCATTACAATGTTATCTACCTCATAAGATAGTTGTGAGAATTGAAGTGAGCTAATATATGTTAAACATTAGAACAGATACATAGTGCTCACTCATTAAGTCGAGTCTGACTCTTTTTGACCCTGTGAACTGTAGTAGCCTGCCAGCCTAGTCCATGGGATTTTCTAGGCAAGAATACTGGAGTGGGTTGTCATTTCCTCATCCAGGGTATATAGTATGTGCTCTGTAAATGTTCTTGTAGCAGTGGCCATTTGAAAGTTTGCTGATGTAGTAGATGTTTTTACTACAGGGATTCTGTTGAAATTGAAGTATTTTTTTCTTTCAGTTTTTCACATATGTGGAAATGGGACCAGTGAAATCTGAGAGAGATAAATATTAATATAGAGTAATGATTTTATATTACAAGAGAAATAAATTATGTAAGTTAATTCATTTTGGACTTGAAATTGTTAAAAGAGGCTGGTGATTTCATACATTGTTGAACATGTGGTAGGCATGGGGGCACAAAGTAAGGCAGCCTTTTTACTTTTGAATACATGCTTGGTGATATTTTCAGGTAAGCCATTTTAGCGTAAGTACTCTTAATAAAATATAGATATGCAGATTGTGTGAGTTTAGAGAAGGGAGTTTGTTCAATCTGAGGGGAATAGAGAAGGCTTCTCAAAGGATGTTGCCTTTATGATCAGTTTGGGAAGATGAGATAGTGGGAGGGATATCCTAGGCTAAGGTACTTGTTTATACAGAGACAATTAGGTCTTTAAAAGCATATTAAATTCAGGGAAGTTTTGAGGGGAAGAGGAGTTGGGGTTGGATGGTTAGAGTTGAAGCTGAGAGATTGGGAAAGACAAGATCATAATACGTTTTGCTAAGAACTTTGGACTTGATGTCAATGGTAGGCAGCTTTTATAGGTTAAGACACAATCAGATTTTTTTGAAGAAAGATTCCAAGCTAATGCTCAGGTGTGAAAAGTGGCGAGAGCTGCATGTAAGTTAGTTTGAGAGGTGGAAACAATATAATTCGACGAATGTAGGGATGAGGGGAATTGACAAGGTGGCAATTACTCAGACTTAGGTTTCTACTTTGGGTGACTGGGTGAATGAATTAACCTGAATAGCAGTACAAGAAGGTATGGTGAGTAGCTTTTGTTGGCATATGCTGAGGAGCAAGGGGGACATAGTGATTTCAGTTATGTTAATTTTGAGGTTCTTGAAGGACATCCCGGAAGAGATGGCCAGGAGCCATTTGGAAATTCAACTTGAAGGTTTGGAAATAAATGAAGTGTGAAGATTTGGGAATACAGGTTTGGAAGGCATTGCCATTTATAGAGAAAGCCTAGTCTATGGTTAAGTATATTGGCTCCGGAGCCAGATTGAGTTTCAGTCTGTGATTCATCACTTATTAGCTGTGTCCCAAAGCAAGATGCTTAACTCCCTCTGCTCTTAATAATTAGTACCCAACTCATTTGGTTCTTGGAAAGATGTTAAGTAAATTGATACATGTAGATATTATTTGACCCACCATAAACACTCAATAAATGCTACCTTTTGTATTGGTGTTTTTAATTGCATCATTCATTTCAACAAGTGTTTGCCATATGGGGATAATAAGATGAATTTTAAATCCACTCTTTCCCCAGTTTTGGAAAGCTGTCTAGAAGGGGTGACAGCTCAGCTGAGACTTGAAAGAAATGAAGTTGGCTAGGTAGAGGAAGTAGCATGAGCACAAGTAGGTGCATGAAGCAGGTAATATTTGTTATAAGCAGTTTAGTATTACAGTGCAAAGCATGAGGAAGGGAGTGATGGGAGAGACTGAGGATCTTGGACTTGGTTCTATGGGAGCTATGGCTTCATACTCTTATGTACAAGAACTCCCAGTTTATGGTAAAAAATGTAGGGCCCATACCATACGATAGGTATGCTTTTAGCATTAATTGGGAAAATACAGCAAAAAGCTGCTACTTTTAAGTAGTTTTTATTGTAGATGTCTTATTATCTGTGTAATTTGAAAAATACTACAACACACATACTTTGAGCTTTCCTCATTGCTGGCTTAGCCTTGAAGTTTTTTTTTAATAGGGAAACAAATCAATTAACAGTCTTCTGCCTGTACTCCAGCTTCAGAAATTTTGTTGTTATTATCTCCTTGGTCTTTTTGTCTTTGTGGGCTTGTTTAATGCCCTCTTTAATTATTTCCTGTCTTTGCAGTAGGATTGTAGGAGGAAGCAGAAGTAAATTGTATGTATTATGTCCTTGTTTAACTGGAAATCTGTAGTTATAACCATATGTAAGTTGTTGAACATTTGGAAATCTATCCTTAGGAATGTTCTCTATAACAATAGATAGAATGTAGACAACAATAGATTTCTGTAAAGTGAAAAAAAAAAAAGTGAAAGTGAAGTCGCTTAGTTGTGTCTGACTCCTTGTGACTCCATGGACTGTAGCCTACCAGGATCCTGTGTCCATGGGATTTCCAGGCAAGAGTACTGGAGTGGGTTGCCATTTCCTTGTCCAGGGGAATCCTCCCGACCCAAGGATTGAAACAGGGTCTCCCACATTGCAGGCAGACGCTTTACTGTCTGAGCCACCAGGGAAGCCCACACTGTAAAGGAGTATATAAAAATAGTGTGAAGGCGGGTGGGAAGTGCCTCTCTGATATGTGCAGTGCACTGCTCAGAGTCTCAGGCAAAAGGTCATTTGGCAAGACACTTCCTGGGTTACCATCTCTAAAATGGGCTAGTAATTCTTGCCCAGGCTACATTATTATGTGATATGATAATGAATGTAGACATTCTTTGTAAGTTGAACTTCATATGTGAGGGATACAACAGGGTTAGCCAAACTCTTTGGGTATAGAGAGGAGAAAATGGAGGTACAAATGACAAAAAGGATAAATTAATTGCTACATAAAGTTAATTGTTTGTGACAAGGGCAGTGCTCCTAGAAGAAATAATTGTGGTCTAGTGTGAGTATGTTAAATCAGGGATGTATTTTTAGAGGAGATAAATATTATGTTTACTTTTTACAGGAATTAATAGCAATATTGGGGCAAATGGAAGTGTCGTCTTTGAAATTTATTGTGGGCACCAGGAATTCAAATCTTTATGATTTGTTTCTATGCTTTTACTTTGATTTATGAAGTTGAAGAGAGACAAGGAAGGCTGGGGAGATAGTACAGGGCAGTGGTTCTCAGCCTTGGTTGCTCCTTAGAGTCATCAGGAGAGTTTTTAAAGACATACTCTGCTAGGGTTCTAGTATTCTAACTTAAGTGACCTGGAGTGGAACCCAAGGCCACTTAAATTTTTATTATTTTAATTTTTAAAGCTTTCTCAGTGATTTTAATGTGCAGGCCAGGTTTAGAGGTTTTAACTTCACATAGAACCCTAAATGAACAAATGTATTTCATATGCCTGGAATAAATGAGAGATTTTATTTCAATTGAATAGTATTCTGTTGTTGTTTAGTCACTGTGTCTGACTCTTTTTTGACCCCATGACTGTAGCCTGCCAGGCTCCTCTGTCCATGGGATTTCCCAGCAAAGAATACTGGAGGGGGTTGCCATTTTCTTTTCTAGGGGATCTTCCCGACCCAGGAATCAAACCTGTATCTCCTGCATTGGCAGGTGAATTCTTTACCATTGAGCCACCAGGGAAGCCTCAATAGTATTTATTCTGTTTAGGCTTAATTTTTTTTTTTTTTTTGGTAAGAAACACCTCCCAAGTTAGTTTCTTTGCTAATAAAACCTACCCCACAGTAAATTAAATTATAAGTGAAATACGCTTATAAGCAGAACGGTACCAAGGGCCAAATTCCTGTTGCTTTCTTTTGTACTTTTCTGATGTAATGCATTTTTGATTTTTTTGTTTTTCAATCAGTTAAGTGCTATGATACTTTTCACCAAAATGCCACTGCAGCAGGGACCTACTACTGGGAGTATGAGGAGAGGAGAGGGGAAAAAGCAGCTGTAGAGGGCAGAAATGGCTCGGATTATCTACCAGATCAGCTGTTTCATGCCTAAAATGTTTTTGTTTTATGTTGTATTAAGAAAAAAACTAACTACTAGAATGTTACATTTTATCATATTAGAGCTTAGTGGGTTTTAAAAAATATATACTTTTATTAAATTATATGGCTTTGCGGGGTCTTTGTTGTCGAGTGGGCTTTTCTCTAGCTGTGGTGAGCAGAGGCTATTCTAGTTGTGGTATGCGGTCTTCTCATTGCGGTGGCTTCTCGTAGAGCGTGGGCTCCAGGGAATGCAGGCTTCAGTGGCTGTGACACTTGGCTCAGTAGTTGGGGCTCCCGGGCTCAGTAGTTGTGGTGCACAGGCTTAGTTGCTATGTGGGATCTTGTGGGACCAGGGATTGAACTTGTGTCTCCGGCATTGGCAGGTGGATTCCTTACCACTGAGCCAGCAGGGAAGCCCTAGAGCTTAGTTTTAATATGTTAAAAAGTTCTTCAAAACTATGAAAAATGATTCATTTATTCAAAAACATTTACTGTGTGTCAAAAACTTATTGTTTATCAACAAAATCCTTTCCTAGAGCTCTGGTTTAGTGAAAAGAGGTATATTACACATACATGCAGGTGATGGTAGACACTATAAGAAATCAAAACTGATACGAGATGGTGGTGGGTAAATTTGTACTGTGTGGTCTGGGGGGGAGTCTCTCTGAGACGGCCCTTGAGCAGATCCTAATGATGTGAGAGAGCAGCAAGGCAGGTATCCAGGGGAAGTTTCTGTTGGCTTGTTACTGTAGTATGGGGAAACAGCTGGATGGATTTTCATCATATTTGGATGGAATTTCACTTGCACTGATTTAAAATGTAGATTCAATGAGGAGTGATGAGACTGGTGTGATTACTAGTCTCAGAGAAAGGTGCCATCTCTGTTAAACAAAATAATTTCAAATATGAGCTCCAAATAGAAATTCACAAGGGTACATGTTCC
Source organism: Bison bison bison (assembly GCF_000754665.1). Taxonomy (NCBI): domain Eukaryota; kingdom Metazoa; phylum Chordata; class Mammalia; order Artiodactyla; family Bovidae; genus Bison; species Bison bison. Next base: position 15,733,766 of record NW_011495064.1, read on the forward strand.
AATTGTAGAATTATATTGATTTGTAGCTGAGTTACTTCTCACATGGGCAACTTTCTGTAGCAACTGGAATTTATATACAGATGATAAGGGTTTTTATGCAATATCAGATAGGGAAATTAGTCCCCAGACTTTACTTAATTATAGCCAGGTCAAAATCCTGAAGGAAGAATGTAATCTATATATTGAAGACTGGTTGAGAGATTTAACTGTGACAAATTTTCATATATATTGTTCAGTTTGTCACAGTTAATTGAATGAAACATATGAAAAGGGCCCCACAGTTTCTTGCAGGGAGTAGTAGTAAGTCCTTAATGATTGAGTCCTATCTATGGAAAGTTTTCAGTGGTGATTATGTTCTCAAAACTTTCTCAGTTGATGTCAGGTAACTTAAGATTATTTAAAATAAGTGGGAGAGAATTGGAACCTTAAATTCTGTATCTTTCAGAGAACCTCTTCCATGTTTAGGTAGATGTTGATTTTCCTGCCTGGAAAAATACTATCCCTGCTTTGTATTTTATCCATTTGCTACTTTTCCTTATGGCCTAGTCACCGAACTTTCCCAGATTTTCTTTGCACCAAGTTCTCTTATAGGAATACTCATTTTAACTTTGAATAATACAGTGTATTAGCAACTTTTGTTGAATGATTTTATTTTCAGTAACTTTAATAATACTTTAAAAGCTTTATAAGAGCTGAACTTTAATTTTGGGGTTCCTTGGTGGCTCAGTGGTAAAGAATCCGCCTGCTAGTGCAGGAGACGCGGGTTTGATCTCTGGGTTGGGAAGGTCCCTGGAGAAGGAATGGCACCCACTCCAGTATTCTTGCCTGGAGAATTCCATGGATGAGACATCTGGTGAGCTACAGTCCATGGGCTTGCAAAAAAGTCAGATATGACTTAGTGACTAAATAGCAACAAAAAACGTTAATTTTGTACCCTTTTTTATTGACTTTGAATTATGTTTTTGTGTTATGGTATAAACTGTTTTAAGCATTGAACTCTGATGATATCTCAGTGGATATGGACTTCTGCAATGTGTAGTTTCAGTTGGCAAAGATAATATATTTCTGATAATACTTTTCCAGGTTTTGAAGATATACATGATTAGTGCATTGATAAAGAGTTGACTGTTTCTTAATGTGGGTGTTAAGATAACTAAAAAACCCCACAATTTCCTTCCTTTAAAAATTTCCATTTTAAAAATGACTTACCTTATAGGCCATCAGATGTTGTTTAGTCACTAAGTTGTGTCTGATTTCTTTTGCGACCCCGTGGACTGTAGTCTGCCAGGCTCCTCTCTTCATGGGATTTCCGAGGCAAGAATACTGCAGTGGGTTACCATTCCCTTCTCCAGGGCATCTTCCCAACTCAGGGATCAAACCCATGTCTCCTGCATTGGCAGGTGGATTCTTTACCACTGAGCTACCTGGGGAAAGAGAAGCCCCTCTATGATTTCATTACTTAGAGATGGCTAGTCTTAGCATTTTGGTGTGCAGCAAGTTCTTTTTGCCTTTTTCTATTATTTGATGTATTTTTATAGTAAGATACGTTACGAACTATTTCCCGCCTTTACTTTGTTAAAATTGTATTTTCCTGTGTTTTTATTGTATAATTTAAAAATAAATTTTGACTAATGATTATAGTAAATGGTGTGTGTACTAGTAATACATGCATGGATTCATGTAACCATCACCACAGTCAGGATACAGAGCAGTGTCAATCCCTGAAAGAGTTCTCTGTGATATCTCTTTTGGTATCCCTTTGTAGTCAGCCTCCTCCCCACCCCTGAACCTTTGGCAATCACTGATCTGTTCTCTCTACTGTTTTGTCTTTTCTAGAATGTCATGGAAATGGAACCCTTTAGTACATAACTTTTTGATACTGACTTGTTGTGCATAGCATAATGTCTTTGAAAGTCAAGTTGTTGCATGTGTCTATCTGTAGGTCATTCCTTTTCATCGCTAAGTATTTCATCATATGAATGTATCGCCATATTTAGTCAGTTACTCTTGGGAGGACATGCTTTTGGTAATTATGAAAAGAACTATTATAAACATCTAAGTACAGATTTTTGTGTGAATGAAGGTTTTATGTCTCCAGGGTAAATATGTAGAAGTGGGATTGCATGGCCATTTGGTGAGTGTATGTTTAACTTCATAAGAAACCGTCAAACTAGTATGGCTGTACCATTATGCATCGCCATTAGACATTTATGAATTATACTTGCTCTGCATCCTTGCGAGCACTTGGTATTGTTACAAAGTCAACACTACCCAAAGCTATTTACAGATTGATTGCAATCCTTATCAAAATCCCAGTCACTACTTTTGCAGAAATAGAAAAATCCATTCTAAAATTTGTATGGAATCTCGAGGGACCCCAAACAGCTAGTGTTATTGGAAAAATAAATGCTGGAGGACTTACACTTCCTGATTTCAAAATTTTTTACTATGGTGCTATAGTAATCAAAACAGTGTGGTTCTGGTTTAGAATAATGAGTACAGAAGTACCCCTTATATAAGTGGTCAAATAATTATTGGAATGGAGGTCAAGACCATTCTCTTCAAAAAATAGTGCTGAGAAAACTGGATATCCACATGCAAAAGAATGAAGTTCTACCCTTATACAACCATATTACACCACAGACAAACATTTTCAAAACACCACATACAAAAATTAACTCAAAATGGATCAAAGATTTAAACGTAAGAGCCACGACTATTAAGCTCTTAGAAGAAAACAAAGTGGAAAAGCTTCACGATGTTGGATTTGGCAGTGAGTTCTTGGATATGACACCAAAGGCACAGGCATCCAGTGAATTATTTGACAAATAGGATTTCATCAAAATGAAAACCTTTTGTACATTGAAGGACACTATCAACAGAGTCAAAAGGCAGAACCCAGAAAGGGAGAAAATATTTGCAAGTCACATATCCAGAGATATAGCCAGAAATATTTAGACAATTATAGAAAACAACAACTCAAAAAACAGCAAAAAACAAATAGCCCAGTTAGAGAATGAGCAAAGGATTTAAATAGACATTTCTCCAGAGAAGATAAACAGATGACCAACAAACACATGAAAAGATGCTCAGCATAATTAATCATTAGGGAAATGCAGATCAAAACCATAATGAGGTATCACTTCACACCCATTAGGATGGTTATTTTCGAAAAAGCAGAGTAAGTGTTGGCAAGGATGTAGAGAGATTGGAACCTTTTTGCTGTGTTGGTGGGAATATAAAATGGCGCAGCCACTGAAGAAAACAGTATGCAGTCCTACATATAATTTAAAATTACCTTATGAACTCACATTTCCACATTTTGAGTAATACAGTTATTCAGATAATTAAAAATTATTGTATAAACTCACAATTCCACTTAAATATTGGGTATAAAGAGTTAAAAGCAGAATCTTGAAGAAATATTTGTATGCTATGTTCACAGTGACATTATTCCCAGCTGGACAGAAAGTAGAAGCCACCCAAGTGTCCATCAGTGGATGAATGTATAGACAAAACATGGTGTGTGTATATAATGAAATATTAGCCTTGAGAAGGGAGGAAATTCTGACACATAGTGCAACATGGATGAACCTGGAAGATGTTATGGTCAGTGAAGAAAGAGTAGTGACTGCCAGGTGCTGTGGGGACAGAAGTGAAGATTTAGTGTCAGTGATTATAAAGTTGCGGTTTCGCAAGATAAAAAGAGGTCTGTGGATGGATAGTGGTAATAGTCGAAAGACACTATGAATGCACTTAATGCCACTGAACTGTACACTTAATGGTTAAATGGCAAGTTTCATGTAATGTATAAATTTACAACTTGAGAAACATTAAAAAAAAATCAACTGGTCATGTTTATACAGGCCTATCTCGGGATTCTGTTACATAGATGTAATATGTTATCTCTTTGCCTGTAGCACACATTCTTGAGGTACTGTAAATTTTATAGCAGGTCTTAAAGTCATATAATGTGATTTGTCCAACTTTATTCTGTATCGAAATTATTCTGGCTATTCCAGTTCCTTTGCCTTTTCAGATTATTTGGGATTCAGTTTATCTATATCTCAAAAATGCTGTTGGGTTTTTTTAACTTTATTTTGTATTGGAGTACAGCTGTTTAACAGTGTTGTGACCGTTGGACTCAGGTGGATAGCAAAGGACCCAGCCATCCAGACACATGCATCCATTCTCCCCCAAACTCCCTCCCATCCAGGCTGCCACGCAACATGGAATTCCTGCTGGGATTTTGATTGAAGTTGCGTTAAATCTATAGAGCAGTTTGGAAACTGTTCATGTCTTTGCTATGTTGATTCTTGTAGTCTATGACCATCGTTTTATTTAGATCTTTTTTGATTTCTTTCACTGATCAGTTGTACTTGTCAGCATACATATTCTGTTTACCTTTTGTTTGATATATATCTTAAGTATTTTATGTTTTTAGAGCTCTTGTAAACTAACTGTTAGTTTTTGGGGTAAATTTTGTTTTCAGATTGATCATTGCTAGTAGATATAAAATTGATTGATTTTCATGTATTTGTTCAGTGTAGCCTTGCTAAACCTTCTAGTTCTTGTAGTTTTTGTTTTGATTTTTATTTATTTTATTTTTTAAAATTTATTTATTTATGGCTGTGCTGCTGCTGCTGCTAAGTCGATTCAGTCGTGTCCGACTCTTTGCGACCCCATAGATGGCAGCCCACCAAGCTCTCCCGTCCCTGGGATTCTCCAGGCAAGAACACTGGAGTGGGTTGCCATTTCCTTCTCCAGTGCATGAAAGTGAAAAGTGAAAGTGAAGTTGCTCAGTCGTGTCCGACTCTTAGCGACCCCATGGACTGCAGCCTACCAGGCTCCTCTGTCCATGGGATTTTCCAGGCAAGAGTACTGGAGTGGTCTTTATTGCTGCATGCCACCTTTCTCTAGTTGCAGTGAGCAGGGCTGTTCGTTGCGGTGCACAGGCATCTCATTGTGATGGTTCCTCTTGTTGTGGAGCACAGGCCCTAGGCTTACGGGCTTTAGTTGCTCTGCGGCATGTGAAATCTTCACAGAGCAGGATCCCCTGCATTGGCAGGCAACTTCCTATCCACTGTACCACCAGGGAAGTCCTTGTTTGTTTTTTTTTAGATTCTTTGGGATTTTCTGCATACATAATCATGTTATCAGTGAATAGGGGCTGTTTGATTTCTTCCTAATGCGTCTGGCTCCTCATATCTTATTGCAGTGGCTAGATCCTCCATTAAGATATTCGATAGAACTGTTGAGAGCGTAATATCCTTGTCCTATTCCTGATCTTAGGGGAAAGCCTTCGGTCTTAGCATTAAGTGTTTCATAGTGGTAGACTCTGTAGCTGTCCCTTATCAGATTGAGGAAATTCCCTTTTAACTTGCTGAGGGCTTTTTTTTTTTAAATCATGGAAATATGTTGTATTTTGCCAGATGTATCTACTGACTTAACTGTGGTTTTTCTTCTTTAAGAAGTTATCGTGATAGCTTACATTGATTGATTTTTGAATACTGAACCAGTTTTGCATTCCTGGGAAAACCCTGTTTGGTCCTGGTGTATTGCTAAACTCCATTTGCTTTTATTTTGTTGAGGATTTTTGCACAATCTCCATGAGGGATAATGGTATGTAGTTTCTTTTTTTGACCTTTTTCTAGTTTTTGATATCAGGTTAATTTAGGCTTCTTAAAAGGAGTTTGGAAGTGTTCCTCTTTTTCTGTTTCCTGAAAAAGATTTTGTAGAATTGGTGTTACTTCTTAAATTCCCCAGTGAAATCAGGTAAGCCTGGAGATTTCTTTGAAAAGTTTTAAACTAGGAATTTACTTTCCTTAATTCAGATTACCTGTTTCATTTTGAATAATTTGGTAGTTTGTGGTTTTTATGGAATTTCACCTTTATTTTCTAACTTATGCATATTGATCTGTTTATATTATTCCTCAGTTATCTTTTTAACATTTCAAGTGTCAAATTTAAATATTGTGACAACACAATTTGTCACATTTATGTGCATAGAGTTGTTCATAGTATTCTTTTATTTATCATTTGATGTCTGCAGGATCTGTAGGCTAGCTCCTCTTTCATTTGGTTGTGTTGGTAATTTATATCTTCTTTTATTCTTTGCCACTCTTGCTAGAGCTTTATCAATTTCATCAATCTTTTCAAAGAACTCATTTTTGCTTATATTGATTTTTCATTATTGTTTTTCTAGTTTTACTTTTGCATTGATTTCCACTATTAACCTTTATTATTTCTTACCTTTTCCTTGCTTTGGATTTATTTGGGATTTGTTCTGGTTTTTTTAAGTAGAAGCTAAGGTTATTGATTTAAGGCCTTTTTCCCCACCCCAATATAAACATTCAAGTCCTATAAGTTTTACTCTAATCACTGTTTTAGCGTCAGATGCCTTATTTTGATATTATATTTTCATTCTCTTTTGGGTGTGGAGAGCTGTGCTACAGCTTGAGGGATCTCAGTGTTCCCCAGCCAGGGGAACAGCAGTGAAAGTGCCGTATCCTAACCTCTAGAACATCAGGGAACTCCTTCATGTTCATTCTTTTAAAAATGTTTTCTGAGTTACTTTAGACTTCATTGACCTAAGAATTGCTTAGGAGTATGTTATTTAATTTACAAGTATTTAGAGGTTTCCCATTATGTTTCTGTTACTGATTTCTACTTAAATCCTTTGTGGTCATTTTGTTTGTGGTTGGTTGTTTCATTGGAGTATAGTTGTTTTACAATGTTGTGTTAGTTTCTGCTGCTGTTGTCATTCAGTCTCTAATTCACTTCTGACTCTTCGTGACTCCACACACTGCAGCGTATCAAGCTTCCCTGTCTATCGCTATCTCCTGGAGTTTACTCAAACTCTTGTCCATTGAGTCAGTGATGCCTTCGAACCATCTCATCCTCTGTGGGCCCCTTCTCCTCTTGCCCACAGTCTTTCCCAGCATCTGTCTTTTCCAGGGAGTTGACTCTTCACATCAGGTGGCCAAAGTATCGGAGCATCAGTTTCAGCCTCAGTCCTTCCAGTGAATATTCAGGGTTGATTTCCTTTAGAATTGTCTTGTTTGGTTTCCTTGCAGTCCAAGGGACTCTCAAGAGTCTTCTCCAACACCACAGTTCAAAAGCATTGATTCTTTCGTGCTCAGCCTTCTTTATGGTCTAACTCTCACATCTGTACATGACAACTGGAAAAACCATAGCTTTGACTATATGGACCCTTGTTGACAAGGTGTTGTTTCTGCTTTTTAATACACTTTCTAGATTTGTCACAGCTTTTCTTCCTAGGAGCAGGTGTCTTTTGATTTCATGGCTGCAGTATTTGTCTGCAATAATTTTGGAGCCCAAGAAAATAAAATATGTCACTATTTCTACTTTTCCCCATCTATTTGCCATGAAATGATGGGACTGGATGCCATGATCTTAGTTTTTTGAATGTTGAATTTTAAGCCAGCTTTTTCACTCTCCTCTCTACCTTCATCAAGAGGCTCTCTAGTTTCTCTTGCTTTTTGCCATTAAATATTAGAGTTCCATAAAAGCAAAATTTCTCTTTGCTTTTTGCGTGCATATCTGAGGTTGTTGGTATTTCTCCCCACAGTCTTGATTCCAGCTTGTGATTCATCTAGCCCAGCATTTTGCATAATGTACTCTGCATGTAAGTTAAATAAACAGGGTGACAGTATACACCATGACGTACTCCTTTCCCAATTTTGAACTAGTCCATTTCACGTCCGGTTCTAACTATCACTTCTTGTCCTGCGTACAGGCTTCTCGGGAGACAGGTAAGATGGTCTGGTAAGTGATTGAGTTATACATATGTGTGCATTCTTTTCTTTTACTATATTCTTTCCCATTAGGACCTTGTTGTTTATCCATTCTGTATATAATAGCTAACATCTGCTAACTTGCTCTATCATCAACCTCTTGCTCTATTCTTGTCCCAACCCTGTCCCCCTTGGCAACCACAAGTCTGTCCTGTGTCCAGGAGTCTGTTTCTCTTTTGCACTTGGGTTCATTTATGTCACATTTTAGATTCCACGTGTAAGTGATATCATATAGTATCTTGTCTTTCTCTTTCTGACTTCACTTAGTATGATAATCTCTAGTTGCACCCTTGGTTGCTGCAAATGACATTGTTTTGTTCTTTTTAATTGTTAAGTAATAGTCCATTATATCGGAGAAGGCAATGGCACCCCACTCCAGTACTCTTGCCTGGAAAATCCCATGGACGGAGGAGCCTGGTAGGCTGTAGTCCATGGGGTCGCTAAGAGTCGGACACGACTGAGCGACTTCCTTTCCACTTTTCACTTTCATGCATTGGAGAAGGAAATGGCAACCCACTCCAGTGTTTTTGCCTGGAGAATCCCAGGGACAGCAGAGCCTGGTGGGCTTCTGTCTATGGGGTCTCACAGAGTTGGACACGACTGAAGCGACTTAGCAGCAGCAGCAGTCCATTATGTATATGTATCACATGCTCTTTATCCATTCATCTGTTGATAGACGTTTAGGTTGTTTCCATGTTTTGGCTACTATGAATAGTGCTGCTTTGAACATTGGGATGCATGTATCTTTTTGAATAAGAATTTTGTCTGGACAAATGCCCAGGACTGGGGTTGCTTGATCTTATGGTAGTTCTTTTAGTTTTCTAAGGAACCTTCATACTGTTTTCTGTGGTGGCTGTACCAACTTAAATTCCCACCAGCAGTGAGGAGGGTTCCCTTTTCTCCGTGCCCTCTCCAACGTTTGTTATTTGTAGACTTTTTATTTATTTATTTTTTAAACTTCATCTTTTTTTCTTTTTTTAAAGATTTTATGTATTTGGCTGCATGGGGTCTTAGTTCCCTGATCAGGGATCAAACCCATGCCCCCTGCATTGGAAGTGTAGAGTCTTATTAACCACTGGACCACTAGGGAATTCCTGTAGACTTTTTAATGATGGCCATTCTGATCTGTGTGAGTTGGTATCTTATTGTAGTTTTGATTTGCATTTTTTCCAATACTTAGTGATGTTGAACATCTTTTTTATGTGCTTATTGGCCATCTGTATTTCTTTTGAGAAATGTCTGTTAAGGTCTTTTGCCCATTTTTGGATTGGGTTGCTTGTTTTTTTGTTGTTGCTTGTATGAGCTATTTGTATGTTTTGGGGATTAAGGCCTTGTTGATTGCATCATTTGCAAATATTTTCTCCTAGTCCATAGGCTGTCTTTTTGTTTTGTTTATGGTTTCCTTTACTGTGGAAAAGCTTATAAGTTTGATTATGTCCCACGTTTTATTTTTGCTTTTATTTCTGTTGCCTCGGGAGACTGACCGAAGAAAACATCGACATGATTTATTTATGTCAGAGAATGTTTTGCCTATGATCTCTTCTAGGAGTTTTATGGTGTTGTGTCTTATATTTAAGTACTTAAGCCATTTTGAGTTTTATTTTTGTGTATAGTGTGAGGCTGTGTTCTAACTTCATTGATTTACACGTGATTGTCCAGTTTTCCCAACACCACTTGCTAAAGAGACTGTCTTTTTCCCATTGTGTATTCTTACCTCCTTTGTTGAAGATTAATTGACCAGAGATATGTAGGTTTATTTCTGGGCTCTCAGAGAACATACTTTTATTTCTTTTATATTAAGGTCTGTTTTATGATCCAGGATACAATATATCTTGATTAATTTTCAATGTGCACTTGAATGTGCATTCTACTGTTGATAGGTGGAGTATTTTAAAAATGTCATTGGTTGATGGTGTTCAGTTTCTCTATATCTATGTTCGTTTTCTGTCTGCTAGTTCTGACAGTTACGGAAAGTTGAAATCTCCAGCTGTAATTATGGATGTCTGTTACTCCTTTCAGTTCTTGTTAATTTTTGCTGAATGTATTTTTAAGTTGTTAGGTGTATATGTATATTTAGGATTGCTTCATGAATTGACTCTTTTGTCATGTAATGTCCTCATTTATCCCTGGTGATTTTCTTTGTTCTGATCTTTGTCTCATCTAAATATGACTATTCCGTCTTTCTTTGATTAACATTTACGTGATGTATCTTTTTTCCATCTTTTTACCCTTTTAGAATTATAAAAGTTTCATTTAGACATCATAGAATTAGATTGCATGTGTGTTTTAAATTCCAGTTTGTCTTTTCATTGGTGTACTTAGGCCATTTATGATTACTGAATAGTTGAATTTTGGTTTAGATGCTCCATTTTATTATTTGTTTCCTCTTTTTTTCTCTAGTTTTTCTCTTTCTGCTTTTTTGGCTTGATTTTTTTTTTTTAACCTTATCTGTTGCTTTTGTGTGTTTTCATAGTTACTTGAAGGATTGCAATATATATTTTCCTCTTAGTCTATTTAGAATCAGTATTTTACCACTTTAAGTGGAATGTAGAAACCATACCCGGAGAAGGCAATGGCACCACACTCCAGTACTCTTGCCTGGAAAATCCCATGGACAGAGGAGCCTGTTAGGCTGCAGTCATGGGGTCGCTAAGAGTTGGACACAACTGAGCAACTTCACTTTCACTTTTCACTTTCATGCATTGGAGAAGGAAATGGCAACCCACTCCAGTGTCTTGCCTGGAGAATCCCAGGGACGGGGGAGCCTGGTGGGCTGCTGTCTATGGGGTTGCACAGCTGGACACGACTGAAGCGACGCAGCAGCAGCAGCAGCAGAAACCATACCACTCTATTGTATCCTCCTCTTTTAAGTTATAATCGACTTATTTATTATATATATGTGACATTGAAGAGTATCAGACATTGTAGTAATTTTTGCTTTCAGTTATCAAGTACATTTAAAAGACTGAGTTGGAGAATCATCACTTATATTTACCCAGATATTTACCATTTCTGTAGCTCTTCCCTCATTCTTGATACTCTATAATTTCCCTTCTCTTTGATGAACTTCTTTTTGTGATTCTTTCTGAGCAGGTTTCCTGACAACATTTCTAGTTAGTGTTCCCTCATCTGAGAATGTCTTTATTTCACCTTCATTCTTGATGGATTTTTTTTTGTTGAATTGAATTTCTTTTTTGCAGTACTCTACAAATTGTTCAGTTCCAAGTGAAGTCCATGATTTTTAAATGATAAACGTGCTTTTATTGTAGTTATTACTTACCTGTACGTAACATATCCTCTGGTTGCTTTCAAGATTTTTCTTTGTTAGTTTTAGTTTTAAGTTTCAGCAGCTTTTTGTGTCTGGCTGTGAATTTTTAACTTATTATTTTTGTGAAATTTCTCCTGCTCCCAAAGAAAATCTGTACTAATGCAAGTCATTAGTGTCAGTCAGGAATCTGCAAACTATGGCCTGTCTCCTGATTTTATAAATAAATGCTACTAGAACACATCTGCTGCTGCTACTGCTGCTGAGTCGCTTCAGTCGTGTCCGACTCTGTGCGACCCACTGGACTGCAGCCCACCAGGCTCCCCTCGTCCATGGGATTTTCCAGGCAAGAGCACTGGAGTGGGGTGCCATTGCCTTCTCCGAGAACACATTTACATCCCTTCATTTACTAAAATAAAGTAAATAAATGTTTCTTTTGTAGTACAGTGGCAGAGTTGAGTAATTATGAGAAAAGACCTTAAATACTATTTGATCTTTTTATAAGAAGTTTGCTGATAATCTGGTATAGTTGGAGGAAATTTGAGTGTTTCTTATGAGGCCTTAAATACTATTTGATCTTTTTATAGGAAGTTTGCTTATATCTGGTATAGCTGAAAGAAATTTGAGTGTTCTTCTGTTAAATTTTCTGCTTGAATTTCTTTTTAAACTTTATCTGTGTAGGGTTCAAAGTCATTTTATAATTGTCTTCTAACAAGGTGCAACATGTGGTATAGAATGGGTATAAGAGTTTTCCCCCCTCTGTTTAAAAACTGAAAATGACTTCTTAGCTGATTTTCCTCAAAAACTTAAAACATTAGTTAAGCATGGCTCTTCTTTCTTTGAGAAATTTATTTTCAGACATTTTAAACTCATAGGGCAAATAAAGTATAAATTTCTGTTTATTTTAAAGGTAGCCTTGGAAGTTTAAATATAGGTTATAAGTTTTTTTTATTAATGTTATTTGCAGCATTAAAATGTGTTGACATTGTTCCATAGTAATACTTCCAAAACCATAAAACAAAGCAATATGAATAAAAGTGTCATTTAACATATAATTTCATACAAAATTTTGAAAAGGTATTTTCTTACTGAGAGCTCAGCCATAGGTTTCTTGGTTTCTTCATCTCTTTTATGAACCTTTATGTACTTAAAATTGTTATTCTTTTAACTGAAAATAAATGTTGATTTTTACCTCCCATTGTGAAACCTATGCTTGTTTTTTTTTGCTGTACAAATACTCAGTTCTGGGTCACACTTAAGCACACATGGATTTCATTTTTTTCCAAAATTAGAGAATTTGTGTCCTTGATCTTATTTTTTGTCAGGTAAAAAGAGTTGCTCGAACATGTTAAGACGATGAAAAGTTCCCTAAAACGTTCTTTGTTCATTGAAGGATGTTTTTTCTTCACAGAAATCTAGAACTTGTTTACTGGTAGATGTAAATAAAATCTTGAGCATACTATGCGACTACATTAACAGAGCTCTTTTTCTTGAAATAAGGTTCTCAGGCTGAGTAAAAGATTCAGAGAAAGAGCCTGTGGTGGGTTGTATAATCTTCCATCAGAATTCACGTGCTCATGGGAACCTCAGATTGTGACCTTATTTAGAAACAGGGTCTTTGCAGGTGTAATTAGTTAAAATGAGGTCATATGAGCTCAAAGAGCCTTCAGGGTAGGGTAGTATGGCCGATAATCAGTATACTGTCTTCTGCTGTGCAGTACAGAAAGTCACTGCTTACAAATGGCCTTTTGTAACTCAGCTCAGAAATACTGGGAATGGACTCATCTGAATAAACATGGTCCTTTTACATGCTTTGTGGGCCTGAGAGACTTCTGAAGTCATTGCCAGTAAGGCTGTTTGGTCACTGCATTACTTTGAGTGCTAATATTATATAGTGTAAGAAATTTAAAAAAACAGTGTGGATTTTTTTTTTTTTTTTTTTTTAGTCATGATCTATTGAATTCTGGGGTTGCATGGAAACCCAGTTGAAAACCCTGGTGTAGATTTTTACATTTTATACCTCTGTACAAGTTTTAACAAAATAATGGTTTTTATAGTTCCTTAGCTAATGACCTATCCCTAAAACTAAACAATTTGTAGTTTTTTTTTTTTTAATTTTACAGTTATGTGTGGGAGGCATGGCACATATGGGAAATCCCTGCCTTCTGCTGAATTTTTCTGTGAACCAAAAACCTCTATAAAAAAAGGAATAGTCTGTTTTAAAATTTGAAACTATCCTTACAAGTTCTTACGTAATTTACTCTGAGTTCCTATAATTTGTATGATTTCTTGTGGTTTTACCTAGAGATGAGAAGTGGTAGGTAAATATTCCTGTTTTATTGTATTACAGAGATTATTTTTCTGTATGCTGACATACATTTCAAACCAATAGATCTGAGAATGAACTATAGAAATTCCATGAATTTTTCTGTTTTATGTAGATAATGAATAAGTTTCTAATCAGTTTTGTAATGCCTCCAAGATGAGAGAGCTATAATAATTTGAGATTAAGAAAGCTAACCCTAATATTCATTGATTATAACATGTTTTATAGTTGTCCTAGATATTGATGAGTTGGACCCTGGTTTATCTCTTTGCTGCTTTTGTATTACTGCTCAATAATAGTACCAAGATCAGGAATGTTCTGTAGACTTCTGGTGGGAGTTTAGAATAAGGTGTACTGACTGGTGGCAGAATTACTTGTCCACAGAGAAGTTTCTTCACTAGTACAATTAAATTTTACAGTTGATCATTTTTTTCAAGTCTTTTTATAGAGACTGTATTCATGACAGTGTTTAACATTAGTCTTTTTATAAATTAAAATGTAGAAATCAGTGTTATCTTTTCCAAATTGTGCTTTTTGGTTTTATATTTAAAGCTTCCATGTTTTACTGTCTTTTGTAATACTCCTTGAAATTCTACTCTTAATTTATTCTGATAAATTGTATGGTTAGTATACTCATTTTCTATTAAAATACTCTTCTGATATTGATTCAGCAGAAACTTCAGAGGACATTGATCTTCAGTAGTAGTCGACTGTGGTTTTTCAGTGGTAGTTGAACTAAGAGACTACTAGTTCTCTTAACTTAGGTTATAGCCATCGTCCATAATTTTATCTCAGATATGTATGTGTGTGTACTCAATCGTGTCTGACTGTTTGCAACCCCACGGACTATAACCTGCTAAGCTCCTCTGTCCATGGAATTTCCAAGGCAAGAATGCTGGAGCAGGTTGCCATTTCCTCCTCCAGGGAACCTTCCTGACCCAGGTATTGAATTTATGCCTCTTCTGTCCCCTGCGTTGGCAGATGGATTCTTTACCACTAGTGCCACCTGGGACTGGGAAGCCATCTTCCTCCTGGGAAGCATATCTTAGGTATAAAAGCCCAAAAGAACTTTTGAGATCATTACCTAGAAACTGTCCACATTGACTTTATGCTTAATGACTTTTGTAGGGGAAGTAGGGAAAGATGTAAAAAAATACTGAATATTTATTTTAATTACAGTATAGTTGATGTACAATGTTGTATAGTATTGGATATTTAATTTTTTTTCCAAACAAATTATTTTGAAGTAGTGTAATACAGAGAACTTCCCTATAACCTTTACTAAGTTCCACTAATTTTAATATCTTAACTATTTTACCACACTTGATTATCATTCCCTCATGTATACATTCATACTGCTTTTGCTCACTTGTGAATAGGTTGCATATATCATATCCTTTTATCCTGTTATGCCTTCATAACAGCAATATAGTTTTCAAGTTCTGATAATTTCATATTGTTACTTTAAGCTACAGTACATATTCCAATTTAATCGGTTCTAATAATGCCCTTTAGAGAATCTTTTTCTAATCAAAGATTATATAAGGTATTTAGTTGCCATGTAAGCATTTATTTTAAAAGATCTTATTCGTCTTAAAATCTTCAGTGTTGAATTTTTGTTCTTTTAACAGCTAAACCAGGTGGACAGGTGAAATGTCAGTATATTTCTGCCGTGGATAAAGTTATTTTTGTGGATGATTATGCAGTAGGGTGTAGGAAGGACCTTAATGGAATCTTGTTGTTAGACACTGCTCTGCAAACTCCAGTTTCAAAGCAAGATGATGTGGTTCAGCTTGAATTACCTGTCACAGAGGTAAGTTGAAATAAGTATGCTTTTCTACTTAATGTAGTTTCAGACTTACTAGTCATTAAATGAAATTAGATTGTCCTTTGAGGATATTATCTACGTACCCCTATAAAAATAAGGAATTGTGAATTGTACAGGTTAAACCACTTTAACAGAAACCCCAAAATACAATGGCTTAAACAAGATAGTTTTTTTCTAGTAACAGTACAAGGAAAGTACAGGGACAACTTTGCTTACTGCAACATTTAGCTTCCGTCTCTTGAGTCCGAGACTGCTGCTTCAAGTCTTATTACTTCCCAGGTTTAGGGAAAGGGAGGGCAAAAGGCCAGGGAGCACACTGGCATTGCCTGCCTTTCCTTTCCTCCTTTCCCTTTTACCTCCCTCCCTCATCCTTTCCTTCTCTCTGTACTCCCTTCTTCATTTTTATTAATTCTCTTTTACGAACTGTTTCACGTGTGCCCTTTTTGTATTCAGTTAATTCATTGGCCAGAATGTAGTCATATGGCCACATTAAGCTGAGGTGGTTTTTTTCTTTAATATTAAAAAAGAAGAAATAAATATTAATGGACGACCAGTAATCTTGGCTATGTAACATGTTTCTTAACAATTCCAGATTAAAATTTCAACATACATATTTTTGTGTTACATATTTATTACTTAATTTATAAGTGTGTCCTAACAAATCTTTTTGTGTATGTTGATGTTCATATCATGTTTAAAACTATATTTTTTAGATTTATCAGACTTTAAATCATCTTAAAAATATAAGCGATTATAATGTTGTATTCCCCCCAAAAGTGAGATATTATTTCTGTCTTTATCCCAATTTGTTGATTATTAACTGTTTTGTGTTTGATGGATTGATATAATTAGTTGATAAAATCAATATAGCTTATTTCCCATTTTTAAGACATGCAAAGTGTTACTGTGTGGGTCAGTGTCATATCACAGTCATCTAGTATGTTAATATGGAAAGCATTTGCTGAAGTTCTGAGCTCTGAAAACAGAGTAGCCATCTTTTTGTCATAAGAATATCTCGATCTGGGGGCATGTTAAAATCTTTGGACAGAAAATTAATTATAATTAGTTCTACTTGTTTTGAATGTTTTTTCCCCTCCTACTTAAAGGAAATTAGACCTGGTAATATCTTAATAAAGCTGCTATCTTCTATACATTGTAGTGTACAATGAAAGATGGTATCAAACCATTGGGTTTTAAAAGGAACTACAGAATTACAATAAAATAGTTGAACATTTGTATAAAATGGACCCTGAAGTCAATATTTAGCTAGATATTTAGCCAACTTCTGCCACCTCTCCCACCTTGCCAGTTCCTGATGTCTGTTGCTGGTTTTCTTTCTTTTTACACAAATAATTATAGTTGTCTTGTTCATGTAATACTGTTCGTAGTTCTTCTACCACCCCAGGTACCCTTTCCTGCATCACGTTGGTCTCTCACTGTCTTACCTAAAGTGTGCAGTCCTGGGTTTGGTTGGATTAGTGTGGACGTGTTCTTTTCCATATATTGACCATATATTTCTGTTACTGTAGTTCATACTGAATACGTGGGTAACAATGCAAAGGGCTTTTTAAAAATTACCTGATGATTTAATGAGTGACCGCTCTTACGGTTTTACATAGTAAAGCTCACTGAGGGACTTTACATTTGTCTTTAAATTTTTCTCTCTTTTATTTTTGTTTATAGTTTCAGCTTGTCCAGTTTTTTCTTTCTGGCTTTGTTTTATAAAAACTTCCATGTATGGAGACTTTACTGTGTGGTACTATGCTGAGTACATTGCTTTATCTCATTTAATTTTGTAACAGCCTTGCAAATCATTATTTGGTTAGCTAAGTTGGTTTAAAAAAAATAGAAGTAGTAAATTTTCATATAGTACCTTTCAGAATTAAAATATATGTGTAAGAATCCAAATTAAACATTTTTGGTATGATTAATCTTTTGTGATCATCTGTTTTTATTTAGGCACAACAGCTCCTATCAGCATGTTTAGAAAAGGTAGATGTTTCTAGTACGGAGGGTTATGATTTGTTCATCACACAGCTCAAAGATGGTTTGAAAAATACATCTCATGAGACTGCAGCAAACCACAAAGTTGCTAAGGTAAGAAGTTAAAAAAAAATTTACTTTGTTTAGGGTTATAACAGAAAGAACATTTCCATACTTTTGCCTTTCTCTGTTCTCCCTTCACTGATGACTAGAGTGGGAGATAGTGCTTTGAATTAAATCCTTGGCTATATTTCATTAATTGTTCTGCATTTTTCTTTTAAGATTTGTAAAAAAATTATAAATGTAATACATATACAATTTTTATATTGAAGCATATAAAGTAGAAGCTGTTTTCTAAAAAAATTTTGCCTTTGTAAGTATCTTTTTTCTCAAGTCTAGCTGAAATTATACTAAAATACTGTGATGTACTGTTTGGACTGCTTAGTCTGTTTGGACTGCTGTAATGGAATACCACCGGCTGAGTGGTATTTCTTTTGGTGAAGTCCTTCTTTCTGGGATATAGCAGGTACCTTCTCACTGTGTCCTTATATAGTGAAAAAGGCAAGGGATCTCTCTGGAGCCTCTTTTATAAAAGAGGGCTGCACCCTCATGACCTAAGTACCTTCCTTCCAAAAGCCCTACCTGCTAATAGACTCCCCTTTTGGGTTAGAATTTCGGCAGATGAATTTTGCAGGGATACAAGCATTCAGATTATAGTGTATACCTTGCTTTTTTTCATTGAAGAATGTATATTGAGGATCTTTTCATATCAGTGCTCATATATCATCTGCATTCTTCCTAATATTTATATTGAAGTATATTGTATAAATTCACCATGATTTTATGAATCTTAATTCCATTAGTGGAATGTTTTATTTAGTAAAAACAGAAACCATGTTGTGCATTTCAACAGAGAGAAGTTATTGTGAGAAATTGACTTAATATGTGTATGAGAACCAAAAAAGTGAAAACAAAACCCTGATGTAACACAGATGGTAACTGTGGGGAGCAGCGCTCATTTTGGTCTGAAGGAACAGGATGTTCAGGTTTTAGAACCTAGATCCTTAAAAACTTAAGAGAAGAGCCTCTGTGGATCTGGGACTTCAGACTCCTGAGGTGGAGTTGTTATCCAGTAGGTACCTCAGGAGCTTGGAGATTGGAACCTGCTGAACTGAGACTCAGATTTCTGAAGAGAGGTGCTACTCGGCTGATGTTAGTGCCTCTGAGGGAGATATATGAGACTGGTCCTCGGAGTGCTAAGAAAACAGAACAAAAAAACTTCTGAAGATCAGAGGAGTCAACAGCTGCCACCAGATCCTTTGCTAACATGATGTTGACAGCAATGACAAGTAATTTAGCAAGAAGCAAGTCTTTTTTCCCCTATCATGCTTTCCAATTTCCATCCTGTGTTCCTTTGTCAGAACTTGACAGTCAGGAAACTGGTTGGTAAACAAGAAATAATAGTTTATAGTATCCCAGCCCCAACATGACTGAGAAGAGAGGAAAGGGTAGGTTTGGACCTGAGAGACAGTAGCTTAATAACTGGCACAGTCTGCTCCTTTGGCTACTCATCATCTCCATACATACCATCTACACATGTTTGAACTTTCATGCAACAAAAATGTTATGCTTTTACTTAATAAGAGGCTCTGTTCCTAAAAAGAAAATGAAGATTTGTCTCACCCTGTCCCCAGAACAGGCAGACACAAAGTTTCAAAAGATACTTTATCCATCTGTAGGTGATACTAGCTACTCTTAAAATTTATAGTTTCAAGTGTTTAGGTAACAGAGCTGTGCTACCTAATCACTAAACCTAAATTAAACCCATCTAAACCTAAACACTAAATTAACTGCAACAAAAAATTCTTCTGTAAAATAATGACTTAACCTCTCTGTGTCTTTATCTATCTAAATCTTCATCCATCTATCATTTATGTAATGAGAAGAAAATACATATAGTTAGCATATCTCTCAGTTCTATACTTGTGTATAATATAAAGATGATATTCTTGATATTTACAGTCTCCTCCTAGCTGTTCCATAGTCCCTTTGTCCTTAGCCAGCAGTGTTGAGGTCAGGTGTCTTTATACTGTCAAGTGACCCAAGTCTTCACTCTTGCAGGGTTCGGATCCTTTGTAGTGCTCTGCTCAGTTGTAATTGTCCTTTCACTCTTGTATATTGGATGTGGAAGAGTTTAGAGGCACCCTGGAGAATCTCTTGGATTGTAATTAAATTCTCCAACTTGGTTTGAATGGCAAACCACTTCAGTATTCTTGCCTTGAGAACCTCATGAACAGTATGAAAAGGCAAAATGATAGGCTACTGAAAGAGGAACTCCCCAGGTCAGTAGGTGCCCAATATGCTACTGGAGATCAGTGGAGAAATAACTCCAGAAAGAATGAAGGGATGGAGCCAAAGCAAAAAGAATACCCAGCTGTGGATGTGACTGGTGATAGAAGCAAGGTCCGATGCTGTAAAGAGCAATATGGCATAGGAACCTGGAATGTCAGGTCCATGAATCAAGGCAAATTGGAAGTGGTCAAACAAAGGATGGCAAGAGTGAATGTCGACATTCTAGGAATTAGTGAACTGAAATGGACTGGAATGGGTGAATTTAACTCAGATGATCATTAATCTACTACATTATATCTTCTGAATCCCTCAGAAGAAATGGAGTAGCCATCATGGTCAACAGAAGAGTCCAAAATGCAGTACTTGGATGCAATCTCAAACACGACAGAATGATCTCTGTTCGTTTCCAAGGCAAACCATTCAATATCACAGTAATCCAAGTCTATGCCCCAACAAGTAACGCTGAAGAAGCTGAAGTTGAACGGTTCTATGAAGACCTACAAGACCTTTTAGAACTAACACCCAAAGAAGATGTCCTTTTTATTACAGGGGACTGGAATGCAAAAGTAGGACGTCAAGAAACACCTGGAGTAACAGGCAAATTTGGCCTTGGGATACGGAATGAAGCAGGGCAAAGACTAATAAGAGTTTTGCCAAGAAAATGCACTGGTCATAGCAAACACCCTCTTGCAACAACACAAGAGAAGACTCTACACATGGACATTACCAGATGGTCAAACCGAAATCCGATTGATTATATTCTTTGCAGCCAAAGATGGAGAAGCTCTATACAGTCAGCAAAAAAAAGACTGGGAGCTGACTGTCGCTCAGATCATGAACTCCTTATTACCAAATTCAGACTTAAGTTGAAGAAAGTAGGGAAAACCACTAGACCATTCAGGTATGACCTAAATCAAATCCCTTATGATTATACAGTGGAAGTGAGAAATAGATATAAGGGCCTAGATCTGATAGACAGAGTGCCTGATGAACTATGGACGAAGGTTTGTGACATTGTACAGGAGACAGGGATCAAGACTATTCCCATGGAAAAGAAATGCAAAACAGCAAAATGGCTGTTGAGGAGGCCTTACAAATAGCTGTGAAAAGAAGAGAAGCGAAGAGCAAAGGAGAAAAGGAAAGATATAAGCATCTGAATGCAGAGTTCCAAAGAATAGCAAGAAGAGATAAGAAAGCCTTCCTCAGCGATCAATGCAAAGAAATAGAGGAAAACAACAGAATGGGAAAGACTAGAGATCTCGTCAAGAAAATTAGAGATACAAAGGGAACATTTCATGCAAAGATGGGCTCAATAAAGGACAGAAATGGTATGGACCTAACAGAAGCAGAAGATATTAAGAAATGGTGGCAAGAATACACAGAAGAACTGTACAAAAAAGATCTTCACGACCCAGATAATCACGATGGTGTGATCACTGACCTAGAGCCAGACATCCTGGAATGTGAAGTCAAGTGGGCTTTAGAAAGCATCACTAGGAACAAAGCTAGTGGAGGTGATGGAATTCCAGTTGAGCTCTTTCAAATCCTGAAAGATGATGCTGTGAAAGTGCTGCACTCAATATGCCAGCACATTTGGAAAACTCAGCAGTGGCCACAGGACTGGAAAAGGTCAGTTTTCATTCCAATCCCAAAGAAAGGCAATGCCAAAGAATGCTCAAACTACTGCACAGTTGAACTCGTCTCACACGCTAATAAAGTAATGCTCAAAATTCTCCAAGCCAGGCTTCAGCAATATGTGAACCGTGAACTTCCAAATGTTTAAGCTGGTTTTAGAAAAGTCAGAGGAACCAGAGATCAAATTGCCAACATCTGCTGGATCGTGGAAAAAGCAAGAGAGTTCCAGAAATACATCTATTTCTGCTTTATTGACTATGCCAAAGCTTTTGACTGTGTGGATCACAATAAACTGTGGCAAATTCTGAAAGAGATGGGAATACCAGACCACCTGACCTGCCTCTTGAGAAATCTGTATGCAGGTCAGGAAGCAAGAGTTAGAACTGGACATGGAACAACAGATTGGTTCCAAATAGGAAAAGGAGTACGTCAAGGCTGTATATTGTCACCCTGTTTTTTTAACTTCTATGCAGAGTACATCATGAGCAATGCTGGACTGGAAGAAACACAAGCTGGAATCAAGATTGCTGGGAGAAATATCAGTAACCTCAGATAGGCAGATGACACCACCCTGATGGCAGAAAGTGAAGAGGAACTAAAAAGCCTCTTGATGAAAGTGAAGTGGAGAGTGAAAAAGTTGGCTTAAAGCTCGACATTCAGAAAATGAAGATCATGGCATCCGGTCCCATCACTTCATGGGAAATAGACGGGGAAACAGTGGAAACAATATCAGCCTTTATTTTTTTGGGCTCCAAAATCACTGCAGATGGTGACTGCAGCCATGAAATTAAAAGACGCTTACTCCTTGGAAGGAAAGTTATGACCAACCTAGATAGCATATTCAAAAGCAGAGACATTACTTTGCCAACAAAGGTTCGTCTAGTCAAGACTATGGTTTTTCCTGTGGTCATGTATGGATGTGAGAGTTGGACTGTGAAGAAGGCTGAGTGCCAAAGAATTGATGCTTTTGAACTGTGGTGTTGGAGAAGACTCTTGAGAGTCCCTTGGACTGGAAGGAGATCCACCCAGTCCATTCTGAAGGAGATCAGCCCTGGGATTTCTTTGGAAGGAATGATGCTAAAGCTGAAACTCCAGTACTTTGGCCACCTCATGCGAAGAGTTGACTCACTGGAAAAGACTCTGATGCGGGGAGGTATTGGGGGCAGGAGCAAAAGGGGACGACAGAGGATGAGATGGCTGGATGGCATCACTGACTCGATGGACATGAGTCTGAGTGAACTCCGGGAGTTGGTGATGGACAGGGAGGCCTGGCGTGCTGCGATTCATGGGATCGCAAAGAGTTAGACATGACTGAGCGACTGAACTGAACTACTTCTTTTGTTTTCCATCAATCCAGTTTCCCTTGTCAGTTTTAATCATATTAACCAGTAGATTTACCACCCACTTTGTCTGATGATTCAGTGACATGTTGTTGTGCAGTGTGATTTTTTTTTTAAGGTATACAGTATAATGATTTAATGTATATTGTTGTTCAGTTGCTAAGTCGTGTCTGATTGACTCTTTGAGACCTCATGGACTTCAGCACAGCAGGCTCCCCTGTCCCTCCACTATTTCCCGGATTTTGCTCCAACTCATGTCCATTGAGTCGGTGATGCCATCCAACCATCTCATCCTGTCACCCCCTTCTCCTTTTGCCTTTAGTCTTGCCTAGCATAAGTGGAGAAGGCAATGGCACCCCACTCCAGTAGTCTTGCCTGGGAAATCCCATGGATGGAGGAGCCTGGTAGGCTACAGTCCATGGGGTCGCTAAGAGTCAGACACGACTGAGCGACTTCACTTTTACTTTTCACTTTCCTGCATTGGAGAAGGAAATGGCAACCCACTCCAGTGTTCTTGCCTGGAGAATCCCAGGAACAGGGGAGCCTGGTGGGCTGCCGTCTATGGGGTTGCACAGAGTCGGACACGACTGAAGTGACTTAGTAGCAGCAGCAGCATCAGGGTCTTTTCCAATGAATTGGCTCTTTGCATCAGGTGGCCAAAGTATTGGAGCTTCAGTTTCAGCATCAGTCCTGCCAATGAACATTCTGGGTTAATTTCCTTTAGGATTGACTGGTTTGATCTCAATTACAAGAGGAACCCAAAATTGCTGGATAGCAGTGTTAACACCTAATTCAGTGTAACCATTGTTGTGCCCTTGGTGGAACATTCCTTCCTGTTCACAAGACCTCTAGAGCCTAAGGCTTAGAAAGAAAAAAAGCTGTAAATGGATTATTAAGTATAATAGCAACCCTGATGGGAGAAGCTATATTATGTGTTTTTTGTTGATTGAAAGCATATGCATAATCCTGTAACGTTAGAACTCCAGACTTTTACGCATCTCTCCCAATTAGTACTGTAAATGAGTCTTTGGAAGGGCCCACACTTTTTTGTCAGGTCATCTTCTGTAAGACACCACAGTAAGACAGTTCAGTTTCATGGGGCAAGAGCCCGTTGTTGCCCCTACCTCTTCCCCTACCTCCCCACCCCCAAGCCCCTCCCCCCACCTTTGAAGTGCGTTCTTACTGAGAAGCAAAAAGCAAAGTTGTATAGAATACTTTGTAGTGGTTTAATATTATGGCAGAAGCATTGTGGGCAGAACAGATAAATGCACAGTCAGAACATATATCTACAGTAAAGACAAATTGCTGTCCAATCCATAATGGAAGAAATCTAATATAATCAACCTGCAATCAGGTAATTGGCTGTTTTTTCTGGAAAACGGTGTCCCATTGGTGGCTTAACTTTGGTATCTGCTATTGGCAGGCCTGCAGTTAGCCTGCTTAGTCTTGGTGAGAGCAAGTTCATGTTGGATCTGTGCATACCCTCTGTCTCTGTTACCATGGCATTTTGCATATAGATTCATTGAGCAAGCACTGGAGTTGATATGGCGAAAGAGTGAGTGACATTCATAAACTGTGGTATAATTTATCCATTTTCTCTATAATGGATGCCTTTTGATAAGCATTCACATATTTCACAAATATTTTCATACTGTGTTTATTTGGAGAGGTCTGTCCATAGACCTTTACCCTTGACTTCCTTGTTAACAGTCTTCCAATCCTCGTCTTTCCAGATGTCTGAACATCCAGCCAAAACGTTAGCCACTGTCCATTATTCAGTGAGGAACTTTACTTCTGGTCACCTCTCAATCCAGACAAAGAGAACAGTCCAATGTATTGGTTGAAGTTCTGCCCACTGAAAAGATTTGCCTTCATCCCTGTCCTGATTGGGACTGTGGTGCTGCAGCCATCCACTTTGGTACGGCACTTTCATAATGTGAGAACCATCTGTATGTCAGATCTAAAGATTTTCTTCCTCAATTATCCCATCATAGGGAGTTCCTTGTGAAGCCATCAGTGTGGAATGAGAAAGGAGCTGTTGTCAGAATAGGTATTGTAGAAATCTCAGCTCCTTGATTATTCAGCTGGTTTAAAATTGAATTGCCTTTTGGACTTTCTCAAGATTGGTTTCTTATAAACCACTTAATGAATACTAGCCCTCATGCCCAGTAATACAGTTTGGTTTATCAGATAACACCTAGTTTGTGATGGACAGCTCTGATTGCATGCACATTTGTCCCATGGGTAGACACATTTTTATGAGAACTAACTACTAAGAGGCCAAGAGCTGTTTCTCTAGAGGAGAAGAATTGTTTACAGGAGAGAGCATGGTTTTGTCTTAGCATCCTGCTACATTATTGTCCCAGAGAGTCTCTACAGCATCTTTACTTGGAGCAGATATTTCTAGTATCGTTAAATGTGCTCACAAGATACACATGGTAGAGCATCTTGTGATTCAGCCTGGGTGTGCTGAGGAACCTCTTATTCTGTGCCTTATGTATCATTTGATAATTGAGTTACAGCAACATTCTGAAATATGCTGAACACTGGATCCAAAATCTACTTAGGCCCATTGAGCATTGTGCCTCCTTTTCATTGTTGTAGCAACTTTTCTTTCATCTTGGGGGAAACATCCTGACACGCCTAGCCTACTGGACCTCTAGAAACTTCACAGAGATTTTAGGACCCTGAGTTTTTCTGGGGATATTGATTCTCTCTGGCTTGCATGTGTCTTACTAAGGCATTTAAGGTCCTTGCTCCTTTCCTCTCATCTGGACCAGTTACTGTGATGTTACTAATACAATAGACCAAGGTGCTGATCTGCAGGATGTTGGGTTGATGAGGATCTCTGCAGAGTAGATTTTGGTAAAGAGCATGAGTCCTAGGGTAAGACTGTGCAGATTTATTGTTTCTGCCAGGTAAAAGCAGCTTACTTTTGGATGGTCCTTAAAATTAGTGTAGACAAAAAGGTATTTGACAGAATTGTAACTGCCTACCAAATATCAAGGGATTTGTTAATTTGCTTCAGTAAAAATACCTCATCTGAAATATCAGCTGCAGTTGAAGTCCACCTGATTTTACAATCCATGGTCATTCTTCAAGATCCATTTACGTTTTACATGGGCTTGTGGGTCAGTTAACTGGAGTTGAGGTAGTTTGATTACCCCTCTGTCAGGTCTGTTAATGTGACATTAATCTCATAAGTTTCCTCAGAATGTGGTATTGCTGTAGTTTAGTAGCTTTGTAGGAAAGAAATGAAAGTTCTAGGGGCTCCTGCGTGACCTTTCTTCCTTTAGTAGTCCAAGAGGATCAGAGGAACAGTGTAGGAGTTTTTCTAGTTTCCTGTTCTTTCTCTTCCAGTTATACATTTGGGAGTTAGAGAGAGAGCTACAAGATAGATCTGGGGATCCACAGAGCTCACTGAGACAGCTTTGGGCCAAAATACCAGTAGTCACTTCACCATGATAAGTCTCCACTTTGATTAATGGACCACAGTGATGTTTTAGGTCAGTTCAGGGTTCCTCTCTTGTAGTGCCTGGAATATCACACAGCATTTCCATTCCCTAGTGCACAGTGACTATAGTGAATGTCCTCAGGTGCCTTTGAGGAAGGCTTGGGGTATGATTTACAGTGGAGAGTGGGGCATCATTGTGGGATCCTTTCTCAAGGGGATTTGGCCTCCCTTCCAACCGGAAGGCTCTGAATCTGTGAACAGATTATGTCTAGAAACAAAGTAAGAGTTCTCTCATCTGGGTCTAAACATTCTTTTTCAGGATGGTTAATTTCATTTTTTATGTAATTGCAGGTTCTTACTTTGAATTATAAGTTAATGGAGTAAACTGACTTGAGACTATAAATAGTTATTTATCTTATAGTGTATAAATCAGGATTTTGGTAGAAACTGTTGAGTATGTTTTCTTCTGCTTACACTCCTGTTTTCTTCCAGTGGGCCACAGTTACATTTCATCTTCCTCATCATGTGTTGAAGTCCATTGCCAGTGCCATTGTGAATGAACTTAAGAAAATCAATCAAAATGTTGCTGCCTTACCTGTGGCTTCCTCAGTGATGGACAGATTGTCTTACCTCTTACCTAGTGCGCGTCCAGAACTTGGGGTGGGGCCAGGCCGTTCTGTGGACAGGTATGAACTTGCTTATAAAGAGATGTGACAGTAACATTGAATTGATTAGTGTTTTGATTAACAGAATAACTGTAAATTTGATTATGATTTTAAATATTTTTGAAAACCACTCAGATTTTTATTTTGATCAAAAAACTGAAATGAAGTAAACTACTCCTTGAATTGCTATTGTTAAACAGTTTCTTTTGGTGCCTGGAAAGTGTTTAAGAGGATTATGAAGCTATATTTTTTTAAATTCTAGGTTTGTAATTGCTTAGTAAATATTTGAGTCGTTAATATAATTATTCAATATGTAATATGTATTATATATATAATTCAATATATAAGAATTATTTTGCCTTGATGAATTTTGTGACCTTTGGCATAAATTTTGGTAAATTAAAACACGGTCCCAGAATTTGAATATAAGAGCCATATATTATTTCCTCCTTAAAAAATGGACAGAGTTAAGTGATGTCCCTGGTGGCCTAGGGGCTATGACTCGGAGCTCCCCCTGCAAGGGGCCTAGGTTCAGTCCCTTTTGTGGAGGAACTAGACCTCACAAGCCACAACTGAGAGTTCGCTTGCCGCAGCTACAGACCCTGCCTGCTGCAACGAAGACCCAGCGCAGCCAAATAGATGAATATTCTTAAAGAGTGGGCAGAGCTAAAAAAGCACTAAGGGCAATTTTGTGGGCTTTTTGTCTGTTTTGTTTTTCTAGGGCAGTTTTGAATAAAGGTTTTTATGCTGCCTGCCCTGGATTTAAAGTGTTTAAACAAGTCATACCTCGGTCATTATTTTCTTCAATAGAGATTTCTTGGGAGTTCTGCTTTATAGAAAACTAAAAGTCATTAGTGCATTCATTGAAAAATTTAAGTGATTTTTATTTGAGATAATATTTATCAGTACTGAAGTTTAGAAACATTTTGCTGAGTTACTACATTTAGCGATTTTGTTAAGTTCACATTTGCCTTCCCATGTAGCATTTTAATGGCAACCCACTCCAGTGTTCTTGCCTGGAGAATCCCAGGGACGGGGAAGCCTGGTGGGCTACCGTCTGTCGGGTCGAACAGAGTCGGACACGACTGAAGTGACTTAGCGGTAGCAGTAGCATTTTACATTTTCACTTTTTCATTGAATGTGAATTTATCTGCTCATGTTGTTTTCTGAAGTACATTTATAAAGAGTATGTGCCGATGTAACAAAAATATTAGTGAATGAGTTAACCTTTAACTTCCGTTATCTTAAATATAGGTCTTTTTTTTTTTTAATTGGCTGTTCCACATGGCTTGTGGGATACTAGTTCTCCAACCAGGGATTGAATCCAGGCTCTCACCAGCTAAACTCTGGAGTTCCAGCCACTGGACCACCAGGGAATTCCCATATTCTCTTATATTAGTTTGCAATGTTTTTTAGTTTATCCTTTTGTAAACCAAAACTGCTTAATCAGTTGCCCTTTTTTTGTTAAGTGGCTTCTTTTATTATATAAGTAACTTCTATTGGTTGTTAACATTTGGGAAGTATTTTTATATTCCATAGTAACCCTGCTTTCTAACTTTTGGGCGAAATGTGGAGACTGCCCTTTTTAATCTTAACTGTCATATGATATGTCTTTGGCTATCATTAAAATATTCTTTGCAATATGTCTGGAGAAGAGGAAAAAAGGAAGGATATGTACTTAGAATCAGTGTTTCTTGTCTGAGAGCCCTGCCTATCTTTAGATTATAATTTTAGAGCTATTTTCTTTGCAATCAGTAGGAGACTTTCTAAAGAAATCAGTGTAAGCTGTGGTGAATGGTTTGTTTTAGAAAATGCATTCATTAGATGGGATTTTCAGTGTTTCTGGAGGTGTTAAAATGTCTCAAAGTAGTAATTTTGATGTAGTCTGTGGTTTTTATTTCATTAAATACGATTCTAGGAACGCTTATGAAAACCTTGAACTCTGAGGTCTGTTGGAGGTTTGAGTAAGGGTCTGCTGCTGCTGCTGCTGCTGCTGCTGCTGCTAAGTCTCTTCAGTCGTGTCCGACTCTGTGTGACTCCATAGACAGCAGCCCACCAGGCTCCCCATCCCTGGGATTCTTCAGGCAAGAACACTGGAGTGGGTTGCCATTTCCTTCTCCAGTGCATGAAAGTGAAAAGTGAAAGTGAAGTTGCTCAGTCGTGTCCGACTCTTTTCGACCCCATGAACTGCAGCCTACCAGGCTCCTCTGCCCATGTGATTTTCCAGGCAAGAGTACTGGAGTGGGGTGCCATCGCCTTCTCTGGAGTAAGGATCTACACCAATACCAGAATATCTTTATAAAACAGACTATCAAAATTAGAAAAAGTCCACACAGCTTCAAATAAGAAAGGACCAGTATGTAAAGTTCCTTTTCCTAACACAGAAGAGAAACTGATTCAATAAAAGAAAGTGGTAAAATTCATCACTATGAGACCAGAAAAATACTTTTCTTTAAATTCTTCCCTTAAATTAGTACATAGTTTCCTGTAATACTGCTAATGAGATTTAGGTTTAACTCATAGTTGTGTCCTGATTTGGAAAAAAAAAATAATTGCTTGATAAGGCTACAGACATCTTCATGTTTTCAGAACAGAAAATCTGTCCACTTTTTCTAATTTTGATAGTCTGTTTTAAAAAGATATTCTGGTATTGTTGTTGCAGGTTCAGTCTCAGTGAGCTAATTATGTTAATGAAAACATATGAAGATTTCCTTTTTTTTATAATCCCCTGAAAAGTATAGATTTCCTGGAAAAGGATTTCTCTGGAGAAAGAACATAAAAATTGCTTTCTACCTAAAAAAACCTTAAACTAGAATATACTTTTTCAATATGATTGGGGTAAAACTACTGTTCCTTTGGCTGTGGTTTTATCCATTTATGCAAAACTTGTCACTTGATAAAAGCATAGGGTTCTGTGCCTCTACATTTTCAGATTCTCTGCTCTTTGATCGCTATTATGCAACATTGGTTAATTTAGTCTACCCATGGAATTATCTGTTGTAGCCGTCTTATCCGGAGAAGGCAATGGCACCCCACTCCAGTACTCTTGCCTGGAAAATCCCATGGGCAGAGGAGCCTGGTAGGCTGCAGTCCATGGGGTTGCTGAGTCCGACACGACTGAGCAACTTCACTTTCACTTTTCACTTTCATGCACTGGAGAAGGAAATGGCAACCCACTCCAGTGTTCTTGCCTGGAGAATCCCAGGGACGGGGAAGCCTGGTGGGCTGCTGTCTGTGGGGTCGCACAGAGTCGGACACGACTGAAGCGACTTAGCAGCAGCAGCAGCAGCCATCTTATCATGTTTCTTTTTCCCTATTCTGTTCATGGGAAATTCCTAAAACTTATTTCAAATTTATAAAACAAATTTGAGCTTTGTCATTAAACATTCCCAGTTTTTGTTGATAATCTGGTAAGCTTTTTTCTTCAGTGGTGAGTAACAGTGTGACTGTAATTTGGTGCCTAACTTTGGTTACATAAAGTATGTTTACTTTTAGATCATTGATGTATAGTGAAGCTAACAGACGGGAGACGTTTACCTCATGGCCTCATGTAGGGTACAGATGGGCACAGCCAGATCCCATGGCTCAAGCTGGATTTTATCATCAGGTAAATAAGGCTGTCGAAAAATGTTTTTCAATGTGAATTTGTAGCCTTTAGTAAGACTGTCAACGTTTAATACTTTTTCAGACGTATGTATTATTTTAGGTACACGGCTCCGTGCTTGTGTGTCTGTAATGTGAGTTTTGTTCTTATACCTTTCTTTGATCATAATACTAACTGACTATTTCCTATATCACATACTGTGTATGAAAGGTGAAAAGGTTAAAAAAAGAATAATTGAGTTAATGCCTTATAACTATTTTCTTGCAGATTATATATTAATATAATATTTAATCTGTTTTTATATATAATCATCAGCAGACAGGCAGTATTCTCCAGATTTGTGTCTCGAGAAGTGTTCTCTCTAGGTGTGTGTTTTTCAGTTTTGACTTACGCATTCGTGACAGAGGAGTATATATGTTAAGATAGTGCGATAAAAGCAGTACATGGGAGTACTCTTGAAATTTTAATTTTACCGGAATACGGATCACCCACATGTCAGACAGCTGTGGAAGCGGCCTCGCAGGTAGTGCAGTGTGCCTTGAGTACGTATGTATTAAAGAATTGATTAAGAAATGTAGAAAGGGAAATAATTAGGGGAAAGAGTCATAATTTTATGTAGGAAAGAAGGTGTACAGTGTAAGGATGAGTGTGAGAAAAAGACATGAGAATGGGACGTTATAGAAAACTTCACAGAGCCAGTTAAGTAAAAGAGCAAGTTAAGAAAAATGAGTTTAGATTGGCATAATAAACCAATTAAAGGAAACTTCAACTGAGTAATGTTGACTGGCTCACCAGTGTTTTTCCATTGCTAAAGAAACTAAGAAATTAATAATTACATGTCAGTTTACATAAGACATGCTTATTTAATTTTGGAACTAAATTAAACTTTGGATACATGAAGTTATTGTCATAAAGAATATTAAGAATAATTATTCCTTCATTATCTTAAAGGGTTCTTGGAGTATCTTAAACTAATATTATATCAGAAAACCAAGATATTTGAAGATTTGATTCAAAGTCCATCAGATTTCCAGTTAAAGATAGATTTGTTTGGAGACTGGCTAGTATTAGAATTATTGAAATTATTTCCCTAAATTAAGGATTGAATAAGGACTATTTTTCCTAATAATTTATCTTCTTCCTTATTTTTTGGTATTGTTTCATATAACAGCCTCTGTTAAGTGACACCTTGATATTTTTTCCATTTAGCTGTTTTTCATTGTATTCCATTTTTTTCAAAGAGATCAAATCATAGGTTTTCTAGAATCTTCTTCCTGTATTCGGGGCTGATTAGTCTCAGTCTTCTAAAAAATATATTTACACTTTAGATATAGTAAGCACTAAGTAGAGTAAGTACTCAAAAATATTAATTTTAGTTTTCAAAGGTATATTTTAGTTCAGGTTTTGATTTT
Organism: Bison bison bison; assembly: GCF_000754665.1. Lineage (NCBI taxonomy): Eukaryota > Metazoa > Chordata > Mammalia > Artiodactyla > Bovidae > Bison > Bison bison. The sequence goes on from NW_011495064.1 coordinate 15,765,447, forward strand.
ATATATATTTATGTGTGTGTGTGTGTGATTTTGTCCTGTCTTACTTAAAGAATGTTACATGAATTATGTTCACTTTATTTTTTATTAAACATAAAAATTATGTTTACCCTTGCGTATGTAGTAGCATAGAATTCAGTTTTTCAAAATAAACCTGTTAGACTATTTCCTCTTGTGTACTTAACTATGTTTAAAATACTTTAGCAATACAATTACAAGATGCTGGACCAGAGATTGAGGCTGTGTGTCTGCATATTTGATTCAGTGGTCGTTTGCTGATGAAACACAATTTTTCAAACAAAGCTGCAAATATATAAACATTTGGGGATTAAAAATATGTTGTTGAAGCCTAATATTAGTAGTATAGGCTAATTTTCTTTTCCTCAATATGGAATTTTACCTAAAATTATGAACTTATTTAGAAGACTTTTTATTAAGCTATTTTAGTATTGATGAGCCTTTTCTGTTTTCCCTACACACTTGCAGCCTGCCTCATCTGGAGATGACAGAGCCATGTGCTTCACTTGCAGTGTATGTCTCGTTTGCTGGGAACCTACTGATGAACCTTGGTGAGTCTTGATTTTTCTGAACTTAATAGGCTAAGTGCTTCTATATTTTATGTTTCTGATCTGTATATTAATACTCTTGCCATTTGTCATCTCTATTTTTGCCTCTGTTCTAAGAGAATGAGGTAATGCTGTCTGTGCTCTGTCATATCACTTGGCATACAGGATCTCTAAGGTCTTTGATTTCCCAAGGTCTGTACATATTAGAAGTGCCAAAGAATGGAAGTATACTATGACTGAAAACTAGAAGGCTATGACAAAATAAATTTTAAAAGCATGATTAAATTCAGCAGTTCAGCCTGTTCTTTAGTGGGGAGCTCATCAATAGGGAGTCTATAGAAGGAGGGCCTTATGATTTACATTTCTAATTTTAAAGTAATTCTGGGGAGTCTGTTCTGGTGTATAAAATTTGAGAACTTGGTTAAACATTAGAGAATCATGTATTGGAACCCCACTTTTACGTAACTACCCTGAGGCCCTACTAATAGAAATAATAATAATAGCAAACATTTGTATAATACGTTTTATCAGGTACCATGTTATGCACAACACGAATGGTCACTGTAGTGAAAAACTGGGAAATCTTACACGCCTTTTGGGAGGGGACTAGAGAAATAAAATATATTCATATAATTGACTGATCCAACAGTTAAAGGGATAAACAGTTCTCTATTAATCATCATCAGCGCATTATTATATCAAGAAAGCTGTTATAGAATGAACTGTATAATAAGCTGTTTATTTAAAGAAAACTCTGTTTATTTTGTATGTATATATATGGGTATAAGTTTATAAAAATATTTTAGGAGTATAATAGTGGCTATATGGAGGTGGGATCGGAGATTACTGGGGTTGGATATTATGCCCTGACGTGTGTCTTTTGCTATATTTTAGATAGTCAAATGTCACTTATTAAAATAAAATTTTAATTAAAAAGTTAAAACTCAGATGAAATTAGAAAGAGGAAAAATACTCTAAGGTTTAGTTGTGACGAGATCCATTTTAAATGTCATGTGCCTGGAGATGCCATGTAAAAGCATTTATGTAAGACACCTTGTTGTACTACAAATTGTCCAGGATTTACATATGGACGTAGGTAAGTTGTAGGTGCAGTGTTGTTAAAGTGAGTGGTTAATATGTTAGTGATCTTAGTAAAATGGAAAGTTTTGGTATTTGAGTCTTTAATTAAAGAATGTTGTTGTTGTTCAGTTGCTGTCATGTCTGTCTGACTCTTTGTGACCCCGTGAACTTTAGTACACTAAGGTTCTGTGTCCTGCACTATTTCCCTGAGGTTGCTCAAATTCATGTTAATTGAGTCGGTGATGCTATCTAACCGTCTTATCATCTGCTACCCCCTTCTTTTGCCTTCAGTCTTTCCCAGCATCAAGGTCTTTTCCAGTGAGTGGTTGGCTCTTTGTATCAGGTGGGGCCGGAGTATTGGAGCTTAAGCTTCATCAACAGTCCTTCCAGTGAATATTCAGGGTTAAATTAATTGTTTTTTTTTTTTTTTTTAAGAAAAAATATCATAGAGTTCTCTTTTAGTGTTACAGACTCAACAGCTTAGTTGCTTAGTAAATTTTCCCTTTTTTAATTTGTGTGAAGGTCTGAACACGAGAGACATTCCCCAAACTGCCCGTTTGTGAAAGGTGAGCATACACAGAATGTACCGCTGTCGGTCACTCTTGCAACAAGTCCTGCACAGTTTCCTTGCACGGATGGAACTGACCGAATATCTTGCTTTGGGTCCGGGAGCTGCCCTCACTTTTTAGCTGCTGCAACAAAACGAGGAAAGATCTGTATATGGGATGTTTCCAAACTTATGAAGGTATGTTTTAATTTTGAAGGAACAAATCAGTAACTGAAAAAAAAATCAGTTGTAAATTTAGGCTTTTCATTTATTTGTTTAGGTGCACTTAAAGTTTGAAATTAATGCGTATGATCCAGCAATTGTACAACAGCTTATTCTGTCGGGAGAACCAAGCTCGGCAGTTGAATCCAGGAGACCAACTTTGGCATGGCTGGAAGACTCCTCTAGTTGCTCAGATATACCAAAGTTGGAAGGAGATAGGTGTGTAAATTTGTTTTAATAATATTTATGGAAATTAAGTGTTTTCTCTTCCTAAATTGTATATTCTCTTAATTCTAATGAAAGAGACAGAAGGCATTTGATCAAGAGATTAGAGAGTCACTGTTTGGTTAGAAATCCAAAAGAACAGTATAATTCCTGAAATAAATTTTCATTCACCAACACCATAGTCTGTAAAACATATTTTATTTTCTGTCTCAATCCATACCAATGGAATAATCACTGCATTGAAATATAAATTCTAAATAATGAAATCCTTGGATTAGACTTGTAACTTCACCTTCTACTAATTCTTTTCATAGAGCCGTTGAATCATTTGGTTCATTTCTCCTTTTTCATTAGCACCTAAAATATAGAAATGGTAATCAATAGTGAAATAACCTGTGGTTAGGCTAGATAATCTAATTTTTATTTAAATGTATTAGTAGTCAGCAATGAGTTGAAGTACAATAATCATTGCCAGTTAAAGATTCTGGTAGGCTTGTGCTGGATTCTCTTCCATTCAGCCTTCCTAGAGTTTCCTGATTTCTGTGGCTGTATTTGATCTTCGCAGGGGAGAGAATCAGGGTGTAATCCCACGTCACCTGGTTGTCTCCCAAGAGGCACTGCACTTGTAACTCTGAACTGGGTTGGATTATAGAGCAACATTTGTGATGGTCCCATGGAGGCAGAATGAAAGGTTCCATAAGCCACTCAGCTGGTCTTCAGCAATAGCAGCTACCACTTTGTAAGATTCTGAAGGCAGTAATGTGAAATGGAGCCTGTGTAACTGTGATCAGATGTCTCGTATGGAGATCTATCATTTCACTTGCAGGGCTTCTTGTGTTACTGATGTGTGATTGGTGTTATACCACAGTGATTTAATCATTTTACCTCACTGTTTGGTAGTGAAACTTTACTAATGGAGATTTTTTTCATTATTTAATGGAAAATTCACTGCGTATTAAATGTCTAGTCCCTGTTGCTAATAGTATGTGGAAATTATGGGTCTGTAAATGAATGTGGTCTGAGCTCTGGAACAGGCTGAATTAAAGCATCATGGTGTTCTCAGTTATTTCAAGTCCCTGTGAAAGCTTAATGAGAAAGCACTTGGCCCATTGTTGTCTTGAGTTTGACCATATTTGCCAATAGAACTGAAAATGAATCCTGCTTGATCTCTGATTTTCTTAGAAATTAGTGGAAAATTATTCATAGAAGATAATGAACTTGGTATGTCCTGAACACACTGACTTAATTAGAACTTTTGACTCCACAGTTTTGTAATTTGAGGATTAAAATTTGAATCAAGATATACTTTTAAGATTATACAGATACACACACAAACCTTGGTAAAGTGTTTCACATTTTAGGTAAACATATATCCAGTATTTCTGGTGGACAGGTGTTATCTGAGCTAGTGTGTTGGGACTGAGATATAAATCCCTCTGCCTGCTTTTTTAAGAGACTTAAAATCTTTTTGGGTAGAAGGTTACAAAGATTACTCCGGTGGTTGGAGGAAGCTGAAGACGTGGAGCTTCAAGCCCTTTATCCCTGCTTTGTCTCCTCCAGGGTTAGCAGGATTCCTGTTGGATTGGTATTGGATATAATGAATCAAACCACTTCTGCCTCTGAGGCACAAGATATAGTATATATATAATAGCATATTTTATTTTAAAATATACTCTGTTTCATTAGCTTGAGAAATAATACATTAACTGAATTAAGTTAAAGCTTAATCAAGAAGTTTAAAGTATTACAGTATAGCTTGCTTAGAAATTGTTTTTTGTCTGTTTCTACTTAGTAGGCAACATCTGTCTTTGTTCTGAATTTATTTAAGGAATATTTCAGATGTGTTTAATTTAATTAATGTATTTTTAATTTATTTGGTTGCATCGAGTCATAGTTGTGGCGTGCAGCCTGTCTAGTTGTGGGTGCATGGGCTTAATTGCCCAGTTCCCTGACAAGGGATTGAAGCGGAGAACCCTGCATTGGAAGGCGGATTCCTAACCACTGGATCACCAGAGAAGTCCCAAGGACACATTTAATTTTTAACGAATTAACATTTTGTCTAGATGCCTCATTTGTATGTTATGTTTTTCAAATTGGCAAAAATTTACTGAGTTAACTCTAAAGTTGCTTATATTGTTGTATATCTTAGTTATATACCAAAACTAAGATAAATCTGTACTATTAGCATATATAATCTTAACTAAGCATTTTAAACTTATTCATATATTTTTTGCATGTTTATTACTTTGCAAAAGGTTTTATTTCATGTAAAAGACTTTAGTAAATTTAGTGTCTATTATGTAAGTATAGTTGACTCTTGAACAGCATGAGTTCAGTGTTGAACTGTGTGAGTCCAGTTATTTTTTAAAGTGAATACTACACAAACTATGGTTAGTTGAATCTGTAGATGCAGAACCATGGATGCAAAAGGCCAACAATTTAAGTTATACACAGAATTTCCACTGCAGGGAGGGCTGGTACATCTAACCTGTGTGTTGTTTAATGGTCAGCTATAAATGCATGCTTATTGTAGAAATGTTGGAGAATACATGGAAGTAAACTGAATGGAGTCTCCATTTTCATACCATCAAGTCATGTTAACCTTTAGCTGTGTAGTTTTTTTTTAATCCATGTGATTAAAAGAAATTTATTGATGCATCATTACCTATCATAAGATTCACCCTTTTAAGTGTACAATTCAGTTGTTTTACTCATGAGTTTATCACATGGCAGTATGAGTGTTTTTCTGTAAAATACATTTTTCAAAATACTATTTTAAAAACTTTCACAATAAAGCCTTTTTTTTTTTGGTGGTTTAATTAAGGCAATTATCTGGCAACCCTTTGTAACATTCTTAGTAACTTCAGAACACCTAAATTCTGTCTTTAAAATATACTACTACTAGATTATCTTTTATCTAAGTGTAGATGGGTAATAATTTGACTATTTTTCTTGATGCAGAAATCCTCAAAATCTACTGTTTTCTTGGTTTGGACTTCTTTATTTTGGATAAATTCCCAGTCATTAATATTTCCTCTTAAGATTTATTTTTCCAAGCATCTTTATTATTTTTCTGAGACTAGCCATTTAGTATTTGAATAGCTTAAGGCTAACATAGGAGCTTATCTTTTTCACATCCTTTTTTAAAATTTTTAAGTTATAGCACGAAATTGGTTATGCTAATTACTACCAGTTGAAAAAAACACAGAAATTTTGTCAAAAATATCTAAGCAAATATCTCTCTACCCCAGTTTCAGACGTTACTTTAAGCATTTGTAAGGGAGCTTGCCAGGTTATATTTTATATAAAATAGCATTATAAATGCCTAGTTCTTTCAGAGGAGAAGGCAATGGCACCCCACTCCAGTACTCTTGCCTGGAAAACCCCATGGACGGAGGAGCCTGGTGGGCTGCAGTCTATGGGGTCGCTAAGAGTCGGACAGGACTGAGCGACTTCACTTTCACTTTTCACTTTCATGCATTGGAGAAGGAAATGGCAACCCACTCCAGTGTTCTTGCCTGTGAATCCAGGGACGGGGGAGCCTGGTGGGCTGCCGTCTGTGGGGTCGCACAGTTGGACACGACTGAAGCGACTTAGCAGCAGCAGCAGTAGCAGTTCTTTCAGATGGATGTGCAGCCTATTGTTTCAAAAAGGGAGAATTACTTTTCCTTCCTGTGAACTGCATCTTTTAATTTTTGTAGTTTATCAAAATTTTAGAACTACTATAAACGTGCTGATTGTTCATTCAGACACAGCCTAATGTTGTGCTGGAGTGCTCTGTAATTATATCTTTTTTTCTTATCTGCTAACAGTGGAGACTGAGAATAAAATGGGGTGCAAAGAGAGAGGCTGGCAATTTCTTGGCTACTTGAATGAAAGCAAAAGAGCAGCTATTGTCTTATTGTCTTGACTCTTAAGTTGTAGTAGTTTTCCTGCGTGTCAGGGATTTCTTAACAGCCCTTCCCAAACAAGCAAAAAATAAATAAATAAAAGCAAGAGCAAAACACAAGTGGGGAATGCGTGTTTCTGTGAAAACACTTCTATACACACATATTTACCCAGCTGTTCTAATTGGTTTTAAGGTATAACTTTCCTGAATTCAGGAGTAGAGTGCTAAGTCACTTCAGTCATGTCTGACTCTGCGACCCTCTGAACTGTAGCGCATAAGGCTCCTCTGTCCATGGGATTCTCCAGGCAAGACTAATGGAGTGGTTTGCCATGCCCAACTCCAAGGGATCTTCCTGACCCAGGGATCACACCTGTGTCACTTCTGTTTTCCGCACTGGC
>NW_011495064.1:15773065-15775974 GCF_000754665.1 Bison bison bison
ACAGCAAGAACACTGGAGTGGGTTGCCATTTCCTTCTCCAGTGCATGAAAGTGAAAAGTGAAAGTGAAGTCTCTCAGTCGTGTCTGACTCTTAGCGACCCCACGGACTGCAGCCTACCAGGCTCCTCCGTCCATGGCATTTTCCAGGCAAGAGTACTGGAGTGGGGTGCCATTGCCTTCTCTGATATAGTTTCTATCTAGTTTCTAGGTAGAGCTAAATACCAAATAATTCTATATTTTGAGTACAAAATCTAAATTTTCATTTATATACAAAGAAAACTCAATTATGTATCAGATTTTGAATTAGTAATGTATATGTAGTTTCATACTAAAAATTTAAATAGTACTTATTTGCACCAAAGGAATTAAAAATGAATCTTACTAAATCTCTGTTATATAAGTCAGTGACATTAAACTCTTCCCAATATGTTCAGTTTATTTGTATACTGTATTGTGTTGTTAAATAAATATAATGTTTAAATCAATAATAATTATTAGTGATTTCTTATTTCTAAAAGAAAACTTTATGAAATATTAGGGCAAAGGGGTATAAAAGGCTTCATATTAATGTAGTTATAGGCAAGGCATCTCAAAATAGTTTTATTGTATCAGAATTCAAATCCTAACTCTGTCATTTATTATAGTCCGATTGCATTTTCTAGTGTATAAAATAGTGATATTTAAATCTCTTATATATAATTTGGTAACTAAGATTAAAATTTGTGAAGCAGAGTACTTGGGCAGCAGCCACTATTTTAAAGAAGTGACCATTATGAAATTCTAGCTGTATTCTAATGTCAATGTCATGAAATAAGGACATACATAACTTATGAAATCTCTTTAGAGGAAACTTGGTTTTAGATAGTTTGGTTGTTAAAAGTTATATGTCAAAAGTTAGTATAGTGTAGCAGATGCTCTCAATTCTAATTTGTTGTAAATTTTTTTTTTAAAGCCACCAAACAAAATACTGCACTGATTTTTAGATTCACCCTCATTTATCTTTTAAGGTAGTTCTTAGAATGAAAAAATTAATAAAAGTAGGAAACTGCCCTGAATAATAACACAAATGTGTAATTAGGTCTGGGAAGAATAATTGATTGCATTTAAAAATGTAGTCTGATGAAGTATGCTCTTTTTCCAGTTTGTTACCCCTTGGCCCAAGAAAGGGCTACTGTTGCAGTTTTAAACATCTGACAAGAATACTCATTCCTTATCTGGAGATCTGGTTAGAGCTTGAACTCTTATGAAATGTCTTTGGTCTTGTCAAGTCACTTAAACTCTCTGGGTTTTGGTTTTTCCTATGTAAAGTGAAATGTTTAAACTAAATGTTCTTTTTTCTGCCCTTAAATTTTTTTATTCTAATCTTTCCTTTGTATGCTGTTGCTTAACTCTTTCCTCTTGATCTAAGGATCTCAGTAGGTATTTTTGTAATTGTAATTGTTGCATCTTGATCTGTTTCCTTATCCCTTTTTTACCTTTATATTTTTCATCTGCCAGTTTGATCTTTCACACTTCCTTTAGATTCTGTCGTCCTCTTCACTTCCTGGTACCTAGAATATTACTGTATGTTTTTGTTGACTCTTTTCTATGATACCTCATTTAAGGTTGGGAGTGGTGTCCTTTTATAGTATTGAAACTAGGTAGCTATGGTATGAGAAAAAAAAAATCCTTCCAGTGTAGAATTTTTACTTGCTTTGAGGATTTGTAAGTGGTTCATTCATTTATAGTAAAATATGTATAACCTTTTAAACTAATTTTATATTGAGAGACTATTGGTGAATTTATGAAGGCTTGTGATATTAAATGGGAAATGTATTGTCTTCTTGAAGTATGTAAAATTAAGTAATAGATGCTGTTTCACAACTTACATTTCCTAGCTCTAAGCTCATCCCATCAATTTGAATGATATGATCTGAAGAATTATAGGTTGTATTTCTTAATTTCAAAAGTGTAAATGGAAACTTAAGAGACTTTTATGTGTTTTTTAGTTGAAAGTTAAGGATTTTTGAAAGTATCTAGATGATACAGGAAAGACAAGTTTGGTCTTTGGTCCACGTATCAGAATTAAGGAGTACACCTTCTTTTGTAGAGTGGGAAGAGTGTTTGGCAAGAGATTGAAGAACAATTCAAATTGAAATTTGGTGGTTCAGGAATATGCATAATTTAAACCCCTGGAAGTTGGCTGGTTGAACTGTGGGACTGACAGCAGCTCAGTAAGCAGGGTAGAGAAGGGTTTCCCAACATGATTATCTGAAGAACATTATGCTGCAGGATATTTGTAGGTATGTTTTATAAAAATTTATTTTGTGGTCCAGTTGGTTTGAGAACTTCTGAGGCAAGTAAAGATCACAGTTTTCCTTAACTGTAGTATTGACAGTTGTCACTGTGCTTTGCCAATCTTATAAGGGGAATGTAGAGTCCTAGACATTGATTAAATAGTTGAGAAGCAGCAGAGTAGTAATGTTACCTGTTACATTTTCTTTTTTAATGGATATTCTCATCTCACATGACCTTTGCTTTGAATATTGTCTTAACTGTGGTTAATATATGTAACTAATGGTTAATTTATTTTCTTTTAAAATGTGCACAGACTAAAATAGCTTTTTCTTGGCAATTTTCTATCATAACTTATCAAGTAAGTTACAGTTTAGTTACAGTGTATTATTACATGTTATAAAAATCTCATTGTCAGCTTTCAACCTCATGTCTAAATGAGTGAATTCATAGAGTAATATATGTAATTATTGCATGGCAATATAAAGACTGCACACAAATATAGTCAAATGAGTGGTTAAATAAACAACTTACTAGTACAATTAAATTGTGAAGTTTGTAACTAAGTTTTTTCTGTTTAGTGAGACATGGATATTGTTCTGGATGACAATAGTGACATTATATGAAATGAGAAGA
>NW_011495064.1:15776826-15870769 GCF_000754665.1 Bison bison bison
AGGTTCGAGTTAAATTGCATACTGTTACATACTAAGACAGTCAACTGATAATTAGCATGTGGAGTGGGAAAGAGGTGATGAACTGAGACTATAGTAATGTTTCATGGGTATTCTGCAAAGTGCATAAAGGACAGATGCATAGTATTGAGTGTAATTTTAGTGTAGAATTGAAGGGCAGAAGTCTGTTATTATGATATTAATAATCTCTTCATTCTTAACCCGTTTATTCTTTCTCTTTTTTTAAAAAAGGATTTTGTTCACAGATTGCCAGGAGAGTGTATTGTGACTTGAAAATGATTTTTGAGACTCTTTAATATCTATGGTTTTTCTGAGTAGGTTCTTCTCAGCTTGGATTAAATTTCCTGTAAAAGGACTAAATTCTTCCATTAATGTGTTTAAAATGCACCGACTGGATGATTAAAAGAGAACTAATGAAAATGTTATACTACAGATTTTGATTTACATTCACAAAGTCATTTGTAATGAATATTGTTCCTTTTCAAAGGGCATACATCACAGAAGGAAGCCATGGAAGTGAGCCTTGATATAACAGCACTCAGCATCCTCCAGCAGCCAGAAAAGCTTCAGTGGGAGATTGTTGCAAATGTGCTTGAAGATACTGTTAAGGATCTTGAAGAACTTGGGGCGAATCCTTGCTTAACCAGCTCTAAGAGTGAGAAGACAAAGGAGAAGCACCAGGAACAACACAACATTCCCTTTCCATGTTTATTAGCTGGAGGTTTATTAACCTATAAATCTCCTGCTACCTCACCCGTTAGTAGTAATTCTCACAGGTCACTGGATGGTTTAAGCAGAACTCAGGGTGAAAGTGTATCAGAACAAGGGTCAACTGACAATGAATCCTGCACTAACTCAGAATTAAATTCTCCTCTGGTGAGGAGGACTTTACCCATTTTGCTTCTTTATAGCATCAAGGAATCTGATGAGAAAGCAGGAAAAATCTTTTCACAGATGAACAATATAATGAGTAAAAGTTTGCATGATGATGGTTTTACGGTTCCACAGATCATTGAGATGGAGCTGGATAGCCAGGAGCAGTTGTTGTTGCAGGACCCTCCTGTGACTTACATTCAGCAGTTTGCAGATGCAGCAGCCAACCTTACCTCTCCAGATTCTGAGAAGTGGAACTCTGTGTTTCCCAAGCCTGGGACTTTGGTTCAGTGCTTGAGGCTGCCAAAGTTTGCAGAGGAGGAGAATCTTTGTATAGACTCAATAACTCCTTGTGCTGATGGAATTCATTTATTGATAGGACTGCGGACATGCCCCGTTGAATCCTTGAGTGCAATAAATCAAGTAGAGGCCTTGAATAACTTAAATAAATTAAACTCTGCACTATGTAATAGACGAAAAGGTGAGCTGGAATCAAATCTTGCTGCAGTGAATGGTGCAAATATTAGTATAATTCAACATGAATCACCAGCAGATGTACAGACTCCTTTGATAATTCAACCTGAGCAGAGGAACATTAGTGGTGGATATTTAATACTTTATAAAATGAATTATGCCACTCGGATAGTGACATTAGAAGAGGAGCCAATAAAAATCCAGCATATCAAAGATCCCCAGGACACAATTACCTCGCTCATTTTGCTTCCACCAGATATATTGGATAACCGAGAGGATGACTGTGAGGAACCTCCTGAGGAGATGCAGTTAACCGCAAAGAACGGGGTTGAGAGAGGAAAAAAGTCTGACATTTCTACTCTTGGACACCTGGTCATAACTACTCAGGGAGGATATGTAAAAATATTAGATCTTTCAAACTTTGAAATTTTGGCCAAAGTGGAACCTCCGAAAAAGGAGGGCACTGAGGAACAGGACGCATTTGTTTCTGTCATCTACTGCTCGGGCACAGACAGGCTGTGTGCGTGCACCAAAGGTAAGCTGTGGGCTTGTTTGGTTCATTTACTGCTCGGGCACAGGCAAGCTGTGTGCGTGCACCAAAGGTAAGCTGTGGGCTTGTTTGGTTCTTCATCAGTCTTATGAAATCAATGTACAGGGCATTCATTTATGTGTATACCGAGCGTGACTTTTAGATCCATATAGATGGAGAGAAATTTATGTTTATGATGAAGTGGTGAATCTTTGTACTGTTTTACCTGTTCTTAAAACACTTTCCTACTGCCCTAGGTAAGGATTCTAATTGTAAAAAAGTAAGTCTCTCAGAAAGTATCTTCACTGCTTTAACCTCAAGAAAATAACCTGCTGTAATTTCTGTGAATCCCAACTGCATCTGCTCAAATTTGTAGCCTTGGACAGATTACTTTAAACTCAGTAAACCTTTGTTGATTTATAAACTAGGAAAGACAGTCTATTTCCAGGCTTGACAGAATTAAATGAAATAATGTCTGTAAAGTTTCTGGCACAAATATTAATACATGTTGTTATTTTCTTCTGAAATAAAAGTGGTAAATAATTATTAATTCTGCCAAATAAATGTTCCTTGTCATATTTAATCCTAACTTTTTGCAGACAGTGAGTCAGTTTTGCAATATTTGAGGCATCTTGTAGAGTAACAGGTAGTGTTACTAAGGAATTACTGACCATATCAGGCAAAGTGAATAGTCCTATTGATTGTTTAGTAGGAATTTAGGACCAGGAGATACTTGAAGCCTCAGTGACTGTAACCAGTGCTTGGCAGAAAAATTGGGATTGGGAAGAGTTATGTATCTCATTTGTGGTTCTGGTAGGAATTAATCTGAATTTTTCCTCTCTCTAAAAAGATTTCAAGAGTTTGGCTAAGAAGGGTAATGGTGGATGTGGTGATGTGGATTGCTTTCTTTGAAACACGTTTAGTGAAATAACATGATGGAAAAAGCCAAATAACATCAACATCTAACTAGATTATTTTTTAAAAAGGAATAGTCTAAAATAGCTTTAGAATAATGAAACCTTCAGAAAAATCATTAAAATACTATGTGGTATCAAGGATAATCTGAGGTTAATGATGTATATGCCAGTTCATTTCTGTGAGAGTTTTAGCTTTGTTAATTTTAGTCATCACACTAACTTTATGAGGTATGTGCTAGTTTTGTCTTCATTTTAGTTATCTCTAAGAAAAAAAAAAAAACATCGAGGAAGAGAGAGGTTAAGTAATTTAACTTGCCTAAGTCACAGAGCTAATAAATGACAGAGTTAGTGTTCAGACCTGGGCAGTCTGTCCAGGTCTGCTTAAACTACATTAAATTGCCAGAATATAATAAAAGTAGGAGAGCCTGCTTTTATTGAACTTCTATACTTTGAACTTTTTGGTATATTTTAATCTGAAAGATTAAAAAAAATGAAAACAGTTTAACTTGCTGTAGGCCATTCGAAATGGAAGTGGTTTTGGAATCTGAGTGACCTGTTCCCAGGGCACGTAGTCATAAGATACTAGTAGTTTTCACAAGTGCAGTCAGAGTTTAATGATTTGAATTTTTGATGAGATATGGTTTTGGCGATTCAGAGGAGAAATAACATTTAAGTTATAAAATAGATCAGTGTTTTCATAGAGTTTAAACAATGACAGTTTCTAGGAAGTGATCACGATTGTGATGGAATTTAGATGAATTGAAGGACAAGAGAAAACATGAGAAGTTAATTGCTTTAAAAATTATTCCCCAGTTGCTTAAGGATTAATTGATCAAAATGCATTTGAAAGGATGAGACTAATAGCAATAAAGAGAACAAAAAAGTTGTTTTAAAATGTTCAAATAACAATCCATAGAGTTTTAAAAGCACTGTAAACTGTAAATCAAATGGATTTGACACTATCTCGTAAGTATATTCGAATCGCGTAAAAGTTTTCTCATGGAGAAGCATTGAGTCTGTTGATTAAAACGTACAATTAATGCTATAAATTAACCTTTTTTGCACAGCATGTGGGATGTGGGATCTTAGTTCCCCAGTCAGGGGTTGAACCTATGCTCCCTGCAGTGGAAGTACAGAGTCTTAACCCCTGGACCCCAGGGAAGGCCTCCATTCGTTCTTTCTAGTTCAGTAGTTGCGTTGATGGTACTACTGACCTCTAGAGCTTCCTACCAGTTACTTCCTATTCTGTCCTTTGATGTGATGTCATTGGTGCTTGTGTTGATTCTGTTTTTTAATACCTTTTCTTGAAATTGCCTTCTTATTGGATTATCACAGTCTACTTCAGAGTAATGCTAGCTTAAATCTAGTAAAATATAGAAACCTCGCTCTGATTTTTCTCTCTCCCAGCTTTGTGCTACTGTTGTCTTATATATTACATTTAGATGAGTTATAAATCCAACCAAAAGTGTTATTTTATATAGTCTTTATCTTTTAAAAAAGTTAAATGAGAAAAAAATATGTTTATCTTCTATCTGGCATTTTGTTTTTTTCTTGTGATTTTGTGTTGCCTTCATCTCATCTGGAAAGATTTTCGTTAGTACTTATGGTAAGGCTGGTCCGCTAGCAGAAAACTCAGTCTGTTTTTTTGGAAATGTCTCTATTTCGCATTCATGTTTGAAGAATGATGCTGTATGTAAAATTATTGATTGTTCTTGCACATATCATTCTTTTGTTACTTCTTTTTGATCTATTATTATTTTTTGATGAGGATTTACTTTTAATTTTCATATGTAACTAGCAACTATTGATCTGTTTTATTTCACTGATTCCTTTTACTGTCATCTCAAATCTGCATTGAGTCTCTAGCAAACTTTTCATTTTACTTTTCAATTCTAATAATTGCCTTTTGTTCTTTTAAAATAATATCTGCTCATTTGTTGAGATGATTTGTTGATTCATTTTTACCATTCATTTTTTGAATTCTCTATATCTGATGTCCTTTTATTATTTAAAATATTTACAACAGCTTCTTTGAAGTATTTGTCTGCTAAATCTCAATCTGGGTGCTCAGAGATATTTCTCATTGCTTTTGTTTTTCTTGAATATTGGTCACTCTTTACATGTTTCATAATTTTCAGTTTAATACTGGACATTTTAAATAACGTAGAAGAACTGCTGCATTCTGATTTTTAACCCCCGTTTGGAAATTGTTGTTATGTTATCGTTTGGTAACTCACCTGGACTAAATCTGTGAAGTCTGTTTCTTTGGCAGCCACTGATGTTTCTTTCATTGTTTTCTCCTCTGGATTTTATTTTTAAGACTTGTTTCTTATTTGTCACCTGCCTGTCCACATAGTTTAGTGTTCAGCTAAAGATTTTGATAATTGGTTGTGACCAGGTACCTTTATTGGCAAGGTTGTGTTCAGGTGTGCCCTGGCTTTTGTTTTCTTTATTTTTATTTTCTCTTGTGCCCTTTCAGGTCTCTTCTGCATCGGCGTTGGGGCTTAGTAGACAGGGAATGTGCTGCTGACTTGGGCCGCATCTGGTCTTTGCTGCACCTATGTGCAGCCTCTGATGAGTGTGGAATATTTGAGATGTTTACCAAGCCCGCTATGTTTATCTCACTTTTGTAACTCTGTTAAATCCCTGGTTAGTTCTGGTGTTTTGCTTGCCCCACACAGAATGCTTGCTTCAGACAGCAAAGTTGATGGGTTTCTTTTCACCGCTGAGTCACCTTAGGCAGACAAGCTTTCCAAATCATTGAGTCCCTGTGACAGTAGTAGCAGATCTGGTTTTCACCATTTGACTCACTGTTTAAATGACAGTTTTGTTTAATTTTATAACTGCCTTTAAGATAAGATTTATCTTGTTTTGTCATGCTGGAAGTAAATCTCCAATTATTTTATTTACTTATTTTTATTTCTTAAATATTTTGCTAAGCTCACGTTCCATTTTTTTTCTGTGGTAGAAATATGAAAAATAGAAATTTGATTTGGTTTCATTTTATTGTGAATGCTTCAAAAAATTAGGAAGAATTGTTGTTCAGTTTTGCTACTGCTGTGATTAATAGAGTGAGCTGTGGATTCTGGTATAGCTAGTGCATCAGTTTTCTCATCTGTAAAGTGGCCACAATAATACTCCCTGCTTAAGGTTAGTTGTGAAGACTAAATGAATCAAGCATTTAAAATAATGTCTTACACATGTAAGTACTAGATAAATAACTATTTTCACATATGAAATTGTAATTCCTTGACAGTTTGATTCCTAAGTTGTTGCAGATGTATCACTTTAGTAGCTCTCTTTTTCTGCCTTTTAAGTGGTGTTAGAATAAATTAAGTTTCTTAACTAAGTAGCAAGCACTTGTCTGTTCACCTGTTTTTCATATACCTGTGCTGATGGAATTTTACTATACTGTAGGTGGTGAGCTTCATTTTCTCCAAATTGGAGGAACCTGTGACGATATTGATGAAGCTGACATACTAGTGGATGGATCTCTTTCTAAAGGAATAGAACAGTCTTCAGAAGGTTCCAAACCTTTATCAAATCCTTCAAGTCCTGGCATTTCAGGTATGATATTAACTTTTAAAAATGATTTATAAAAAATGCAAATTCTTTCGATGTTCAAAGTTTTCTGAATCACTCTTTTATAATCTAAAACATTATTTCATTTTTTGTAGTCAGTTCTTGGTTACTTTGAGAGTTCATTTCCTTGTTGATATTCTTTTATCAGACTTGTTCGTGTATATTACTTATCACTCTGTTTTCAGTAGTTGGAAAATGTTGTAAACATTAAAATAAGAAATGGTTCTCAACCTGTGGTAAGTTGGCCAGTTTTGGTAAAGTCACCTAAGAGGTAACAACATGATTTTGGTTGTTTAAGAGGCTTTTAGTCTAGTTAGGATGAAACAGAACAATATGAAAGAGTGAAGAATTCACTAAGTAAGTGTAAAGTGACTGGAATGGCTAATATTAATTACTCCTGGAATAAAATGCTGAAAAAACATTCTTGGGGTGATATTTTCAGACCCTCATCACCCCATTGTGGACTTTTCGATAGGTTTGGTTTTGTTTGTTTGCCTTTTCTCCCATCCACCTTCTATACTGCCCCCTGAACTTGTTTTTCAAAAGATGTTATTTTAGCATTGTTATTCCTGTTTAAAAATCTTTACTTGCTCTGTGAACTAAAAACTCTGGTCTTTTGCTCAACCTCCAGTTATTGGAAACTCCACGATTTCTAAAGTGTATTCAGTTTCATGCTCTTCATTTGTTACTAAGCTGTCTTTCCCTGCCCTTGCCCTATACCATGGTCCTTTTGTACTTTGAAGTGCTGATATGTTTTATCCTTGGCACTCACTTTATTCCCCAACCTAACTATTAAAAGAAGCCTAGCATTTAAAAGAAATTTAATGAATCTTTAATGAAAAATGTGTTTAAACTCAAATGTACTCCAAACAGAAATAACACATAAAATGTTTATTTCTTCTTTGTGAATTTGTATATTTAGGTATTTGATCATTCTTCTTTGCACTAAAGGCAAACTTTGAGTGATTACTGGTATAATAAATCTTAATTTTAGTGATGACTTGTGTATATGTAGCAGTCTTCACTACCTTATTTAAGGATTTCTCATTCTCAGCACTATTGACATTTCGGACTAGATAATTCTCTGTGGTGGGAGGCCTGTCTTGTGCTGTATTAGCCGTATTTGTAGCTTCTGCCTACTCGATTCCAGTAGTAGACACAATTGCCTCCATCCATATGGCCCTTGGGAGGCAAGATTATCCTCTGTTGAGATAAAGTGACTCATGTCTCTTGCTATGTATAATTGGACTTGCTTGTCTTAATTAACTATACAAGTTGGTTTAAAAAGCTAACATACTGAATGTTCTCATATTTTATGGGATATTGGTATAATAATTTTCATATAAAGTCTATAACGTACTCTTTAGTAAAGATGAATTAGGTTATAAACAAGTAAATAATGTAAAGGAGCATTGATACGCTGTTAAATGTTTGCAAACAATATTAATAATTTCAATCACATTTTAAAAAGCTCTAAGCTTTGAGGGCTTCTTAAAAAGCCCTTTGTTTTTGAACTGTGGTGTTGGAGAAGACTCTTGAGAGTCCCTTGGACTTCAAGGAGATCCAACCAGTCCATCCTAAAGGAAATCAATCCTGAATATTCATTGGAAGGACTGATGTTGAAGCTGAAACTCCAATACTTTGGCCACCTGATGCGAAGAGCTGACTCATTGGAAAAGACACTGATGCTGGGAAAGATTGAGGGCAGGAGAAGGGAATGACATAGGATGAGGTGGTTGGATGGCATCACCAACTCAATGTACATGAGTTTGAGTAAACTCTGGGAGTTGTTGATGGACAGGGAGGCCTGGTGAGCTGCAGTCTGTGGGGTTGCAAAGAGTCAGACATGACTGAGCGACTGAACTGAACTGAACTGAAGCTTTTGAGGAAAAATATAGTTTGAAGTACACTTACAGTAATTTTATAGAACTAAATGTAAACTTTCTTTGTGAAACTATTCTAAATTTATCAGATTTCATATTTTAGTCTTTAAAAATTTTTTTGTTGTTGTTAATTGAAACAAGTTTTTCAACTTTGTTGTATGAAGGCAATGGCGACCCACTCCAGTACTCTTGCCTGGAAAATCCTATGGATAGAGGAGCCTGGTAGGCTGCAGTCCATGGCGTCGCTGAGTCGGACACGACTGAGCAACTTCACTTTCACTTTTCACTTTCATGCACTGGAGAAGGAGATGGCAACCCACTCCAGTGTTCTTGCCTGGAGAATCCCAGGGACGGGGGAGCCTGGTGGGCTGCCGACTATGGGGTCACACAGAGTCGAACACGACTGAAGTGACTCAGCAGCAGCAGCCTTTTCAAAGATGTGAATACATAAATTTGTAAAAGCAAACTTATCTCTCTGAATCAGGTTGTTACTCTTAAAATACTGGTGTGTATACATGGTATTCTTAAGTACCCTAGAAGTGGAAAAAATGCTGCTTTGAGTTTTTGGTTTGTGTTTTTTTGCCATCAGTATAGTTCTGATTTTTTTTTTAATTATTTTTTAACAGAGTAAAATGGAGCAGGTATTGTGTACTTGCAGATGTTTAACATTTTATTTTGTAAATAACAGTGTAAAAGACGATTATTCATGTCAGTCAGGGCTTACATTTCAGCATCACTCCTTTTGTTGTCCTTGTTAATCTGGAGCTCATTAAATCTCAGTCAGGGCTCTTCTGAGGTTGATTTTGGATTTCTCCAATAATAAGTTCCCTTTCTATAATTTGAAATATCTGAGGTGGATTTTTCTTATGCCTGTATGGACTCCGTGCTAGTTACTTTAGCCTAAATTATTAACTTAGGCTGTTTGACAAATGTTGTAATTGATTAGACAAAAACATGGATTAAAATTCCTTTCTTTTAAAACCAATTTCAAATTCTGCATTCACTGTTATTAAGGAGTTGATTTATTGGTGGACCAGCCATTCACGGTTGACATCTTGACATCTCTAGTGGAGCTAACCCGCTTTGAAACTCTGACTCCACGGTTTTCAGCTACTGTTCCACCATGCTGGGTGGAGGTTCAACAAGAACAGCAGCAAAGGAGGCATCCTCAACATTTGCATCAGCAGCATCACGGGGATGCTGCTCAGCATACTAGAACTTGGAAACTACAGACTGACAGGTAAAACATTCTTCCAAGGTATTTAAATTCAGTTTAATTTTATAACTTAAGTTCATCTTATAGTAACAACATAGAATTATTATTATATGTTACTCTTTCTGTTAACTTTTACATGTTAACAGTTTTGTTTGTTTCATTTGTCACCTTGGTTTTAGAAATTCCTATATTCTTTTTTTTAAAAAAATATTTATTTTTGGCTGTGCTGGGTCTTCGTTGCTGCGTGGACTTTCTAGTTGCAGCTAGGGGCTACTCTGTAGTTGTGGTGTATGGGCTTCTCGTTGCGATGGCTTTTCTTGTTGTAGTTCATGGACTTTAGGGTGTGTGGGTGTCTGTAGTTGTGGTACATGATCTCAGTAGTTGTGATTCCCAAACTTTAGGTTACAGATTCAATAGTTTTGACGCATGGACTTAGTTTCTCCATGGCATGGTGGGATCTTCCTTGATTAGGGATTGAACCAGTGCCTCCTGCTTTACCACTGAACCATCGAGGAAGCCTGGAAATTCCTGTATGCTTGTTCTTAGTTGTAGGATAAAATCCTGAGAGTAATCCAGCCTTCCAGTTAGTTAGTTAAATAGATCTGTAGATTGTATGACTAAATATGTAAATGTCTGTTTTGTACAGGTACTTTTTGTTGTTGTTGTTATTGAAGTGTAGTTGGTTTACAGTGTGTTAAGTTTCAGCGGTACAGCGGAGTGAATCAGTTATACATATACCCACTCTCTTTTTAAAGAGTCCTTTCCCATATAGGACATTACAGAGTATTGTGTAGAGTTCCCTGTGCTATATGGCTACATAGTAGTGTGTACATGTTAATCCCAGTCTCCCAGTTGTGCAGGTACTTTGGAAGTTACTAGTAAAATGGCTCTTAGGAAATTTACATTCTAGTGGTGATAGACAGGCAGTTAAGACAGATATCTACTATGTCATATAGTCATAAAAGCTTTGAAACACATTAAAACAGAATGGCAATAGAGTTGTTGGGTGTACATCTCTGTGAGAGAAAATGTGTGTGATATTTTTATATAAGGGGTCTCAGAAAGGCTTCCATGAGGACATTAATTTGGAGACAATAAAAAGTACAGAGATCCTGAGGAGTATATGTTATGAATTTTAGGAGGAGCATGGAGGCTACTGGTTAAGTGCAATGAACATGGAGGAGAGTGATAGGAAGTGAGATCAAAGGAAATAGTTGATCATGAATGTCTTTATAGGCCACAGTGAGACTTTTACATTGAGTGAGATGGGAAGGTGTTAGATAGTTTTGAATTTAGGAGTGATGCGATATAATTTATGTATTAGAAGGATATACTAAGACTACTGTGTTGATAGTATATGAGTGGTTGTGGTGTGTGTATTAGAGGGAAGAGGCAGGAGCAAGAATTCTAACTTGAATGCTGTTGTGGTAATTCAGATAATCATGGTGGTGGTGATGGTGAATTGGACCATGATAATAATTGACAGAGGCATTGAGAATCGTGGTCAGATACAGCTTGGAGGTAGAAAGAATCGTAAATGCTGATGTACGGAGTGTCTGGAGTGAGTGAGAATTGTTAGGGATGACTAATGTTTTGGACTGAGCGCGTTAAAAAATGGAATTTCTTTTTACAGCTTTTAGAGTTGGTTATCAAGTAGTTTGGGGTTATTTATGTTAAATTTGAGATACCTAATAGGCATTTGGATTTGAATCTGAAATTTAGTGGAGGAATTTTACTTTTCAGCACATATACAGAATTTAAAATCAGAGGATGGACATGTATAAGAAATACAAAATGTTCTTATTTTAAAATACAAATTCCTGTGACCCCACTCTTAGAATCAGAGTGGGCCCATAAGTCTGCACATAATTCTGATGCACAGTAGTTCACACTTAGAGGAACAAGGGCTTTTTTGAGTGTACAGTACCCAAGGTAGGTATGGATTCCTGAGGTATGATTCTTCATTGCCCTAAGTTTAACCTTTCTCAGTAGAACTGCTTGTCTTCTCCCCTAATCCCACTGAGAAGCATTCGGTTTTGTTGGCGACTACACATCAGAGAAAGGTAATATAAGTGATAAGATGGTTACAGCTAAAGAAAGATTTCACTCTATCATTTTCTCCCTTATTTGACAGCAACAGCTGGGATGAACATGTATTTGAATTGGTTCTGCCTAAAGCTTGTATGGTTGGACATGTGGACTTTAAATTTGTTTTGAACTCAAATATCACCAATATTCCACAGATACAAGTGACACTGCTGAAAAATAAAGCTCCAGGCTTAGGGAAAGTCAATGGTAAGATGGATCAAAATTTGAAGATTTTGGCTTCTTAAAAAAACTCATTTTCAACTTGGCTGTCTAGTTTTGATATCCCTTCTTGCTCCCACACCCCTGTGCTCTTTTCCTTCTTTTTTTTTGTGGTTCTATTTAGAGAAGTTTATACAGAGAACATTGAAGAACTTTTCAGTAACTCTTTGTTGTTCAGAATTGCGTAAATTTGAGTAATTTAATTATGGTTTTAGGCAGTTAGTTCCTTTGTGAGTTAGTTTCACTTTTAGCATTACTGGACTTAACGCATTTCTCTTTGTGAGAAGGAGACTTGTTTGTAAAAAGAACTTTTGTATGGAATGCATATATTCTTTTAAGGTTATTAGTAAAACTCAGAATGTAATGCCAGAAATATATTCATCTTTATTTATCTTTCTTACTAGCTCAGAACTTGATATATTGAGTTATTAAAATAGATTATACATACTTGACATATTTGGAACTAGACGTTATTTCTCAGTGTTTTGATCTTAATAGGTTAATTTAAAAGACTAGAGATAATTTCAGAGTAAAAGGCTACTTCACACCAGGGATAAAAACATTGAAACCTGAATAATTTCCTATTTTATAAATATGTATGTATGTGTTCGTGTATATATATGTGTTTGTGTGTATATATGTGTGTGTTTGTGTGTATGTGTGTGTGTATACTTTTGAATCATGACAGATTCAGATTTAATTGGTGTAGGACTTAGGTAGTGGTATTTTTAAAACTCTGCAGGCAGTGTACTGTATAGCCTAGGGTAAGAATTCTTGGTTTAGTGGCTAGCAGATTATTTCTTCAGGTGAATATTTTACCACCTTTAAAAGAGAAGAGAGTATAAAGCACTTGAATCTAATTTTCTTCCTCTGCTAACAACCATTTTAAAAATCACTGTAGTTCCCAATTTAATGGAGAATTTTAGAATTTTAGGCACATAGATCATTGATATTAAGCAACATTAAGTTTACTAATATTTTTATCCTCTAGAAACAGCAGTAGATAGGCAGATCACCTTTCCTTTGTCTCCAGCTCTTAACATTGAAGTGGAACAAAATGGGAAACCGTCCCTGGTTGATTTGAATGAAGAAATGCAGCACATGGATGTAGAGGAATCACAGTGTGAGTTAAATTACAGAGCTGTTGTCCATGACAGTAAAAGGAGTAGTGATCCAAATGCATCCTACTGGGCAAAGATTTCTTTATGGCTTGCAAAAACATGGTTTTAAGAACACAATTAAAAATAACCTATAATTCTGCTTTGGCAATATGCTTTGATTTTCAGCTCATCTTAGTGAACACAGCTGTGCTAATACTTGCATTCTTGTTTTTTAATATCTTGAGATTTGAAATCATGTCATGGTTTTATAATTTTTTTTTTTTTTTGAAAATCAAGGTGAATGTAGATAATATGGGAATGAAAAACAGCATAATATATCAGATAATGATTATAGTTCCTTAGCATGATAGCAAATTTTATTTCAACACATTCTAAGTATGGAATTTTGTGTGGTGCTGTTATATGTAAATGGGATGGATATTTGCTTATTAAATATTACATTTTAAATTACACACTAATTTAAAAGAAAAATGTGTATTTTTCTTTTTAGGTCTTAGATTATGTCCATTTTTAGAAGATCATAAAGAAGACATTCTCTGTGGGCCAGTATGGCTTGCTAGTGGCCTTGATCTGTCGGGGCATGCTGGGATGTTGACGTTAACAAGTCCCAAACTTGTTAAAGGTGAAGTAACATGTTTTACAAAAGCAGAATAAATAGTCCCACAGTTGTAAAAGTAGATTTTTTAAAAAATTATTTTTCCTGATTTCAGAAAAATAAGATACTGTTTTTGAGGGGACTTTTCTTGAATGATTCCATCAGTTTCATGGTAGCTGAGGTAATTTCCTACCATAAGTGACTATTGTTATGTGAAACTTAAGATCCTACGTTCTGTGTCCTGAGGGTCTCAGTGCTTTTTGAAAAAGCACAAAGAAGATGAAGGTAGTATGATTTAGCATGTTATACAGAATTCTTCCAAATAACCAATCATTATGTTCTGGGATGTTTGCCTTTTCCATCAATTTAGTCCTGTGTTTTCAGGGTGTTTGTTGTATATTGTTATAATATTTTCTCTTAAGGGTTTTTTTATAGAGGAGTTTTGAAAGTATTAGATGTAATGATGTGTCTTAAACACAAGTTACAATGTATATTTTATCTTATGTCTGTAAGATATTAGATGTTGCAGTAGTAAGACGTTTATGTCGCCTTTATATCTCACGGGTGAATTAAAAAATCCAAGTGAGACACACCTCGATCATTACAGTAAACTTGGAGGTGAGAAGGCTGTGGAGATCCTTCTGTAAACCAAGAAAATATCAGACCACCTAAATAACAACTGTTTTAATTTGTATGCATTCCCTTTATAATGTTTGTCCCCATTCACACACTTCCCTTTAGTTACAGACACAGTATGTACACAAGCTTGATTGTACTCCCTTGACTACATCTTTTTCATTCATTAAGTTTATGACACCCTGTGATTTGTTAGGTTACATACTAGGTTATAGTGGTGAGCAAAACTGTGTAATAACTGTATAATAACATCTCTGGAAGTTAAGTTGCTGCTGCTAAGTCGCTTCAGTCGTGTCCGACTCTGTGCGACCCCAGAGACGGAAGCCCACCAGGCTCCCCCGTCCCTGGGATTCTCCAGGCAAGATCACTGGAGTGGGTTGCCAACTTCAATTGCTGAAAGTGTAAGTTAGTTGTGTTAAATGAGAATGTGAAACTTAAAATCTTACATGAGAATTAAAATGTTGGCTTTGACAAAATTGTACGTGTGTGTGTGTTAGTTGCTCAGTCGCATCCGACTCTTTGCGACCCCATGGACTGCAGCCCACCAGGCTCCTCTGTCCATGAAATTGACAAAATTGGGGATAGATTATATAATGTGTATTTCAAAAGTCTCAATAATGTAAAAGTGTTAGTTTTCCTAGAATTTAGTAGAAGTGACTATTCTCTTCAAATTCCTAGAACTTTGAACTGGAGAAAATGATTGCTAAATTTGTAAAAGGATGATGTGGGCCAAAGATATGTAGAAAAAGAAAACTGAAAAGGAGGGTCTTAAGACATTTTAGAACCTAGACTAGTGCAGCAGTAAGAAGAATACAACAGTGCATGCCAGCACAGTAGTCAGGCAGGTCAGCGGCAAACAACAGAGGTAGCTTTTGTAATCACAGAAGGATTTCATACCTGCTTAGGCAGCAGCTTATGGGTTGTTCATGGGTATGTTAGTTTGAAGGTATTTTGTCAATTAATTTTACATATAGATTGTATGTTATGATTTCAACTTAGTTAAAATATATAAAACATAAACCAGTGATAATAACTAATATTTATTGAATGCTTCCTTTTGCCATGCAGTTATAAGTGTTTTAATTACCTTTGGAGTAGGTACTATTATTATTTTTACTCACTTTTGAAGAAACTGGACCATGGAAAGTTTAATTTGTCACATGGCTAATAAAATGGCAGAACCATTATCAGACCCAGATAGTGACTCCAAAGCCTGTGCTTTTTAAAGTGTGTAATACTTTAATGCTGTGTATGTATGCATGCACATGTGTGTGTGTGCCTACATGCATAAAAGCCTGGATGGATACACATATTGATACATCGTTATTTTGGGCGGTGATTCAGTGACAGACAGTGTTTTCTGTTTCTTCTATAGTTCACAAAATTTCTGTGGTTGAAATGAATAACTTCTTTGGGATAAAACATGCCAGGTGTCAGAACTTTCTATATTATGCTGTTCATACAACTGCTGTGCTTTTTGTTCGTTTGCTGCCAATGTGTTTGAAGGTTATTTAGCCATATTATATGCAAGCAGTATAATTTGAAAAATCTGGCCAAGTGTATTTTTCTTTCTGTGGAGTTAATTATTTAGCTTACTCTATGAAGACAAAAAGCAGTTTTGCTTTTTGGTGATTGAATAATTTATCCCATTCTGCACCACTCCTCTAGGTATGGCAGGAGGAAAATATCGTTCATTTTTGATCCATGTCAAGGCAGTGAACGAAAGAGGAACAGATGAGATCTGTAATGGTGGTATACGTCCTGTAGTAAGACTTCCATCCCTAAAACACCAGAGTAACAAGGGATATTCACTTGCTTCACTCTTGGCAAAAGTTGCAGCAGGCAAGGTGTGAAACATTATCATTTTAAACTGTAACATGCTGGTTTTATTTATTTACTTATTTTTTAATTGAAGGATAATCGCTTTACAGAATTTTATAAACCGTTACATGCTGTTTTAAACATTATAGTTGAGGTTTGATACACTCTTGGAAGTAGCATACCCCATAATTGATTTTTTTTTAATGGATAACTTGGTTTGTTTATAGCTTTTCTCTGCAGCAAGTTAAAAAAAATATAATGAAGGAGAAAATATTTACATTAACTTTAAGCTTTTTTTTATAAAGTATATTCATTGGGGAGTGATTGCTAGCAGGCACTTGCCTTAATAATTATTTTGGACCATAATGCTTATTTCCTTGTGTGTAAGAATTTGTTTCTGTGCCCTTTACTGGTAACACACCACTTCTTTTTTTTTTTTGGTAAACATTTGGGAGGCTGCAGGAAGAGAAGTAAGTTGAGAATTGATTTCAGAGATATATCATAATTTTCATGTTCATTTTCTACAACTAGCTGTATATCATGCAGTTTCTTCGTACTTGTTTGATCTTGGACTTTCCTGAGCACTAGAGATTTTGTTTCTCTATTATCATTATCCATAAGCAACAGTAGAAATAATCAGTAACACCAGCCATCTTATATTTGTATAGGTCTTCCAATTTTTCAAGAACTTCTGTGTACTTTATCTGATTTAAGCCCCAAAATAACTCTGAGGTAGGCAGAGCAGGTGCTGTTACTCCACTTTTTCATATTTTAAGTGAGGGAATGTTAGACACTGGGGAGCTGACATAGCTCATAGACCAGTAGCTGGGACTGAGACTCAAGACTTTGGCTTGATAATCTTTATTCACTGGGCTATTACCTTTAAGCAGTGACTATGTCTCTTCCACTGTTACAATTTTATAACAATGGAGTAAATTAGTCATTTACTGAATATGAGGGTAAAAGCTATCATTTTAGTTTGAGTTATGTTTTGGTAGTCATAGTTCAGTTATATTCTTTTATTTATAAACTTTAATGGTAAATAACTTTTTGTTTCATATATTCATTCAATTACTTATTTTTGTATGTTCAGGAAAAATCCTCTAATGTTAAAAATGAAAATACAAGTGGCACCCGTAAATCTGAAAACCTCCGGGGCTGTGACTTACTTCAAGAAGTCTCAGTTACCATCCGAAGATTTAAGAAAACTTCAGTTTCTAAGGAAAGGTAACCTCATTTTCTTCTACTGTTCTTAAGTAATAGGAGTACAAAGGAAGACTTTGCAGTAAATATATCAATATCCACAAAATTTTAAAATCGTAACTTTTACTTGAAAATTTTTATTTGCTTTTCATTTCTCTTAAGTGCTTATGTCATTGATGGTATATATTGTCTTTTCACTTCATTGGTTCATCCTTGGTGTTCATGTAGTGCTAGGTAATTTTCAAAAGTTCTTTTTTTTTTTAATTGTAATATTCATGATTCTAAATGAAATATTTGATGTCCAACCAGGTTGAAATAGCTTTATTTTTCTCTTTTGATTATTAATGTATTTATGTATATGTGTGTGTGTATGTGTATATATATCCATATATTTTTTTTTTTTCTTTTTTTTTGGTAGAGTGCAGCGATGTGCCATGTTGCAGTTTTCAGAATTTCATGAGAAGCTTCTCAACACTTTGTGTAGAAAAGCAGATGATGGCCAAATCACAGAACATGCCCAGAGTCTTGTGTTAGATATTCTTTGTTGGTTAGCTGGAGTACATTCAAATGGACCTGGAAGGTTAATAAGATTTTATTTACCACAGATTGCCCTTTGGATGTTATGATTGGAAGTTCAGCATGAGCCTAAATGCCTGCTATTATTTTGCAGCTCAAAGGAAGGAAATGAAAGCCTGCTTTCAAAAACACGAAAATGTCTTTCAGACATTGTACGTGTTTGTTTCTTTGAGGCAGGACGAAGCATAGCCCACAAGTGTGCTCGATTTCTAGCCTTGTGCATCAGGTTGGTGATTTTAAGTCGAAGATATACTTTGTAGGTGCTCCTGTCGTTTGGCAGGTGATACCTTGTGTCTAGGGTCATTTGGTTCTTATTGAATATATGTATAACGTAAGTGGATTTTTGAGGATTATTGAGATCCTAGGGAAAAAAATTTGGGGTGTTTTGGGCAAAATGTCACGTTAAATCAAGTAGTAAAAGAATTCAGCTGGGCTTCTCTGCTTATTAGAAGATTTGGGGGAGTTTGGTAAGGGGAGCTCTTCCCTCACTTTCGCTCCCACTATCCCTGATTGTCTTTGGATTCTTCACCTGAGGCCTTTATTACCGGTTATGTCCGTTTGCCCAGACTTATTTGCAGCATTGTGCAGATCACTTTCTCTAAACCCTGAAACTATCTAGGAAATGTTTAAAATTAATAGTCTGTATTCACTGTACCAGCTTTTTAACTCTTTTGGGTTTAAAAAAAAGAGAGTGGTTTATTGCATAAGAAAACAGTTATAAAGACCCTTAGTATAGTCAGCCCCTACTGTCTTTCTGCACGTTTACAGGGCTTTGAGGCAGGTTTTTTTCAGTCTGTATGAACACATTTAAAGATTAAGAGTAATACACCATGTTTAGAATTAATTACCTTGAGTAATATATTTAAACTTTTTCTTTTAAATTTTTTTTCAGTAATGGCAAGTGCGACCCATGTCAACCTGGATTTGGATCTGTTCTGTTGAAGGCCTTACTTGATAATATGTCATTTTTACCCGCAGCAGCAACTGGTGGTATGTGAAACTTGTTCAGTCATAAGTAACTCTAACTTTAGGAATTATCTCACAGTATGTTTAAGATTGTTTAATAACTTTTGTTTTTTCTCAATTAGTCGTCTTTTTCTCTGTAGCTTGTCTGTTTTTTAAGGGGTTTTAAATAGTGATTGGATAGGCAGTACTCTTTTTGATACTATTTTTAGGAAAAAGTTAGTGGGAGATTTAAGTAAATAATCAGGTCATCTCAATTCATACATTTTGTGGAGTTCCTTAAAATAATTGAGTTGTTTGGTTGTTTAGTGATGGTAGATCAGATGTTACAAACTAAAACATCTGTAAGTACCAGAGAGATGTCATAAATTAGTTAAATGATCCATACACATATTGTGTATGAATGGTAGGGTCTGTGGCAAATTGGAATTTTCTGAAAGGGACCAGTGAGTTTTTTTTTTTTTACAGCACCTAAAAACTGTGGAAATGCCATTCAAGAGTGAATGTAGTTATCAGGTAGGAATTTACTATGAAGGGCTACTGCTTTGCCCTTTACCTAGTGTTATTATTTAATTTTTTTTTTTTGGAAGACATTTCTCACAGTCTTTTATTTCATAAATAACCAATCCATTCAAAAAGTTATCTCCTATTCCACAAGAATTTGACGTTTGTGGTGTACCAGAAAAAAAGCTTGCTTAAAGTTAGTTGATAAACGGTTGTTGCTGCCGCTCAGTTCGGTCCCCATGGTCACTTTGTGACCCCACGGACTCTAGCCTGCCAGGCTCCTCTGTCCATGGCATTTCCCAGGCAAGAATACTGGGGTGGGTTGCCATTTCCTACTCTAGGGGATCTTCCCAGCTGAGAAATTGAACCCGTGTCTCTTGTGTCTCCTGCATTGGCAGGTGAATACTTTACCACTGTGCCACCTGGGAAGCCTGATAAATGGCTATTTTATCCGTATCTTAATTTAGACAAAGAATCCCTTTCTATTTACCTTGAACATATATTGACTAAAACTATAAACTCTTTTGTTACATAGAGTAGAATGTTTTGGACTTGATTGCTCTCTGTGATAGTTTCTGGTGTTTAAAACAGTTTCTTGAAGATACTGTTAGAGGTTGGGTGCTTAAATTATGGGGTGTACTTAGTACTCAGATATCTCAAGTTTTATAAAAGAGTTAAAATACATGATCGTGAACACCTTTTACGATCACCTTTGGTCTATATCTAACTGGCAATATAGAATGACTACACTTCATTCACTTGCTAAAGTATGTTATTTGTAGTTCATTGCCATCTATTGTTTTTGAAATTTTTAGTACAGAGAAAGAGTAGGAAAGATTGTTTGAAGGGTCTGACATGTCCACTTTTCTGGCTATTCTAAAATGTCCCTTAGAATCATCTCACTTTGTTGAAAACCTAAATGACTAGGTTGACTTTGTACACTTCTCAAAAATATAATGCGATTCTTTGTCAGCATCCTCTTAAAGTCCTCCAGGGAGTTAGTCCTTCTTTGTAATTTGCCCTTACAGATTTTCTTTCCAGAAAATCGTTCTAGGAAAAGAGGACATACTCATAAATGTGAAATCTGAAGTTTTCTTTGTGAAGGAGAAATGAGGAAAAGAAATCTTGATTTGTTGTTGTTGCTTTCAGGTTCTGTCTATTGGTATTTTGTCTTACTGAATTATGTTAAAGACGACGATCTGGCTGGGTGCAGCACTGCCTGTGCATCTCTGCTTACTGCTGTGTCCAGGCAGTTACAGGACAGGTTAACACCAATGGAGGCTTTGCTTCAGACAAGGTATTTAACTTTTGAAATGACTAATGATGGGCCTTTCTGGATATGGTACTACCTTTGCACAGAATTGTTATGATATATATTTGCTTAATGTTTTCTTTCCCTCTATTTTCTCTGAGAATAATTCCCTTTAACAACTTTGGAAGTCCTGGAGATGATAGTTGGAAGGCTAACTATATTAAAATTCTTTATAAGTGGTGTTTCTTGCTAGTGGGAAAAAACACTTAAGGTACTTTGATTCTTCGTTGTTAAAACTTTGTAAGGTGAAATTGTGTAAATCATGTATTGCCCGTAACTAGTATTCTTTATGTGCCATTTTATTTTCTAAAACTTAAACATAATGAAATAAGAAATATCTAAAGGTTAGATTTGAGTTATTTTGAAGTAGTGTGTTCTATTATTTAAAGCAGTCTCTTTTATAATCATCTTTATTGATTAGAAATCTTGATTTTGATGAAATGTTACTGAAAACCTTTATATCTTCTACTGACTCAATGTCATGATTCAGGCAAGGGAAGGGTGCTTGAAAGCCTCTTTTTTTTGATTCAGTCTACTGATGAAGGTTCAGTCTTGGTTCATTAGATACCAGCTTAATTGAAACCACATTTATTGAGTCTCTGAACTATATCTTTTGGAGCATAGGTTTGCAGGGAACACAGTTCAGTGAATTTGAGTTAAATGTGGTTAGTGTCTCCTTCTGCCCTGTGTAAAAACTGCTTTTGAAGTGAAGTCTCTCAGTCGTGTCTGACTCTTTCCGACCCCATGGACTGTAGCCTACCAGGCTCCTCCCTCCATGGAATTTTCCGGGCAGGAATACTGGAGTGGCTTGCCATTTACTTCTCCAGGAGATCTTCCTGACTCAGGGACTGAACCCAGGTCTCCCACATTTTAGGCAGATGCTCTACCGTCTGAGCCACCAGGGAAGTCCTAAAGCTACGTAAATAGATAATTTATTAATTAGATGACTGACAGGAAAATCGCTAGGACCTTGTTTTATCTTTCAGATACGGATTGTATAGTTCACCATTTGATCCAGTCCTCTTTGATTTGGAGATGAGTGGCTCTTCTTGTAAAAATGTGTACAACAGCAGCATTGGTGTCCAGTCTGATGAAATTGATTTGTCAGATGTCCTTTCAGGTAGTAAAATGTTTGATTAAAGGAATTTCTGAATTTTTTATCTTGGGTTTAAGATACCATCGATTTTTAGTAGATTGTAGTTATTCCGTTCTGTCTTTGGGAACTAAAAGTTTCTGGAACTTAACTTTTGTGTCTGTGAATCATTAAAGTATTTGCTTTGTTTCTCAACTCCCCCATCAAAAAATATTGATGTTCTTTTTCACAGGGTTGCAAACTTGGGTTTTTTTGTTTGTTTTTTTGTGTGTGTGTTTCATTACGTTAGTATGACTTTAATGTTAATAGACTAAAATTTGTTTATTTGCTGTAGTCTTTCCAATTTTATTTGGAAATATTATTTCATATTAAAGAAAATAAAATTAATATATGCTTTTTTAGTAAGCAAAGATGCAGAAAGAAAAAATAATTTTCTGCATCTTCTGTCATACTGTTCTGAGGTAAACGTGGTACACAGTGTTACATGTATTCTTGGATACACTTCTAAAGAATGTGTGTTTAGGACTGAATATGTAACACTATTTGTATAATCTCTTCAGATGCTAGAGTTTGGTGTTTTTCTGTTTTTGTTAGGACAATGATCACTTTATTTTTTGTTTTCTTCCATCTTATTGAACTTATTACAAGTGTTACTAGTAAACCAAAATGTTAAAAAATTTACTTGTAAACATGATAATTACCATGTTAAATTTAAGTAAGTTGGGGGGTTAGTCTCAGTTTTGTTTAAATTTAGTTATGAATTGTGAAAAAAGCAAAAGAGAAAAATAAAATACAGAAATAAAATGCAAAATATCTCAACTTTAACCTCTCTATTCTCTTAGATTACCGTTGTTAACAGAATGTTTAGCTATTTAGACTTGTTTGCTACATGTGTTTATGAGCATTTTTAATGAAAGAGATTATACATCTGGTCTTCTTGCTTTTTAATGAATTACTCTGTTTGATGATTTAGGCTCTGATTACCTCATGCCAGTGTGTGTCTAAGTGACATGTCAAATTATGAGTAGACCTCAGAGGCGGGGTTAGAACTAGACCTATAGATGTTTCCTGTACACTTTAGGATAGAATGAAATTTGTTACAGAGAAACTGTAAAGAGAAGACCATAAAGCTCAGGCCAAGCCAGGGGGTTGGTTAAATATACAAGAGCAGCCATATTCATTGTAAAACGACTATTCATCTCCATACGAATGTCTCAGTTTTTTATTCTTCACCATCAGACCTTCTGCAGCATTTCCTTTTTCAGTTAATGGCATCTGTGGCACAAAACAGAAATGTGAACTGTATCCTCTCTTTCTCATCCTCCACATCGGGGCTACCATCTGATCCTATCTATTTTTCCACCAACCTGTATTTACAATTTGCCCATTCTCTTACGTCTCACAATCACAAGATTATTGTCCAGGTCACAGTCGTCTTGAACCTGGACTAAAAAATAACTTTCCAACTGGTTATTCTGCATCTGTTCTTGGCTCAAACTTCTGTTCATACTTTACAGTGCAATGATTGCAGTCATTTTTTAATGTAAACCTGATCTGATTACTCTCTCTTCTTAAGATATTTTTCATGTCTTCCCAAGATTGTACCATCCAAAGTCTGTAATATAGCATAGATGATCTAGTATGATCTGACTTTTTCCCTTCCCCTGTTAGTTTTCTTTTTGTGGTCCTGTGATTCTCAAAGTGTTGTCCATAGGCTCTCTCAGGGTCCCTGAATCTTTTCAGGGAGTCCGTGGATCTACTGTTTTCCTATCTGCCCTTTTCACTGCATAGATTTTTGTACTGATTGTTTGAAAGCATGATGATCTTCCCCATACACTTAAGAGTCAGAAGCATGATGGTTTTACTTAGAAATATTTTTGATGAAATAGTTAAAATCACTATTTTTATTCAGTTTTGAACTCAGGAGTACACATCTTTTAAATATTCTGTTTTGAAATGGGAAGTGTGCATGAAACACTTCTGCTGCATACTGAAGAACCATGGTTGTTTCAAGAAAATGAACTTGTGTAGTTGTTACAGCTATAAACTTTTGTTGCTTATTTCATGGAATGCCATTTTTATTTGCAAGAATGAGAAACAAAATGTGTTCATTCAGATTGGATTATTTGGCAAGTATTTTCTCAAAAAGGAATTTAAAAAGTATGTCAGTATCCATCCAATTGATAGTTATTTGTTGTCAATGTTAGAAGTAGAACTTGTAAGCAAAGATTAGAATTTTGGAAAACTTTTGTCCTCCAAGGAGAGCTTGACAGCTTCTCAATACATAATGACTTTTCTGATGGGCTATGTTATTAGTTAGTGTCATTTTCTGATATTATATAAGGAAGTGTACTAACTTTTAGAAGATCTGTATATAGTAATGAACCAGTATTTTCCAAATGATTGATGCGTGGTGAGTCATCATCATACTTGGACAGAAGATTCCTTAAAAGAATAAGGTAGACCAACTAATCTTGCTGTAGCAGAGTTTGAGAATGTCTTTTTCAAGATTTCAGATTCTATATTGCAATTAATCCTAAACTGGCACTTTTCAAATTTTTGAATATTTAATACTTTATTAAAATATTCCTTTCTTTTCTAACTACATATATTCTTTGTCAAGTTTTTTTTCATATATTTCTGCCAAAGCATCATACTGTCGTAGATTGGATCCAGATAGGCAAATCCAGCTTCCTTTGATAAGCCACATATTAAAGAGATTTGCAAAAATGTAAGACTTTGCTACCCTTCTCATTTAAGTTATTTTTGTTTTAGAAGACAGTGATTTTTTTCATCAAAAATGAAAGATGTTATATCTAATCAGATTAATTTATTACTATTATGTGAATTAATGTTTAATATATTCTCTTCTTAAAATCTCTACTTTTATAAATCTATATATACAAACAATATAAAGGAAAGCTCAATTTTTGAGTTCTTTTAATTATTTTAAAGATGTGTAGAGAGATTTTAGGATTGAGAAATGTTCCAGTAGGCACATTTTTCTTTCAGTTCCTCTAATGTGCCATGGTCCTTTCTACTGAAGAGATTTTACTCATGTCATTTCTTCTGCCTGGGTTCCTCTGCCTCATTGGAGTAGATCCGTAAAAATCTTTTATTTTTCACATGAATCTCTTCACCTCATCATGGAAGTATTTTATTGCCTATTCACTTAGATTGATTTCCCCTTGACTTATTTGTCCTGTGAACTTCTAAGTAAAGTGTAGCACTTTTTTTTTTTTAAGGTTCAATTGCATAATTATTTGTTTCATATCTGGTAACTTTGAATAGAATATGAATTTCATGAAAACTGGGGCCTGTCATTTTTCTCTTGTATCTGCAATGTCTTCTACTGAATAAGTGCTCAGTAAATTGTTATTACTGTTTTTTAATACATGTATCAGGTCCTGGGCTGGGCACAAATGGATGTTGGAGAATAAGGTTTTGATAGTTTAGTCTTGGTGTTTAATTTATTCCTTCAGGTTTTTTTCTGTGTCTCCATTCTTTCCATCTTCTCCTTCTGTTTTACTTTGTCTGATAAAGAATTCTATTTAAAAGTATTGCTCTGATTTTAGAAAATTTGACAAGTACTAAATGACACTTTTCCTCCCCTGGTACCATATACACTCTTAATTCTTTTGTGTTCTTCCATCCAGTCTTCTGTCATTTTATGGTTTGCATAGATGTGACCATTTGATTTTTTTTCTTACTGCTACATGTGCTAACTTATTTTTATGATTATAAAGCAGTATATCTCATTCTAGAATATAATCTTGCTAATATCTTGAGAGTATTTTTTTAGTTTTAATTTAGTGTCATTTATACACTTGATATCATAGGATATATTCTGATTATTTTGCATTAAATCTAAGTAGCTCTCTTATTTTTTCCCCATTTAAAATATTTATTTTTCTTTTGTTTTCTGTTCCTCGTTTAAAATCTAAATCACTTGTTCTAGTTTCTTATTAATGTGTATGCCTCTGGTTAGTGGTTGCTTCTGTACAACTCTGCTTCTGTAGTACAGAGACGAGTAGTACCTCCTGTTTGTGAGTTTTCTTAATACCATGTCCATTGTTGAAGCCCTGTGTAAGGTTTGTGCATTTATACATCTTTGTAGTTAAAATTGAAGTGGTGGCTATAATTCTCACTATGACTGTTGCCTTGTTAAGATTAATTCACCCTTTATCAAACTTGTCTCTCCTTTGTATTAGGAAATGGGAAGGTTAGTAGTGGCACCGCTGCTGAAGGTAGTTTCACATCTCTCACTGGACTTCTAGAAGTTGAGCCTCTGCACTTTTCTTGTGTGTCAACTAGTGATGGAACAAGAATAGAGAGGGATGATGCAAGTACGTTTACTGGTATGTACCTTCTCTTACACACAGTTTTTGTTACATATTTTATGTTGCAATAAAGTGATATATAAGTGTTTATATATCTGTTTATATTATCTGTAAAACGCCTTTACTGTTGTGTGAAGTAGAAACTTATTGGTTGGAGGGAGATTGTGAGGAAAAATCATAAGTAGTTTCAGATCTTTTCTAAGTCTATTCATGGGTTGTTGCCCCTACCTTCTAGAACCCTATGTTAAATCTTTTTGCTTTTATGTGTGTGGAATTTTAGAAACATTTCAATTTGGAAAATATCACACATGATAAAAGTAAAGTTAGGAAGAGTACAATAAACTTTCTTTTCATTATCCATCAGCAGTAGTCATCAGCTGTCGGCCAGGCTTGTGTGCAGTGTTCATATCATGGTGTTATTTCTTGCACTTCAAGTTAAAAGTATATTTGTTAGTGTCTTTGAGAAGTTTGAGATGAGTGAAGAGGGAAAACTATTTTTTCAGCTAGTTTAAAACAACTTTGGATACATGAACCTGTTATTTGTGTGTTTGAATCTATGGTGGTGGTGTTGCTTTAAATGAATGATTGATGACAACTTGTTTATTTTTTACATCTTTTTTCCTTTGTTTTTTTTCTTTATGTTGTAAGATATGTGTTTATTCACACATATTTCTGTCTGGGCACAAATAATTGAAGTTTTTGTAATTAAAATATTGGAATATGTTTTATATTTGTATTATAGTCACAGATGTGGTTTTGAATATTGTCTTGAAAGAATTCTACTGTTTGTGTTTTTTTTGTGAATGTCTTTGTTTCTTTAGAAAGTAAAAATAGTTGCTTGAGAAGTCATGAAAGTCATGAAAAATTTAATCTTGCACTTGGGTCCAGAATGGCAGCATGTTTTAAAGGGGGCTTAACAGTTGTTTGAGTGCCTTTTTATTCAGAATCATATTTCTTGCAATTGTGGAAGTAACCACTAAGTGAAATTCATGACTTATCTAGCTGAGTGTTTTCATTTTAAAATAAAATTTTATATTTCTTTTACGTGGAGATGCCAGAAGGGTCATTATCTACTTATGTTTGTTTTCTTGGACTATTACAGTCATTTTATAGAAACTTAAACATTTAGCGTGGTATGGAAACATGCCGTAACAAGAAAATAAACTTCCAGAAAATTATTTAGTTTTGTTTTATATGTTGATTTATTGATTGATTGGCTGCAGAATCTTAGTTCCCAGCCCAGGGATCAAACCCATGCCCTCCACAGTGTAAGCACAGAATCTTGACCATAGGACCACCAGGGAGTCTGAGAACTCTTTAGTTTTTTAAATCAGGCTTTTTTCTTTGGAACTGTCATGAAATTAATTTTTTTATTTTAAGAAAGTTGATGTATTTGGATAAGTAATATTTTCAGACAATATTTTAAAACAGAATATTTAAAATATTCAGTAATATTTTAAAACAAAAGATGTGATTTGAAAAAATTATTCCTTCACATTCCTACCCATTTCTTTTGCAAAACAAATAATAGGACCAGTTTCTTGTCATTCCAAAAGTAGTCTATGCTTTTATCAGAATTCAACTTTGTATTGCACTCAGATCAAAACTGTTGCCAGCAGAGGGATTTTATTAAATTTTAAGACAAAGTCCTGAGTTGTGATCATAAGGTGCTAGAAGATGAGTGTAGTCTCTCAACTTCTGTCTCCTTTTATTTTGAAACATGTTAATTGTGAAATATAATACTCATACAGATAAGTGCAGTAAACAATTGTATGCTGCTGCTAAGCTGTTAAGTCTCTTCAGTCGTGTCCGACTCTGTATGACCCCATAGACGGCAGCCCAACAGGCTCCCTCGTCCCTGGGATTCTCCAGGCAAGAACACTGGAGTGGGTTGCCATTTCTTTCTCCAATGCAGGAAAGTGAAAAGTGAAAGTGAAGTCGCTCAGTCGTGTCCAACTCTTTGCGACCCCGTGGACTGCAGCCTACCAGGCTCCTCCATCCATGGGATTTTCCAGGCAAGAGTACTGGAGTGGGGTGCCATCGCCTTCTCTGAACAATTGTATAGGGAAGCAATTTATCACAACACAAACCGCCCGTATGACTACCAGGTCAAGAAACAACATTTCCAGTACTCTGTAAACAGATTTCTTTATGCCCACTTCAATTTATTTTTCCCTCACTCTTTGAAGAAGGTAAATGTTGTCCTAACTTTTTTAGAGTAATCATTTCTAGCTTTTTATTTGTTTTTTGTATAACCTCTTAGCTCAGCTTCCTTGGTGGCTCAGACAGTAAAGAATCTGCCTTGCAGTGCTGGAGACCTGGGTTCGATCCCTGAGTCGGGAAGATACCCTGGAGAAGGGAATGGCAGCCCACTCCAGTGTTCTTGTCTGAGAAATCCCATGTTCTGAAGAGCCTGGTTGGTTGCAGAGTCGGACACAACTGAGCAACTAACTTTCACTTTCATAACTTCGTAGCTACATGTTCCTAAACACTGGTTGAGTAAGGTCTGTGTGGTATAGAATTGCATTTATGTATTTTTTGGTCAGCCGTTGAAATTCCATGTTATGATTATTACATTCACCCGTAATGTTTAGTCTGTGCTTGGTGAAGTGTACTCTGTATATCCACTTGGATATACAGTTGGCTAATTGTGTTCTTCAAATTATCTCTTTATTGATTATTTTATCTGTTTCTTTTTTTTTTGGAGTTAATAAGATCAGCATGTTAATTTCTTGTCATTATACTTTTGGATTTGTCTGTTTTTGGTTTCAACAGTTTTTGTTTTATGCATTTTGAAGCTGCCATACAAATTTAGAATGGTTGTATCTTTCTCATGAATTGAATCTTTTATTGTTAGGTATTATCTCTCTGTAGCATTGATTTTCCTAAAATTACTTCTTTTGATATTTCTCT
Organism: Bison bison bison; assembly: GCF_000754665.1. NCBI lineage: Eukaryota > Metazoa > Chordata > Mammalia > Artiodactyla > Bovidae > Bison > Bison bison. The sequence goes on from NW_011495064.1 coordinate 15,805,703, forward strand.
ACTAGTCATCAGCTTTCTTTAGGTTACTATTTGTATGGTATATGTTTTTACTTTTACTTTGCAGAATCTCCTTATTTTAAATACGTCTTTTATAAGCAGAATGTACTTAACCTTTTTTGTCCCGTTCTTTCAATTGGAGTATTTAGCTTATTTACATTTAATATAATTGCTAATATATTTGTATTCAAATCTGCCATGTATTTTATATATTCTGTTAGATTTCTCATCTTGCCTATTAGATGTTTCTTTTTTTCCCTGTTTCCATTTTATTGGTGATTCTATTTTTACTGAGCTATTTCTCTTCTTTTTATTATTTTTAGCAGTTATCCCAGAGAGCATAATATACATGTATCCTTGATATCCAGAAATCCAGTTACTTTTTTTCCCAAATGGTGCAAATATGTTGAACATTATTTAATCACTTTTCTGAGTTATATGGCAATATGACTTCATACCTTAATTTTATATTATTTTAATTCTCATGGTTATTGTTATAATTTTTGTGTTCAGTATTCATTTGGATTTATCTCATAATTTCATTTTCATTTCTCTTTATTTTTTTCTTTGCTCTTGTAGTAACAGAATGACATTTTCTTGGATTGTTTGTCTTTTATGTGTTTCTCATGATTTACCTCATTTTCCTTTGAATATTATTTGGGCATTAGATTTTAAAGTCAGTAGAAGGCTAAAGTATACATGCTTAATATTGAAAGTCATTTAAATTATCCCCAAAGTACAAGGCCAACATAAATGCTTCAGTAAGTCTAATAATCTTCCCTCTAGAGTTGGAGTGAACTTCTGTTGCTTTGGTGGAACAGTTGGTGGAGCAAGTAGATTTTATTTTGGGACACACAGCTTGTATGAGATATGACTGCGTTTTCTTTGACCAAACTCATATAGTTGAATTTGTGCGTGGTATATGAGGTATCGAATGGCTTCAGTGTAGTGACCTTTTTTTTTTTAATAGAGGAAATTTTTTATTCTAAGAGGCTATGCACAGTTTTGTTGTTATTTCTATCTTGTGATTATAACTTAGTTTAAAAAAATAGTTTATTTGAATTCTGGCATAGCATATTCATTGTTAAATGTCAAGATATGCTGTTAGATTACCTCCCCCGTCCTACTTTTCAAATATTTATGAGCAAATTACTTCCCTCAGTTTTACTTATTTATATTTATTGGGATATTGTGGATTTAAAATGTTATGTTAATTTTTTCTGTGTCTCTCCCTCAGTTTTAGATACATTACCTGTGAAATAGGGTAACAGTATTACCTACTCAAGGGCCATTGCAAAGTTTAAGTGAGTTAAGTTCCTTACTTAGCATTGTGCCTCATGTTATATTTGATTTCACATGGCCCTTGTTTCTAATCCTAGTTCTACCACTAAGGTTTTAGCCCTACAGGGTAACTTCTACATTTCCTATTATTGTAGCAGTTGTCTTTCCTCCATATAAGTGAGTCTTTCTCATTCTGACTTATTTCACTTAACATAATAATTTCCAAGTTCATCCATGTTGCCGCAAATGGCATTGTTTCATTCTTTTTCATGGCCGTGTAGTATCCCATTATATATGTATACCACATCTTTATCTATTCATCTTTTGATGGGCACTTAGATTGCTTCCTTGATTTGGCTATTATAAATTGTGCAGCAGTGAACATTGGGGTACATGTATGTTTTTTTGAGTCAAAGCTTTCTCTGGTTATATTCCCAGGAGTGGGATTGCTGAATCATATGGAAGTTCTATTTTTAGTTTTTTAAGGAACCTACATATTGTTTTCAGTAGTGACTGTATCGACTTACATTCCCACCAACAGCATAGGTGGGTTTCCTCTTGTCCACCCTCTCTCCAGCATTTGTTGCTTGTAGACTTTTTAATTAGGCCATTCTGACCAGTGTGAGGCAATGGCTTGTTGTAGTTTTGTTCTACACTTCTCTTAATAATTAGTGGTGTTGAGCATCTTTTCACGTGTCCATTGGCCCTCTGTATGTCTTCTTATATTTAGGTTGCTGCCCATTTTTCAGTTGGGCTGTTTGTTTTTTTTATTGTTGGGTTGTATGAACTGTTTGTATATTTTGGATATTAAGCCCTTGATGGTCGCATTTTCCCAAATATTTTCTCCCAATCCATACATTGTCTTTTTGTTTTGTTTATAGTATTCTTTGCTCTGCCTGTGAGTTTGATTAGGTCCCATTTGTTGATTTTTGCTTTTATTTCTGTTGCCTTGGGAGATTGACCTAAGAAAACATTGGTGTGATTTATATCTATTTATCTGTAGAATGTTTTGCCTATGTTCTCTTATGGGAGTTTTACGGTGTTATGTCTTATATTTAAGTCTTTAAGCCATTTTGAGTTTATTTTTGTGTATGATGTGAGGGTGTGTTCTAACTTCATTGATTTACATGTGACTGTCCAGCTTTCCCAGTACAGCTTGCTGAAGAGACTGTCTTTTCTCCATTGCATGTATGTTCTTGCCTCTTTTGTTGAAGATTGTGTGAGTTTATGAAATTAAATTTTTATCTCAGCTTTTCTCAAAATGTTTTACACGGACACTGTTAAATATTTAATGGGAAAAAAATTCTTCTATAATACATATTTGAATAATGTTGAAAAGGGGAGTAAAAATATTTTAAACTTGTGTAATTTTATAGATCTTTAAAAATGGTAGTATTCATGGGTAAGCAGTGTGTACCAGACTTATTTGTGCGTAGGACATGTTTCTCTTCCTGTTCATGTTCTGAGGAAACACTGCTTTACATATTGTATGTGGGCCAGATTCTCTTATTAGGCTGTGCTATAAAATGAGGAAATTGGTGTCATCAGTCTTGTTAAACGATGTTCTTATAATTGAACGGTTTTTGGTTTTTTTTTTTTTAGCTTTTTAGGGGAGGGAGAAGAAGGGAGAAGAAGAAGTTGTTTCTGTAGGAAATCTTAGTAAAGCAAACATCAGTTTATTTCTCATGCTCAAACTGTATAAGATTATTGTTTTTTATTTTCATTTTAGCCATATTAAATGAAATGTCTTCAGGCTAAAAGTATTTTTAAACTTAAAAGTATACTAATTTTCTTTGATTAAGAAGTCATTCTTGGATCCCTTATACTTGAATACTATTATTATCAATATAGTTTTACCATTAAGATTTCCTCTCAAGATTTTTATTTTTTAAATGAAAATTAAGTGTTGTTTAGTGTCGAAGTAGTGTGCTTTTGTACGTGTTTCTCTGTGAGCCTTTTCTTTATCCTGTTTCTCCCCCTTTGTCTTGATGCCAGTGAGTTCCTTCGGGGTTACTCCTGCAGTAGGTGGACTCTCATCTGGGACAGTTGGGGAAGCTTCGACAGCCCTGAGTTCAGCAGCCCAGGTAGCTTTGCAGTCTCTCTCTCATGCAATGGCTTCAGCCGAGCAACAGCTACAGGTGCTGCAAGAGAAACAGCAGCAGCTTTTGAAGCTTCAGCAACAGGTTGGAGACTATTTGGCTCTTTGTTCATGCTGTCTCTAAACTTCAAAAGCTGAAAAAGTACTGTAAAAATGACTGTTATTTTCATAAAGGAAATTAGGTTGACTGATCTGAGATAACCATTTTCTGCAAAAATTGAGGTAACATCTTCATGATATACTTAAATTTTTAAAAATTATTTAAATGCATTTTATATTTCATATCTTGGGGAATATAATTCATATTTTCTTTGTAATCTTTAAAATCCATTCTTTATTCTATTTATAAATATTCTTGGTCAAATGTAAGTGTTAACAGTTACTATTTTTATGGATTGTAAAACCTAAAACATTTAAAGACACTAAATGAATGTGAATTAAAATTTAGTAATAATAGCATGTTTTGGAGATTTTGTTGTGGACTGTATACAATTCCTAGTGACAGATTGTGTCAGGCTAGGCAACATGAGAATCCGCTTCCTGTTAATATTTTGTTTTGAGAAGAATTTTGTTTCCTTATTTATGTTAATTGCTCTTCTTTTCCACCTTTGCTTTGAGAAAGTCCTACTGCCGAAATACTCAGGAACTTTAATATTAGATTTTTAAGGAGATATATATGCAACATAGAAGTATTCCATTCATATTGAGTCAATTTTTCTTACTTAATTTCATATTTATTGCACTAGGATCCAGTTAATCATGTTTATTTTCATAATATATGCCATATAGTGTTCCCCACAGATTAGGTAGGCAGGGTTAGTCTATATTTGTTGCTTTTACTTCTTTTACAGAAAGCAAAGCTGGAAGCCAAGTTACATCAGACAACAGCTGCAGCAGCTGCAGCAGCATCCGCAGCATCAGCAGCAGGTCCTGTTCACAGCTCTGTGCCTTCCAACCCAGTGGCAGCCCCTGGATTCTTCATTCATCCATCTGATGTTATTCCACCCACTCCAAAAACAACACCACTTTTTATGACTCCACCACTTACCCCACCCAATGAAGCAGTTTCCGTTGTGATTAATGCCGAACTTGCACAGCTTTTCCCAGGCTCAGTTATTGATCCCCCAACAGTCAATCTTGCTGCACATAACAAAAATTCCAACAAGTCCAGAATGGTAAATTACTATATTTTAAATAGGTGTTCGCTTAGACATTTAAAAATATTTTTATGTATACGCTAACTTTAGAAGGCAAATTAGATTATTTTATAAAATATTGCAGAATATACATCAGGAAATGAGACTTATTAACTTCATTTTATGGTTATTAGTTTTTATAGAGCAAGAGTGATATCAATATAGAATTATACTTTTTTCTTTTCTAGAATCCACTTGGTTCTGGTCTAGCCCTTGCAATTTCTCACGCTTCACATTTTCTTCAACCTCCACCTCACCAGTCCATTATTATAGAGCGAATGCATTCAGGTAATCTTTTATTTTCTTAAAATATATATTTTTTTGCTTTGTCTGTTGGTTCTTGGAAGACAGTATTTTGTAGTTTGATTTTTCTGTGGAAATAAATCACGTCTGCTCTGAGGAAAGTGCTTTTTTACCAAGAGTATGCATTACATTAAGACTCAAGTTCTGTACTGATGAAGTTGAATGGAAGTGTGCTGCTGAGTAGTTTCATTCATTCTGTCCAAACAGTGGGTTTGATCTGTATAAGAATCTTACCTCTTGGGCTATGGTTGACATAAATATCTGCCTTCATTGTAGCTGCTCAGTTACAATTACACTAAAAATTATGCTTAAAGAGGTATTTCTAAGGCTAGCATTAGTCTCATGGTTCTAATCGTGGAACCATTTTTTTGAGAACAGCTGACAGAGTTACTGCTAATGATAGTAACTAAGTAGGATGAACATTTCATGGTCTCTGGAGAACTAAGATTTTACTTAGGCCTCTACCATGCTTATATTGCTAGAGACCTATGATCAGGATAGGTGCTTTCCGTTAGAGCATGTTTACTAATACACTGTAGGAAATGTTTCCCTTATTATCCTACCAGCTGTTATTTCTGGGCTTGAGCAGCAGCAGAACTTAACAAAATCCTTGTTGTATGTGTGTGTGTGTGTGTTTTTTTTTTAAATTAATTTATTCTTTATAATTGGAGGCTAATTAGGCTAATTGCAGGATTGTGGTGGTTTTTGCCATACATTGACATGAATCAGCCAGGGTAAGTAATGTGAAGATAGTGAGTACTGTATTAGTTTTCACTATATGAAGAGTTGAACCATATTTGCTTTATTGCAGTGGGTTGTTTCCTCTTTGGAAGAGTTTTTAAAAAAATGTTAATGGTGTTTTCTGCCCAACTAACCATTCATTGGTAGCAGCATTAGTGTTTGTGGCATTTAGAGTGAAATTTATCATCCAGTCTTATGTGTCCAGTCTTACGAAGTGTTAGCAGTTGTTTACACTATGATTTGGTTTTTTATCTATGGGGTTGATGATGGCATGTTAGCCCCCTAAAGGGGAGAATTATGTTTTTCATTCAGTAGTCTTAGCTGTTTAGGAAAAATTATTGATAACTCCCTGGTTTTCCATAAAACGGCTCTGTGGAGATATTACTAGTCCTATTAAATTTAGTTGGGTTCCTTCACCATATAGTGTAACTAGTAAGATTGCTATCTGGCCCCCAAGCCAATAAAGAAGAAAAATAATTAGGATTTTTATTAATGATTCTGCCTACTGTTTCAGTAATTGACCTTATTCCTGAAATGTATGTGAGATGCAAATCTGCTCTCCTCTCAGCTCATTGTTGCCTTTCGTTAATATGAGCTCACACAGAGAAGACGTGCTCCCTCTTCAGTGTGGCCCTTAATAGTAAGCCTTCTGCTTCATCTGGTACTGAGCTGACAAGACAGTGATGTCTCAATATGGGAGGGAAGCACTGTTCGAGAGAAGCTTTATCTGTCTCCATTGGAGGGCCTTAGTAAGAGATTTTTTTAGTGTGATAGTAATGACTACATGCAGAGAAGGCAATGGCACCCCAACTCCAGTACTGTGGCCTGGAAAATCCCATGGATGGAGGAGCCTGGTAGGCTGCAGTCCATGGGGTCGCTAAGAGTCGGACATGACTGAGCGACTTTACTTTCACTTTCACGCATTGGAGAAGGAAATGGCAACCCACTCCACTGTTCTTGCCTGGAGGATCCCAGGGATGGCAGAGCCTGTTGGGCTGCCGTCTATGGGGTTGCACGGAGTCGGACACAACTGAGGCGACTTAGCAGCAGCAGCAGCAATGACTACATGTGATTTAAGCCTTACACTTTTCCTTTACATCTTAACCACAATGTAAGATGCAGCTCCAAAAGATGATAGTGAAATTAGAAGGAAAAAAAGACCAAATGACTGAAAGAAGAACAGATAGGTAGTTTATTGAGTTCACCTGTATTCTGTTTTTGCTGATTTACCTTTTTTGGTTTTAAAGTTTTAAAATAAGCTTATGTGTACAGTTGGTTGCCTTCACAGTAACTTATTCTTTTTTTTTTTTTAACTTTTTTTAAACTTATTCTTATATATATATTTTAACTTAGATCTTGGAGTTTAATACAGATGGAAATTTTAGACAATTTTTGAATGACAATTTTTAACTTCTTAATTGTCTATAGTTTAGTAAGTTGATTTTATATTTTAAGATAAATGTTCCAAATTGTTTCTGAGTGTATCTTGTGGTTAATTTTCGTGGTCTTTTATGTCAGCCGTTGCTCTCTCTCTCTCATAGGAGCAAGGAGATTTGTGACCTTGGATTTTGGCAGACCAATACTATTGACAGATGTATTGATTCCCACTTGTGGAGACTTGGCCTCCTTGTCAATTGACATTTGGACATTAGGAGAAGAGGTTGACGGGAGGCGATTGGTAGTGGCAACTGATATTAGCACCCATTCACTAATTCTGCATGATTTGATACCACCTCCAGTGTGCAGATTCATGAAGGTAAAGAACTTCAAGAAGATGAATTGGTACACTCTCTCTGTTTCTGATAAGTTAGGGAAAATATTCAGACATAATTTAAAAGTATCCTTATAACACAGGGAACCATACTCAATATCCTGTGGTAAACCATAATGGAAACATATAAAAAAGAGTGTGTATGTGTATGTATAAGTGAATCACTTTGCTGTACAGCAGAAATGAACACAATAGTATAGATCAACTGTAATAAAATATGTATCTTTTTATAATTATTTTTTAATATATGATTCAGATTTTTATTGTTGTAGATGAGTAGGTATGTATATTTATAAGTTTTCATTTCAGATCACTGTCATTGGACGTTATGGAAGTACAAATGCCAGAGCTAAAATTCCATTAGGATTTTACTATGGTCATACCTATATCTTGCCTTGGGAGAGTGAATTGAAATTAATGCATGATCCTCTGAGGGGAGAGGGAGAATCTGCAAACCAACCAGAAATTGACCAGCATTTAGCAATGATGGTTGCTCTACAGGAGGATATACAGTGCAGGTTAGTAGAAAATTGGTGTATATTTTAATCTTATTGAAGCTATATATTTTATATAATGTCTTGCATATACTTGGTCAAGAAATACTTTTTCATAAGTGTATAGAGAAGGGCAAAAAGCAGGAGGACACTAGCGTGTTATAATGTTTAATGCATTAATATGATTTAATAATTTTTTTTTTTTTTTTTTTACTATTTACCAATTGATTAATTCTTTCTAATTGTTGTATGTTAACTTGTTCTAGAGATTTAATTTTTGTGTGTATTCGTATATGTATTTTAAAGAGAACATTGCAAGAATTATTTTGTTCATTTATTTTTTTCTTATAGGTATAACTTAGCTTGTCATCGACTGGAAACTCTTTTGCAAAGTATTGATCTTCCTCCTCTCAACAGTGCTAACAACGCACAGTACTTTTTGCGAAAGCCAGACAAGGCAGTCGAGGAGGACAGTCGAGTTTTTTCTGCCTATCAGGACTGTATCCAGCTACAGCTTCAACTAAATTTGGCTCATAATGCAGTGCAGAGGCTCAAAGTAGCTCTTGGTGCAAGTAGGAAGATGTTGAGTGAAACATCAGACCCAAAAGATTTAATTCAGACATCTTCCACAGAGCAGTTACGTACCATCATCAGATATTTATTGGACACTTTGCTCAGCCTTCTTCACTCTTCCAATGGTTTGTATTTAGCTTAAGTACTTAAAAAGGCCGGAAATACATTTGATATGATTTTGTATGTTTTAATGTATTAATATTTACTGGGTACTGTTTATTTTGATATCCTTTCTGATATGTTTTTGAAATGCGTTTTTAGGTTGATTCATTTTTTTCCCTTTTTTTAATTTGTTTTTCTTAAATAGGTCTATGGTTAATTTTTTCTTGAGTTTCAGCTATTGATGTTCTACATCATTGTGTTACCTGGCAAAATAATAATTAATATTTGAAAATTCAACACTGAAAGCTGTTAATAAGTTGCTAATCTAACAGAACTGTCAGTTTCTAGCCAGGAGCTATTTTTGATCATTACATATGGTTGTGACTGTGTGCACCCAAATACACACACACACACACACACACACACACAGAGCTATCTGATTCACCTAACTCCACACACACACACACCACACAGAGCTATCTGATTCACCTACCTCCACATAGAAGAAGTATGCTGCTGCTAAGTCACTTCAGTCATGTCCAACTCTGTGCGACCCCATAGACGGCAGCCCACCAGGCTCCGCTGTTCCTGGGATTCTCCAGGCAAGAACACTGGAGTGGGTTACCATTTCCTTCTCCAGTGCATGAAAGTGAAAAGTGAGAGTGAAGTCGCTCAGTTGTGCCTGACTTAGCGACCCCATGGACTGCAGCCTACCAGGCTTCTCCCCGCCATGGGATTTTCCAGGCAAGAGTACTAGAGTGGGGTGCCAAGTATAATTGATGTAATTGCCATTCCCCCCCCCTCCAAATATTTAGCAATTAAAATCCTATATATAAGGAATAAATAAATAGACCAGATTTTGCTGGTAAGGAGGAAAGCCTATCTGGGAATGCTGATTTTGATCCTACAGCATACTCTTAAATAGGAAATTTTACTGTTTTCTTTCTTGTAATAGGACACTCTGTTCCTGCAGTTTTGCAGAGTACGTTCCATGCCCAGGCCTGTGAAGAGCTTTTTAAACACCTGTGCATCAGTGGAACCCCAAAGATACGGTTGCATACTGGTCTTCTACTTGTTCAGCTCTGTGGTGGTGAAAGATGGTGGGGCCAGTTTCTTTCTAATGTTCTTCAGGAATTGTACAATTCCGAGCAGCTTCTCATCTTTCCACAGGATAGGTAGGTCAGAAAATGCTGGAATAATTTGTTATTAGTGATTTATTCCCACAGTGTTCAAATTGGAAATGTTGTGTATGTGGGTACTGAGTGTGGAAAAATTAAGCATGTCTTTTCAGAGTTTGAGCAATGCCCAGTGAAGGGCATATTGAAGAAGATTCTACATGATATAACTGAACCGTATTCTTCAGTTTCCTAACTAAATCTATGGAGTTTATTGATTTGTATTTACACGTATTTCCTATCAGATTCTATTGCTATATGTGTCAAACGTATTTTTTTGAGTCTGTGATAATGTTGTTTCTACGTGATTTCTTGTGGATAAACTTAGAAAATATAAGCAAATAGCTGAAAAAGAGCTATTTTTAACATTGTGCTTCCAGATATAAATCTTACTAATAACCAAATAGTCTATCATTAGTCTCTTAAATTACAGTGTGAATTATTTTGAATATGAACAGTTAAATTGATTCATACTCAGTGTTTTGTTTGTATCTTTGTTTTTTCTTTTTAGGGTCTTCATGTTACTTTCCTGCATTGGTCAGAGATCACTTAGTAACAGTGGAGTATTAGAAAGCTTACTTAATCTGTTGGATAACTTACTGTCACCTCTTCAGCCACAGTTACCCATGCATAGGAGGACAGAAGGTATTATTTGAATTAGTGTTCTTCAAGTAAAAACATAAGATTCCTGTAAATACTGTTTTTTATAAACTATCAACTCTGAAATATTCATTTTAATATTTGTTTTGCTGCACATTTTGTTGATATTTTTGTGACACAGACTTTTTAGAATGACCAGCCTTCATGTGATTGACTGTCATGTGGTTACTGCTTTTTCAATGTGTACCTTTTCTTTATGTGAATTTTGAACTTGGAAATTATTGTGTATGTTGTTTTTATACTATCATGATTAAAATCGGCTCTCACGTTTAAGTTTTTTGGCAGCACTGCTGTTCTGTTTATTGATAATGAGCTTCATTTGAGCAGGAAAATTGTTACTGGAATAAAAACTCTGAAACATGGTGCGAAACTATATGACTTATAAATTGAGACCTTTTTAAAAAAATTTCAGCCCCCTTTAAGTCTAAGAATAGTTTCTTATACCTTGTTTTCTATAAGTTATTACCTGTTAGATTTCAAATTATGCTTATGAATCCGTTTTTGTACCATGAAAGATTTGTTAAATCTTCCATTAGATTTGATGTGTTATTCAATTTGTGGCCGCAGGTTTCAATTTTGAGGCTTAATATAAATAAATATTAGTATTGATAATTATATGGTGTATTTTGGAGTTATAAAATATCTTAATTTTATAATTATTTTACCAGACTTCATTAGGATTCTTAGGGTCACATGACTGTTTCTCCCCCTTTCATTTCTGTACAGGAGTACTAGATATCCCCATGATCAGTTGGGTTGTTATGCTCGTGTCCAGGTTGCTGGATTATGTGGCAACTGTGGAAGATGAAGCAGCAGCTGCAAAGAAACCTTTGAATGGTAAAGACAGGGAGAGGTTTATGACAGGTATCAGACGTTTATAATAATCTGCTGGTGGGGATTTTGAATGAATATGCAATTTTTCCAGAACTGACTTTGGCCTGGAGAGTCCAGCTATATGTAATATATGTAAGATATTCGTTACCTTTACCAGGAATAACATATATATAAGTGAAGTTAAGGAGAAGGAAGTCTGTGAAGGGTTATTGTAGTTTTATGGTATTTAGTATGTCATTCCATTTACTGTTATAAAATGTTTCTATTAACTGCAAATGACATTTATGCCAAGATACAGAAATTCCTAGATTTTTGTGAGTTGTAATCTCCATAAGCTTGAAGCACAGAAAATTTTTTAAATGAAAGAAAATCAAAGTGTAAGATAAATTATTTTCTTCTTGTTTTCCAAGTTAACAAGACTTTATGAAGCAGCTACATATCATATGTAAATACAGACAAGAATTTCCATAAAATTAGGAATTTTAAAAAATTATTAGGATTATACTATTAAAGGGCTGTTTAGATGTTTTATATGTAAATCGGTTGTTTATGACACATTGTTTGAGAATAGGGCGGGGAATTCTTTTCATGCACAAGGATTTTTTTTTTTAAACTGTGCTGTATATTAATATCTATAGGTCACTACTCAGTTATAGACTGTAGAAGTAAGACACAAATGCAACTGTGTGTAAAGTTGGAATATAACAGATAGTATGTGAAGCCTTAGTTTTATTTATAGCATTCAGGTATTATGAAAACACATTGGTGGAAGACATTTTTTTAAGGCCTGAAGAATTTGAATGACTTGACAAAAGGATAATAAGAGAACAGAAAAAGCTGTTATTAGGTTAAGCAGATATGAAAAAAATCATTGAGGATTGGTGACAAGTGGGATTAAGCCTGAAGTGAACAGAATGACCAGTATGGAATAGTCTGGACACATTCCAGAATGAGAAGATGTAGAGCTGTGCAGCATGGTTTTTTAACTATTCAGTCTTATTTTCGCAGTCATTAAATCAGATTTTTAAGTATCCTTTTTTTTGATACCTGCATAAAAGCATAGAGTTTGAAATAGACAATAGTGAGCATTTTGTTATTGTTACATTTGAATGACTTTATCAAAGTGGTATTGTACAAAGATTAATTTTAAACAGTTGTGGAAAAAGTAGACTGTTACCTTAATGGAAAGATTGAAAGCACAGAGAACCCTGGTCTTAAAGTCATTTAGGGTCTAGGTTAACTTTTATAAGATCACATGTTCTTAGCAGTTTCTTTACGATGGTTTCCTTAATTTTTTTCAAAAACCGCTTTCTTGTGATTAACACATTTATCATTTTATATTTTCTGGGTATGAGTAGTACTTTAAAATCACATTTATCATAATTATTAATACAACTTTTCATTGCTCTGTAGGTAACCAGTGGAGTTTCATTAACAATAATCTGCACACCCAGAACATAAGTCGGTCTTCCAAAGGCAGCAGTAGCCTTGATAGATTATATTCCAGAAAAATAAGAAAGCAGCTAGTTCATCATAAACAGGTAACTTTCGATATTTTTTTGCTTGTATTTGAGACATTGTATGAGATAGACTTCCCATCAGACCTTATGAACTACTTAATTTAGGGAAATTATTTGACACTTTTGAGATGGAGTTTGTTTGTAAGATGCCAGCAGTACATAGTTCACAGATTTTTGCCAAGTTCTTTCAAGCTGTCTACCTCCTCACATTTCTGATACTACTATTCTAAGTGCAGCCATCAGTTGCCTAGTCAGAAGACATGTTTGCCTTTGTTTTCTCAATCCAGTTCATTTTTCATGCTGCCCCAGAGGGTTCTTTTAGATACATACCTGATCATATCACTCCACCTCTAAATTGTTAGTGGTTTCCAGGTGATCTTTGACTGATGGTAAAACTCCTTAATATGGCTTTAGCATATCTATCATCTGCCTGTCTAACTTTTAGGTTTGAATTTTGGCCTAGCCATATTGAATTTGAGTTCCTGGACCACCTGCAACCAGTCTTCTCATCCAAGATTTATTTTAATATGTGCTTATTCCCCCATCCCTTCCTCTCCCCCTGCCAAACATTTAGTTTTCTATTTTGCTTGGATAATTGAACTTACTTTTCAGAAATTAGTTCATATTCACTTTCTAAAGGAGATCTTCCCTGATTTCTAAATTAGGATCCCATAAAATATCCCCATGTATCCTGTATTTTGCCTTTCATTATATTTATTGTATTCTCCTGTTGAGATTCTTTTGTTAACCTGAGTTTATAGCTGATGTCAGATTCTTATACGCCACTACTTTATTATAAATGCATCTTCCTCTCTGTCTTACAGTATATATATAAATATATACTGTATATTTAATATCCAGTATAGAGCCTTATATGTCTCTTAAAAATATTTGTATAATTGATTTAAGATGAAAGAAAAAGAAAGTGAAGTTGTTCAGTAGTGTCTGACTCTTTGCGACCCCATGGACTGTAGCCCGACAGGCTCCTCCATCCATGGGATTTTTCAGGCAAGAATACTGGAGTGGGGTTGCCATTTCTTTCTCCAGGGGATCTTCCCGACCCAGGAATCTAACCTGGGTCTCCCGCTCTCCAGTCAGACTCTGTACTCTCTGAGCCACCAGGGAAGCTAATTTAAGATGAAATGAGAATTTATATGAAAACATGTATGCTCTGAAAGTTTGTGAAAGCTTTGGGTTTTTTAAAAAGCATGACTTAGCACTAAATTACTTATTTCTGAGTTTTTCCACTATGAGCAACCGTTGGCCCTTTTGCAAGAAAAATGATGTGAAGCTTTTTCACATCATTGAAATCTGAATAACTTAGGTGAATTGTAATAATGTCATTACTCTGTTGTAATATTTTACTATTGTTAGGCAAAATGGGTTAGGCAAAATTGGGTAAAGTGTAAAAGGGATCTGCATTATTTTTTATAACTGCATGTGAATGTATAGTTATAATAAAATTTTTAATTAATAAGAATCATAGACATACCAAAAAATATACTACTCTTGAAGGAGATTTCCATAAAAGCCAAGCTAGGACTCTTGTACAGTAAAAATATTTTCCTAGTATATTTAAAAATAATTCTTTTCCTCTATTTAAAAACATTCCATCAGTCAGTCTCATTAGAAGCTTACATAAAAAAAGTATTCCACTTATTTCTCTTCTTCCATGGATAAGAAATTGGTTACTTCTTAATTACAGAATGGGGAGATCTTTTATTTGGATTTTATAGGTGATTTTTTAAAAAATCAATATAGTTAAAACTAGACTTCACAGAAACTTACTTGTTTCATTAGTTTGCCATATGGATTCTGAGAAGTACAATAACTTATTTTGTTGTTTTTAACATTGCTAACTATAAGATTAACATTTTCTTTAAAGCAACTTAACTTATTAAAAGCAAAACAGAAGGCTTTGGTGGAACAGATGGAAAAAGAAAAAATACAGAGTAACAAAGGATCATCATATAAACTTCTGGTAGAACAAGCAAAATTAAAGCAGGCTACCTCAAAGGTATGATCTTTCTTTTTTTAACATAATTATCTTAGAAAAGTTACTCTTCCGTTTAGTATTAATATTTTAAATTATTTGAATAGTTAAATATCTTTAATAATGATCAGGAAGTTTTATGTTATTCTGCTTATCAGCAGAAAAATCTATCCTATGTACTTCTTTGGGGGGAAAGAAGTATTTCCTTTAACTCAAGGAAATACATGGTTAATGTGGACTTAAAGTATTTTTGTAGCGTATTTTCTTTAAAGTGGATTGTGTTCCAGTAAATTGATGATAAAAGGATTCAGGATGTGTACGGTTTTCCTAATGTGTCCATTCTAAGTGAAAATTAAAATTCAGTGATTTTTAAATTAAGTTTTTTTAAAAAATAATGACGTTTTTTCAACTTGGGGGATAGTGTTTCAATAGCAACCAAGTTTGCATATTGTGTTTCTATAGATATGAGATTACAATTATTCCAGCAAAATTTGAAATGAATTAATACTCTATACTTTGTATGTATAGGTTTCTTTACCATTCACCTTTTAAGATTATGTTTAGGGTGTTTTGGTAATATTTAAAATAATAAATTTGCCCTAATAGAGCCTTTTTGTAGAATTCCTCCTTTCTGAAATTCTATTTGATATCTGATGCATTATTCTAAAATAGACAGAGGTATATATTGTCAGAACTTTTTGAAGCTTATGGTTTGCCTAAAAATCTTGTTCTTTAGAAGTTGTGTTTTCTAAGTGTATATTTTCATCTCAGAAATAAACTCATATTGAAAGAATTTTCATTCAATAAACATTGATTTAAATATTGTAAATTTCTGTGTATAGCACTTTAAGGATTTAATTCGGCTTCGTCGGACAGCAGAGTGGTCTCGTTCTAATTTAGACACAGAAGTTACAACAACAAAAGAAAGTCCAGAGATAGAACCACTTCCATTTACTCTGGCCCATGAACGTTGTATTTCAGTAGTCCAGAAACTTGTCCTGTTTCTCCTCTCTATGGATTTTACATGCCATGCAGATCTCTTATTGTTTGTTTGTAAGGTAAGTAAAGTAATAGGCCTAATTTATAATTACAGGCTTAGAGAATAAGAAAAAGAATGAAGAAAAAAATAGTTTTAAATTGAGTTTTAAGAGAAATAAAAGTGCTTTGGTTTTCCTTTTATGCGGTTTAGTTTTTTTTAATGTGCCTTGAAAGATTTTAGAAATACTTGGGCACTTATTTTTATGAGACCTATTATACATTTTTGATCTAGTTAAAACTAGATTAATGTAGACTTGAAATGTAAATAGTGTGAAGTGAAGTGAAAGTCGCTCAGTCGTGTCTGACTCTTTGTGACCACAGGGACTATACAGTCCATAGGATTCTCCAGGCCAGAATACTGGAGTGTGGGTAGCCTTTCCCTTCTCCAGAGGATCTTCCCAACCCAGGAATCAAAACCAGGTCTCCCGCATTGCAGGCGATTCTTTAAATGCTGAGCCACAAGGGAAGCCTTGGATATGTGTGTACAGCCTACTGTTTTTCTTTTAAGATAGGTGATCTACAAATGAGTGTCAAGTTATAGCAGTGAAGTCTGTATTAATGCCCTGAAGGCTTTCCTGTAGCATATTCATTGTTTGTAGAAATTGAACTTTTCAACTCAGATTTTTTTAACCTGGATTTTAACATTTAATCCATGAAATTACATTTCCTTGGCATTTCATGTCAAACAGTTATTTTGATATCAAAAGCATATCTCATTGAAAAGTTACTTCAGTGCTTTATTTTTGGAGAAAACATGTAATAGCTACTTAAGTGTATGATTTTATAAAATGTATTACAGGTTCTTGCACGCATTGCGAATGCCACGAGGCCAACCATACATCTATGTGAGATTGTGAATGAACCCCAGCTGGAAAGACTGCTATTACTTTTGGTTGGAACTGACTTCAATAGAGGAGATATATCTTGGGGTGGTGCTTGGGCTCAATATTCCTTAACTTGTATGCTACAGGATATTTTAGCAGGTTTGTTAGGATTTATTTTTAATAAGGTATATCGAAATGAGCTTGTCGATGCTTGACTAATCATTAAAGGAAACTGTGCCCCTCAAAAGTGTAAAATGTCTCATCTCAGCAGTAGCAGCCCTTTCAAATTACTTCTGTGTTAAATTATGTTGACACCTGTGATAAATGCAAGTGTTTATGGAGGAATTAGGTTATAAAGTGCAGGGATACGGGAGCTAGTCTGCTTCCTTATTAATACCAGCAGTGGGCTGCTTCCAAGTTCTCTTGGTGCGTTTGAGGAAGGTACTCCCTGTTCCTCAGTTTTTTTCATCTGTAAAATAAGATAATAAAAACATCTCTATTGTTATTTTGATGAATAAGTGAGTTAATATATTTAAAGTGATGGTAATAACTCCTTGTTCATAAGGCACACATTTTATGTTTTTACTAGTTAGCATTTGAAGTTAATGCAGTGGAAGGCCCTAGCATTTCCTTGTATAGATAAGGACTCATTTGCCTCAGAATCTTTTATGATTGGTATAGTGTACATGCTATTCTCTATACTAGATGAAAAAAATATGTTTTGGGTGTCTGTTTACTAATTACTAAAACAGTTAAGGTGATGATATTCTCACCTGCAGGAGAATTGCTGGCTCCAGTAGCTGCAGAAGCCATGGAGGAAGGACCAGTGAGTGATGATGTAGGTGCAACAGCCGGTGACTCGGACGACTCCCTGCAGCAGTCTTCAGTTCAGCTGCTGGAAACTATCGATGAACCTTTGACACATGATATGACAGGTACATCCTTTGCATTTGTAACTAAACATATCCTTAGCTCTTTAAAAATGTGAACTTAAATTTCAAAATTAAGAATATTAATGAAGTGTAAAATTTTTATAGTAAGTCTTTGGCCTTAGTAACCATATCAGTATTTTTCTGATAAACAGGTTTTACTTTGATTTTCTGCATGCTTTTTTTAAAAAACAATTTTTACTTATTTATTTATGCCTGTGCTGGTTCTTCATCGCTGCGTGGGCCTTTCCCTAGTTTCGGTGAGCGGGGGCTGCCCCTACTGTGGTGTGGGCTACTCCTCACTGCGGCGTGCGGGCTTCTCCTCAGTGTGTGTGTGGGCTTCTCCTTGTGGTGTCTCTCTCGTTGCAGAGCACTGGCTCTAGGTGCACAGGCTTCAGTAGTTGCAGCACATGGCTCAGTAGCTTCAGTTTCTGGGCTCTAGATCACAGGCTCAGCTGTGGTGGCAAACAGGGTTAGTTGTTCCGCGGCAGGTGTGGTCTTCCCTGACCCAGAATCATCTCCTGTCTCCTGCATTGGAGAGGCGCGTTCTTTACCACAGAGCCACGGGGGAAGCCCTCTGCATGCTTTTTCTAATAAAATGGTATCCTTTCACAGTGTCCATGTTATTTTGATACAGTCTTACTTGGCTCTGTGGAAGGAATTACAAGCTAGAAAGCAGTTTAAAATACACAGTGGTGAAGACAGCAAGGTTAATGGCTCTTGTCTTTTTCTTTGTTTTCTGCCTTGTCAAAACTATAATGTGCGTCTTAGCATGTGCAAACCTTTGTGGTGTACTCCCTACTTTTTAAGACTGTTTAATTTATTAACTTATATATTGCGATGCTACAGTCATTTCATTTGTTTCATTACTTAATCTTAGATTCTCTCATGATTTTTTCCTTTCTGTCTGATAGTCCCTTTACCTGGAGGAGATTTTCTTCTCTAGTTTGCATAGTGAACTTCTTGTCTGAGATTCACATACAGCTACCCTCCTCCAAGAAGCTTTTCCCATCACCACCAGCTTTGTTGGAGACTGCTGTTGGTGCTACCTACTTCCTTGATTGTCTCCAGTAGCAGCTACCATGCTGTATTTGGTTTAATTTCTGTTGTGTACGCTTACCTCTGAACCCTTGTTAATTTATTGGAAGGTAGAGATGTGTTTTATTGATCTTCATATACTCAAACCCTAATGCAGGCTGATGTTTTCTTGACATTATATAAATATATGTTGAATAAAAAAGAGTGAGAAAGAAAGGAAGATAAAGGTTGGAAGGCGTAAAAGGCTGGTCAAGCATTTGGAGTCATCTGAGAGCAAAATAGTTTCTAATTCATGATAGAAAAATAAGGTGAAGAGCAGTGTTCTTAAAACTTTACATTTCACTTTAATAATGGGTTTTCTTTCCCTAACTATTAGGTGTAATTTATGAATTATATATTGGAGGCAATAAAATGAACAATAATTATTCATTCTAGAAATGGTTAATGATTATTTTTAATAGCAAAGTTTATGTAATTTGATTCAACAAGGACTAATCCTGTGGTCTTTTCCCCTAGGAAGTTACATACTATTGTACTAGTGTTCTTAATTGTGTGTGTTATAGGGTGATGTGTTTGCATACTTACTTATGCTTAATTGTCAAGTATAAAAATTTAGAGACTTCTATATCAGAAACATTTTATATTTAAGTAAATGTAATTGCTCTGTATTTAAAAGCAGTAGTATATTGGGTAAATTTTATATACTCCACCAAAAAAATCACTTTAAATTACTTGAAGGTGCACCTCCTCTTTCCTCTTTGGAAAAAGATAAAGAAATTGACCTTGAGCTACTTCAGGATCTAATGGAAGTTGACATTGATCCTTTAGATATTGATTTGGAAAAGGATCCTCTTGCAGCCAAAGTCTTTAAGGTATGATCCACTAGAATATTCTTTGCAATTAAAATCTTTCATCTTATACTTCTGGTTTATTGATTACTTAAAAGACGAAAGTATACACTTAATGTAATCCATTATTTAGTTTGCTCAAAATTAAAATACTCTAGACACTATAGTAGATTTTTTTATGATACTATTGGAATGTTATAAGGAGAACTTATATCATTTTTTAATATAGCTGCTAATATTACCTTAAATGTTAATAAGAACCATTAATAAACATAGGAGGTATGGTTATGGAGTATTGACATTTCAAGCAGCATTTAAGGTCATCCAGGTTGAGTTCATTGCAGAATCTATGTCTTTACTAGCTGCTACTTTTTCTAAAGGAGATACAATTCTAATACTTTATTTTAGTTTATTTTGTTTGTAAGAGATTAAGATGCTAGATTCTAGTAAATACGGTCTTTTTAGACTTGGGGATACAATGGAATATTCTGAACCATTCCTATAGATCATTAAATTTATGTTTTAAAAATGTAAAGGGTAAGGGGAAATGTTTACTTTGTAGCCCTGTTTGAGTTAAGGTGGTGTAAATAATATGTTATTCTTAGTAAAGAGTCAAAAATAAACCACAGTTTTTTCTATTTTTTTAAGCCAATAAGCAGTACATGGTATGACTATTGGGGTGCTGATTATGGCACCTACAATTACAACCCGTACATTGGAGGTCTTGGAATTCCTGTAGCAAAGCCACCAGCAAATGCAGAGAAGAATGGATCACAGACAGTTAGTGTTTCAGTGTCTCAGGGTAAGTGAGGCACTGTTATTAAGACAAGCTATTCTTAAAACAAGTTCTCAGTTTGTGTATTCTTGGTCTCCTGAAAATTTGATCCTGAAAGTATGCTGAGAGAGTTTATTATTGCAGGGCTGCCTTGAGAGTGACTGACACTCAGAGCTGTGTGTTGGTCAGTTTGGAAGCATTTCTATTTATGGTCCATCTTTTGTTTCTCAGAATAACACTTAGCAAAATATACTTGTGAGTTGTGTGAGTTTGCCAGTGGCTTTAATTATTTTTATTATTATTGTACTTTATTTTTATTGTTCTTATAATAGTAAATTTACATTTATTTGTAAGCAGAACGGAATCACGTTGAGTATTATTTTTGTACTCTTCTAGTCACAGAGTATATAACTTTCTTTTTTCAATGAAATATTTTCTTAAATTCTGAATCATCCAAACATTTACTGAAAAGTTACAAGTATAATACAGAGAACAGCTTTATCCTGACCCATTTGGGAGTAAGTTGTTAATCTGATAGTTTTCTATTTTACTTTGTTTTACAAAGCAGGACATTTCTTCTACATCAGGAAGCACATTCCATCAAAATCAGGAAATTAACATTAGTACTAACTTTAAGACTCCATTCAAGTTTTAACAGTTGTGTGTAAATAATGTCCTTTATGGAAAATGATCCAGTACTAAATTGTACGTTGCATTTTACAGTTGACCCTCAAGTAATAGGGGAGCAGAGGGGCCCACTCCCACACAGTTGAAAGTCTGTGTGTAACTTTACAGTTGGTTCTTTCTCTCCAAAGTTTTGCATGTGTGTGTTAAGTCATTTGAGTTGTGTCTGACTCTGTGCGACCTTAATGGCTGTAGCCAGCCAGTCTCCTTTGCCCATGTGGATTCTCCAGGCAAGAATACTGGAGTGGGTTGCTATGCCCTCCTTTAGGGAATCTTCCCAATCCAGGGATCAAACCTGCATGTCTTATGTCTCCTGCATTGGCAGGCAGGTTCTTTACCACCAGTGCCACCTGGGAAGCCTTTTACATCCATGCATTCAGCCAACTGTGGATTGTGTAGTATATGTTTATTGAAAAAATCCGTGTAAGTTGACTTGTGCAGTTCAAAGTGTATTTTTCATGGGTGAACTATAATTACCATATCTCTTCAGTGTTATTCAGTTTGCCACACTTTTTCAGAGGTGACTTTCATGGTCTTGATGCTTTTGAAAATTATAGGCCAGTTATTTGGTAGAATTTCCCTCAGTTGGGGTTTGTATGCTATTTCCTCATGATTGGATTCTAGTTATGTGACTTTGGCAGTAGTAGTAGGAAACTGTAGTGTCAGGTTTTTCTTACTGCATCCTATTAGGTGGCTCATGATTTTAATTTGGATCACTGCGGGTGCTCTTCAGTCCAATACTTGATAAAAGATGTTTATCAAAATTTTCCAGTGAAAAATTATTCTTTTCCCTTTTGCAAAAAAAATTTTGATTGGAGTGACAGAAGAATACTTGGAAACTTGTTATTTTTTGAATAGACGAGTGGTTTCCTTTTTTTATTCAGTGTGTTATAATTTATTACCATTATTTATTTGTTTTAAAATATAGGGAACATAAAGTTTTCCATTTTAACCATTTTTAAGTGTATAGTTCTATGCATTAGGTAAATTCACATATCATTATTTATTTTGATATTCAAATTGCCCCGATTTGACCAGTGATATCTCCTTTAAACTGGTCTCTGTTTTTTTTTTTGACATGTCCTCATCTTTCTTTGAAGATTTCCCTTTTTTTGGCATCTTGTTAGATGCCCCAAGCTCATCATTTACTTTCCCTTTTCCAGACTGAGAGTTAGCCACTTCATGAACAAAAAAAATATTTCAAAACCTTTTAGTGGAAGAATTCAAGGTTTGAGTACTAGATATATTTGTTGCTAATTTGGGGCTGTTTCCATGGTCTCTTGGTGGACAGATCTAGGGAATGTGTACATACATTTGTGTTTATATTTATTTCTGTATTTGTTTGTCTATCTAGCATGCCGCAAGTTCACTCTGATACATCAGTTAATCTAACTGCAATCTAACTCCATAGCCTTCATTTTTCCTTTGTTCATATTTCTCTTTTCTCTTGATAGTGAGGTGCCTGATTCTCCTTCTCTTTAATACACTTGCTTCCACTGTCCTTGCTTCCCTTACCTGGGCTGCCTCTCTTTATATTGCCACTGTCCTGTCTCTAGCCTCCTTTGCCCAGGTACTGTTAGCTGCTGTTCCTCTGGTGCCCGTGCCAGGTTGCTCTGATGGGAAGATGCATTCCTCACCCTGTCTGGGGCTCAGATGTCAACATTTTGTTGTAGGAAGTAGGACATGAATAATAATTATTAAATAGCTTTTGTTTTTTAATTGTTTTTTGTAGCCCTAGATGCTCGCCTAGAAGTTGGACTTGAACAACAAGCAGAACTTATGTTGAAAATGATGTCTACCCTGGAAGCAGATTCCATTTTACAGGCATTAACAAATACATCTCCTACATGTATGTAAAAGTCACCACTCTTAGAGTATTATACTTAACAGTTTATCTCTTGATTATCGTCAGATGTACTCAGTAACAGTGGATTTTTTAAAACATTATTTTTGGCTACACTGAGTCTTTGTTGCTTTACAAGGGCTTTCTGTAGTTGCGGTGACCAGCGGCTACTCTTTTTTGCTGTCGTGGGCTTCTCTTGTTGTGGAGCGTAGGTTCTAGGCATGCAGGCTTCAGTAGTTGCGGCTCTCAGGCTCTAGAGCGCAGGCTCAGTTGTTGTGGCACACGGGCTTTGTTGCTCCATGGCGCGTGGATTCTTCCTGGGCCAGAGATTGAACTCGTGTCTCCTGCATTGCCAGGCAGATTCTTATCCACTGCACCACCAGGGAACTACCAGTGACAGATTTTTAAATTCTCCCTTGCTAATTTAGTAGCAAGTTGAGAGATAAGACAGAAGATTAATGAATTCAGAGGGTGGAAGGGGAACAGAACACCTCCATGTAGTGGTCTTAAGTTCAGTCCAAAAACTTGAGTCATGTTTTGCTATTTGTGGTAGTGTGAGGTTAATGACATTTTTGGGAAGCCTGTATAGCTAGCTGCCTAGGAATTTGTCGCATTATATCCAAATTTATGATAAAGTGGGTTTCTTGATAGTAACATCTCTATCTTCCTTGAGGACATATGAAAGAAGATGAAAGACATATCATGATGACAGCCAAGTGGGGCTGACTGAACTACAGAATTGAGACGACTTACTACCTAATTATCTATAGCAAAAGAAGAAAAACTTTTTATAGTGAATGACCAGATAGTAAACATTTTAGGCTCTCTGGGGCTGTGCATTGTGTTTTGCAGCTCTACTGTGACTTAAGCAGCTGTAGACAAAATATACCTAAATGAATAGCTATGGCTATTAAGAAAGCCATGTTACAGAGTCTGGTGGCCTGCCATATTTGGCCAAAGGACAAGGTTTGCTGACTGTTGATGTTGTGCTAGACTTCAGTAGATCCCCTTATGTCATGTGAGTACAGTTAAGAGAGCAGCCTGTCTACCTTAAGATAGAGCTGTGCTAGGGAGATGGTGATGTTTTTACTTTTCTTAGGTCAAGAAAAATGAAAATGTGGTGGGACATGGTGATGAATAAAAGTATAGGGATACTAGTTAGAACCTAGGAAGCATGTCATGTCTTTTGAAGGAGAGTTCACAATTCATTTCAATAGAGAAATTTGGGTTTTCAGATCTTCCTATGTAAAGTTGAATTCTTTTGGTTTGCATTTTTCATTTTTTCTTGTCTTAGGAAGTACAGAAAAAATAGAAAAACCTAAGAATTGGTGTAATGTTCTGCTTCTTGATATAGTCTATCTTTTGATTATTCTTCTGCCCAAAACTTACGTTCCTCATTTAGTATAAAACTTTCTAAATATATGAGAAAGTTCTCTTAGCATCCTTTTATTTCTTTGCTCACCATGAATCTATACTCAGTTAGTTTGGTGTGTGTATCCTCTCATCAGAACTTTTCAATAGTTCCCTGACAATTTTAATGTGTCATTCAAGGTTGAGAATCAATGGATTAGAGTCTAGATTGTTCTAAAGCCATCTTCTCAAGAAATAGGCAAGGGTCTTCTTTCTTTTCCTTTTTTCTTCCCTCTTATTAATTAGGAGAAAATTGCAGATAGAAATTGCTAGAGAGTAAGATTCTTTCCCTTTGGTGGACAAGTGCCGTGAATTAGGGAGCTTCTCTTTGTGGTGATTTTTCTTTTGAACTTTCAAGTAATGTTGTAAAACCATGTTTTCAAACAATGTAATGCTGAATCATTAAAAAAAAAATGCAATTTTAATTAAAAAAAAACAAAAACCTTCACTTAACTGTACATATTAATAGCTAGTTAACATTTCTCCTGCTACTTTGTGATAAAATCACAATTGTGTTTAATTTTCAGTATCACAGTCTCCCACCGGAACGGATGATTCACTTCTAGGGGGCTTACAAGCAGCAAACCAGTCCAACCAGCTTATTGTACAGTTATCATCTGTCCCAATGTTAAATGTTTGTTTCAACAAACTTTTTTCCATGCTTCAAGTCCATCATGTTCAGGTATGACTTCAGGAGAAATGGTGTATTTTTAGACGTTATTGCTGGCCTGGAAAAGATGAAATAACTGGAAAGATCAGTCTCAATCAGATAGGGATGATTTCTTTGTCACACTCAGATGGAAAAAGCTTAGAGGTATTTTAATTAACCACAGTTCATCAGTGATAGGTTATTTATTATTTTTATGATTTTAAACTTTACTTCTTTAGTTCTAACTGCATATTATACACACACCTGTATTTAAAGACTTGAGTCACCTCTTTTAATTTAGTAAAACATTTGTATTTGGTAAATTATAAATTTTAATTCAGTTAAATTTCATTTGATCTAGATTTTTAAGATGTTTGTGCTTCACCTGAATTGAAGTAAGCAAAAATAGTATTTAATTGACAGATTATTTACTCATAATTGTAAGGATTCATACATAAGTTTTTTGTTTACATGGTATTTCATAATATCATGGGTACATTTTCTTTCTGTCAATTTTCATTGTTTTTCAGTTGGAATCACTTCTCCAGCTGTGGCTCACATTGAGTCTGAATTCTAGTTCATCTGGAAACAAAGAAAATGGAGCAGACATTTTTTTATATAATGCTAATCGAATACCTGTCATTACATTAAATCAAGGTAAGATTTATTTGCAGAAAAGTCATTAACATAGCATAAAGTAAGTTAAAAAGAAAATGATTAGGTTAATAATCTTTATCATGGTTGTACTGTTTTAGTAAAACAAAAAAAAACCTTTTTAAATATACTAACTTATTAATTAGCAGGAAAGAGGACAGAAAACTGTACGATCTGTATTATGTCTGTGTGTAACACAGACATAAACTCTACAGTGTTTGGTTAGTCTTTACATTGTATTTCCTTAAAGTATTGTCTTGTTCATAAGCTCTCCTTTTTTTTTTCTTCATTCATTTGGCTGTGTCAGGTCAGTTATTGGGTCTTAGTTGTGGCACACAGCATCTTCATTGTGTGCCTTTGTTGCGTCTTGTGCATCGTTTGCTGCAGTGCACGGACTCTCTAGTTGAGGCACGTGGCTTAGTTCCTCTGAGGCAAGTGGGATCTTAGTTCCCCTACAAGGCATCCAACTCTCGTCCTCTGCATTGCAAGGAGGATTCTTAACCATGGGGAAGTCCCATAAGCTATTCTTTTGCAACTGGTGTTTTTTAAAATGTGCAGTAGCTCTAGAGAATTAGTAGATTGGAGAAGGATGTCAATTTTTTTATAGAAGTTGTGTTCATTCATTTTGTTCTTTTCTTGAGAAATGCAGAAATGTGGGAATTGCGGGACTTGAATAATATCCTTTAATAGGAGTAGAACTACTCGGTTTCAGCTCTGGTTACAGGAATCTGTTTAAAGAAAAGTAAAAATTATTTATTCCTGGTGCTTTCTCTCTGGAGATGTGCATCACACATGGCCCTCATTTGGCCTGTCTCAGCCTTAGTGACATCTGTGCTGTCTCCTGGTCCTGCTCATATATACATTGTCTCTATAGGAGCCAGCCCTACTTTAATTATTAGGTTTCCGTGTGTTTCACTGTATTAATGATTATTGTTATTAATTTTGCTCTCATCCCTTTTTTAAACTTTATTATTGTGAAAAACATTAAACATAAACAAGGGAAAGAAGTATTAATTACTTCTTACTGGGTAAGAAGTATTAATTATTTCTTACTGTCATCAGATATTTGGTCAGTATTCAAATTTCCATTTGTCTAAGCTGTTAACAAAATTTTTTTGTTTATTTGAGATGGAATCTGTAGAGGGTCTGGACATTTTAATTATGTTTTAAAATTCCTCCTATGTCTTTTTTTTTTCCCATTCCTTTACAGAGTTTTTTTGGTCAAAAAATGGTTGTTTGGTAGTTAGACATGGAGCTTAATCTGATTTTTTGTTTTGTTATTTAAAGGCAGTTTCATAGGTTGTTTGTTTTTGTGTTGTTGGTAGGCAATGATGATTAATGCCTAGAATTACTAGCCATTCACAGGAAGTTTCAAAATGAAAATAGTCTAATTTTGTTATTCCTTTTTTAATTTATCTTGAAATATCAATACTTCCATAAAGAGAAACTTACTTTAATGTACTGTCATGTCACCCTTTGGATGTACAGTTTGTATAATGGAGGCACAAAAAGTGTTGTAAATTTTTTGTATTTTAAAATTAAATTTTAAAGTTAATTGGTTCACAAGTAGTCTATAATCTAGACCACTTAGTTTCTTTAGTAAATATAAATTCATGATTTAAAAATATTTATGTTTCTGTCATAATCATTGTTTGTTGATGCTGAAATTATGCTGTTTGTAGTCAGTAAGATGTTTTCTTTTTAGATTGTTTTGGTTTTGTTTTTTGTGAAATACACAGCGTCTTTTTTAGGTTTTAGTATGATAGGTGTTGCAGACTATGTATGTTTCCTGCCTGGGTTCTGGAATCAGCCATTTTACTCGGTGTTTTAAGGGCACGATTAAGTGCTCTATATTATGTTTGCTTATTTTTAATACCTTTTTTCGTTCTCCACCTGCCACACGTGCTTCTTATGTAGGCCTTGTAGGTGACTTAGTTATTGTTTTATTTTGTGCTTTTTCTGGGAAGTTGCATTGATTTTGAATGGTCTGCCCCACCCCTGTCTTTCTAGGATGCCCTATTATTTTCAGTTTTTGATTTTGCAGAATATGAGGATATTTAGTAAAACACACGGAGAAGGCAATGGCACCCCACTCCAGTACTCTTGCACACGACTGAGCGACTTCACTTTCACTTTTCACTTTCATGCATTGGAGAAGGAAATGGCAACCCACTCCAGTGTTCTTGCCTGGAGAATCCCAGGGATGGGGGAGCCTGGTGGGCTGCCGTCTATGGGGTCGCACAGAGTCGGACACGACTGAAGTGACTTAGCAGCAGCAGCAGCAGTAAAACACAAGTTATATATAGCCTGTAGTTTGGAAAGGATGACATGTTATTTGTCATGGAATGAGCTTTAGACTTAGACATAAAATGTTGTTGACTCTAATGCTTTAGTTATATTTAATGGGAAACTCTTATTTATGTTTTGAGGACACTAGTGAATTGATTTTGAAAATAATGTCATGGTTTTAAATTCTCTTTGTTTCAATTCTTAGTAAACATTTGCCATGTCTGAGTGAAAATTTCTCCTTTCTCTTTTCCACATAGCCTCAATAACCAGCTTTCTCACGGTGTTAGCCTGGTATCCCAATACGCTGCTCCGGACATGGTGCCTTGTGCTTCATAGTCTAACTCTCATGACAAACATGCAGCTTAATCGTAAGTTCAGACATTCCTTTATATCTCTGACATACACTTTTTTCCCCTTGCTATCAGGTTCTTAAAAAGATGCTTCCAAGAAATGAAATGGTTGTGGAAATGATTGAACTTCTTATTTGACTGTGGCTGTTAGGCTTCTTCTTCTTTTTTTTTTTTAGGCTTCTTCTTAATGTGTCTTGTCCTTTGTGCTCCTTTCCTTTGATTGTATACGCCCGTGTATCTATAATTACAAGTTTAAGTTATATTTTTACCTCCTAAAAACTTTTACTTTTAAAAATCGATTACTTTTAGAGTACAAAATCAAGTATTTAATGTTAGCCTGTGTCTTGTGCTGGTTATTTATTCTTTTTAGAGTAACTTAGCACTTAAAATGGTTTATTCATTAATATATTCGTGAACATATATGACTAGATATCTCAGTTTGTGCTTTTCACATCTAAAATCTGTTTTCATGGAATCGAATTGTTTCTTCTCAGATTCTAAACTCCTAATAGTTTCCTACTTTCTTTACGCCACTTCTTTATTTCCTGTTTAAGTTAAGACAGTAAAATTAATTTTTGAACCTTTTAAGAACAAAACTTCCCTGGTGGTCAGACGGTAAAAAAATCTGCCTGAAATTCAGGAGACCCAATGTAATCCCTATGTCAGGAAGATCCCCTGGAGAAGGGAATGGCTACCCACTCCAGTATTCTTGCTGGGAAAATCCCACAGACAGAGAAGCCTGGCAGGCTACAGTCCATGGGCTCGCAAAGATTCCAGCACACTAAACCACTAAGACTTTCACTTTCTATATGATACTGACGATAGATTTGACTCGAGTATTTTGTTCACTTCAAAAAACTGTTGTATTGTCAGTATATATCTTAACAGTAGCTGACATGCTAAAATGAATAAATTTTGCCTCAGTTTATCTTCAAAAGCTGGGTTAAACTTTATCGGAAAAATAAATCTTTATTTCTAGAAAGGGACAGTGATTACTAAGAATAGGCTGACCAAAAGGACAGTAAACATTTAGTTATTTCTTTTCAACTTGTCTGTATACTGAATAAGATATACATTAAACTAGACGTTTTTCACTGCCAGAAAGGAGGCAAGAGATCTATGGTAGAGGAAAATAGTGAGGCTCAGTCAGTACAGTAGAGATTTAGATTGTTTTTAGTAACTACCAGGAATATATGAATTTTCTTTGAAACCAAGAGATGTTTTAAATACTGCAGTTCCATTGTTTCAGACTGTTTGTTGAAAACTTTTTTTTAATGCTTTATAGCTGGTTCCAGTAGTGCCATTGGAACTCAGGAGAGTACTGCCCATCTGCTGGTTTCAGATGCAAACCTGATTCATGTTTTAGTGAAGTTTCTTTCTGGCACAAGTCCACATGGAACAAATCAGCACAGTCCACAGGTATATGATTTTTGAAATCCAGACATAGGCTTAGATTATATAGTAAACTTATTTGTAAAAGAAATTTTAAGTGTACCTAAATATGTAAAATTTTTATTGCTAAGGTATTAAATGATGGCTTTTTATGTATAAATGTAATAAAATGTTTTGAATTATTTATAATAATAATAGCTGTACTGAAACAATATAGCAGGTAGTACATTTTCTCTTGGAATTACTTGATTTTTATGCAGAGATGCATTTTTGGTGTTATATTGTATTATTTGTGAAACTTTCTAAACAAATACTTAAATGTTAGGAAAGCATTTCAAAACTATGGGAGTTTAAAAATATTTTTAAAATAATGTATTGTGTTTAATGACCTCTACAGTCAAGATTTGAGAAGTCACCTAACTTAATTCTTTTATAATATTAAATATTTTGTTCAACAAAAAAACCCCAAAAAATTGACATGGATGGACCTAAACAGTATAATGCTAAGTGCAAAAAACAGAAAAACAAATGCTTTGAGTTTATTTATATGTGGAACCTCAAAAAGCATAACAAATGAACAAAGGTAATAAAAGTGAATAGAGTCATAGATATAGGGAACAAACAGGTGGTTGCCTGAATGGGAGATTGGGGTTGGGGAGTGGGAAAGATGAGAGAAATGAGTGAGAGGAATTGAGAGGTACAAATTTCCAGGTACAAAACAAAAGAATCACCAGGATAAAATGTACTGCATGGGGCATATTGTCAATAACAAGGCAATATCTTTATGATGACAGGTGGTAACTAGATTTACTGTGGTGATGGTTTTGAAATGTATAGAAATATCAAATCACTGTTGTACAGCAGGATCTAAATAGTGTTGTAGGTGAATTTCACTTCAAAAACAGACTCATAGAAGAAGAGATCAGAGGTAGGGGTTGGGGGAATTGGATGAAGGTAACCAGAAGGCAAAATCTTCCAGTTATAAAACAGGGAAGTACTAGGGATGTAATGTACAGCAAGATAAATGTAATTTACATTTCTGTATATTATATATGAAAGTTGGCTGAGAGAGTAAATCTTGAGATTTATATAGAAAATATGTTTTTCTTTTATTTTGTATCTATATGAGATGGATGTTCTCTAAACTTACTGTGGTAATCATTTCATTGTGTCTGTAAGTCAAATCATTATTCTGTACATTTCAAACTTACACAGTCCTGTGTAAGATGTCAATTACATCTCAAACCCGAAAGGAAAAAGATAAATACTGCTTTTGTTAATTCAGAAAAAAAAGATATATCAGAACTTACAAGCTTTTTTAGTCTAACCACAGATATTTCTTTTATATCAATTGGCTCAGACGGTAAAGCGTCTGCCTACAATACTGGAGACCTGGGTTTAATCCCTGGGTTGGGAAGATCTCCTGGAGAAGGAAATGGGAACCCACTCCAGTACTCTTGCCTGGAAAATCCCATGGACGGAGGATCCTGGGAGGCTACAGTCCATGGGGTCACAGAGAGTCAGACAACTGAGCGACTTCACTTTCACTTTCAAGCTTTTGTTGTACTGCTTTAAAAATTATTTTTCCTTCATTATAAATTTCTTTTCAAATAAAATGTATTCACTGTTCATAGTATCTTTCTATGGATTATTCATAAATGTTTTGCAAGGTTATCTTTTATTTCTTAGCTCTGTGCTTACCTATGTGTAAGATCTGTACTGTTCCGGGTGCTAGAGATTTATGTAGTAAACGAGACTCTGCCATTCTTGGAGCTTAAATTCTGTTGGGTGCATTTAGTCAGTACTGTCATACTACAGAATAGACCTTAATTTTGTAGATCATCATAAAATAAGTGAAAGAAAAAGATAAAAAAAGAAAAGACTATTTGTAATTTGATTGGCTCAGAGTTTTGATGGGGGGGACAGAGGCATGTTATCAAGTGATTATTATACATAAAGATTGCATGAATGGAATGTGAGAATTCCTGAAATCACTGATTACAGCTTCTTTATTTTACATATGAGAAAACATGCACT
Organism: Bison bison bison; assembly: GCF_000754665.1. Classification (NCBI taxonomy): domain Eukaryota; kingdom Metazoa; phylum Chordata; class Mammalia; order Artiodactyla; family Bovidae; genus Bison; species Bison bison. Next base: position 15,837,201 of record NW_011495064.1, read on the forward strand.
ATCTGCATTGCCAACAATTATGCAGCTGGTTCATGGTAGAGCCTACGTGTCAGGGAGCATACCACTGTATAAAATAGTGTGTTTCTTCTCCCCCCACTTTCTTCTTTAAAGGCAGAATAAAAGTTATTCAAGATCATGCTTTCCACAGATATTTTGGTTTATAATAGGTAGTTTCGTTATGAATGTTAAAATTTTTAATCTCAGAATTAGAAATGAAGTTTGTCTAAAAGGGTTTTGAGAACTACATTGCATTTTGTTTTTCCAAAACTCCTGTAGGGTTTATGATTATAACATTCTAACACATAGTTCAGGGTACTTGGTGTAGCTCTCACTATAGTTTTTTTTTCATTGAAGAGATAGAAGTTTGAAAAGCTTTTTATTTTTCTTTTGCAGATTGCTACAGGTTTATTTTTAGCTCTATGGTTCTTGTTTGGAGAGTTTTTTCCCTCCATTCATTTTAGTATTTGCTCTTGTAGTCATCAGAAGCATGACCTTTTGTGGATCACTTAGCCTGTCTGTTGAAATGGGATAATTAAGATGGTGAAAAATCACAGTTTTTGTGCTTTTGAAAGCATTGTAGAGATATTTTTTGTGTAATTTAGGTGAGTCTTTTTCTATATTGAACTAAATAAGTCTGACGTAATGGAAAAATATTGACCATAGAATCTGTAATTTTCAATTTGAAACATATCAGGACCTAAAAGCTTAGTTGGTTTCATATTTTGTTTTTCAAATGAGAAGTTTCAACCATATGGCTCTTAACACTTGATACTTTTAAATGAATAATTCAGTAAATGGAATCACTAAGCAGTTTTCAGTAGAATTACATTTTTCTTCAGGTTGGTCCAACAGCTACGCAAGCTATGCAAGAATTTCTTACCCGATTGCAAGTGCATCTTTCTTCAACATGTCCTCAGATATTCAGTGAATTTTTGCTCAAGCTAATTCATATACTTTCAACAGAAAGGTAAACTTCAATGTCATTAACATATATTCCTGATGTATTAATAGAAGCAATAGGTAATCCTCCAAATAAAGTTTCTCTTATCATTTGTTGGGAGTTTATCTGGGGATAGACAAGCAGGATGATATCAAGAATTAAGAGGGAAAGATTTATTGATATGTTTCCTGATTGTTTTCTTTTCATTATGGCTCTCCCAGATCCTAAGCTTCTTCTATTGTTAATGGACTAATGGGTTCATAGATTAGTAGTTATAAACCTTCTACCTGAAATTTACCTGAAGCTCTTTAAATTATTCTAGAATAAAGGTAAGGAATTAAAGCTACTAGTAATTTTATTTGAAACCTACTTGATAAAGATATCTTAAAAAAGAAAAATATTAATCTCGTATCAAAATCCTAAATAAAATTTATTACCGAAGTCAAGCAATAGATTAAAAAGAATAAACTGTGACCATAATGGGTTGATTCTTAAAATCCATGAATACTTCAATATCATATACTATATATCATATTTATGAATCGTTTCAGCATACTATGAGATACTTCATAAAAGCCAATGTTGCTTTCTGAGAAAAACTTTTAATGAAATATTATTGTATCATCTTATTTAAAATTACAAAAAAAAACATGAACAAACCAGACTCTATTATGTTTATTTTAAAAGTTCCCATTAATATCAGGAAGAAGTTAAAAATGCTGTTGGCTATCTTTATTATTTAATTTCATTGTGGAAGTGCCAGTGAAGTTTTAAAATATTTTAAGGTATATTTGAAAATGATTAAAATAACGTGGAGAGTACATCACACTTTCACAGTTAGTTTCAAAATTGGAAGTCAGAAAAAGGTATGGTTTATAATATGATAAAATAATTAATAAAGTAAAATATTAAAATTAATAGTTGATTTAAATAATATACATTAATAATTTATTCATAATAATAGTTATTTTAAATAGATCCATAGCAGAATGCCTTAAACCTAATATAAAAATTAATGCAAAAAATTTATATGGAGATACGTTTTCATAGTGGCAGAAAATTTTATCTCAGAGTACTGTCCTCATTTGTGTTTTCTTCCTTCTGTATAGCTTTTTTAAAATACTAATGTGGTTGTAGTTCAACTTGTTCATAGTGTTTGTGCAATGATGAAGCATAAGTGTGGGAAGGAGTAGATTCACAAAACCCAAAAATGTGATATTATGGTATGCATACATGTAATTGGAAAACATGAAACTGAAATTTTGTTGTATGATTTCATTACAACTTCAAGAGTTCTCACAATCCCTCTTCTGGTTCAGTAATTTGCTATAAAGACTCGTAGAATTCAGGAAAAACATTTTACTTACATTTTTCAGTTTATATAAAGTATAAAACTCAGGAACAGCCAGATAGAATGGATGCCCAGGGCAGCGTATGTGTGGGGGACGTTGAAGGGAGGGTGCCTATGAATGAATGTGAATTCTCAGGGCTTAGTGTTGCCACCCTTACATACCTGGAGTAACAGTTTGTTAAATATTTTAGCTGAATTCTTCTTACACTTATGTATGTTGCCAGCATCTTGACTTCCCAAGTTCTGCCACAGGAAACCCAATGCTCATATTCCACCTCCTGGAGATGCCTATCTTTTCATAGATTTAAGTCTTTTTGGTACCCTCAGCTCTCTGATGGGTTCAAGAAAAGCTTTGACCTCAGCTCTCTGATGGGTTCAAGAAAAGTTATGACTTTAGAGTTAATTTGGCTTTTTTTTTTAATTGTTAAGTTGGGGGGACAATGATCTTTCCAGCTTTCTATATCTTAAGCATAAGCAGAACTTGAGAGCATTCAGTTTGATGTGTTAAGAGTGAATTGGTTGAATCCTAATTTATGAAAATCAAGATTAGTAAGAAATGTTTAACAACATTTGAGGTTCTAATAATACAGAGCTCATTCATTATGAGGAGTGCCTTGTGATATATAATTATTTTAGTCTGTGGCTTAAAAATCACCTCTTTGATTTACTTGTTCTTCAGTTTTCTATTTGGAAGGAAGTTTGTTTTTTATTTTATATGATAAAATGGAGGTAAGAACAAGAAGGACGCAGGAAGAGTGGGAAACTCTGCTGCAAAGTGAAATAGTGAATACCAGGAGTTTAGTTATTGTCTAGCTTTCTTGTTTTCTGGTGGTTACCTCTTTCAAACAATTTAAAATGGGTTAATTTTTAATCCTCTCCCTTTTTCTGCAGGGGTGCCTTCCAGACAGGCCAAGGACCTCTTGATGCCCAAGTAAAGCTGTTAGAATTCACTTTGGAGCAGAATTTTGAAGTTGTTTCCGTTAGTACTATTTCTGCTGTGATAGAGTCTGTCACTTTTTTAGTGCACCACTATATCACTTGCTCAGACAAAGTCATGTCTCGAAGTGGATCAGATAGCTCAGTGGGTGCTCGAGCATGCTTTGGGGGACTCTTTGCCAACCTCATTCGTCCAGGTGATGCAAAAGCAGTTTGTGGTGAAATGACAAGAGATCAACTCATGTTTGATTTGCTAAAACTGGTTAACATTTTAGTTCAGCTGCCTCTTTCGGGCAATAGGGAATACAGTGCAAGAGTGCCTGTGACCACCAATACGACAGACAGTGTTTCAGATGAAGAAAAAGTTTCAGGAGGCAAAGATGGTAATGGAAGCACTAGTAGTATTCAAGGACCGCCTGCGTATGTCGCTGACTTAGTGTTAGCCAACCAGCAGATTATGAGCCAGATTTTGTCTGCTCTGGGCCTGTGTAATAGCAGTGCCATGGCGATGATAATTGGTACGTATTGAGAACATTAATCTTAAACCTGTTTCTAGTACTGTATCTCTTTCCTTTAGCAATGTATGAATTCATTTTCTTTTTACTGTACAATACAGTGTTACTTTATTGTAAACATCTTAGCCTGACTGATTGTTATTAGTTAAAACTTAGAGTGGCATACATCAGTTGAAAATTTTTAAGTGTGAAATTTTTTTAAATTTGAAAATACTAAGAAAATAACCTGTATGGAATTAAATTAAGAAAAGGAAGCAGTTTTGTAAGCTAGGCACCATAATTTATAGTCATATATCTCTAACGTTTTAAAGGTGAAGAATTAGACATCAGATTTTGTATTAGGGAATGAGTAGATTTTATTTACTTACAGTTTCTTATAACGTGAAGTATAAATTTTTGTTCAAGTTGTAACAGTTTCAATGACACATCGATGTAAAATTTATATATTGTTTCTTTTCTACTTCTTTGAAAGCTAATATGTTAATTATTTTACACTAATTAAGTTTCAGTAAATTGTATCAAAATCCATTCCTGATGTAATTTTGCTTATTAGTATTTCTTCCTTCATGTAAGGGAAAAAAAACTATTGTCTTTTTGATTAAAAGTTTTAAAGTATAGTTGCATAATAGTATCAGTTATTTTTCTCTGCTTTTCTTCTTGATACGTATAATGTGTTCCTCAGTTGTGTGATAGAACGACTTTTTTATATTGTTACCAACAACAGACGTATCTTCTATAAAAAGATAACCAAAAATTATTCTCTAGTGAATGTTATGTTAGGTATTTTAATTTCTAGACATGCATATATGTATATAGACACACAACACACGGACCCACACAACACACGGACCCACACACAACACACGGACCCACACACAACACACGGACCCACACACAGCTGTTTTGTATGCATTCTTCAGTGGTTTGGGGGAAAAAATGGCTTGTAAGACTCTCTATTTAAATTATTACTGGTTTTTAAGGATTTGCTTTGTAAAAAATGTGTAAACTTTTTATTTAAACTAGGAGCAAGTGGATTGCATCTCACTAAACATGAAAACTTTCATGGTGGGTTAGATGCCATATCAGTTGGGGATGGACTGTTTACCATACTGACAACTCTTAGTAAAAAAGCGTCTACAGTTCATATGATGCTGCAGCCAATTTTAACCTACATGGCCTGTGGATATATGGGCAGACAGGTAAGTTCAATCCAGCAACAATTGCAGTGATTTAAGTAGTAAATAGCAATGGGAGCAGAGAATTATCTGTAAGACAGAGACAAATAGAGTATTCTAGTTATATATTGGAAAATGAACAGAATCAGCAGATGAGAACTGTAGATTAATAATACAAGTTGAAGAGAAGTCAAAGTAAACTATAGTGATGTAAGAGTAAAATGTTTTTAAATTTTAAGATTTTCTTTCCATTGTCTTAGGAAGTAGTTCTTTCCTTTTCCCTAGAAATAGCATAGTTGAATACCAACATGTTCTACATAGAAGTATGTATGAAAATTTAATATGAGTATTTTTTTTCAAGCTTAAGTTGCATATTTAGTTTCCTTTCAGTTAAAAGAGGTTAGAATAATTTTAAAAGAGAAGTAGGTTAGAATGTTATTACTTTTAAAATTTCCTTTTTCAAAATGAGATTTTAGGAGCCAGTGTGATTATTTTACCTTCTAGTCTATTTACTATTTTTTTTTTTTCGAAAAGCAGATTTTAAAATATAATTCCTTAAGGAATCTTTTATATGTCATTGTATAATTATCATTTTCATAAATATGTATTGAATCTGTATATATATTTCCCCATTGGAAGATACAGAGATAAGTATTTGAGAAGGCTGCATTTTTAAAGGAAAGTACTGTCTAGTGGAAAAGGAAATCAGTGCACATTAAGGTAGAAAATGATAATACTAGGTAAAGACAGACACAAAAAGTGCTGAGTTCAGAGAGGAGACTGTTCACTTACCTTCTGACACAGGCAAGATTTCTTAAATATTTTGGCAGACATTTTATATTAAGTGATTTAGGTTAAGGTTACCATTTTATAATAATTAAATATAAAAGAATGGTATATTCAGTGAAACTTAATTGTCCTAATTCATAGTAAATTAATAATGACCTTTTAAAAATCACAGCATACATGTATGGTTTATTTTTTTAGGGCTCTCTTGCTACTTGCCAGTTATCTGAACCATTACTGTGGTTCATTCTGAGAGTACTGGATACTAGTGATGCCTTGAAAGCGTTCCATGATATGGGTAAGGGAAAATTTCCAAAACTGCCTTTTAAGTGTAATGTTAAGTAGTACAGTATGTTCTTATTTTGATAGTCTTCTGTGAGAGTTGACTTGGTATCAAATCATCTGTGTTAAGATAATTTTAATTTAGTGTTCTTTATAAATTTAGGTGGTGTTCAGCTCATTTGCAACAATATGGTTACTAGTACAAGGGCTATTGTAAACACTGCAAGAAGTATGGTATCAACTATTATGAAATTTCTTGACTCTGGTCCAAATAAAGCTGTTGACAGCACTTTGAAAACAAGGATCCTAGCTTCTGAGCCTGACAATGCAGAAGGAATCCATAACTTTGCACCCCTGGGTAAGAAAAAAGTTATTTCATCTTATGGGTGTGAATTTAAATAATAGTTAATTGGCTGGTATGAAGCAAAAGTAGTTGTCAAAATAAATTGATTGAGTTATAATGTCACCATTTTAATAAAAAACCATTGATTTTAAAGGCACTAGTTTTCCAAACTGTCTACTGATTAGAAGGAAGTTTTTATTTGTTCTTTAGTAGGAAAATTTGTTTTTATTTCTGAGTTTAAATAGACACAATTTGTGAAACTAGGTAGTATAGATTCTTATGTCAGTTTTCAGTATAACTGTTTGTTTTACAAAGCTTGCTCCTTCTTATTTTGAGTGATTTTTTTTTTAAATGAAGTTTAAAATTTATATAGTTATTCCTTTTTCCAGTCTACATAGTTTCTTTTTGTATTTTTTTTCATATTTGTAACTCATAAATATTGACAATTTAGAATAAAGATGATTATTTTCAAGTTTATTTTTTATTATCAAGTATATTTTATTTTCAAGGCTGTATTGAACATTAGTTTTTACTTAAATCATTCGAGAATTACTGTGCTCGGTTTGTTGTTGCTTGTTTAGTTTTCATTTGACATGTTAGTATATAGAAATTATATACGACCTTGCCAGTTGACTGGATGTCCTGATTATTTGTGAATACTGTGACAAATTATGCTAAGTATATTAAGTGCATTCATAATGTTAAATGTTCATGTTTTTAGCTAATTTTTCTACTGTAATTATTGTGATTTGAATAGCTCTTGATGCTTTATTAGGTTTCTTTTGCAAGTTTTTATTTTATTTGAAATACTTCTGTAGGTACAATCACATCTAGCAGTCCCACTGCCCAACCAGCTGAGGTGCTTTTGCAGGCCACGCCCCCCCATAGAAGAGCTCGCTCTGCTGCTTGGTCCTACATCTTTCTGCCAGAGGAGGCTTGGTGCGATCTTACCATTCACCTTCCTGCAGCAGTGCTCCTTAAAGAGATACATATCCAACCTCACCTGGCATCTCTTGCAAGTGAGTAATAATTTGTTTAAAGATCCATCATGAAAATAAACTATAACATATAGGAGCATTTAAAAAATGAGAAATATACTTAGCAAACTAGATAAACTTAGATAAAATTGCCAGATAGCTTAATTTTGAACTATTTAATATAATATTTAACATTACCACCACATCATTTACCATCAAATGAATTGGCATGACTATTCCCCTAAAATAAACAGAATGTGTGATGAAACTTAAGGAAATATATCCTAGGTGTGTATTATTTTGCCTTTCACATTCTCCCAAATTTATTGCACTATAGCATTAAGATAAAATGAGTTAGTTTGTACAACTGTAGATAGCTTTCTTAGTTTTTCTGCTCCTCAGTCCTAGCTCTGTAATGTGAAATTAACATAGATTCCCTTCCCATTGTAAGGTAATTACTTCTGCAAAGAATTTTTTATTGTAATATGTAGAGTTTGATATTTTAAATATTATGACCTTTAAATTTTTAATGTTTTGAGTATCATCCATTTGATGATGCATTTTCATTTAATACACTTTGTTGTAACTTTGCAAGGGAAATAATTGTAAAGAATTTTTTAAAAATAAGTTACACATTAAAAGAAGAAGGAACTCTTTAAAGCATTCATGAAGAAATATGAAGTACTATTTTACATTTGTGCTGGTTCCCAAATTCTTTCAATATAAATATAATGATTTATACATAATTGTTGAAGTTGTGACAGTCATTTATCTTCATTGATTGATTCTCATTGCTATCATATGTCACTCAATAATTTAATGTAGATCTATGGGAAATTTTGTATACCACTGGCATATTTGGAAGAATAAATTTTTATACTTATTTGCAAGATTAGATTATTATTATACCCTAACAGAGTTGTAGAATCCGCACATACCAGATTAAAATAGATATAATGAATAAAATGACAGAAAAAAGTAGATAAATGCAGTGTTTTGGCAGGTCAAAAATAAATATATTACATGGCGAAATATAAGTCATTATAACCTCCAACAGTGTAAGACTTAGAAGATAATCTAAGATGAGGAGGAAACTGCTTATTTGGGAAGGAGAAAGTGGCTTTGAATTGTAGCTAGAATTTATACATAGTACTTTGGACAGGAAGGATGTTAAAATGGAGGACTCTTGTACATTATGACAAATCAATAGATTACATGTTTTCTAACACAAATGTGCTTAATACTTTTGGTTTGAGATCAGAGCACAAACTAAAGATACAGAATATTCTAGTAGAAATAAGATAGCCTTTAGAATCAAAATATGGGCTTAAACATAAACCCATGTACCCTTATAAAATGTACCCTTTATTCATGTGAGGGTTTGGATTATTTAATCTCTTTCCATCAGTTTGTATTGGTAGAGTCAAAGAGATTATGTAATGTGGATAATACTTCCTTGAAAGGTTAAGATTAAATTTAAAAATTATGTGGCTTACCTAGTTCTCTGTGCAAACCAGGGGTATAATTGGCATATAATAAAAGTTACTTCCTGATTTTATAGTTGACATTAAAATCAAGGTTCAAAGGTTGTTTTAGTTGATAGATAAATTCATTAAATGTTCTTCCCTGTTTGTGAGAATTTTCCCATAGCAACTGCCAGTTAATTACTTGGTTGTGTGTGTGTGCTCAGTAGCGTCAGACTCTTTGTGACACTGTGGACTGTTGCCTACCAGGCTCCTCTGTTGATGAAATTACCCAGGCAAGAATGTTGGAGCAGGTTGCCATTTCCTACTCTAAGGGATCTTGCCACCCAGGGATTGAACACATCTCTTGCATTGATAGGCAGATTCTTTACCACTGCAGCACCCAATTACTTTATTCAGTTCAGTTCAGTTCAGTTCAGTCGCTCAGTCGTGTCCGACTCTTTGCAACTCCTTGGACTGCAGCATGCCAGGCTTCCCTGTCCATCACCAACTCCCAGAGTTTACTCAAACTCATGTCCGTTGAGTCGATGATGCCATCCAACCATCTCATCCTCTGTCATCCCCTTCTCCTCCCACCTTCAATCTTTCCCAGCATCGAGGTTTTTTCCAATGAGTCAGTTTTTCCCATTAGGTGGCCAGAGTATTGAAGTCAGCTTTAGCATCAGTCCTTCCAGTGAATATTCAGGACTGATTTCCTTTAGGATGGACTGGTTGGATCTCCTGACAGTCCAAGGAACTCTCAAGAGTCTTCTCCAACACCACAGTTCAAAAGCATCAATTCTTCGGGCAGCGCAGCTTTCTTTATAGTCCAACTCTCACATCCATACATGACTACTGTAAGAACCATAGCTTTGACTAGACGGACAGACCTTTGGTTGCAAAGTAATGTCTCTGCTTTTTGATATGCTATTTAGGTTGGTCATAACTTTTCTTCCAAGGAGTAAGTATCTTTTAATTTCATGGGTGCAGTCACCATCTGCAGTGATTTTGGAGCCCAGAAAATAAAGTCTGCCACTGTTTCCATTGTTTCCCCATCTATGTGCCATGAAGTGATGGGACCAGATGCCATGATCTTAATTTTCTGAATGTTGAGTTTTAAGCCAACTTTTTCACTCTCCTCTTTAACTGTCATCAAGAGGCTCTTTAGTTCTTCACTTTCTGCCATAAGTTGGTGTCATCTGCGTATCTGAGGTTATTGATATTTCTCCCGGTAATCTTGATTCCAGCTTGTGCTTCATCCAGCCTGGCATTTCTCATGATATACTCTGCATAGAAGTTAAATAAGCAGGGTGACAATATACAGCCTTGACGTACTCCTTTTCCTATTTGGAACCAGTCTGTTGTTCCATGTCCAATTCTAACTGTTGCTTCTTGAGTTGCATACAGATTTCTCAGGAGGCAGGTCAGGTGGTCTGGTATTCCCAACTCTTTATGAATTTTCCACAGTTTGTTGTGATCCGCACAGTCAAAGGCTTTGGCATAGTCAGTAAAGCAGAAGTAGATGTTTTTCTGGAACTCTTGCTTTTTCAATTACTTCATTTGGCCTCCTTAAATTTTAGCAGGAAATTATTTTAAATATTCTGAATGTTTACATTTTGAAAGGCAAAAAAGGATCAGAGGTGAAAACAATTTTTAAACTCAAATGTGTTTAAAATCATAGCAATGTGATAGTAGTGAAATAATGAGTTTATGAAAAGGTACTTTTAAAGTCACATTCTTCCTAAATTATATACAGCTGTAAACCACAGCATACTAATCAAACACCCCATTTTGCTGGTGATAATTCTGAGAGTAGAAATAACAGAGTAATTGCCTGTTTTTGTTTTCTTCAAGAAGATGAAGTGTATGTAGATTGCTTGTCTTCAGTTGCTCTGTTTTTAGGTTAATGTTAGAATTTTTTATGTGCAATTTTTGTTACACTATAAATTTCATATAATAGCTCCAAAATCAATTATAATGAAAGTTAGTGACAAAGTATGACTTAGCGTATACATATTTTTCTTATGAATTCATAATGAATTATAACTGAAAGCTGCCATTTTACTGTAAGGTAAAGTAAAGTCGCTCAGTCGTGTCCAGGTCTTTGCGACCCCATGGACTGTAACCTACCAGGCTTCTCCGTCCATGGGATTTTCCAGGCAAGAGCACTGGAGTGGGTTGCCATTTCCTTCTCCAGGAGATCTTCCTGACCCAGGGATTGAACCTGGGTCTCCCGCATTGTAGGCAGATGCTTTACCATCTAAGCCACCAGGGAAGTCCCTTTTACTGTAGTTGCCATTAAAATATGAACTCGCGTTTACTTTTTCTTTAGTAATTGTTTAATTTTCTCTTCCTGTAGCCTGCCCCTCCTCAGTGTCTGTAGAAGTAAGTGCAGATGGAGTAAACATGCTTCCATTGTCCACTCCTGTTGTCACAAGTGGTCTTACCTACATAAAAATTCAACTTGTGAAAGCTGAAGTAGCTTCCGCTGTCTGCCTTAGACTCCATCGTCCACGAGATGCCAGCACACTAGGCCTTTCACAGATCAAATTACTGGGCCTCACTGCTTTTGGTACCACTTCTTCAGCAACAGTTAATAACCCCTTTCTTCCATCTGAAGATCAGGTATCCAAAACAAGGTATGTAGTTCCTCATTCTTAAGAAAAACCTTTCTGTGCTTTTCATGAAATTTATTCTGTGGTTTCTTTGTTTATTTTGAGTTTAGAAAATTCTTTGTTCCATAGGTTTCTAAATAATGTCATAAATTTTTAAGTGTCAGATCAGATCAGTCGCTCAGTCGTGTCCGACTCTTTGCGACCCCATGAATCGCAGCACGCCAGGCCTCCCTGTCCATCACCAACTCCCGGAGTTCACTGAGACTCACGCCCACCGAGTCAGTGATGCCATCCAGCCATCTCACCCTCTGTCGTCCCCTTCTCCTCCTGCCCCCAATCCCTCCCAGCATCTGAGTCTTTTCCAGTGAGTCAACTCTTCGCATGAGGTGGCCATAATAAAGAATAATTGCGTAGAAACAGAACTTTGAGGCTGGTTAAAATTGAGACTCACGTGTGTTTAAGTTTTGAGATGGTCTGTGATGTGCTTTATGTAGGTGTAGGTTCCACTTCTCTGGCCTGTAGTCTTACGTAAGCATTTCCAAGTGCCTGTCCCCAAGAGAATATCTGAATCAAACAAGTTGGCCACACAGATAAGCACCTGGTCTGTTATACAGTAATTCTTAAGAATACTGGCCAGTCAGTATGGATTAATATGGCCATATTATGGCCATGGGTCAATATGGCCATTAATATGGCCAGTCAGTCAAGGGTTTGATATGAACCATACAAATTGATACAAACTGACCAAACAAAGAAGGACGTGAATGTGTCCTTTAATTTACATTCGTCTGGTAAATTTGGATGTTTGAAATTTTTATAGATTGGTTTTATTGTATGTTTTACCTGAGGAAGAAAATTGGAATTTCTTTTTTATTTTCAAGCTGCTGGGTCTTTTCAGTTTTGCAATTCTGTGATCCTGTGCAGTTTATATTTATGCATATATGTATATACAAAACTATTTCCTGACTAAATAAAAAGCAAGTTCATAATTCCTAAATGTGACTTGTACTTAAGTATTTTTATTTTGTATGTTATAGGGGAAACTTGCTGTGTGTTTAACTCTTATTGATGTTATAGTATTCTAAAAATATTCTTTTTTTAACATAGATTGGTGCTACCTACTTATGAAATACAACATGCTGGTTATTTTCTCTGCTCGATAAGGCACAAATTTTTTTTTTTTACCACAGATCTCCTCTTTTTTTTTTTTTTAAAGAGTCTTTGCATGTAGCCCATTACAGAGTATCGAGTAGAGTTCCCTGTGCTATATATATAGCAGGTTCTTAGTAGTTATCTCTTTCATATATAGTAGTGTGTGTATGTCAACCCCAATCTTCCAGTTTATCCCTGGTAACTATAAGTTTGTTTTCTATATCCATGCCTCTGTTTCGGTTTTGTAAGTAAGTTCATTTGTACACCGCCACCCTTTTCTTAAATAATCCACATGTAAGTGATACCATGTCATTTTTGTCTTTCTGTGTATGACTTCATTCAGTAAGACAACCTGTCTATGACAATCTGTCTACAACTTGCTGATCTTGGACGTGTTTTGTTTGATCTTGGAAAAGTTTGTACTTCAGAAGTCTGAAGTAATTTAAGCTACTTAAATTAACCCGTATAGGCTGTTTTGTGTTTTGTATTTCAGTATTGGATGGTTACGGTTATTACATCATTGCCTTACTCACATAAGTGATCTGGAAGGAATGATGGCAAGTGCAGCTGCACCTACTGCTAATTTGCTACAGACTTGTGCTGCCTTACTGATGTCTCCGTACTGTGGAATGCATTCACCCAACATTGAGGTTGTGCTCGTCAAGATAGGACTTCAGTCCACTCGAATTGGCCTAAAGCTTATAGACATTCTTCTGAGAAATTGTGCAGCATCAGGCAGTGATCCTACAGGTGACAATTAATTTTGATATTTGAATTTTTACATATCTACAGAGAAACAATATTTGAACTATGATGTTTGATTAATTCTGTTTCCAAAATTAATTTCCATATGGCTTCATTATTTTTGGAGTTTGATTTGTCGTTGTTGTTGAATTTTATAGAAGTTATGTTTAATGAATAATTTAAATTGAGCGAATCTTTTCATCTCATTTGCTTATTTAGCAAATTTTTCCTTTTGATTCTCTTTTTACAAGATTTAAATAGCCCTTTACTTTTTGGAAGACTGAATGGACTCTCTTCTGACTCTACGATAGATATTCTTTATCAGCTTGGAACAACTCAGGATCCTGGAACAAAAGATAGGTATGTGGTGATCTCATTTTTCACACAAGAACATATGTACACATAATCTCATGTAGTGGATTTTACTAATAATGCTTTTTTTAAAGATCTTTTTGTAAAAGTTAAGCTTAGGTATTACTAAACTTACAGAAATAAAGGAATATTGTGTCTATATTAGATACCTGGACTATTTTGATAATAGTAATGGTTTCACTGATTATTTATATTACCCACTGACATCTTTTCATTAGATTCTTTCCCTTCTTTCTCCTGCTTCTTACCACAAAGTGAGACACTGTCATCCAAGTAAATAATACTGATTGTTTCACCTAAATGTTTACTGATCTTTCAGTATAGGTAATTTTAGCTATGTTTTACTAATGTAGTTCTTCCTTGATGTCTTTTACCTTCAAATTCATAAGAAGTGCAAGTGTCTTTGAAACATGCTTTTGTTTGTATAAGTAATATGAATTATCTTTATGCTGGAGACTGTTTCCTGAGTTGATATCCTTTTAAGTATGTTGAATATTTTATATTCAATTAAGATTCTTTATTTTTATTAATTTGTATTTAAAGTGAAAGCATTTGGTATGTTGTTAAACATCTTCATGAATTATTAACAGATTATTAATTTTTTGGTGGGTTCATACTCATTTTACAGCTGTTCACTGAGTAGTTGGTATGTGTCTGGCATTGTGCTAATACTAGAGAGATCAAGTTTATTCAGTCCAACTTGGACTTTCAGGACTGAGGAGACAGAACAGTGTCCCTAATAAGGGGAGATTTATGTAGGTCAGACTGAAGGGCATGAATTAGAGTGCCTGGCAGTGAAGTCATCTTGGAAAAATTGTTACTTATTCCCTGATATTTCCTTTCATTAATTTTAAATTCATTGCATTCATGTACTCCAGGTTAAAAATATTTAAAGAATATATTTAACAAAGTAAAATTAGTTTGTCAGATAACTTCAAAATATTGAATAGGCTGACTTCCTTTCCATTAAACTTTTGCTTTATATAAACTGTATGATAACTATATTATATTTAAAAATATATTGGAATATGTTTTGACAAAGTGAATAGTAATTAAAGTCAAATTTGAATCATAATGATTAATAGGGTTAAAAATATGTGCTAAATATTTTTCTGGAATAGGTTTCCTGCAGTCTTGTGGTTATTTTATTTTTAACTTTTTTTAATCATAAAAAGAAATTGCGCTTAAAATTACTTTCTTAGAATAATGCAAATATAGCTGTTTCAGAATATTTTAGAATTGATATTAATGACAAGATTTTGGCTGCTGTTTTTCTAGGAAATGTTACTTTTCCCTAATTGCCTCATCTCCCTTCTTTTCCAGTGATTTTTCCTTATTTCTTATCATGTGCAATTTAAAGCAGTTGATCCTTCAGTCCTTCAGGGTAGAGAGAGGGATTAAGTGGTATAATACCCTTTCCAACTCCCATTTCTTTTAACGTTAAGTGAAGAATCTTGTGCTCTAAACTAGACATTTAAAAGTAAACAAAACAAAGATAAACAGTGTTTTAAGAACTTGACAATAAATCTACCCCCCCCCCCTTAAAAATACAAAGTTCAAAGCATTGCTTTAAAAAGTCTTTTGCTTTCATTTTGTGGTCCCAGCTCTAGGCAATGGAGTGTAGTAGGGTGGCACTTGAAAACGTATGTGTTTTGAGGCTGTTGGGTTGTCAGAGGGCAGGAGGTGGGTGGCTGGTACTAGTATTTAATTCTTGGGGACCGGAGATGTGAAACACGGTATATTGCATGAGATTCTGCACAATGAAGAGCTGACCCCCAATCACTGCTCTACGGTATGTGGATTTATTATAAAAAGAGTAAAAATTTAGAGGATAAAATTAGTTTTTTTAAACTGTATATCCTGTAATTCTAGACATTTATATGTTCTGTCATAAATGAGGTAAGAATCAATATTTATATACTGATTAGATGAGTTATTGCAGATATTTTCATCACTTAAATAGGTATTATTGGAAAATTAGAATTACTTTGACATTATTGATTGCATAATTCCTTTTCCCTCCTATTTTAAATTAAAATTACTGAGAATACTCATGTATTATTTTCATATATACATTGTTTACATGCAGTGGTGGAATTTATCTGTAGTATAATTGATTATTTGAATTCATCTTCTTTTTTTAAGAATTCAGGCCTTGTTAAAATGGGTCAGTGATTCTGCAAGAGTGGCTGCTATGAAAAGAAGTGGCAGGATGAGTTACATGTGTCCTAACTCTTCATCAATAGAGTATGGTCTTCTGATGCCATCTCCTTCTCATTTGCACTGTGTAGCAGCAATTTTGTGGCACAGTTACGAACTGCTGGTAGAATATGATTTACCAGCACTGCTAGACCGAGAACTCTTCGAGTAAGTATGATTTACGAAATTCGTTTTCTCCCCAGTATTAGATCACTTTAGGTTTTTACTTGATAAAGCAGCATTTTTGTATGCTTAGTTGTATAAAAAGAAAGTGCTAGATAAGTATAAATGATATCATTTTGAAATGAGATGCTACTCAAATTTAATCTTCATGTTTTAAGAAGCTGTACTAATGTCATTGCTGCTTTTCCCACCTAAATTTGGAATGTGTAATGTATTCTGCAGTTCACATTGTTTATTCTCTTTTGTAAATTTACTCACCAGATTCTTCTATCTTTAATATACAACTTTGGAGGGAAAGTGTAACTAGAAATTTTAAAAGACTGCTTTAAACGGTTCTTCCAGTTGTTTGTTTTTCATTCTTTCTAGACAGCTATGATTGTTCTTTTGACTAGAAGTTTCCACTTAACCCACATTTCTTCACCATATGCAGTTAAGGCTTTATTGAGCTGACTGCCTAATAACTCTATGGCAAAATATAGTATTTATTTCTGAAGAGTTCTATGACTCATAAAGGGTTGGCTTTTTTTTCTCTAGTTTGTCATTTTTGCTTTTTTTAGTTGGCATAATCCATGATTTATTAGTGAAGCTCACTAATAGTTTTCATTTTGCAGACATGAATTAAAACGATTAATCATGTCAAATTTAATCTAAACATTTCTTTGCTATAATTTTTTCATTATTTCCTGTATGTCATTTTTTTTTTTTAGGTCACACAGAGAATGGTAGAACCATTTTGATAGAGATCTCAGTTTTCTGTGCTCATCTTGCAAGTCTTACTTCAGCCTACTGAAGTACTTAATGATGTTTATTAGAACCAATCTTGCTGAGACATTATAGTGTCCTAATACTGAATGTTAGACTGTGTAATTTTCATCAGAGTGATTTCTAGTAGAAATAATGGACAGTGAGGTCTTCCTAAAAATTTTTTTTAAACATGGTATCTTTTATTCCTTAGGTTACTTTTTAATTGGTCCATGTCTCTTCCCTGCAATATGGTTTTGAAGAAAGCTGTGGACAGTCTGCTCTGCTCGATGTGTCACATACACCCAAGCTATTTTTCTTTGCTCATGGGCTGGATGGGCATTACCCCTCCCCCAGTGCAGTGTCACCATGGACTGTCCATGACAGATGATAGCAAAAAGCAAGATCTCAGTTCATCTTTAACAGACGACTCTAAAAATGCACAAGCACCTCTTGCCCTAACTGAATCACATTTGGCAACCCTTGCTTCCTCTTCTCAATCTCCAGAAGCTATCAAACAATTATTGGACTCGGGTTTGCCTTCTCTTCTTGTGAGGAGTCTGGCTAGTTTTTGTTTTAACCACACTTCTTACTCTGAAAGCATTGCTCAATCAGTAGACACTTCCCAGGACAAACTGAGACGGCACCACGTTCCCCAACAGTGTAATAAGATGCCCATCACAGCAGACCTGGTTGCTCCTGTTCTTAGGTTTTTGACAGAAGTTGGCAATAGCCATATTATGAAAGACTGGCTTGGTGGGTCCGAAGTCAATCCACTGTGGACAGCGCTTCTGTTTTTACTGTGTCACTCTGGGTCCACCTCTGGAGGGCACAGCCTAAGCGCACAACAGACCAGTGCGAGATCGGCTTCTCTTTCCTCAGCTGCTACAACAGGATTGACTACTCAGCAGAGGACAGCAATCGAGAATGCGACTGTTGCATTCTTTCTGCAGTGCATTTCATGTCACCCTAATAATCAAAAGCTGATGGCCCAGGTAAGAGTAGAAAAACTGCCTTCTGTTCCAGGTGTCTTATTATTTTAATGTGCTGTCACATAACACTCTTGAAATTAGTTCAGAAAGTGGCATGTATTAGGGCCAGGTGATGATGAAGTTTCCTGTTGGGTGCATTTAAGGATTTGAATTTAAACCATAATTAATATTAAGTACTGATATCTCTTCCCTCCTCTCTTCACTTGTTAACCTAAGTCAGTTATTCTTTTTGATGAATGATGGACAAACTCTTCAAGATTCTAGCTAAAGGTCAAACATTCCTCTTTTTTAAAAATCTACCCCCAATACGATGCTTCAGCTCTTGGAACAAGATTGACCACTTAAAGGTGGCCATTGAAGGCCTCATCTGCATCAAGGCATTATATTTTGTAGTAACTGGATTGTTAAAAGCTGTTGATTTGCTTCTAATGAAGCACATTAGAGTAGGTTTCAGATGGGAGACTCTTGACAAATCACATTCAAAGTATGAAAGATTATTGTATTGAGTCTGGGGGCCAAGAATCTTGAAAGCTGGAATTATCTCTAAAATAATTCTGGTTCCTTTTTTCCAGATTTTGCTTGTTCCAGCTGTTGTGATCTTCAACAAGTTTTAAACTATAAAAGGGACATAGTAATACCTGCCTCTCAAAAGACTTTTTTTTTGAGAGGATTATAATGTAAACAAGCATGCTCTGCTGTGTATACTAGCATAGTGCTTGTTTGAGACTTGGTTCAGTTCAGTTCAGTTCAGTTGCTCGGTCGTGTCCAACCCTGTGAGACATGGTAGACACCAATAAATAGGAACGAGCATGTACTCCCTTATTTAATAGTGCTTATCCAGGTTAAACTATTAATATCTAAAAGGATGAGCTATTATAGTTTTAAAAAATTACCAAATGACTTAACTTTTAGAAGAGGAAAATACTTTATTGCCTCAGCTATATTATTGGGAAACTATTTACTTAATGTGCCTAATTTGAAAGAAATGCTTAAATTACCAATTTAAGTCCTTAAATATGAGTGTTTGAAAATTTGGTTTCTGCCTGTGGGTAGAGTGAAACTTTCTGTTCCATTGTCTTCTGTCCTAGTTTTCTCTCTTAGTTTCTTGTTAAGGCTTTATTTTATATTTTTAATATTTTTTTTTCAGAATTTTTATTGTATAGTAACCATATTCAGATATTGATTGAAGTTAAAATTAATTTGGTTTTGCCAGGTATTTTTTGAAAACCCTGTACTAGTAACTTCTCTTATCCACAGAAATTTCTGATTCACTTTTAACTTCATGTCTACCTCTTACTCATTTAAGATGGAATAATATATTCTTTAATTGCTAATTTGATGAATTGAAACATACTTATTAATCCACATTAAAAATTTCCTCTTTATTCTTTAAAGTAAAAAGCTGGAAGTGCCACGTTTAACTTTTTAAATCTCTCACTTTGTCAGGTTCTCTGTGAACTGTTTCAGACATCTCCTCAAAGAGGGAACCTTCCAACATCAGGCAATATTTCAGGGTTTGTACGTAGATTATTTTTGCAGTTGATGCTGGAGGATGAGAAAGTGACAATGTTTCTTCAGTCTCCCTGTCCAGTGAGTATTTAACAATTAAATTAAATCTTAATGATGAACTGTGTGTAAAGATATTTTATGTTTTCATATCAGAGCTTACAGTTATCTCTGTTCTCATTTCTAATACAGCAGAATGAAACTATGATAGCTTTTATACTTAATGATAGGACTTAGAAATCTCAGCTAACTCTCTGTCTGGAATAACGTAGTTGTAAATTGCCATGAATAGTATAATTTGATTTGGGAGGAAAAGTGGCAGATTGTTGGGTATAACAGTGCTAATGCAAAATTTGACCAACAAATCACGACAGACATGCCACATTTGAAGAAATACAGAAAATAAGCTCGTATATTTTTGTATGCATTATTGAATTTTTATTCTTTTATGCTTTTGAAGTTATTATATAATGACATATATTTCAAAAAAATTTCTTTTTTATTTCTTGATTTGCAGCTGTACAAGGGGAGAATTAATGCTACTAGCCACGTCATCCAGCATCCAATGTATGGAGCGGGCCACAAATTCCGAACACTTCATTTGCCAGTCTCAACAACATTATCAGAAGTTCTGGACAGAGTGTCAGGCAAGTCAGATTTAAATATTTATTTTTCTGTAACTATGTTATATGTATATAGGAATTTTATCATTTTTATAATTTTACTACATTCACTCAGAAGCTATTTAATGACATGAAATGGTCAAGATGGTTTCACATTTCAAAACATGGATGCTGTGTACAAAATGTATAATACATTCCAGCACCAGTAATTCTTTTGTTGTTATGTGTGTTGTGTTTAGTAGTGGCAGAACGGGCAGTTGGAAATGGCGACAAGCTTTGGGAAGCTATTGATGGAACTTTCTCGAGATAAACCATAAAGCTATTTTATAGTAGATGACTTGCACAGTATATTAGGTTGAATGACAGCATTCTAAGTAATAAACGTTTACTAAATCTAGGGGATAAATGAATGGTCAGTAGGTAGAATCGGCTGGTGACTTTATTGTTTATAACAGTGAGGAAGACAGAAATTTTCCCCTAGATTTCTTGTCTGTGTTTCAAGAGCTCTCAGTTGATGCCTTTAAATAGGATATAAGTTTCTGAAGTAAAAGCATTTTGGGGGTAGAATGCCAGTTAACTGTGGTGAGTTTCACTTTTTTTGCCTTTCTGAAATCCTAGCCGGTGATGAATTCATTGAGTATCTGCTATGTGTAAGCACAGTAATTTCTTCTAGGGCTGTAACAGTGAGTAGGACACATGCTCTGCCTCTCAGAGTATTTATGATATTTTGTGTATTGTCAGAATAAAAAACAAACTGAAAATTTAAATATTTGCAATTTAAATATAAGTCAGTGTGTTTCTAAGTCTTTGAGCAACACTTAACTGGAAAAAGTTAGGAGTTCCCAAAAAACTGGCATAATCTATTTATTAGTTGGAAATATTAATCCAAATTTGAAATAAAAGACTGAGTTGAAGAGACTGGGGAGTTGTTACCGTACATATTTGGGCTTCCCTGGTAGCTCAGCTGGTAAAGAATTCGCCTGCAGTGCAGGAGACCCTGGTTCAATTACTGAGTCGGGAAGATACCCTGGAGAAGGGAGAGGTTACCCACTCCAGTGTTCTTGCACTTCCCTGGTGGCTCAGATGGTAAAGAGCCTGCCTGCAGTGAGAGAGACCTGTGTTCGATCCCTGGTTTGAGAAGATCCCCTGGAGGAGGGTATGGCAACCCTCTCCAGTATTCTGGCCTGGAGAATCCCCATGGACAGAGAAGCCTGACAGGCTGTAGTCCCTGGGGTTGCAGAGTCAGACACGACTGAGCGACTAAGCACACCAAACATACTTACATAGACGGTAAGTTAAATCACTTGAGTGAATATGATCACTTTGAGAAAATAAAGTAGAAAAGATTGTTTATCGGTTTTAGACACTGCATGTAACACGAATGTGTGCATATTATAATAATATTTTCCTACATTTTACATATTACACAGTAAAGTGTTATATTCTAACATTTATAATATATTCTATTATAAATGTCTAACGTTTTTTTCTTACTTGAAAACCTCCACCTTACCTGTTATAGCTAAACTTTGTGAAAATTTGATTTTACACACTTTTTTCTACATTTCAGTTTTCTAAAAGTGTGCCTTTTACATGATGAAGAAAAAATTTCTAATTAAAGGAAGGAAGTGAACAAGAGTACTGAAATTCAGCTTTTGAGATGACAATATTTAACTTAATCGAAATGTATAGACATAGTACCAAATAACTGGAAGTTTAACATTTTATTTATCTTTACCATAAATGAATTCTGTTTTCTAAAATGTCTTGTTCTGTCATTTAGAATATTGAGCAAAATAGCTCCCTTTATTATCTAAAAATTAAAAATAAAACTGATGGCTGTGGAAGAACAGTATCCTACTAAAAAGTCCAACTGAGTTATCCTTAGCAAATACCAGAAACTTCTAAGTGCCTGCTTTAACCTCTGGTCAGCAGTACTTTGGTCTTTAAACTGTATTTGTATTCTTTAGTCACATCTCATGATACAGTAACATGTGCATATGTATTTTACTAATATTCTTGAAAACAAAGAATCCAAAATTATTTAAGTGGTCCCTTTACCTGCTTCTATTGTTTTTAACTGTATTGCTTTCAAATAATGATTGTTTGTTGTTGTTGTTTTTAATTTCTGTCATTGTTTTTAAGCAGTTTGACTATTACTATCATCAGATAATATGCCTTGTAGTTTTCTTCATGTTTTTATGATTTCAGTTTTTTGACTTAAATCTGTGTGTTTATGAATTTTATCAGATTTGGAAATGTTTTGCCTGTTAGTTTCTCGAATATATTTGTCTTCCCATAACTCTGCTCTTTTAGTGATTCTAAATACACATTTATTAGGCCTCTTGAAGTTGTTTTGCAGCTCACTGAAGCTCTGTCCTTTTTTCCCCCATTTCCCCCAAATGTTCCCCCTCAAAACTTTTTGAGTTTCTTAGTAATTGGAGAAGGCAATGGCACCCCACTCCAGTACTCTTGCCTGGAAAATCCCATGGACGGAGGACCCTGGTAGGCTGCAGTCCATGAGGTCGCTAAGAGTCAGACACGACTGAGTGACTTTGCTTTGACTTTTCACTTTCATGCATTGGAGAAGGAAATGGCAACCCACTCCAGTATTCTTGCCTGGAGAATCCCAGGGCCGGGGGAGCCTGGTGGGCTGCCGTCTGTGGGGTCGCACAGAGTCAGACACGACTGAATCGACTTAGCAGCAGCAGCAGCAGCAGCAGTGGTTAAATAAGATCATTGTATGGTCATCATTTATTTCATGATTTATAATAGCATGCCATATTCAAAAGCATGAAAGAAAATATTAATTCAGAGTAATGACTATCTGTGAAACTCCTTGGTATTCATTCTTAAAGTACTTGTAAAATATGTCATTTTATCTAAGATTCCTAGCCAAATAAAAATAATAAAACCAGCAACCTCTGTTCCTTAAACTTGTTTGGTTATACTCCTATTTGTAGCAGAGAATTCTAATGTAATGCATATTAGAATTAATTCTGAGCTTGAGTTCCATATTGCCCTTTACAGATTGTATCAGTAACCTTGCTAAGACTGTTTCCTTCTTTTGAAAATAATATTTCTCCTTGATATGCATGTTGTGAGGACTGAAATATATAGATATAGGTGATAAGCAGATTGATCTATGCCTAAAATAAAACAGAAGTTCTTGATAATAGTTTTAAAAACTGCCTCTAGAGGTAGTACCATTATAATATAAAAAATATTTTTTAGAGATTGGAGTTTAGGTATCCTGGCCTAAGGAGAATGATGAATCCCTTTCATTGATAAAATCAATGAGAATTGAATGTGTCACACTTGCCTTCGTAATATTTTTTCCAGACCATTTATATTGCCTTTGTGTTAGTTATAATATAATCTTGTGTAAAGTCCCCTAAGATATTATTTCCCTTCTTAATGATTTTTGAGAATCAATGTATTTTACACAAAAATTTCTTATAGATACACCAAGTATCACTGCTAAACTAATCAGTGAACAAAAAGATGACAAGGAAAAGAAAAACCATGAAGAAAAAGAAAAAGTTAAGGCAGAAAATGGATTTCAGGATAATTACAGTGTTGTTGTTGCTTCAGGTATGATTTTTTTCGTATATAATCTTGATTTTGTTGGTTTCTATAAAGTGTAACATATTTATAGGAACTTCATGTAATAAACAGTATTAATGTAAAAAGCTGGTGTAATGATGTCTTAATATTAAATACACAATGGTTGTATCAGAAATCAGTTACTCTTTGGCATTGGAATTATTAAACTTATTTTGTGCTTACTGTATCTCATCAGATGCTGAACATGTGTTAATAGTTTAGATGCTGCATTTCAACTTGACAGTGTACAGACACTTATACTCTAAAAGTTCACTAAGTCTTAAGGAATTTTTCTGTAATTTTTTTTTTAATATAAAATACAAATTGAAAAAGTATTCAGTAGTTTTCACTTACGATATTGTGCTCATTCCATAAAATTAGAAAATAAAAATCTTCAAAAGAAAATTGGTTGAAAACTGAGTTTTTACTATATTAGATGCAGGAAGAGGAAAAATTGGTCAAGATAAGGGATAATCTTGGAGGATGTTTTTCTTAACAAAATTCTTAGTTCAGAAGAGAAAGCTCAACCTAGATTACATTTCTTCTTAAATAGAAGACATATATTGGTTTAATCTGTTCTTTCTCAGAGAAAAATTAAGAACACAAGCTTTTCTGTATATATTTGCACAAAATTACTTTCCAGTAAATGGATGCTCATCTACATGTATTTCAGAGAATACAGGAATTAATTTATACTTTCTTGAAAAATAGTTACACATGCATCCAGTTATTCATTGTGGTGGTTTAGTTGCTAAATCATGTCCAGTTATTCATGAAGTATAATAAATGACAAATAGGATCAAATACAAATAGGATCAAGAGATTAGATACTACAGGAAAAGAAATACTTGAGTCTTTTGGTGTTCCTGGTGCTTTAGTAATATATTGTGGAAATGCACTTTTACTTCAGTAGTGTGTTGGCTATGTAACGTTTTTGTTTGTTTGTTTTAGGGCTGAAGTCCCAATCTAAACGTGCTGTGTCATCTACGCCACCTCGCCCACCATCCAGGAGGGGGAGGACAATGCCTGATAAAACAGGAAGTGCCTCCTCAGGAGCAGACGCTGCCAGCAAGATAATTACGGTCCCTGTGTTTCACCTGTTCCACAAACTCTTAGCTGGTAATGTTCACAATGATAAAGCATATCAAAAATTTTAGTAATCTTACAAATGAGTAAATCACGTGTCATAACCAAAATCATGTTTAATCAGATGCTGTTGATGAGATAAATAATTTGGTGAGACTTTTATACATACAGATCTCTCCAAGAAAAGTGAGAATAAAAAGAAAGTAACTTATTTGATACCCTTTTTAAACATTATAATGTTGCAGTTTTGCACTAGCTTCTTAAATTTTGTTATGAATGTGCTATAAAATGATCAGTAAAATTAATGTTTAGTTAATTCATAACAAGTTATACAGGACATAGCATGAGGTTAATTTTAAAGAACTAGTTCTAGCAGTGGAATTCTTAGATGTAGCCCTGATAGTTAAGCTTCCTCTCTTCCTGAATCATATTCTTTGACCAGTATATTTTCCTTTTGTCGAGGTAATAGCCATTTTATCTGCATGTGTGTGCTGTATCATTATAATCAAATTGCCAACTAACTTTGGATTTTACTTCTTAGCTTTAGACATTGTTGATTTCTACAGAGGTCAGTAAAGTATGCCAGGTAGACTGGATGTTTCTTTTTATAAAAACATTTTCATAGGAATACAGCTATACCCATTCTATATACAAGACAGCAAAAGAGACAAAGATGTAAAGAACAGACTTTAGGGCTATATGGGAGAAGGAGAGGGTGGGATGATTTGAAAGAATAGCATTGAAACATGTATATCACCATATGTAAAATAGATGACCAGTATAAGTTTGATGCATGAAGCAGGGCACTCAAAGCTGGTGCTCTGGGACAACCCAAAAGGATGGGGTGGGGAGGGAGGTCGGGAGGGGGTTCAGGACGGGGGGACTCATGTGCACCCATGGGTGATTTATGGCAAAAGCCACCACAGTATTGTAAAGAAATTATCCTCCAGTTGAAATAAATAATTTAAAAATATCTTTACATAGGAGTGCAGCTATGCCCATTCATTTATGTATTGCCCATAGTTATTTTCATGCTACAGTAGAGGTAGTAGTTGGAGCAGAGACCGTATGACCTCTGTAGCTTAAAATATTTATTATCTAGCCTTTTCGGAAAAGATGTGCCAACTCCAGATTTATGGAAATTTTTTTTCTCTCTTTTCACCAATGCTCAGAAGATCTTAGTGGGATTTGGTTAGTAACTAATTAACACTTTGTTTCAGTTCAGTTCAGTAGCTTAGTGGTGTCTGACTCTTTGCAACCCCATGGACTGCAGCATGCCAGGCCTCCCTGTCCATCACTTTGTATAGACATTATTGTTTACACTTGTCAGAAACAGATTTGAGTTTTATAAACTTTCTGTTGGCTGTTTTTATATTGTTTTGAAATTGGTGTCAGAATCAAACTCTTAACCTGTAATTTACTAAAAGCATTAAGTGATTGAATAAACTGAATCAAGTAAACATCTCCCTCTTGGATTCCAGTTTTGACTTAGTTATGTCATTTTTAGGCCAGCCGTTGCCAGCTGAAATGACGCTTGCTCAACTTTTAACTCTGCTATATGACCGAAAACTTCCTCAAGGTTACCGTTCAATAGATCTGACTGTTAAATTGGGATCCAGAGTTATCACAGACCCAAGTCTGTCAAAAACAGATTCTTTTAAAAGACTGCACCCTGAAAAAGGTACGTGTACGATACTTCTTTTAAGTTACAGTCTGTAATCTGAGCAGGCAGGGATTTCTGTAGCTGATTACTTAATGTACATTTTATTACATCAGCTTGAGATACTTTTTTTTATTTATGACTATTTGTGAATATAGAAAATTGCCATTATTTCTGTTGGAAATTAATGTTAATTCCTTGTGTAGCATCACTTTATTTTTTATGGGCCCATATGCTTTAATTTTTTTTCCCCCTTTGGCTACACCATTCAGTTTGTTGAATCTTAGTTCCCCGACCATAGATTGAACTCTGGCTCTCAGCAGTGAAAGCATGGAGTCCTAACCACTGGACTGCCAGGGACTTCCTAATTTTTAAAAAATATTTCTGAATGAGCCATGTTAATTGTTCATAATTTTATAATCAAAGTGTGGGCCCCATTTAGAATTTCCAATTTACTGATAATTTATACTGAGTGATATTTTGTGCTCATAAGCATTTTTTTTCTCAAAAGTGGGATCATACAGTTTCTTACCTTTTTATTTTTATATATTCAATGAAATATTTCTAAATGTGCATTTTTACTTCCTATTTTTATATGGATGTAACAATTTATCTGTTTCACAGTTGTTGAAGCATTCTCATTCTAGTATTTCACTACTATAAATGCTATTTAAGCAATGATTTTCATAGTGTGGGATATGGTATCTTATTTATCTTCAATTTTTCCCTTGATTAAAGTTCAGTTTTTAATTATTAGCCCTTTGTGCTCTTTAATAAATTTTAATACATTTCCTTTGCCCAAATTTTCAGCAGGATAATTTGTCTCTTTTAATGTTCATAGGATCTGGTTGTATGTGAACATAAGCTTTTGGTTTTCCTCTGTGAGTGATTCAGATTTAATCAATATGGTATGATTTTCAGTTTTCAGTAAGAAAATTTTTTGTCACTATTCAGTTTTTCCTAATTGAATACTTTTAGAGCATAACAGGCACATACATTAATATTTTCTGAAGTCTCTGATGTTTTACTTATTTGCCCTAAAGAATAGTACTTCTCAGACTTCAGTGTGCTTGCAAATCCCCTACAGGACATTATAAAATTGCAGCCTCCTATTCAGTAGGTCCAGAGTACGACCTGAGAGTCTGCATTTCAAAAGCTCTCAATATGATGCTGATCCTGACTAGACCACGTAGTGAAACAACTATAGGGAGCAACATCAGAAGTTATTTAAATATTTTTGTAGCATCTAGCTTTAAAATAACTAAATCTGAATAGCAGGATAATTATGCCCTTTTGTTGAATAGAGAGATGGCAATAGCATCTGCTTTGTAAATGATTAAGTATTATAAAAATAGATCCTCTCTTTTAGCTGTTATTTGCAATTATTCTTCTAGATCATGGAGATTTACTTGGTAGTTGTCCCGATGATGAGGCTCTCACTCCAAGTGATGAATGTATGGATGGGATATTGGATGAATCTTTACTTGAAACCTGTCCCATTCAGTCACCATTACAAGTTTTTGCAGGAATGGGTGGACTGGCTCTTATTGCAGAAAGATTACCCATGCTATATCCAGAAGTAATTCAACAGGTAAGATAAGATTCCCAATTAATTATTCACGGCAAAGACCTGTTTTTTTGTTTAGGTTTAACTTAACCTTTGGAAGTACCCTTTCCCTTAAAATCTTTGAGTATTGTATAAATCTTTCAAAGCTTAGCCTATATGGAGCTTTCTAAGAATTCAGTTCAGTCGCTCAGTTGTGTCCGACTCTTTGGCATGCCGTGGGCTGCAGCACACCAGGCCTACCTGTCCATCACCAACTCCTGAAATCTACCCAAACTCATGTCCATTGAGTCGGTGATACCATCCGACAACCGTCTCATCCTCTGTCATCCCCTTCTCCTCCTGCCCTCAATCTTTCTCAGCATCAGGGTCTTTTCAGATGAGTCAGCTCTTCACATAAGGTAGCCAAAGTATTGTAGTTTCAGCTTTAATATCAGTCCTTCCAATGAATATTCAGGACTGATTTCCTTTATTTATTTATTTATTTATTTTTTGATTTCCTTTAGGATGCAATGTAAACCAAGCACATTTGCCAAGGTCATCACAATAGTGTTTTTATTTTTATGCTACTTAAGATGTGATATTAATTATAGATGAAAGTGAAAGTGAAGTCACTCAGTTGTGTCCAACTCTTTGGGACCCCATGGACTTTAGCCTACCAGGCTTCTCCATCCATGGGATTCTCCAGGCACGAGTACTGGAGTGGGTTGCAATTTCCTTCTCCAGGGGATCTTCCCGACCCAGGGATTGAACCCGGGTCTCCCACATTCCAGGCAGACGCTTTAACCTCTGAGCCACCAGGGAAGCCCCTAATTGTAGATACTACTAGAAAATAGGGGAGTGAGATAATAGTATATACTTCTACCCAAATACACTATGTCTATGTCTTTTTGCTTCACTTTTATTTCTTTTTAAGTGCCATTTCTATTTAAGTCATTTTTAAAACTTTAACTTCTTCCCCTGTCTGTTAATGTTACTGTCATTGAGGGGTGTACTTTAAATGTCCTTTTATTAAATGAAGGAAGTGTGTGATGCATGGAGAGTTGTAAATAGGACGTTCTTTATTTTTGTTGATTGAGGTAGGGAAATTATTCTCTGTAATTTTATCTACTTTGTGTGTGTGTGTACAAGTTTATGTATGTATTAGTTTCCTAGGGCTGCTGTAACAAAGTACCACAAACCGGGTGGCTTAAAACAACAGAAATTTAATTTTCTTACAGGTCAGCAGGCTGTAAGTCTGAAATCAAGGTGTCACCAGAGCCATGCTCATGTTGAAGGCTCTAAGGGAGAATCCTTCTTTACCTCTTCTTAGTTTCTGATTATTGCTGACAGTTAAGGGCATTCATGGAGAAGGCAATGGCACCCCACTCCAGTACTCTTGCCTGGCAAATCCCATGGACAGAGCAGCCTGGTAGGCTGCAGTCCATGGGGTCGATAAGAGTCGGACACGACTGAGCGACTTCACTTTCTCTTTTCACTTTCATGCATTGGAGAAGGAAATGGCAACCCACTCCAGTGTTCTTGCCTGGAGAATCCCAGGGACGGGGAAGCCTGGTGGGCTCCTGTCTCTGGGGTCACACAGAGTCGGACACGACTGAAGTGACTTAGCATAGCATAACAAGGGCATTCATTGCCCTCTAACTACAGCACTCCAGTTCTGCCTGCATTTTTACATGGCTGTCTTCCTTTTCTCTATCTGTATCTTCTGCCCCTTATAAAAACACTGTTCATTGGATTTGAGGTCCACCCTGAGCCAGTATGACCTCATCTCTTAATTGATTACATCTGCAAAGACCCTGTTTTCAAATAAGTTCACATTCACAGGTGCTGGGGGTTAGGACTTGAGCATATCTTTGGGAGGATACAGTTAAACCCACAATAATACCTATTTAGATAAATGGTTATTACTTCTATTCAAAGAACTTATGGTATTTTTATTTTTTAATATAATCAGGATATAAGATGACTGTCACAGAAAAATATGAGTAAAATTTCATTGCTTTCTAAAAATTGTAATGATATAGCTAAAAGTTTGAAATGGAAAAAACTCCAACATTCTCAGGATTATTGTTGCTCAGTGAAAATGACTTTCCTAGTTCAGTATTCAGTATGGTTCATTACAGTGATTGGAGACCAAGTACTGCTATAATAAATAGCCAAAAGAGTGAAAGTGACTTTAGAATTGAATATTTGTCATGGAAGAATTTTGAGGAGCATGATATAAATTGCCTTGAACAGACGATTAGTAGAAATATGCATGGTAAAGCCTTGTCCAGTGAGAGCCCAGAAGAAAATGAGGATCATGATAGAGAGAACCTATATATCATAGTGAAGTGAAGTGAAGTCGCTCAGTCGTGTCCGACTCTTTGCGACCCCATGGACTGTAGCCTGCCAGGCTCCTCCGTCCATGGGATTTTCCAGGCAAGAGTGCTGGAGTGGATTGCCATTTCCCTCTCCAGGAGATCTTCCCAACCCAGTGATTGAACCCTGGTCTCCTGCATTGTAGGCAGATGTTTTACCATCTGAGCCAAAAGGGAAGTGTCATAGAGAATACCTAAATTGGGTTAAGCAGATTGTTGGTATAAATATGGATGTTAAAAGTACTAGTGGTGTAGTTTAGTAGGAAATGAGGAAAATGTTATTGGAAACTGGAGGAAAGGAGACTCCATGTCTTTTAGTGATAGAAATCTTAGCATGTTTGTGTCCTGTATGTGAAAAGCAGGACTTGTAAGTGATGAACTTGGATATTCAGCTGAATTTCCAACCTAAGTGTGAAATTACCTGTTTTCTTCTTGGTACTAATAGTAAAATGTGAGAGGAAAAAGATAAATTGAGAGAAGATGCTAAAATTAGAGGTACGCTATCAGAAAAGCATGCTCTGGAGAGAAAGCCAAGGATGTGGCTTTCAGTGTTTACTGGTGCCTCAGATAAATCAAGGCACAATAGCAACCCACTCCAGTACTCTTGCCTGGAAAATCCCATGGACTGAGGAGCCTGGCAGGCTACAGTCCATGGGGTCGCAAAGAGTCGGACACGACTGAGCAACTTCACTTTCACTTTTCACTTTCATGCATTGGAGAAGGAAATGGTAACCCACTCCATTGTTCTTTCCTGGAGTCTGGTGGGCTGCCGTCTGTGGGGTGGCACAGAGTCCGACACGACTGAAGCGACTTAGGAGCAGCAGCAGCAGTGTAGTCAGTCACATACAGAGCTGTGTGAAGAGATCAGTCATGGATCCCCTCAGTCATCTAACCCTGAGCCACGAATGAAGAAAATTGTGTGACAGTGCTAGCATAGTAAAAGAGGGAGATGTGATGATGAAAGCAGAGGTTCAAATGAAGCAGCTGAAAGCCAAGGAATATGAATGGTCTCTCAGTTTCAGTTCAGTCGCTCAGTCGTGTCCGACTCTGTGCGACTCCATGAATCGCAGCACACCAGGCCTCCCTGTCCATCTCCAACTCCCGGAGTTCACTCAAACTCACATCCATCAAGTCGGTGATGCCATCCAGCCATCTGATCCTCTGTCGTCCCCTTCTCCTCCTGCCCCCAGTACCTCCCAGCATCAGAGTCTTTTCCAATGAGTCAACTCTGCATGAAGTGGCCCAAGTATCGGAGTTTCAGCTTTAGCATCATTCCTTCCAAAGAACACCCAGGACTGATCTCCTTTAGAATGGACTGGTTGGATCTCCTTGCAATCCAAGGGACTCTCAAGAGTCTTTTCCAACACCACAGTTCAAAAGCATCAATTCTTTGGCGCTCAGCTTTCTTCACAGTCCAACTCTCACATCCATACACGACTACTGGAAAAACCATACCCTTGACTAGACGGACCTTTGTTGGCAAAGTAATGTCTCTGCTTTTGAATATGCTATCTAGGTTGGTCATAACTTTCCTTCCAAAGAGTAAGTGTCTTTAACTCCATGGCTGCAATCACCATCTACAGTGATTTTGGAGCCCCCAAAAATAAAGTCTGCCACTGTTTCCACTGTTTCCCCATCTATTTCCCATGAAGTGATGGGACCGGATGCCATGATCTTCGTTTTCTGAATGTTGAGCTTTAAGCCAACTTTTTCACTCTCCTCTTTCACTTTCATCAAGAGGCTTTTTAGTTCCTCTTCACTTTCTGCCGTAAAGGTGGTATCTTCTGCATATCTGAGGTTATTGATATTTCTCTCAGGAATCTTGATTCCAGCTTGTGCTTCTTCCAGCCCAGTATTTCTCATGATGTACTCTGCATATAAGTTAAATAAGCAGGATGACAATATTACAGCCTTGACATATTCCTTTTCCTATTTGGAACCAGTCTGTTGTTCCACGTCCAGTTCTAACTGTTGCTTCCTGACTGTTGCTTGAGAAACCTGCTTCCTGAGGTTTCTCAAGAGGCAGGTCAGGTGGTCTGGTATTGCCATCTCTTTCAGAATTTTCCACAGTTTATTGTGATCCACACAGTCAAAGGCTTTGGCATAGTCAATAAAGCAGAAATAGATGTTTTTCTGGAACTCTCTTGCTTTTTCCATGATCCAGCAGATGTTGGCAATTTGATCTCTGGTTCCTCTGCCTTTTCTAAAACCAGCTTGAACATCTGGAAGTTCACGGTTCACGTATTGCTGAAGCCTGGCTTGGAGAATTTTGAGCATTACTTTACTAACGTGAGATGAGTGCAATTGTGTGGTAGTTTGAGCATTCTTTGGCCTTGCCTTTCTTTGAGATTGCAATGAAAACTGACCTTTTCTAGTCCTGTGGCCACTGCTGAGTTTTCCCAATTTGCTGGCATATTGAGTGCAGCACTTTCACAGCATCATCTTTCAGGATTTGAAATAGCTCAACTGGAATTCCATCACCTCCACTAGCTTTGTAGTGATGCTTCCTGAGACCCACTTGACTTCACATTCCAGGATATCTGGCTCTAGGTGAGTGATCGCACTATCGTGATTATCTTGGTCGTGAAGATCTTTTTGTATAGTTCTTCTGTGTATTCTTGCCATCTCTTCTTAATATCTTCTGCTTCTGTTAGGTCCATATCATTTCTGTCCTTTATCGAGCCCATCTTTGCATGAAATGTTCCCTTGGTATCTCTATAATTTTCTTGAAGAGATCTGTAGTCTTTCCCATTCTGTTGTTTTCCTCTAATTCTTTGCATTGGTCACTGAGGAAGGCTTTCTTATCTCTCCTTGATATTCTTTGGAACTCTGCATTCAGATGCTTATATCTTTCCTTTTCTCCTTTGCTTGAATGGTCTCTAGTAGATGGAAAACACAAGGAACTGACACTCCCTGAGAGCCTCCAGAAAGAGCATCGGATACTTAGGATCCAAAGCTTTGATTCCAGCTCCATAAGATTCTTAGATTTCTGACCTTTAAATCTTTCAGATAATAAATTTGTGTTGTTTTAAGTCAGTAAGTTTGTGGTGATGTGTTACAGCAAAACATATAGAAAATGAATACAGATTTTGGTGTGTACTCTTTTTATGATGTTTTTATCTTGTTTTCGGAGAAGGCAATGGCACCCCACTCCAGTACTCTTGCTTGGAAAATCCCATGGATGGAGGAGCCTGTTAGGCTGCAATCCATGGCGTCGCTAAGAGTCGGACACGACTGAACGACTCCACTTTCACTTTTCACTTTCATGCATTGGAGAAGGAAATGGCAACCCACTCCAGTGTTCTTGCCTGGAGAATCCCAGGGATGGGGGAGCCTGGTGGGCTGCTCTCTATGGGGTCGCACAGAGTCGGACACGACTGAAGTGACTTAGCATAGCA
>NW_011495064.1:15870869-15883817 GCF_000754665.1 Bison bison bison
GGTTAATTATTTTACAATATTGTAGTGGTTTTTGCTATACATTGACACGAATCAGCCATGAGTGTACACGTGTCTCCTATCCTGAACCCCCTCCCACCTCCCTCCCCATCCCATCCTTCAGGGTCTTCCAAGCGCACCAGCCCTGAGCACCCTGTCTCATGCAACAAACCTGGACTGGTGATCAATTTCACATATGGTAATATACATGTTTGGAGAAGGCAATGGCACCCCACTCCAGTACTCTTGCTTGGAAAATCCCATGGACGGAGGAGCCTGTTAGGCTGCAATCCATGGCGTCGCCAAGAGTCGGACACGACTGAGCAACTTCACTTTCACTTTTCACTTTCATGCATTGGAGAAGAAAATGGCAGCCCATTCCAGTGTTCTTGCCTGGAGAATCCCAGGGACGGGGGAGCCTGGTGGGCTGCTCTCTATGGGGTCGCACAGAGTCGGACACGACTGAAGTGACTTAGCATAGCATATCTTGTTTTGGCATCAGGGCAATACTGTCTTACAGAATGGGTTGGAAAATGTCTAATATTTCATATAAGGAACTGTTAGATGGGCTTTTCAATAGATTAAACACTTAAAAGATTACAAAATATTAGTAGAGAAGCTATGTCAAAAGAAATAATCCAGACTGAAGCACAGAATGTGTAAGGAATGAAAAGAACATGACAGCTATATGGACATGTAGCTAGAAGTGAAAAATTCTAATGTGTATTTATGGTCACAGAAAAAGAGTGAATTGAAACAAGGACAGAAACAATACTGAAAGGAAGAAAATTTTCCAAAACTGATAAAAAAAACCTCAATCCGAAATTCAAGAAGCCCTCTACACCCCAAGTAGGATATTCATGCCTAAGAACATCTATGATAAACTACTTAAAAACAAGAGAAAAGTTTAAAACCAGCCAAAAAGCAGTAAACCCATTTCTTTCAAAACAGTAACAATAATTCTGGCAAGTAACCTTTCATCAGACACCTTTGGAGCCAGGGAATTACTTCTTTGAAATGTAAAAAAAAAAAAAAATCTGCCATCCTAGAATTTTATACCCAATGAAGAAGATTTTGGACATTTTCCTCAACCACCACTACTCTTTCCATAAAAGGTAAATTAATAATATAGAATAGTCGGTTTATGATGAACTCTCCTTATATATTAAGTCTGCACAGACTATCTTTAAAAGAAAAGAAACAAGAGAAAGCAATTGTTTAAAGGCTCTTGAGAGTGACCAAAAGTAGGCACCTGTTGGAGAGGATTTAAACATGAAGAGAATAAAACCACATTGGGTGAGATTAATCTTCTGAGACTACTCCTCAGTCTCAGTGGGGTGAGATGATAGAACTCATGCAAAAGCTATTGAGGAGTTTGGTTCTTCCATTCTGGCTGGAGATTAAAAGAGGGGAAATTCAGGAAGAAGGGACTCATAGATGGGGTACTCCAAATTCTGCACGGGAAGTTTTGCACAACTACAGCTGGCTCCTGAATACTTAGGGTTCGTGAGAGAAAACTGGAAGGCTGAACAAACTGTCCAGACATGTCAGTGTCTGTCCAGCATAAAAGAGACAGAATTTGTAATTCTATTCCTTCCAAGTTAGAGGTAAAAATCTTCAGCTTTTCTATTGAAATTTCAAATGAGTCACACATTAAAGAGTACAGATGACATCCCAGTAATCAGAGACTCACTTGAAAAATAATGGTAAAACTACAGTAGACTTTAATAAATTTATAAAAGCTCCATGAGTTTAAGATTGACCCACAAGTAATTTAACTGTTTTCTAATACAAAACTAAAGCATTTTTTAATATAAAACTGACCCACTAGTAATTTGACCATTTTCTAAAATAAAACTAAACTCTTAATTATAAAAGTAAGAGTTATTATAACATCTTGTCAATAATGTATGATGTATAATTAAAAAACAGAGAGACATGGAAAGAAAGAAGAAAATATTACCTGTGGTTAACAATAAAATAAGTCAGTGAACAGCTCTTACTCACATTTTGCCAGTTGCCCCACTAATGTTCTGAAGAAGGAAAAGAAAAAAAATCACTTTCTTTGGCATGGTTTGAGGAAGATTGTGGTCATAGATTCAATTCAGGATCATATTGATATATTGCATTTAGTTGTCTCTTTAGTCTCCTTTAACCTGTAACAACTACATTATCTTTGTTTTTCATGACCATGACACATAGAAAAGTTCAGGCTAGAAAACTTATCTATATATGTAGTCGTATATATGTATGTCTTGACTTGATGTTCAGTTGCTTCAGTCATGTCCAACTCCTTCCGACCCTATGGACTGTAGCCCACCAGGCTCACCTGTCCATGGGATTCTCCAGGCAAGAATACTGGAGTGGTTGCCATGCCCCATGTCTCCTGTGTCTCCTGCATTGCAGGCAAATTCTTCACCCATGAGCCACCTGGGAAGCCCGGTCACATATATATGTGTCTATACATGTTTTCCCTAGATTTGTTTGCTTATAGAGTATGGAGTCAGACTGCCTTGGGCAGTGTGTACATACCTGTGTCCCATATCTGCTTTGTAAAGTATCATTTCCACTAAAAGAAATCAGTGCCCCTTGGAAAAATTCTAGGATTCGGGCAGAGAATATAAAAGTTGAGCGTAGATACAGAAGTCTGCTTTAAGAGGGTTCCACTGACCAAGCCTGATTCTACTTGGTCATGAGATAAAATGATAGTAACAGATTATTACTTGCAGAGTAACTTTAGAATTAATTAACAATTAAATTAATAAATGAATGAATAAATAGATGAAGAAGAAGGAAATGTTTTTGTGTACAGTTCACTGCCAACCAATAAATGTAGAATTCATGAAAGAAAGAAAACACCATTTGGCAGCTACTGTAATTGTTATTTCTTGCAAACATTATATAAATGCTAACTCTAATGATCAAAGTTGAGTTGGAAACAAGGAATTTATGTAGTCTCAAAAACTCTGTCTATAGATACTTAACTAATTACAAAGGAGAAAATAGTAACTTTTAGGGTAGAAATACTTGGCACAACTTATGGTATCCTGTAACTCATTTTTAAAAACATGTCCTTTTATTGATTTAAAAACATTTTTTTATTTCAAATTTGAGTTTAGTTGATAGTTTCAGGTGTACACCAAAGTGATTCAGCTATACATACTTAATTGATTTTTATATTCTTATATTTTAAAGAGATCATTTGAATTCAAGCCTTTACTTTGAACCTGATGTTGAAACATACAGATAGCCAAACAAAATTGTTTTTACTTTAGGTGA
Organism: Bison bison bison; assembly: GCF_000754665.1. Classification (NCBI taxonomy): domain Eukaryota; kingdom Metazoa; phylum Chordata; class Mammalia; order Artiodactyla; family Bovidae; genus Bison; species Bison bison. Next base: position 15,874,146 of record NW_011495064.1, read on the forward strand.
GTGCTCCGGTTGTAACATCTACCACTCAGGAAAAACCAAAGGATAGTGATCAGTTTGAATGGGTGACTATTGAACAATCAGGGGAATTAGTTTATGAAGCGCCAGAAACCATTGCGGCCGAACCTCCACCTATCAAGTCAGCAGTACAGACCATGTCTCCCATACCTGCCCATTCTTTGGCTGCTTTTGGATTATTTCTTCGGCTTCCGGGTTATGCTGAAGTGCTACTGAAAGAGAGAAAACACGCCCAGTGCCTTCTTCGCTTGGTTTTGGGAGTTACAGATGATGGAGAAGGAAGTAAGTGTTGAGTGTTACTAATAAAATTTGATGTAGGTGGGTTGTGTGAAATTAATTCAGTTGTGCTTACAAAATTGCTGGTCATCTTTGGAGGCATTTAAAGATGAAGGAGATATTTAGATCCTGCCATCAAGTAGCTAATGTGCTACAGTAATAGCAATGAGGAATGTCTATACACATATAGACTTAACAAGTTATAAAAGCCTTGAGAGAAGTACAGTATTATGGAGACTTACAAGTGTGAGATTATTTTCTTATGAATAAAACAGCATTATAGTTTTTAGTGGGCCCTTCAAGGAAATCATCAGTTGTAGACTGAGAATGGTTATTTCAGAAAGAAGGACTGCTTTGAGCAGTGTTTTATGTGCTCATGTTATATGAGAGGGAGATAAAATTTGCATAAAGCAGCACAGAGAACTCATTTAAAAAGCTGTTATTGATAACAGATCATGGAAAAGACCTTAAGAAGGTCTTCTTAAGACCTTCAGATTTTATTCTGAATAACAAACAATTAAGATTTATTTAAAATATGTTAAGTGATGTAGCGATGTGATGAGAATCTTTTTAAAGAATTTTTCTGTCAATCTGGTAAAAATATTTAGATGAAGGAGAACAGAATGAAGAAAATGTAATAATAATCTATTTTATAATATAATGATATTAGAGAATAATAACAGAAAGCCATGATTGTTATTTCCATTGGGCTGACAGTTTTGTTAATAGAAGGGAACAAAGAAAAATCATAGGGTGGTAGCCTGGCAAGTATATTTTCATTTGGTTTACCTCTAGTTCTTCAGGGAATGACAATTACATTTGAGAATCAGAATTTTTTTTTCATGTTATTTTAAAATCACGTGGTTTTGATTAGAGGTGATGTCTTTCACATACTATTTAGAGAGTATGCAGTGTTAAACCCTGTACAACAAAGTACATATAATCCAATAAAATTATATGAATTTATTCATGAATCCTTTAACTTGGAAGCTATCAAGTATTATGTATGTACTTTTTTGTGTGTGTTTTCATATCGATGGAATTCTTCAAAAATGTTGACATAATTTTAAATGTGTTCATAACTATTATTAAATTACAGTGTCTCTGTACTAAATACATCCTGGTTGCTTATTTTCAGATATAAATTATGTATACTTATTTTAATAGATCAGAAATTTCTAATTGCTTGAGCTAAGTTTTTTAAGTGTCTAGAGTGTAAGAACCATGGTAATTTAGGACTCTTACTATGAGACAGTAGGTATAACCCTAAACTGAAAAGGAAAAGAATTGTCTTTAGGCCATTTCAAACTATTTCTAGTGAATAAACAGTAATGTCTATTAAAAAGCATGATTTTGATATATCTTTTTGCGGTGGTTGTTTCATCTGCCATTCATGTAGAAGTGTTTTTTTGTTTGTTTTGTTTTACATTTAACACTCTGTAGCTAGAACATAGTAGAAAACTTTATTGCAAACAAAACAAAATTCTTTCACTCTTGCATTCATGGTTGAAACTACTTCCAGGGCAAGACTTTCATACTCTTGTAAGGAAGCTTTAATGCTGCATTTTTAGTTCTTAGTTTTTAGTTTAAATTTTTAGATTATAATAATTTTGACATAGTCTATAACAAGTATCATATGAGTATATTTCAACTTTCTTTTGGAGTTTATATATTTGATGTCTTTTTGGACACTTATTAAATATTAAGTATTTAATTTCATTTGTGGTATTTTTTGTGGCTTTTTAATAAATATGATAAAATTTTATATTGTCATTATAAATTTGTGAGCTTCTGTGTTGTTCATTATTGTGGTTTTAAATATTTTTTAATTTTGAATTCTCTTCTTTTAATCTAGGTCATATCTTGCAATCTCCATCAGCCAATGTGCTCCCAACCCTTCCTTTCCATGTCCTTCGTAGCTTGTTTAGCACCACGCCTTTGACAACTGATGATGGTGTGCTTCTTCGGAGGATGGCTTTGGAGATTGGGGCACTCCACCTCATTCTTGTCTGTCTGTCTGCTCTGAGCCACCATGCCCCACGAGTTCCAAACTCTAGCCTCAATCAGACAGAGGTAGGTTCAGTTTTTCTTTAGATCATGAAAAATTGTTAGATTCATGGAGTACAGGCATAGTTTTTTCTGAAGTAATTAGTATTTCAGAGGCTGGGGAACACAGTTTGTTTTGTTTTGATTTTTTTTTTTTTCCCCTAAAACAAATAAACAAAAAGGTTATTTAAAAGAGGATAAAATGAATTATTCTTTTCTTTCTTAGGCTCTTTCAGAAAGCCTTAAGTTAATCCATCTACTTAAACAAAAAAGATGTTATAGCTTAAAAAGCTTTTCCATTTACCAGGATACACTGAATTTATACTGTGATCCCTTTTCCTTTTAGAAGGTTCTAGTCAGTACAGTAAGGTTCTAGTCAGTATATAAGACAAGAAAAATAAGAAAGAAAAAGTGACCCTGATTCTCTTGAGATGATTTGATTGTTATTTATAGAAATTCCAGAAATAAATAATGGCATAAGTGAGTTTAATGAGGATATAATTTCCAGTTTCAATATATAAAAATAAGTCATTTCTGTATTCCAGCAACAAACATAAAAAGAGCTTTTTAAAGATGTCCTTTAGAATAGCATCAAAAATAGGAAATATCTAGAAATAAATATGAAAAATATATGTAAGACCTCTCATCATAAAATATATAAAACTTTGTAAACAGATACTTATTAATTAGACTTTAATAAACTGAAGTCTCTGTCCATGTTTACCTCTCATGAAGTAGAAAATACAACATTTCATTAGTATTTCTTCCCAAATTGATTCTTTTTCTTTTTTTTTCGCTCAGTTTACAGCATGTGGGATCTTAGTTCCCTGACTAGAGATAGGACCCATTGCCCCTGCATTGGGAGCATGGAGTCTTAACCATTGGACCAGGGAAGTCCCACCAAATTGATTTTTAAGTTTGATGGAACTCCAGGTTTGTTTTGGAGGAAATTGACAAGCTGATTGTAAAATTCATTCAGAAACTCAAAGGGTCAAGGATAGCCAGAACATTTTCAAATAAGAACAATATATCTAGTAGTCTCATATTTTGAAACTTACTGTTAAGCTATGATATTTACAGAAGGTTAGATTGAAGACCAGCAGACAGTAGAGACATCTACATATATAGTTTTCTGATATTATGACAGAGGTGACTCTGGAACAAAATGGTGATAGGGTCAGTTAAATATTCATATGGAACAAAAATCTTTAGACCCTACTATGCTCTAAATGCAAACGTTAATTCTAAATGGATGGTGAATCTAAATATATATAGTATTGTTCAACATATAACAATACTGTTTTACCAAAAAAAGTAAGAGATACCTTATGATCGATCAATTCCAGAATTTAAGAGAGTAAAAGGGCAAGCCACAGAATGGGAGGCTATATTTGTATATATCTGATAAAGGACTTATATCCAGAATATTTAAAGAGCTTCCAAAATTTCCAAAAGGAACTCAAACCAATTTTCTATAACAACCTAGAAGAGTGGCGTGGGGAAGGAGGTGGGAGAGAGGTTTAAGAGGGAGGGGACATATGTACATCTACGGCTGATTCATATTGGTGTTTGACAGAAACCAACACAATATTGTAAAGCAATTATCCTTCAATTAAAAATAATTAAGTGTAATTATTAAAAATAATTCCCGAAGGAAAAAGCTGACAATGGGATAGAAAATACCAGATGAAAGCTTGAACGGGTACTTCACCAGAAGAGGCAAAGTAAATATTCAGCAAATGTGAAAAGTTGATCTATTGCTTTAGTTACCAGAGAATTACAAGTGAAAACCTTTAGTACTGAGTACACATCAATCACACTGTGTAAGATTTCAAAATTGTCCCACCATACTTGTAAAAATTGTAAAGACAACAGAATTTAATACAATAAGTAATGTAAAAAACAGTAGAGTGGGCAAATAAGCTGTAATATATTATGTAATAGAATACTAGAAGGTGATGAAAGCAAACAGCTATAGCCAACTACATATAACAGAACTGATGAGTTTTATAATCACAGCTAACAAGCTGGATATAAAGAAGTATATGCATCATGATTCCACTTACATAATGTTAAAAATAAAAATAAGTTATAGTGATTAGAGTTTCGTGTTTAGGTTGTAAAGTTATAAAGAAAAGAATGGAAGTCATGAGTAGAAAAATCAGGATTATAATTAGTTTTGTAGAGGAATGTGGGTATGAGGGAACAAGGACAGTTTCTTGCATGCAGTGGTTTAATTCTTGACCTTCATGGTTAAGTTGTTTTCAGTTCATTAAGCTTTACATACTTGTTTTGTGTTCTTACTGTAAATATGTTATACTTTACATTTAGAAATGTTTTTTTAAAAAATAAATAGCTGTTTTTTTCAATAACCCTAATTATTCTAGTGGTAACAGTTTATTTTATAAAATGTGAAAGATGGAATTATTCAGTCATAGATTCATCCAACTCTCCAGATCAATTTATGAAAGTATTGTTTGTACATAATATTCTTTGTTAAAATGTTCCTATTAAAATACTTGCAAAGTACCCTTGAAATTAATACTTAAATGCAAATATTTTAATGAAAATTCTTTAAAGGAGGATTCTTATTACAGAATTAATTTTATAGTCAACAGTAATCATAATTGACCTTTACTGAGTTTGAGGTTATATTAATAAACCAGTGGTTCTCAGTCTTTTTTTTTTTTTAATTTCTCTACAACATTCATGTTTTTAATATGTCCTCTATCCCCAAAAGAAATTTTTCTGCACATCATATTCTGAACAAAAAAGAAATTGAGAAGTACTCCTTCTAGAAATAGAAGCAGACTTTCTTGCTATGATTGAAAACATTTGATAACCATTACAGAGTCATCGTAGAAGATCTGGCTCATGTGTCTCTATTCCTTTCTCTGCTTTCTCTGTTTAATTTTGAGTCATTGACTCTTTAGACCCTTAGATGCTTTACTCAATCTATTCCTGATAGATTATTTTAAATACTGATAAAAATTTCTTGTATTTATTCTTAAATATAAGCGTTTGCTCCCCATTTCTCCCTCCCCCTAACTTGATAACTACCACTTTGCATTCTGCTTTAAGTACTCTGGATATTTCATAAAAATGGAATCATTCAATATGTTACAGTCATACCTTTTGTAACATTGCTTGCTGCTTTGAATTAGCATATTGTTTTTGAGACTCATCCATGTAGCATGAATCAGTACTTAGTTATCTGTTATGGCTGAATAATATTCCATTGTATATATATGCCACAGTTTGTTTATCTGTATAACCATTGATGGGCTTTTGGGCTGACTTTTTGACTGTTGTGAATGAATGGTCTTACTATGAACATTAGTGTAATATATTTGAATATCAGTTTGGTTTTTTTTTTCCCCCTTTGGAGATATATATATACCTAGGAGTGGAATTGCTGGGTCTTACTGTAATTCTTTGCTAAGTTTTTTAAGGAATTGCCAAACTATTTTCCATAGCAGCTAAACTATTTAAAATTCTACTGGTAATTTGAGGATAAATAAAAGCAAATAGTAATAATTCTTTTCTTTTTGTTATAAGCCACAGGTATCAAGCTCTCATAACCCTGCGTCAACAGAAGAACAGCAGCTCTATTGGGCCAAAGGAACTGGGTTTGGAACAGGCTCTACAGCTTCTGGATGGGATGTGGAGCAAGCCTTAACCAAGCAGAGGCTGGAAGAGGAGCATGTTACCTGCCTCCTGCAGGTATGGTTGTAAAGTTGATATTGTCAGTGATAATAGTTCATCTTTTTGTGTGTGTCTGTGTTGATTTTTAAGTTATATTGGCCTTATCCTCAGCTACTGAGGATGAAAAATAAAAGTTCATTTTTTTATGAACTTTTTCATGAATTTCATTTCATTTATTTTAATGAAAAATAAAGTTCATTTTTAAAATGAAAAAACATTCTCCCTGCCCTCAGTACATTTAATATGCTAGATAAAGATTGCTCTTTGGTGCTTGCAACTCTGTATTCTTCCCTCTTAGCCTCTTCACTGAGAGGAAAGTGACAAAGGCGAAGTTGTCCAATAACAGGAGTGTACCACATCTGCTTTCTTCCTGTCAGCTTCTCATCTAAACCACTATATCTGGACTCTCTCTTTTTTTAAAAAATTTATATACACCCTTGTTTCTCACATTGTGTTGTGTTTTCTAGAAATGGGCAAGGTGATCTAATTTATAAAGTTTTTCATGCAGAAATGAGAAAAGTAGGTTTGTAAAGATTAGCTTTTATTCCTGCATCAACTAGTTGACTAAAATTAGGGTTTTGTTTTTTATTTTTCCGAGCATTAGTTAAATATTTGAGCATTATTTTTGTAGTTCTAGAATAAGTTTATTTTCATATAGACGCATAAGATTCCATCACCCTCAACTATAAATTGAACCTACTTAGTAAAATAAATAAATCGGAGAAGGAAATGGCAACCCACTCCAGTACTCTTGCCTGGAAAATCCCATGGACAGAGGAGCCTGGTAGGCTACCGTCCATGGGGTCGCTAAGAGTCGGACACGACTGAGCGACTTCACTTTCACTTTTCACTTTCATGCACTGGAGAAGGAAATGGCAACCCACTCCAGCGTTCTTTCAAGTTGCAACTAAGCTTTTAAGTTCATGTTCTTAGGTGGATTGCTTCTATACGTCTGATCATAGCACTGTACATCATCATGAGAAATATATCCTCTTGAAAATGTAAAGGAAAAAAGTCTCATTTTTAATACCTGTATTATGAAGCATTGATCAAGTTGAAAATATATGCTCTTCATATTCAGATTGAACATCTAACATAAAATATGAGATTTTAAATTTGTGAAGCTAAAACTCAGTTTTAAATCCAAGGATTTTTATTTTTAGGTTCTTGCAAGTTATATAAATCCTGCAAGTGGTGCTGTAAATGGAGAAGCTCAGTCATCTCACGAGAGTAGAGGACAGAACAGTAATGCCCTTCCTTCTGTACTTCTAGAGCTTCTCAGTCAGTCCTGCCTCATCCCTGCCATGTCATCTTATCTACGAAATGATTCAGGTAAATCACATTGTAACTAGTCCTTTACAGTATCTTAATGGAGGAGTACTTTTGTCTACTTATTTATCATTATCACTTTAAATAATAAGGTTCATTTTTTTCGTTTAATAACCTATAACTGAAAATTATAGGGTAAAGGCTAGCAGCTTCATGACAATACTGTGATCCAAACATGGTTAATTGAATTTCTGTGTGTTTTTAACGTTTAAAACATTAGAATGTTTTAAACATTAGAATTGCAGACCATAGTGTTTTGAAGAAAGGCAGACAGATAAACTATACAAATCTGTAGATACTTGACAATGAGTATTAGTTTTTACAAATTCAATTATGAAAGTACCTTAGGTAGATACTTTGCAATATTCAACTGATTATCAACTGAAATTGCTCTTTTATTTCTTTGGTTGTGGAATTATCTTCCAAGAAATGTATCCTTTTCTTAAGTAGAATAGAAAGTTTGTTTTATTTAAACTCAGTTACATACAGGGATTGCCAAGAAAAATAAGCAGTTGGCATCTCCTCATTTTAACTAAGATATTTATTTATTCACTTTTTTAAACTATCTGCTCTTCTTGTATTTGCTTTTATTCGTATTCTTAGTCATGAAAATAGACACACATTCAGTTAGACTATTAAAGAAGAATAGGTAAGGAAAGCAATGGGAATGAATCTTGAAGTCTGTTTTGATGCTTGGTAGCAGTTTAAATGCAAGTAGATGATGGAAAATGTACTTGTATTTGAGAAGGGATTACTGCCGCTATTCTTCACCTTCAAAAAATTATTGTGCTTCCAAACACACTATTTCTGGGACTTCCCTGGCAGTCCAGTGGTTAAACCCTGCACATCCCAATGCAAGGAGTGTGGGTTCGATCCCTAGTAGGGGAACTAAGATCCTACAAAGCTCCTGGTGCAGCAAAAATTAAAAAACAAACAAAACACACACACCATTTCCCAGCCTACCTCAAACTTCTTATAAAAATATTGGTGTTATGTTGAATTGGTATTTTTAGATTGAGCTGTTAGATACATTAGATTTGTCTCTCTTGAAAAAATAGATATCAAATGTACAATATATTTTTTGATAAAGTAAAGCATTTGGCGCTGTAAACACTTAAGTACTTCAGATTGGTGCCAAAATTTAATAGTAAATCATTTAGCAAAACTGAACAGAGTAAGATAAGGTTTCTCTTTATCTCCTTTCTCGTTGTTAAAATATTAATCCTTTCACTTTCAAACTGTATGAAACTGTATGACCTCTCAGAAATTTTTAATTTTGTCTTGTTCTGATATTCAGTCTTTGTGTAACACTGGGCTTTTATCTTTATGGTTTAGAGTCAAAAGAGAAATCTGGTATTTCTTTTATTGTTTAAAATAATCTATTCAAGTAGGTGCACTTTCTGGTAAGTGTGTATTTTAATAAATAAGCTGTGATTCTGGTCAATATATGGAAGTATCACAAATTAAATATTCTGTCTTTGGAACTATTTTAGAAATTTAATGTTTGACTTTCCTTTGTGATTATTTTCCCACGGTAGAGAAATTTAGATATATGCTTGAATCTGGTACTGTGTCCAGTGGTATAATTTTAATTGATAGATTTATACTTGAATGTGGTTGCAAAAATAATTTTGAAATTAGATTTTAAGATATATAAATATAAAATAATGAACTAAGTTAAGTATGTCATTAGATAATTGTCAGAACACCTCGTAAATTATGTTTTTAGTAATCAAAATTTTTTGGAGTTTGGGATATATTCTGATCCATCAGTTCAGTTCCGTTGCTCAGTCCTGTCCGACTCTTTGCAACTCCATTGACTGCAGCACGGCAGGCTTCCCTGTCCATCACCAACTCCCAGAGCTTACTCAAACTCATGTCTATCAAGTCAGTGATGCAATACAACCATCTCATCCTCTGTCATCCCCTCCTCCTCCCTCCTTCAGCCTTTCCCAGCATCAAGGTCTTTTCGAATGAGTCAGTTCTTTGCATCAGGTGGCCAAAGGATTGGAGTTTCAGCTTCAGCATCAGTCCTTTCAATGAACATTCAGGACTGATTTCCTTTAGGACGGACTGGTTGGTTCTCCTTGCACTCCAAGGGACTCTCAAGTCTTCTCCAACACCACAGTTCAAAAGCATCAATTCTTCGGCGCTCAACTTTCTTTATAGTCCAACTCTCATATGCATACATGACTACTGGAAAAACCATAGCTTTGACTAGATGGACCTTTGTTGGCAAAGTAATATCTCTGCTTTTTAATATGCTGTCTAGGTTGATCATACCTTTTCTTCCAAGGAGCA
>NW_011495064.1:15883917-15908992 GCF_000754665.1 Bison bison bison
CGTTTTCTTCCAAGGAGCAAGCGTTTTTTAATTTCATGGCTGCAGTCACCATCTGCTGTGATTTTGGAGCCCCCAAAAATAAAGTCTGTCACTGTTTCCATTGTTTCCCCATCTGTTTGCCATGAAATGATTGGACTGGATGCCATGATCTTAGTTTTCTGAATGTTGAGTTTTAAGCCAACTTTTTCACTCACCTCTCTCACTTTCATCAAGAGTCTCTTTAGTTCTTCTTCACTTTCTGCCATAAGGGTGGTGCCATCTGCATATCTGAGGTTATTGATATTTCACCCTACAATCTTGATTCTAGCTTGTGCTTCATCCAGCCCGGCATTTCTCATGATGTACTCTGCATATAAGTTCAGCAAGCAGGGTGACAGTACACAGCCTTTACGTACTCCTTTCCTGATTTGGAACCAGTCTGTTGTTCCATGTCTAGTTCTAACTGTTGCTTCCTAACCTGCATACAGATTTCTCAGGAGGCAGGTCCGATGGTCTGATATTCCCATTTCTATAAAAATTTTCCACAGTATGTTGTGATCCACCCAATCAAATGCTTTGGTGTAGTCAATAAAGCAGCAGCAGACACAACTGAGCGACTTCACTTTCACTTTTCACTTTTGTGCATTGAAGAAGGAAATGGCAACCCACTCCAGTGTTCTTGCCTGGAGAATCCCAGGGACGGGGGAGCCTGGTGGGCTGCCATCTGTGGGGTCGCACAGAGTCAGACGCAACTGAAGAGACTTAGCAGCAGCAGCAGCAGCAGATGTTTTTCTGGAACTCTGTTGCTTTTTTGATGATCCAGCAGATGTTGGCAATTTGATCTCTGGTTCCTCTGCCTTTTCTAAATCTAGTTTGAACATCTGGAAGTTCTTGGTTCCTGTACTGTTGAATCCTGGCTTTGAGAATTTTGAGCATTACTTTACTAGCCTGTGAGATGAGTGCAGTTGTTCGTTAGTTTAAACATTCTGATCCGTAGTTTTGACAAGCATGGTATATTATTTATGTATGCCCATGTATAATATTCTAAATAAAAATTATTTATTTCAGGGATATATAGCTTTACTGCTTATGTAAATTACCAATTTTGGTTAAAATGTTAATTTTTAAAGTGACATTTTAATATCTGAACAAATAAACTTCTTGGAACTTAGTAAAATTTTTATTTTATAAAATTAGTCTTAAGTCCATTTTCCAGTTTTGTCATTGGTCTGTAGAATATTACTTTTGACCATTTGGGGATTTGGGATAAGGAAGATCATCCAATATAGAATCTTTTATTTCATTCAATTGTCATATCTTTGTTCTCCTTTAATCTGGAAACTTTACCAACTTTTCTTTGTCTTTCATGATATTGATGACATTTTATAGACTATTTTATCACGTATCTAGCAAGTTGTTTTTTAAGTGTGAGAGCAGTGCTAATAATTTTGTGTAAGGCATTGTATTCAAGAAATGGCTCGCTTATGTTGCTAGCATATAGTACACAAAAACACAAGTCTAGTGTAATAGGCTCTTTCGAAAGCCACCCTGAACTATAGTTTGCCCTTGGAGATTATTTCCAGGACCCTCCACCAAAACCAAAACCTTTCTGCTTTATTCTGTGAATGTGTGATGTATTCTTATCAAGCTTACCAGTTCACTCTGGCAGGCGAGATGAAACTTTTCATATGATCTAAGATTTTTATTTTCTCTTAAAAACATAGCACTTTATGTTCCCTCTTAGCCTTTGAGATGTTTCTTTGACCACTTAATTGCTTTTTAGGAGCCCCTTCCCACCGCCCACCCCAAAGAAACAAAAGGGTGCACAAAAGACAAGAAGTGAAGGAGGGAGAGGCTAACAGTGTTCAGTAACAACCTTGTGCTGGTCAACTATATGTAACAGATTTAGTAACTTTTTAAGTAGAATTTGTGCAGATTTTACCTTCAAAGAACTTAATTCAAAAAGCTGAATCTATAAAATAGTTGTTAGAATTATAAAACAGTAAATTTGAAGCCACAGTTTAGTTGGTAAGTGAAACAAAAAGTGGTTTATATGTTTGTATTAGACTCTTATCTCTGCTGCTGCTACTGCTAAGTCGCTTCAGTCGTGTCCGACTCTGTGCGACCCACCAGGCTCCCCCGTCCCTGGGATTCTCCAGGCAAGAACACTGGAGTGGGTTGCCATTTCCTTCTCCAATGGATGAAAGTGAAAAGTGAAAGTGAAGTCTCTCAGTCGTGTCTGACTCTTAGCGACCCCATGGACTGCAGCCTACCAGGCTCCTCTGTCCATGGGATTTTCCAGGCAAAAGTACTGGAGTGGGTTGCCATTGCCTTCTCCATTATCTCTAGTATCATTTTTTTTTAAAGGAATGATAAAAGCTTCTAAAGAGAGAAAGTAGTTATTTTTATGAGACTTTTTTACTAGATAGGAAGATCCTCATATGAAGTATGTGTTCATTTTAGTTTCTCCTCCCCATATTTTGACTTCCTTTCATTGTAGTCATGTTATTTTGAAAATTGCTTGTAAACAATGATATACAAGGACCATTTTTCCTCCAGCTGCTGTTTTATATATTCGTGCTATGGAGTAAGACGTCAGTTACCCCACTGGCCACTAGATGGCGGTCTCATTTCATTGCCAGAAATATAGCTCAGTTTAGTCCCTAGATCCTGTAGGACTCTTTGCGACCCCATGGATTGCAGTATGCCAGGTCTCCCTGTCCATCATCAACTCCAGGAGCTTATGCAAACTCATGTCCACTGAGTCGGTGATGCCATCCTCTGTCATCCCCTTCTCCTATCTTCAATCATTCCCAGCATCAGGGTCTTTTCAGGTGAGTCAGTTCTTTGCATCAGGTGGCTAAAGGATTGGAGTTTCAGCTTCACCATCAGCCCTTCCAGTGAATGAATATTCAGGACTGATTTCCTTTAGGATGGACTAGTTAGATCTCCTTGCAGTTCAAGGGACTCTCAAGAGTCTTCTCCAACACCACAGTTCAAAAGCATCAGTTCGTCAGCGCTCAGCTTTCTTTATGGTCCAGCTCACATCCTTACATGACTACTGGAAAAACCAAAGCTTTGACTAGATGGACCTTTGTTGGCAAAGTAATGTTTCTGCTTTTTAATACGTTGTCTAGGTTGATCATAGGTTTTCTTCCAAGGAACAAGCGTCTTAATTTCATGACTACAGTCACCATCTGCAGTGATTTTGGAGCCCCCCAAAATAAAGTCTTATCACTGTTTCCATTATTTCCCCATCTGTGTGACGTGAAGTGATGGGACCAGATGCCATTATCTTAGTTTTCTGATTGTTGAGTTTTAAGCCAACTTTTTCACCCTCGGCTTTCACTTTCATCAAGAGGCTCTTTACTTATTCACTTTCTGCCATAAAGGTGGTGTCATCTGCATATTTGAGGTTATTGATATTTTTCCCTGCAGTCTTGATTCCAGCTTGTGCTTCATCTAGTCCAGAATTTCTCATAATGTATTTTGCACGTAAGTTAAATAAGAAATACTTTACAGTGTGTGAAAATAAGAAATAGCAGGTGAAGTGTTAGAATCTGTCTCATTCCCATTTTGGAAAATGAGATGTTCCTATTTTTAGAAAACAGCACCACTGGGCGCATTAAATTACTTGCCACTAATATAGTAGAACATAGTAGAATATAGTAGAACATTCCAGGAATGTTATCAAGTGTTACAAAATCTTTGCCTTTTTAGTGTTTGTTTCATAGTGTCATAATAGGAAGGGGCAAATGAAATAAAGAGAAATGTATTCAGTTGCCCAAGTTTAAGTGTTTACCCATAATATGGCCATTATTACTAAACTCACATATTTTCAAATTTTAAAAATGATATAAATAGATTTTTATCAGTACGGAACAGAAAAATGAGTAGACCTGACATGTTAGAGGAAGATCAGAATGAGAAGAGGCACTGTTGCTGCTGCTGAGTCGCTTCAGTCGTGTCCGACTGTGTGCGACCCCATAGACGGCAGCTTACTAGGCTCCCCCGTCCCTGGGATCTTCCAGGCAAGAACACTGGAGTGGGTTGCCATTTCCTTCTCCAATGCATGAAAGTGAAAAGTGAAAGTCAAGTCCCTCAGTCGTGTCCGAGTCTGTGCGATCCCACAGACGACAGCCCACCAGGCTCCTCCGTCCATGGGATTTTCCAGGCAAGAGTACCGGAGTGGGTTATCATTGCCTTCTCCAGAGAAGAGGCACAGACCTTTTTAAATTGATAGGATTATAAAATATCTACTAATTTGGCTGGTTGTCTTGGCTGAGTGATGGTATGTGCTAGTATTAAAATTTCATCATTTTCATTTTATTGGTTTTGTAGTTTTGTAACTAAGTGTAATGGGACAAAACCCATTACAGAAGACTTTGTTACACCATCTGATTTTCCTCACACTGGATTAAAAGTTACTGTATCTTATTTTAGAATATTTCCTCTAAAATTCAGTATTTAAATTAATTTTATGAGAGAATAAGTTAATTTTGTTGCTATGCAAATGTGTTAAATATGACCACATTCTTTATATCCAAAAATTATTACTAAGTTTGTTGTATTTTGTTTAGTCCAACTCTTTTGTGACCCCATGGACTGTAGCCTGCCAGACTTCTATGTCCATGGGATTTCCCAGGCGAGAATACTAAAAAGTTACATAGGAATAAATGTACAGTTGGAACTGTAACTATTTTTCCATGATTATCTTTTAAGATATGCATGCTAGTCATGTAACTTGTAGGGATATTGATTGCACATAGTTATGGATTAAGTTTTAGTATTCAGTCACTTGAAAGGATTTTTATTTTACAGAGAAATAAGTTAAGGATAACTTAACTAAATATTTGAATAATTTATTTTTTAATTCTCACATTAGTTTTTGTGTCTACTCAAGTGAACATTCTGTAAACAAATGTTACATTCCTAGATTGTATTGAGGTTTTTATGCTTTAGGTGAGCCTCTCATTTTGTATTTCTGAAGTTGATCAGACAAATAAAATCAGCATACGCTGAAAAACATCAGAAAAGAACAAGATGTTTTTCTGGGTAGTTAGTATTTATTTTCTATGTGATCTTACTGCTTACCTACTAATGGATTAACATAAAGCATGCATTTCTTTTGCAATTTTCAATGTAAATCCAAATGAAGACAGTGATGTTGAAATGTTCAGCATTTATTGATGCTGAATAAAACTTTATTTTCCTATATATCTTGCTGGTTAGCTTTCCCATGTCAAAAAAATTTCCTTTTCCTATATTATGTAGGTTATTAGAAACTTAAAGTGAACATAAATGTAAAAGCATTTTGAATGAAAATGATATTCAGTATGTAGTTTTAGAATAATGTCTGCTGCATCATTGTTTTTGTGTCTTATTTCAGTTACTGTTTCTTGTATGCTTTCTGGAATCCAGAAATAAATCTTTATTGTCCATATAGCCACTGCTGATCCTGGAATAAGGCACCCTGGGTGCTGCCCTACGGGCCAGGCACTTGCCCTGGAATGTTATAATTTTCTGAAAATACTCTTCTAAAGGTTATCCTTAAAAACAAATTTTTTAAAGCTGTATTTTGTCTTGAATGGAACCCAAGAAAGAGACTTGTCAGAGTGTGATAAAGATATACACAAAAACAATTACCAAGAGGTTAAGTGCTATTGCATGGGGGACCTCGGTTTGATCCCCAGGTCAGGAAGATACCCTGGAGAAGGGAATGGCAACCCATTCAGTGTTCTTGCCTGGAGAATACCATGGATAGAGGAGCCTGGCAGGCTAAAGTCCGTGTGTCACAAAGAGTCGGACCCAACTGAGCGACTTTCACTTTCTAAGTACTATCCCGATAATCCTAACATGGTCAAGTACTATCCCGATAATCCTAACATGGTCAAGACAGATTCTTCTTTTTCTTCTTCCTCTTCTTGTTTCTTTACATCTTTTGCTATAAAAATGACAGGAGTACCTATTTTCCCAGAAAAATCTCTTGGTGTAGAAGGAAACAAAAATTGTGAAACAAATCCCCAAGAAAGATATCTTTGAACTGTATAGTGAAATAGGAAATACATTTATTATACTTGTGTTTGTTGCATAATTTTTCAGTCTGCACTTCTCTTTTACTCTGTTGAAGGTGGTGGAAAATGATAGAAAATAAATGCGTTTTAGTAGAACTTCAAAGAATGTTTTATCATTTTAACAGTTGGATAGAATGATACAAAATATAATGAAAAGGTACATATTAATTAGATCCCACAGTTTATGTATTCTAGCTCTATATTTCGGAGAAGGCAATGGCAACTCCAGTACTCTTGCCTGGAAAATCCCATGGACGAAGGAGCCTGGTAGGCTGCAGTCCATGGGGTCTCTAAGAGTTGCGCACGACTGAGCGACTTCACTTTCACTTTTCACTTTCATGCACTGGAGAAGGAAATGGCAACCCACTCCAGTGTTCTTGCCTGGAGAATCCCAGGGACGGGGGAGCCTGGTGGGCCACCGTCTATGGGGTCGCACAGAGTCGGACACGACTGAAGCAACTTAGCAGCAGCAGTAGCAATGGGATATGCATACCTAACTGATATATTTAACATGACTAGCAGTTTATGTCTGCAATGTATGATCACCACATATTTTAACCTAAAATACTGAAGTTATTAAATGTCTGAGTTATTTTTTAAAGTATAGTTGATGTATAATATATAAATTATAGGTGTACAAAATAGTGATTCACAAGTTTTAAAAGTTACAGACCACTTAGAGTTATTATAACATATTTGCTATAAATATCTGAGTTTTAAAAATAATTAAAAGAGAAGTGTTCATTATCCTCCATTGCATCAGGAATGAAGTATTCCCAGATATCCTACTTTAGTCCACAAAGTGATGAATAACTTCTGTTTACATTCAGAGAAAAAGAAGTGAACAAAAAACCTGACCAACTTCCTGATTGAAGGTGGCAAATGTTTTCAGTTCTCTGGAAGGAGTGGGTCTTTTCCATTAGTAATCCTTGGTAAATTTCACTGAAACTTTTTGGTTTGAATTGATAGCTTCTGCCAGTAATAAGCCAAGCAGTAAATGTTTCCCACTTTTTCTTAGAATTATTTTCAGCTTTTATACTTGCTGAATTGTGTTTCATGAAAAAATGACTAATCTCTATGGTTATGTCTTACAAATTTCTTCTCACCAACCTTTACCCTATGCTGTTTCTTTCCAGCAATTTGAATATCATTTTCCCCACTGAAATGTTTTTTCATATACAGAAAATGGGAATTTTATTCTTTTACCAAGTACTGGTTACTCCTTTCAAAACATAACATTCTCTAACTGAAATAATTATATAGCAGTGTCACACACCTGTATCTGTAGTTGTTGATGGTAAATTCCAAGGTATATTTCAAGCATTGCATAATTCAACCAACAGGTCCATCTGAGGATCCAAAGGATAGTGACTTTACTTGCTTGGTTAGGGTAAGCAGTAAATTGAAATATGCACGTGGCACGTGCTGAGCGAAGAAGTTGCTGTAAGCCATTTGCAGGCGGGGCATTGTGTAACAGTGTTGTGGTGCTGCTCTTCTTTGTCAGGCTAGTGACATTTAATCCTGGAGTAATGATGGCGTGTGCTGTGTGAAACGACACCTGAGGGTTTTCTGATGAAGCTCTGTGTGGCAAAATAGAGAATTACGGAATTCAGGATTGAAACACTTGGTGTATTTTGTACTCATCTGTATTTTATCATTAAGAGACTGTTACGTTTATTGACTCATTTCGTTTGCTGACTACCCAGACATGTTATTTTAAAAGTGCCTGTCTTAAAAAGAGAGGAAAAATTAGCTCTCCCTTAGCTTTCCAGATTCCCCTTCCTGGAGATATTCAGAAATAAGTCTTAAAAAGAAAACATGAATAATGTAAATCAGATATGAATAACCATTTTTCAGGTTCTAGACATAGCATGGATTGCTGTATGCATTAATATCCGGGTGGAATGTGACATTAAAATGAGAACACTTGTTTATGTAACTAACTGTTGTCAAGAAAGTGGAAATATATAAAAGCTTCATTTTTTTTAAGCTGAAAATTTGTCATAAGAAATGACATAGTACTGAAATTTATTTCATGTTCTTTGTAAATCAGGCCCGTAAATGTATGTCTCACTTGTCTTTACTATTCTCAATCTCATTATCCACTGCCTGTTACCTTGCCTCCACAGCTTTTACTTCTGTCCCTCCTTGATATGAAGAGACTATCTTAGCTTTCTGTAGTTTAAGATTCCTAGTTGGAATCTACTTAGTTGAATAAAATAAACACCAGTACATAAAAGGAAGTATCATGTTTCACTTAACTTAGAGGAGCTTTCTTACTTTCTCTGTGGCTGTTTATTTCCAGATTTTAAACTTTTAAAAAATTTTCATGTTTGTCAGATTCTTTTCCCCACTGTCTTCTGTATTGAGTTTTAGCATGTAGGCTGTCCTCAGCTTTATTCGGCTAATGGAGAAGTAGCTTCTCATTTTGTGGGGTTTTTTTTTTGTTGTTCTTGATAACTTTATAACCATTTATTTAAAAAGAAACATCAGTGTGTCTTGAATTACTTATATTGTTGTATAATTTTATGTAAAATAATTTTAGATAGTTTATTTTTAAATTGTTAGACTAATGTTTTAAAAAATTAATCAGTAGACTAAGATTTTTAAAGGAGGCTTTGAGTTTACAGAAAATTGAGCAGATGGTACATTTCCCTGCCCCTCCACTCATAGTGTCCCGTTACTTACATCCTGATTAGTGTGGTTGTGTATGTGTGCCAGTTGTGTCTGGCTCTTTGTGGCCCGCCAGACTCCTCTGTCTGTGGATTTTCGCAGCAAGAATACTGGAGTGGGTTGCCATTTCCCTCTCCAGGGCATCTTCCCAATCCAGGGATTGAACCAGCGCCTCCTGCTTTGGCAGGCAGATTGTTTACCCCTGAGCCACCTGATAGTCTATGTTAGAGTGGTACATGGTACTGTTGATGAGCTAACAGTGACGTATTTTTAACTGAAGTCAGTGTATTAGAGTTTGCTCTGTGTTACACGGTCTGTGGGTTTCGACAAATGCCTGGTATACGTGCGTCACCATTGCAGTGTCATACAGTGTCATTAGTTTCCCTGCCGTTAGAAACTCTGTGTGTTCCATGTATTCATTCCACCCGCTCGCTCTCTCCCAGTGAAACCTCTAGTGACCACTGATCCTTTTGCTGGCTCCATAGTTTTTCCTTTTTCAGAATGTCATTAGTTGGAACCATGCACTGTAAACCTGTTCAGATTGGCTTCTTTTACTAAGGAGTATTGTATGCATTTAAGTTTCCTCCATGTCTTTTCTCAGTTTTGTAGCTCATTTCTTTTTTTTGCAGAATAATATTCCATTGTATGGTTATACAACAGTTTGTTTATCCAGTGACCTTCTGATAAACGTCTTGGCTGTTTCCAGCTTGGGGAAGTTATAAACAAAGCTGCTACAAACCTTCATGTACACATTTTGTTATCATTTCTGTTCCATTGATCTATTTGTCTTTCACCAGTACTACATTCTCTTGATTATCGTAGCTTTGTAGTAAGTTTT
Source organism: Bison bison bison (assembly GCF_000754665.1). Lineage (NCBI taxonomy): Eukaryota > Metazoa > Chordata > Mammalia > Artiodactyla > Bovidae > Bison > Bison bison. The sequence goes on from NW_011495064.1 coordinate 15,893,482, forward strand.
GAAGTCTGATTCTGTCAGTCCTTCAATTTTGTTCTTCTTCAGTGTTTACTTATTTGATAGACATTTGAGATGTTTATGGAGGAGGCAGTGGCAACCCACTCCAGTACTTTTGGTTATTGTGAATAATGCTTCAGTGAACGTGAGTGTACAAGTACTATTTTCGTTCCTCCTTTCAATTGCTTTCGGTTTTTACTTAGGAGTGGAAGTGCTGGTTCACATGATAAGAAGTTATTTCTTTACTTTTTTAAAGTTATTTTTTTACTTTTACAGCGATCTTAGTGCATATAAGATGGCAGATTACTCATGGTGGTTTTGATTTGCATTTCCCTCATGACTAATGACAGTGTGTTTATTGGCCATTTATATATCATTTTTGGAGAATTACCTATTCAGATCCTCTGTTCCATAAGTGAGGCCTAGGCAGAAGGAAGCATCTGTCATAGAATATGGGCATGTAAAATAATGTCAAATTCATTATCACTTTGCATGTCCACCTGTTTACATAGAAAGTCTAGCCTTTTCATATCCTCACAAATATTAATGTTGTGTTTTATGCCCATCAATTAACTTTGGTTTGTTTTTTATAACTTTGGATTTTAACTTGAATTTCCTGAAAACTATAGTGTATTATGTTATAGTATAGAGTTATAATAAGAAGTAGCATTAGGTCATAAATTAAAAAAGAAGCTTTAAATATAACCAAATATATGGCTCAGTGGTAAATAATCTGTCTGCCAGTGCAAGAGATACAGGACACAGGTTCAATCCCTGGGTTGGGAAGATCCCTGGAGAAGGAGATGGAGCCCACCCTAGTATTCTTGCCTAGAAAATCTCATGGACAGAGGAGCTTAGTGGGCTACACAGTCCATGGGGTCACAAAGAGTTGGACAGGATTGAGTGAGCATGCGCACATGCAAATTTTATGTTTTAAAGATGGAGAGTAACATTTCAAGTAAGTAAAGAAAGAATGAACAGTCATACTTTTTACCCCGTTCTCTGCATCATTATTGGAAGGTGTGAAACAAGGGCCTGCTCCTCCATAACTCTGAACAGCTCACTGTTGGTCTCCACATTACCAGAACTAATTTTTTAAGCCAACCCTTTACATACCTTGCCAAACAAAGTCCAGAATTCCTGGATGAGGCCTCATCCCTCCCCATATCTAACCCCAGTATAGTGCTGTGGGCAGTTAGACAATTTCTTCCTCAAGCCGGTACTCTCTAATTCTCCTTCCCTGTTTCAATCTTCTATTTAGCATTCAGTGTACTTAGTAATGTCTACAAAAATTTTTACTCACTTGGTCTTCTCTACCTTGAATGTAAGCTACATGAAGGCAAGGATTTTTGGTTGTATTCTTCACTGCTATATTCCCAGCCTGTCCACCAGTAGGTTTTCAGTGAATAATTAAAGAATAACTAACATAATAAATAATAAAGTTATGGATTAACTTTGTTCAGTAACTGCTATTGGAAAAATGTTGTTAGGTCCTTAACTCACATGATTCACAAAAGGAAATTCCACTTGGGAGGAAGCCACAAACCTAACAAAACCGCTTATAAAAGTTTTAAAAGCAATACATGTTCTTAGAGCATGGAATCCACTGTGAGATGCATGTAGTTTTAAGAAAGAAATTCATTTGATTTGTAGCTGACAACTAAAAGCTACCACTGTCAACTTTCTTTTTTCCCTAACAAGTTGATTATTGAATTTTGCTTTTGGTAAACTGTGGTTGTATCATTCTGTTTTACCTAAGATACAATGGTTTCCTTTCAATTTAATTTGAAAAATATATTTCCATGTCATACTAATAAATGTACTTACTGCCCTAATATATTATTTGGACCGTTTAATTATTTTTATTTGTGATATAACTGAGTAGTTACTTGGGACTTCGCTGGTGATCCAGTGGTTAAGTATCTGTCTTCCAATACAGCGGACACAAGTTCAATCTCTGGTTGGGGGACTAAGATCCCACATGCCATAGGGCCACTAAGCCTGAGCACTGCAGCTAGAGAACGCCAGCACCACAGCTGCTGAGCCTGTGTTCCGCAATGAAAGAAGCCCATACAGTGCAACAAAGACCCAGCACAGCCAAAAACAAGTAGCAAATTGCTTACTTACAGTTCTTGCTATCTCCCAACTCTGTGCCATGTTCATTTTGTTGTTGTTTTTCCCTAAAAGTGCCTGTTGTATTCTATACATTGATGCTTCACAAACTTCTTCAGTCCATTTACCAACCTACCAATTAATCTCAAGATTGAAGTAGAAGCTACATTGCTGTGGACTTAACTTTTATATTGCACATGTGCTCATTTTATACTTTTCCTCTCTTCCCTCTTACAGTTCTCGACATGGCAAGACACGTGCCACTCTATCGAGCTCTGCTAGAACTGCTCCGGGCCATTGCTTCCTGTACGTGCATGGTGCCCCTGTTGTTGCCTCTTTCTACAGAGAATGGTGAAGAGGAAGAAGAACAGTCAGAGTGTCAGACTTCCGTTGGTACATTATTAGCCAAAATGAAGACCTGTGTTGATACCTACACCAATCGTTTAAGGTACTATTTTATTTCTTTTGACCTCGGCTTTTATGATCTTTTTTAAAAATAACTTTGTTCATTAAAAAAATGATATATGCTGATTAAATACATATATGCGCGAACTATAAATAAAACTATGAAGAAAAAGTATCCACCAAATCCTACACTTAAGTGTTTATTCATGGTGGCTTATCAGACATCTCCATCTGATATCTTATAGCTGTAGGTGGAGTTTTTGTTAAATGTTATCACATTGTACATATTACACAAATAGATGCTAGTTTCACTCAATATTGAGGTGGAAGACACCTTCACTCTAAGTAAATACATATTGCTAATATTGTTCTTAATATTTATGATTATGCATTGTGTATAGATGCTGTATTTTACCTTCCCATCTTTTCATGGACATTTGGGTTGTTTCTAATTTGTAACAACTTCTTACATCTCTTGGGATCTGTAGAAATCTCTGCAGAGTAGATTCATAGAATTAGAACTGTTGGATTTATGGATTACTACTATTTCATTTTGATACATACGTTATAATTTATGCTCTAATGTTTTTGAGAAGAGGATTTATTTGTTGGAGTTAAAGTTAGTATTTGGTCTTCATAGAAAACTGAATTTTTAAATGAATCTTTGGTTTAAGTTTATACCTTGCTAGAAATCAGATGATGAGTTCTCTCATCAAAAAACTTTAAAAATAACCTTTTCCTGGTAACTTTTTCCATTCTCTTAGCAGAATCTGTCTAGTGGTTGTCAGTTTCACTTAAAAGAGATGGCATAAATTCTGATGTTTGCATAAAAATGCAGAATTAGGCTAGAGAAAGTTTATTCCTTTCTTAGTGGTATTTTGAATCAGTTAATTTTCTTTTTCATCTTTGCAGTATGTTTGTCTTACCTGTTCTCACTTGATTTTTTAATAACGTAAAATTTGAGAATCACAGAACATCAAATGTTGTCAGAGAATTGGTCATTGGAGGAATGTCAGCCTTTATTTCTCAGAAGAAATCAACTTCTCAGATTATCCTGACTGTTAGCTTTATTGTACTCTCATTATTACTTTAGAAACCGGTGGCTCACTGCCAGGCAATAAGAATCATAAATTAGAGAGGAGATTAAAGAAGTGCCAGTTGGTAGCAATATAAAAAGATGTAGGTTCATACTCTTTTGAGGGAAGGAAAATATAAAAGTACATTTTCTTTGATAGTGTGAGGTTTTTTCTGTTGTAGAGAAGAAAATAATACTGTCATTGGTCTCATGTTTCATTACAGCAAAAGTCTTCCTAACTGGTAACCTAGGCAGCTAACATAATTATACAAAAATAATGTGGCATTATCAGACTAAAGGTCTGATTTTCTTTTCTAATTGAGCTAAGTTACTGGATTGTTTACAATTAGATTGCCTTTCTTGCTACTTTATTGTATATAAATTAATGTATATCCTGTTCTTGAATTAATGTATATACTGTTCATATAACATGCAGTATAATTTTTTTAAACTGCAAAAAATGTGTTAAGTAATGATTGACTACAAAAATTTAATTGCAGAGAAGGATAACTGAATTTCATTTAATAGGAACTCTTTATTTTTCTACTTGGTTACCTGGAAAAAGATATTCTTCAAAATCTTTCAATAACAAAAAAAATGACACTTCAAACTTCTAAATTCTGTACCAGCAAAACATGCATGTAAAGATCATAATGACTGTTCCCAGAGATCATTTCATTTTTTATTTTATCTTTACAGTAACCTTGTGCAGTTAACTTTTTAAAAGCTGTTTTACTGACAAACACTGACAGAGAGTTTTACATAGAGTTTGAATATGCTTCATGAAGATCCCTCATGGTATCTGTATTTTTTTACATAGGTATAAAATACAGACTCTGTTAGAAAAAGAAGCCAACAAAGATGTACATATTATAACATTCTTTCTTTCCTTTCAAACTTTTGGCACCTTGAGAACTCATTTTCTGCTTCCCAGAAGGGAAAATCTGCTCTTCTCCAGCCTGTCAAAACTTAAGATACACTTCTTTTCATATTTTCATCAGTATAGAACTCTAATAAAGTGAACAGTATAGTCCAATTTCCTGCAAAGTTTATACTCAATGAAGGTTACCTAAATTCATTTTTAACACTGTTTCAAGATGCAAAGCTTCCCCCTCCCCCTCCCTTCTACCTGCCTACCCAACCTCCAAGTGTATGTATAAAAAACAACACAAAACCAGGATACTCAGAAGAGAATGGTCAAGGCAAATATGTTCTGTTTACGTATCATTTTTAGAGTATTGTTTTAGTGCTTCATCAGGTTTGTAGTTACGATTTTGAAAGTACTGTTTAAGTGTACCACAGCTCAGAACATTTTTATATTATTTTTGTCTCTTTTTCTCAGTAATAAATAAGTGGGGAGGGTGCTGTGCCTGTGGGTGATTCTTTGTGAAGTCCTGGCCACGTCTGTACTTGGGGGCTCTGGGAAAAAATACGTTAGGGTAAATAAAGTAGATCTATTTAGTAGACATACTAGTTTACTAATTATGTTCGTGTATTAATTGTATTGCCTTTCTTTTGTCTTGGTATTTCTCATTTGTTACTCTTTGTTTTTCCTTTCTTAAAGCCAAGTTTACATAAAAGGCGTGCATTTTACTTTTCCTTCCAAATGAAATTTTAACTTAGCACTCTTTGGTCATCTTAGATAAAGAAAAAACAGATTCTCTTTGTAATTTGCAGGACTCTAGATGATAACTGTGCTTATGTGTAATAATTTACATTGAAATTGTTTTCTCTATATATGTTATACTTACAGTTTTTATATTTTGTGGATGAAGGGGATTAAAATATTTTGCCCAAGTCCAAAGTTTACTTTCACAGGTTGGAATAACCTAATTAAGATTATACTCTCTTGAGGACAGTACATAAACTCAGCTAATGTTGATCTCAAAGCTCAAAAGGATGATGGAGATGGTGTAGGTTTGCTGGCTGTCCCGCCTCAAGCCTGAAACTTTCTATAAGAGGAAATAGGAGAATATTATTAAGACATTAAAAAGGCAGATCATTTATCTTTCTTTTATCTAATTTGTGTTTTAGAAACTTGCAGTTATATTCAGATAGGGGAAATCTCGCTTAGTCACAAGAGCATGACTGATTTTCTTCCTTCAACAAATGTTTATTGAATGTTCCTCAGAGCATAACAAGAAAATTAGGCCTTTTTCCAAGGGGCTGACAAATAATGTGGGAAACAATAATTAGTTTTAATAACAAGTACATGATATATGGAAAATTTAACACATTATTGGAGCATCAAATCAGTTTTGGAAACCCAAAGAATATGTAAGAATAGGCTAAATAAGAGGTGCAGGGAACTGGTATACCAGACTGTGTGAGGAAGGTTCGCGAAAATTCAGGAAAATGTAAAGAATGAAGAAGTTTGATGTGCCTGGGTGTCCTTTGGGTGGGAGGTAGGGGTAGGAAATGGGGCTGGAGAGGAAGACAGCAGCTTGAAGAACTTCATAGTTGTGCTGTGCTGTGCTTAATCTCTCCATTGTGTCCATCTCTTTGCAACCCCATGGACTGTAACCCATCAGGCTCCTCTGTCCATGGGGATTCTCCCACGCATGTGTACTGGAGTGGGTTGCCATGCCCTCCTCCAGGGGATCCTCCCAACCCAGGGATCAAGCCCAGGTCTCCCACATTGCAGGTGGATTCTTTACCGACTTAACCATCAGGGAAGCCCAACTTCATTAGGTATCTGTTTTTAGATGTGGTGAAAGGGTTTTCAGCGGAAATCTATTCAGATTTGCATTATAAAAAAAGATCGACTTGCAGCGTAGCAGAATGGTGGTGGGAGTTAGAAGACTGAATTAAGAGACTTTCTTCCTTTCTGTCTTGACAGTTGAGCTGTGTGTGTCCTCTCCCATCCTGCCGTGCTGGGACTGAGGATTTGAGTCCATTAGGATTCTTGCTGTAATATTGTGGACTTTATAAAGACAGTTCCTGGGTAGAAATACTTTCTATGATTCAGATGTTTGACTTTATAAAAGCAATAATGTTAAGTCAGGCTTTAAATTAATTATTAACTACATTATTCTGCCTATGTGTTAATATCAGTGACTGCAAATTTAATCCCTAGGGATCTCCTTCAAAAAGTGCAAGTGCTATAGGATAAATGGTTTCCTTTGTTAGTATACAAGAATCTGAAGTCTGTAATCCTATGCAGAAATTTTCCAGTACTAATCCTACTGGGTTGTTTTACTGAAGACAGAAAACAATCATCTGTTGGCTTGAAAGAGACTAAGAATCATTAGCAGAGATTCTAAAATCTTTTTCTTTTTTTTCAGTTTTCGGCCGTGCTGGATCTTTGTTCCTGCACAGGCTCTTTCTCTAGGTTTGGCGAGTGGGGGCTACTCTCTGGCTGTGGTGCGCAGGCTTCTCACTGTGGTAGCTTTTCTTGTTCTGAGCGTGGGATCTAGGGCGTGCAGCCTTCAGTAGTTGTGGCACGTGGGCTCCATAGCTGCAGCTTATTTCCTTAAAGCTGTCATCGAGCTACAGTTGTGTGTATGGAGAGAACTTATATGACAGTAAGTAGGCCTTAGATTTTATTTTTCTGGAGCCTTTTATCTGTATTATTTTAGAACTTACTTGAATCTAAAAAGAGTGTCATGTAATAATGGGATTTTTCTTAATCTGATCAAATAAACCAAACCATTTTCATGGTTGAAAATTGAAGGAAATTTTTCGTGGTAGAAATTCTTGTCAGAGCTTCAACATTATGAGGAAGAACTTTTCTTGTACCACCTGTGCTTTTGGTAGAATCTTTCTTTAGATCAGGTAACTTAATTAAACCAAACATTTATTTAAAGAGGTAATATCAAATTACTAACATATCAGAAAAACCAGTATCAACTGCCAAAAGTAAGTCAGTATCATTTGCCATCATCTGGCAAATGATAAGTGTTAATGTGAATACACTGAATTCTTAAAAAGTCAGTGTCTGACTCCATTGTCTGGCCTGTTTTCTGTTTTAAGAAAGAAGATTTAGCAAATAAGTAGTTACCAAAGGCTTACTGAGACCTTTCTTTTCATTGGTAAAATACTCTCATTTTCTCACTCTTAATTCAGTTGACTAATACTGTGTCTAATTGCCACTTAATGTTTTCTCATGCTTTGGGAAACTCTATTAATAGGATATATCTTCCAGTCCTCTAAAAGTAATGGCATTTTGCAAATAAAAACTAACAAAATTTAAAAGGAATGGGACCCTGTCCATTCATGGTCTTGGTCTTCTGCCTTTTGCATGCTAAGTCGCTTCAATTGTGTCCAACTTTTTGCGACCCTATGGACTGTACCCTGTTAGGCTCCCTGTCCATGAGATTCTCCAGGCAAGAATACTGTAGTGAGTTTCCATGCCCTCCTCCAGGGGATTTTCCCAACCCAGGGATCAAACTCCCTGTCTCTTATGTCTCCTGCATTGGCAGGCATGTTCTTGACCACTAGCGCCACCTGGGAAGCCCTCTTCTGCCTTTTATCAGTGTTTAATTGGGAGAAACTAAAGTTAGCAGAAGCCAAGCTAGCCGAGCTTTTGTTTTATATGTGGCCGCAATTTAGAGTGGTGTTTTGGTTCTCATCCTCACCTTAAGATTTTCACAAAGAATAGCTTGTTCTTAACTTAACATGCTTCTCTTTTTATTTTTCACTTTCCTACTCACTAAGATACCCAGTGTCCTCCTCTGGCTTCTCATTGTCTGCGTAGTGAAGCATTTTATAACTACATCTGTTATGATGTTCCAGGATTTTGTTCTTCTTCTTCAAGGCAGATTTCTTATTTCAGAATACTCTCCTGGGTTATTAAAATTTATATAAAGAAGCAAATTATCCTTTAGTCTTTCATGGGGGCACTTGTACTTTAATAAAGAATAACTCAGGTAATGCTTGAGTGAAGGAATGTAGTGGAGATATATTAGTTGGGTTGCCTTCTTTCTCGTGGTCTGCTGAGGAGTAGAAGTAGACTAGGTAGAACCAATACTGCATTACAGCCATATTAACAAACTGTCTGTGCATCCAAAGGCTTCAGTAAGAATGACTGCTTAGAGGAGAAACTGAGCTGGCACAGTGGAACAACACCATGCAACTGAATGCCTTTTAAAGCTGTTAGTTCTGTAATTAGGAGTTTTTGCTGTCACATGTAATAACATATGAGATAATTATATATGCATGTAATATGCACACAAATACATGTATCTGAAAAGTACCTTCTGACTTTTAGTATTTGAAATAATAGACTATAAGATATGTTTCAGACTTTCTTGATTATAATTATACCTTAATAATAAAATTATTATCTCTTGTGGGTGAGGATTAGTTTGGTGACTGATAATTACAGTACTCTGATGAGGTTGGTGTAAAGAAGAGCTCTATTCAAGGAATAGTTGTACTTCTAGTTTATTATGTTCATCTTTCCTGGCAAGATTAACCTGTTGACATGGCAAAGTGGCAACTAGGAGTAATTTATTGTGATTTAGTCTGTCTTTAAAAAAGTTGTTAAATATTTACTATACAAATTGCTTCAAGAACTTCCTAAAGATGACAATATTTTAATATTCTTTTATTCACAAGTCTATAGTTTTACTGTCTACACCTCTCCTAAAAAGTCATCTCTCAAGATTCACAATTTGCAGTAACTATATAAAGTTAATTTAAATCTAATAGTTAATATAAATAAACTGATTGACATTGTTGTTGCCTGATTATTTTAATAAGCATTTATAGTAAGACAAATCAGAGATAACAGACAGTCTATAGAATTCTCCAGGCCAGAACATTGGAGTATGTAGCCTTTCCCTTCTCCAGGGGATCTTCCCAACCCAGGGATTGAACCCAGGTCTCTCGTGTTGCAGGCAGATTCTTTACCAGCTGAGCCATCAGGGAAGCCCAGGAGTACTGCAATGGGTAGCCTATCCCTTCTCCAGCGGATCATCCCAACCAAGGAGTCGAACTGGGGTCTCCTGCATTGCAGGTGGATTCTTTACCAACTGAGCTATCATGGAAGCCCTGAAATATCCATGGAATTCTCCAGGCCAGAATACTGGAGTGTGTAACCATTCCCATTTCCAAAGGATCTTCCCAACCCTGGGATCAAACCCAGGTTTCTTTGCAGGTGAATTCTTTACCAGCTGGACCACAAGGGAAACGCAACATTCCTTTAGAAAACACTAAAGACTAGGCAAAGTGTATTACTTCAATATAGATATGTTTTACATTCAGCACTTTGCATCTTTTGTCTAAAATGGACAAGATTTAGATAGTTAATTATTTAAGGATCTTTTCAGCAATTCATTTTTTCTAATATATAATAACATGTTTTGTACACCTGTTTTACACAGTTTTGAAAACATAACTGTCCTATAAGCATAAATGTAATTTTCTACTTTGGCCATTTTCTAACATCATCTCTTATTTAAAATTTGAACAAATTGGAACTTTTCAGGTTGCTGTCATAAGGAAATTTTGCCCTTTTTTGCCAATTCTTATTCAATTGAATTTTTTTATAATAATGTGAAGAAAAATGGGGAAGTGGTTGACTTAAATATTGGTTCTAATTAATTTCATTTGCCTCAATAACATTAAGTAGTTTTCAGTTCAGTCGCTCAGTCATGTCTGACTCTTTGTGACCCCATGGACTGCAGCACACCAGGCTTCCCAGTCCATCACCAACTCCCAGAGCTTGCTCAAACTCATGTCCATCGAGTCAGTGATGCCATCCAGCATCTTATGCTCTGTCATCCTTTCTCCTCCTGCCTTCAGTCTTTTCAGCATCAGGGTCTTTTCCAGTGAGTCATTTGTTCCCATCAGGTGGCCAAAGTATTGGAGTTTTAGCTTCAGCATCAGCCCTTCCAATGAATATTCAGGGCTGATTTCCATTGGGATTGACTGGTGGATCTCCCTGAGGTCCAAGGATTCTCAAGAGTCTTCTCCAACACCGCAGTACAAAAGCATCAAGTCTTTGGCACTCAGCTTTATAGTCCAGTTCTCACATCCATACATGACCACTGGAAAAACCATAACTTTGACTAGATGGACCTTTGTTGGCAAAATAATGTCTCTGCTTTTCAATACTCTATCTAGGTTGATCATAGCTTTTCTTCAAGTAGTAGGTGTCTTAATTTCATGGCTGCAGTCACCATCTGCAGTGATTTTGGAGTCCCCAAAAATAAACTGCCGCTGTTTCTATTGTTTCCCCATCTGTTTGCCATGAAGTGATGGGACTGGATGCTGTGATCTTAGTTTTCTGAATGCTGAGTTTTAATCCAACTTTTTCACTCTCCTCTTTCACTTTCATCAAGGTACTCTTTAGTTCTTTCTTCTCTTTCTTCCACAAGGGTGGTGTCATCTGCATATCTGAGGTTATTGGTATTTCACCCTGCGATCTTGATTCCAGCTTGTGCTTCATCCAGCCCGGCTTTTCTCATGATGTACTCTGCATATAAGTTAAATAAGCGGGGTGATAGTATGTAGCCTTAACCTACTCCTTTCTTGATTTGGAACCAGTCTGTTGTTCCATGTCTAGTTCTAACTGTTGCTTCTTAAGATGCATACAGATTTCTCAGGAGGCAAGTCAGGTGGTCTGGTATTCCCATCTCTTTCAGAATTTTCCACAGTTTGTTGTGATCCACACAGTCAAAGGCTTTGGCGTAGTCAATAAGGCAGAAGTAGATGTTTTTCTAGAACTCTCTTGCTTTCTTGATGATCCTGTGGATGTTGGCAATTTGATCTCTGGTTCCTCTGCCTTTTCTAAATCCACCTTGAATATCTGGAAGTTCACAGTTCATGTACTGTTGAAGCCTGGCTTGTAGAATTTTGAGCATTACTTTGCTAGCGTGTTATATGAGTGCAGTTGTGCAGTAGTTTGAACATTCTTTGGTATTGTCTTTCTTTGGGATTGAAATGAAAACTGACCTTTTCCAATCCTGTGGCCACTGCTGAATTTTTCAAATTTGCTGGCATATTGAGTGCAGCACTTTCACAGCATTATCTTTTAGGATTTGAAATAGATCAACTAGAATTCCATCACCTCTACTAGCTTTGTTCGTTAATGATGCTTCCTAAGGCCCATTTGACTTTGCATTCCCGCATGTCTGGCTCTAGGTGGGTGATCACACCATCGTGGTTGTCTGGTTCATGAAGATCTTTCTTGTATAGTTCTTCTGTGTATTCTTGCCACCTCTTCTTAATATCTTCTGCTTCTGTTAGGTCCATACCATTTCTGTCCTTTATTGAGCCCATCTTTGCATGAAATGTTCCCTTGGTATCTCTAATTTTCTTGAAGAGATCTAGTCTTTCCTATTCTATTGTTTTCCTTTATTTCTTTTCATTGATCACTGAGGAAGGCTTTCTTATCTCTCTTTGCATTTCTTTGGAACTCTGCATTTAGATGGGTATATCTTTCCTTTTCTCCTTTGCCTTTAGCTTCTCTTGTTTTCTCAGCTATTTGTAAGGCCTCCTCAGACAACCATTTTGCCTTTTTATATTTCTTTTTCTTGGGGATGGTCTTGATTAATCCCTCCTGTACAATGTCAGAAACCTTCGTCCATAGTTCTTCATGGACTGTATCAGGTCTAATCCCTTGAATCTGTTTGTCACTTCTACTGTATAACTGTAAGGGATTTGATTTGTGTCATACCTGAATGATCTAGTGATTTTACCTTCTTTCTTCAATATAAGTCTGAATTTGGCAATAAGGAGTTCATGATCTGAGCCACAGTCAGCTCCTGGTCTTGTTTTTGCTGACTGTATAGAGCTTCTCCATCTTTGGCTGCAAAGAATATAATCAGTCTGATTTTGGTATTGATCATCTGGTGATGTCCTTGTGTAGATTTGTCTTGTGTTGTTGAAGGAGGGTGTTCACTATGACCAGTACGTTCTCTTGGCAAAACTCTGTTAGCCTTTGCCCTGCTTCATTTTCTACTCCAAGGCCAAATTTGCCTGTTATTGCAGTTATCTCTAGACTTCCTCCTTTTGCATTCCTGTTCCCTATAATGAGAAGGGCATCTCTTTTGGGTGTTAGTTCTAGAAGGTCTTGCAGGTCTTCATAGATCTGTTCAACTTCATCTTCTTCAGCATTACTGGAGCATTGAGTAGTTTATTTACTTTTATTTGAGAACTTACTCAAAAGCCACCTCTTATTAATTACTTCAAAGAAAGATCAAGGGACTTCCCTAATAAAAATATTCTTTGGCCTGTCTACTGCTGTAATAAACATTTATGAAGAACAAAAAGTTAAACATTTGTCATAAAGGGTAAGTAGAATTCATTCTCCAGCATAGTTTCTGAAAACTTGATCATCAAAATGTTCCATTTTTCAGGTGCCCTCAGTATAGCAATATTAACACTTTTCTTTCCTGTCTAATGCAAAGAAAATTTACCAGGTTTTCATTTATTTTATGCAAAAAGTCTTAATTTCTGTTTTTTCTTTAGTTTTGTAATTCGATGATTTTTGTGTTTAATACTTTTAATTTTTAGATCTACAAGCAGTAAGAAGTAGTTCTCTAGGGGCAAAAAGAGAGGCAATGTGGGGAGAGGCATGTGAGAATACCAGCATGTACAGAAATAGGACATAAAGGATTTTTTTTAACCTTTTTTTTCAATATAAATTCATTGATTTTAATTGGAGGCTAATTACATTATTGTATTAAGGATGTTTAAAGGTATAATCTATGTTAGATATGTGGCAAATACGCCCTGTGATTAGTTGTTTATTATACATAAGATCAAGGTCACTTTAATTTTATGACAGTTACGAGAGATTAAAATCTGGTGAAAATGAATTTTCATACCTATCAGATTAGTGGCTTAGATGTATTGCCTGAATTCCTTTTGTTCAGCCAGTTTGAAATAATGTGATTAGTGTAGTATTTCTATTCTAGCCTGTGTGCTTTTATTAATTTCCCTTCTTTCTAGACAATAAGCCAAACTGCTTTAAATTGTGGGTAGTTGTAATATAGTATCAAATACTTATATAAAAAATGCAAGGAAGTAATATTGCAATATAACTTTTGTGTAGGATATATACAATCTCAACAGTTCGTAGATGTATAAAGTTTTTCTGCTCTGTGTGCTTAGGCAAGAGATTATTTATTTTTATTTGATAGGGAGTGAAACTATCACTTAAAGTTTAACATTTAAAAATAATTATTATTAGGCAATAAATCTCGGATTTAGCCCCTCCAGTTTCCTGGTGCCTGTAGTGTTCATTATCAAAAACTGTATTTATGAAGAAAGCAAATTGATTGACCTGTAGTGCAGATACTTCTATTTTCATACACTGCTGGTACCTTTTACCAAAATTGTTCATTGATCATTTAGGTTTCATGCTTGTATAACAGCTAGACTTGAGCCTTCACTGGTTTCTGGAAAACACTTAGATCAAGTATCAAAATACAGCTTATTCTGTTATTTAAGTGATTAACAGACAGAAACAAATTAAAAATTATAAATTGACGTAATACTCCTACCTCGGTAATATAACATATGAAATGATTATTCCTTATAAGATTGCATTCAGTTCAGTTCAGTTCAGTTGCTCAGTTGTGTCTGACTCTTTGCAACCCCATGAATCGCACCATGCCAGGCCTCCCTGTCCATCACCATCTCTCAAAGTTCACTCAAACTCACGTCCATTGAGTCGGTAATGCCATCCAGCCATCTCATCCTCTGTTGTCCACTTTTCCTCCTGCCCCCAATTCCTCCCAGCGTCTGATAAGCATTATGTTTATCGTCAGTTTTCATTATATTCTAGCAAAATCTCAAGCAATCTTAATAACTGAATTTGAAGTCCCTTGGTAATTAAGATTTAGTTTGTAACAAATCTGGTGGTTTTTAGAGCTGTAAGGGACACTGTTTAGAGTTCATATGGTTCAAATCCCCTTTTTTATAAAAGACGAAAACAAGGCCCATAAATATTGTAATTTGTTCCACGTTCTCTAATGCTTAGTAGTAGAGCTATGATTAGACCTCAAGTTTCCTAATGTCCCAATCAAATATAGTGAAAAAGTGAAAGAATTAGTCGCTCAGATGTGTCTGACTCTTTGTGACCCCATGGACTGTAGCCCACCAGGCTCCTCTGTCCATGGAATTCTCCAGGCAAGAATACTGGAGTGGGTAGCTGTTCCCTTCTCCAGGAGATCTTCCCACGCAGGGATCAAACCTGGGTCTCCTGAATTGCAGGCAGATTCTTTACCATCTGAGCCACCAGGGAAGCGATCCAGTATATTTATTTTCTAAATTGAACTTCCAAAGAGCAATTTGACTCATACATCAGTGAATAATTAGAAATGGAAGATGGGAACTTGTTTCTGATTTGGCTTTGGAAATTTAGGATACATAAATTTTTAAAATATTGACAATGAAGTAAAATTTTTTAATTGAAAATTTTACTTTTGGTAATTTAAAAAGTATATACAATAATACAGATTCTGCAGAATTTTTTTTGATATTTTGCTCTTTATTCTAAAGAATTTTTAAGTTATCCCTATGATAAGATGTTAAAAGGCAGCATATTTTATTAGAGATGCATAGCCATTTGATTACGCCTAAGGATAATTATTAGATTACCAGGGTTAACTAAGGAAGGTAAACTGATTTTTAGTCTGTAGATCATGAACTGGTAGCATCTTAATGTACTTATCACTTAAATGAGGAATAAGTCAACTTTACCCATTTGATTTTTTTGCTTTTTGCTTAAAAGAATTAATTAAAACCTTTCCTATGAAAATGTCTTAGTTACTGCTGTATGTATTAATACTTTTACTCTACTGTTTTTTTTTTTCAAATTGATTTGGTATCTGCTTGCATAAACGAGGGTGGTGTGTTGGAGATAAAATCATTTTCTCAGACTTCCTTGGCAGTCCAATGGTTAAGAATCCACCTGCTAATGCAGGGGACATGGGTTCAATTCCTAGTCTGGGAAGATTCCACATGCCAGGG
>NW_011495064.1:15909092-15927166 GCF_000754665.1 Bison bison bison
CTACACCTGTGTCCCACAAGTGCTGAGCCTGCGTTCTGGAGCCTGGGCAACAGGAGAATCCAACCGCAATGAGCGAGTGGCCCCCGATCGCCACAACTAGAGAAAGCCCACATACAACGATAAAGACCCAGTGCAGCCATAAATAAATAAATAAATATTGTAAAAAATCGTTTTCTCTGTTGTGAAAGAAACCTCTTCCTACCCTCCAACACATCCTATTTTCCACCTCCTAAATTTTGTTACTATGTTAATATGTCTTTACTCTTTAGATTCTTAAAAAAGAAAAAACTTGAAAGCAATTCTGTTACCTCCGTTAATAAAGGGATTTGTGGCATATGACTTCTAATACATTACATATGAGTTATGTAATACTTTAAATCTTAACATAGCCATTGCAACCTTTGTTATCTCAAAATGAAGTCATAGTATAGCCATAGTTATCTGGTTTCACTTTTGAATAAGTATGACACTTCATAGCCCCCTTGGAGCAGGAGCAAAGGAAAATATTTTGTCCTTGACATGTACAGACTTTTCCTGCTATACAGACTTTTCCTGCTATACTCCAGTAGGCAAATAATCATATTTTGTATATTTAGTATTTAACAGTTTCACCAAAAATTTGAAAAAAGACTTTGTCAGTCAAATAATCTTTTTTTATTAATTTATTTTTTATTGAAAATAATTGTTTTCCAGAATTTTGCTGTTTTCTGTCAAAGCTTTTGTTCCTCCTCAGGCCTAACTAACCGAACAGTAGCATAAAACAAAAGACTCAGTTTGAGCATGAGTGAGAACAAGAATAAGAATAGTCAGTCAAATAATCTTAATTGCTAATAAGAATGTGACACAAATGACTCTGTGTTGAATGTGAGGTGTTCTTGACATTGAACTTCTCTTTAACAGCATGAAAGTAAGCAGCTTTGATTCTCTTGGCTTTCCAAAGTGTCTTCTAGGGCAAAGGTCATTCATTTGTTTTAAAAGAACTGAATTCTCTGGTAGAAATCCCCAATTCCTTTTTATCCACAGTTAACTGATTTACTTCTTAGAAGGCATCAAACTAATTTTAATTCCTTTAAGTTAGTTCTCTAATGCTTTGATTGAGAAATTTCAGTTCCAGTCCTCCTACTTTTGTTTTTGTGCGAAAAGCATTTCCTGTGTCTTCTTTTTCCTCTGTCAAACCTACCTACAAAATAAAAAAGACCTGATTTCTTAGCCAAAAAGCATTTGTTGCAACCATATTTAAGTTTCTTTTAGTGATTAAACTTAGAGCGGTTCATCAGCCTTTTTTCCTCGGTGATGGAGACAACAGTGCCAACACATTTTAGTGTCCCTTCTTAGGCTCAGTTGGATTGTGCCCTGGTGATGCGCATTATTATCACAGCAGCACACAGTATCATGATTTGTCCTGTGATGTTTAGTCTGACCTAAAATTTATTATATTTTTATCTAATCTAGAAGTCAAGGTTTTATTTTCAAAGGCTGCTCATACCCCTGTTTTAAATAGTCCCTTCTCTCCTACTGCTTATTTATGCTTTAGTTAAGGAAGATTTTATTTTCTACTTCCAATGAAACCTAAAACTATTACTTCCATTTGGAAAGAATTTAGAAATAAAAGGGAACCTAGAATTAAAAACTAAGATTTAAAAAATGTATGGAAAGCAGTCATCTTACAAAGGTCTTTATCAAGTTTAGTGGTGCATTTCAAAAATTATTTTCATGTTGTCTGTAGACATAAGAAGCAAATAATTCTCCACATAATATTTTAAAAAAAACTTTCTGCTTACTTTTATTTATTTACTTTAAACTATAATTTTTGGCAAAGGATTTTAGAACTGTGGACTATGATACAACACATTGTTTTAAGGTAAATGTAGAAGTTTTATTCTCTTGTAGTTTTTGAATCTTCCTCTGAGATGCTAATTCTTAATACTTTTGAATCTGGACATTTCAGCATATGGTGTCCTGATTACTTCTTCAGTGTGACTCTGCTTTTTAAATGTTTATTTCAACAGTGTGATAGTTGTGACTTCAGAATTAGAAGTGCAGGGGATTGAAATGGTCTTTCCCGATGTTCAACCAAGAAAATAGCTATATTAAGCTGTTTTCATTTCATACATTATAAGAGAACATAATTCTGATATTTTGTAGCCTTACATATATCTAGCTTAATTTGGGTAGTAGTATTTGCGGAGGCAGTCCAATATAACTGAATGATGAGTTTTGGGGGTTATTTTTTTTGTTTTCACAAGAAAGATTTGCCCATTCTGCTCACATCCTAGTGTAGACTATATGTCACAGAGCCAAAATTTGCTTAATTTCTTAGCTGTTTAGTTGGAATTCACAGCATAGTGGAAAATGTTTGCAGATAATTCTTGCAATAGTAGAAACTTCAGTTGATTCCTCGTATTTCTTCAGGGCAGTGATCACAACCAGATTCAACGTATGCACAAAGCAGCGGATACCATGGTAGCGGCCGTCGCTGATTGCTTTTACCATGTTGGATCCATTGTCAGTCTCAGAGACCTACTTCCAGCTAGGTGCCTTGAACTCAAATAGCTTTTCACACAGACTTCAGGATGTGAGCTAAGGTATGGCCTTTTTTCATGAGCTGGGCCTACATATGGGTTGACAGTAACCTGCAACTTTTATAGAAAAGAAACTACTGTCTGTAGTTTAATGTCAGACGATGACTAGTTGTAGTGATCGTTAGGCAGGTAGTTTGTGTTCTTCATATATTCACCTTTTGAAGTTTATTCTTTTTCTCCTGTATATTTTTGTCAAAAAGACTTTCCATATAAAAAAAAAAAATTTCGTTAGAACCTACAGTAAAGGTCTAACTGTGTCTGCTTTATGATTCAGCCTTTATCTTTATGATGTATATGATTATTTCTTTCATGCATTTGGTGTAAAAAATATTATTTTTAAGACTTCTGTGGTCTTTTGCACTATTTTTAAAATATTGTCCAAATTTTCATCCTATTTGTACTATTTTAAAAATAGAGATTTTTCCTACTAATCTTTTAAAAACTAGAGTTAGGTAATTGGTATTTATGAATAGGGCTTGAAATTTAGAATCAGTTTTCCAAGGGTAACTTGCTCTAAATTGCATTGATGCAGTTTACTCTCCATGCCAGAGGTTCTTGTTTCTTCAAGGAGAAAGTACCTTAATTCTGGAAAAATGAGCTTCACTCCTGTAATCTTCCTTCTCTGCTTGTCAAGATGCATTTCTTTAAGTGAAATCTTTATTGAGAGTCTAATGGATGGACTGACTGATGATAGATTTAGGAAACCATCTTTATTTTATTATATCAATAACCACAACTCTTATGTTTTCTCGAACTACTGACTATTGTTTTCATATTGTTCAGTGGCCCTTCTACTTAAGAATTTTTTAGGCCCCAGGAAAAGCATCGTTTACAGTTGAAGAGAAAGAAAGTCTGTGTAAATTCAGAGGGGGTCCTGCCAATCAGCTTATGTGCTTTTCTTGACGCTCAGTGTTTCACACAGATTGTGAACAGCTATTGATAAATGCAGAAGTTGAGAAACTATTTGAGCTTGTCTACCAGAATCATTTTATTTAAAAAATTTTTGGACTCATTATTAATCTGTAGTTGCAGCTTTACTTCATAGCTGTAAGATGCAGTATCTTATTTAACTCTAGCAGTAAAATGTCTATTTCACTCTTAAAACATTCATTCACTGTATTCTCCTTATATATATATATATATATGCTAACATACATGATCATATACACATTTACACACAGAAGTTGATGACGAAAACGATACATAATATATCCAACTCTACCAAGCAGTTTCTGAGTAGCAAAGGAGAGTTAGTTGACCATGTGTTCTCTGTGACTCCTATACATCAGGGAGGGAAGAGAACAGGAAGAGAACACAGGAGAAAAGGCAATAAACCAGTGACGCATTATGGTTCTTAAGCCAGATCATCTTGCCAGGTGAGATAGTATATACCTTGTGGATAAAGTAGCTGTGGATACTAGTTTTTTCACACAGTGTGGAGATCAGTTCCGAACTCATACATGACACTAAACCCATTTACCTTTGTTATCCACCTCAGTGGCTCCTCTTAATTTATATCTTATTATCTACCTAAAGTTAAGCACAGAATTGCTTCTGAACAGATTTTTGTCTTTGTGATAAAGAACAGTTCATTTGGACATAGATTGCTTAATATTATTTCGTTAAGGACTCTTCTACCTTCTGTTAATCTTTTTTGAAGTTCTTTAAGGCTCCATGCCCACTTTGTTAAATGTTATTTTAATACAATAGCCACATCCTTTTGTTAGTAGGTGTACAACCTATAAAAATAAGTGATACATAGTCTAGATCATACCTTAGCATAAATATTTTAAATACATTTATTTATATGTGATTATAGTTTTAATTTATTTAAGTAATTAACAAAGATGTAGATTTTTAGTATCTAAGTAGTGGTGTAATGATGAGTTGAATAAAATATTCTGAGAGTTGAAAGAAAAAGGAAATTGATTTAGTTGCTGTTTTTTAGTGAACCTTGTTAATAAAATACTACAGCATTCTTCTAGAAAATTTGAGTATATATTAGACCCTGATTAGGGAGCAACAGAAGGATATCTTTTAAATGATTATGCTCTAAAACTTAGTGTTTAAAGAAAGATTCATTGTATAGGAGCACATATGAATTGAATTACCCAGTAGTGAACCTACAGTTTATTCTGGAATATTTCTCCCCCCATCATGGAAATTAATATACTCTTAAGTGAAATACAGATAGTATTAAAATGAAAAACTACCTATGGATCTTTGGTTTCCAGGTCTTAGAAAACAGGGGATCTGTTACTTTTAGATACAGAAGTCATGTCTCTACTTCTAGGTATATAGTTTCAGTAAATGTGTTTGTAAAGATATTAATTAAAGGACATAACCAGTAACAGGGTCTTTTATAGTATGATGTTTCTACAGTGTTAAACTTGTGTCTGTTTTTGCCTACGAAGAGACAGCCTACCCGAAACTTCAGTTATAGTGCTAGGCATCATCCTCTGACTTCAAAATGAGTCTAATGTGAACCACTCCTGGTATATACCGTGTGTATGTTGAATGAAATGCACAATATCTTGTCGAGTTTTAACCACTGTTACTTATGGAAGTATTTATTTTTCAAGACTAAAATCTTAATTTTCCTTGCCTTTCTTTCCATATTAAAAAAACTTTTTCAGATCTAAAAGGGAAAATGTTAAAACAGGAGTAAAACCAGATGCATCTGATCAAGAGCCGGAAGGCCTTACTCTTTTGGTGCCAGACATTCAGAAGACTGCTGAGATCGTTTATGCAGCCACTACCAGTTTGCGGCAAGCAAATCAAGGTACAGAACTAGTCCCTTTCTGCTACATTTCTTTTGATACAAAGATGTTTTATTTACTTACTGAAAACTGCATTCTCTTCCCTCTGTTAATGGTTTTCCATAAAGTTATTTACCTAAAGATTCTGCTGTGTCAGGTTTTCAAGCTAATTATGAATAGTCTCTAATTTTAAAATATTAATCTCTGCTGCATATGGTATCTAAGACTGTTAGTAGGCTGACAACATGCAATATAATTTCTCTTTTCTTCCCATTGAAAGTTATGAAATTGAAAAATGCAGTTGTATTAGATACCAAATAGTACATTAAATTAAAATTGGCATTTTCACGTATTAATAATGGAATATATAAGTGATTCTGCATCATCTATTGCTTCATTTCTGTGACTTTTGCATGAATGGATAAAATCTTTTTAGCATTTTAAGAATTTAAGCTTTAAAGTTGATAAGATTTTTAGCCGTATTTCGTATGAAATAGAAAGCTTTTAATTTTAAAATGAGATAATAGGAAGGTAATTATGAAGAATTTGGTAATTTTTTTGGCATTCAAAATTTGATCTCTAGAAGTATACAGTGTTTTTTTGTTCTACTCTTCAAAATATATACTTATTTAATTTATCTTGAAATATTAAACAACAGAAAAAAAACTAGGTGAATATTCAAAGAAGGTGGCTATGAAACCCAAACCTTTATCAGTATTGAAATCACTTGAAGAAAAATATGTGGCTGTCATGAAGAAATTACAGTTTGGTAAGTTGAAATCATACTCTTCATTTTTCTGATCTCGATTCATAGTTTATAATGGTGCTATTGAAATATGTTCTAGTAAAATTAGAATTTCAAACTTGCTTTTACCATGAATTATTCATATACTCTATATATGTATGTATGCACATATATTGTTGTTATTGTTTAGTCACTAAGTCATGTCCAACTTTTTCGTGACCCCATGGACTGTAGCCTTCCAGGTTCCTCTGTCCATAGGATTTTCCAGACAAGAACACATGCAAAAATTTTTATCATCTTTCTGTCTCTGAATTTATAGCTGTACTTACAGATATGTTTGGGAATCATGATTCAGTAGAAACCTAGGGGGGAAAAAACAAAGCCAAATGTCTAGCAAACAGGCAGAAAGTGGTTTTTGTTCTTTACCTCTCTGTGTCTCTATATCCTTGCCTGAAGAAAGCCAAAACTTGGGACTTGGAGCTAAGTCTGTAACTTTTAAACCTTTTTAGAGTTCCATGGGATTTACTTTTAGAAAAGGTAGTTATGCATAGTTCTCTTGTAGCCTTTCCCATTACAAAACTCTTGGCAAGTAAGGACAGATGAAAAGATCACTTAAGTACCCTTCATAACATGCTGGTCTATAAACAAACACTAGACTTCAAGTTTTAATAACCACTTTTAACTGTTATTATATGTCCTTCTTTATCTTTCTTGAGAACCAACCCAAAGGACATTGACGATATTAAAAAGAACAGTAAAGTAGGAGTTTCCCCCAAAAATGTAGATTTATGTCATACTGTCAGAGTCACAGGGCATAAGCATTGATTAATGTTAGTCGCTAGGAGGCTTCCCTCATATCTTTTAAAATCATAAACTCTACCAGTTGGACATGACTTTAAGTCTAAATGTAAATATATGACGTAAAAATTTCCTTCAGGCATAGCAATAGGCCATATGTGTATCTGGTGAATTGCTGTTTATAAAACTCAGAGGAAATTTTTCCCTGTATTATGTGAAAAGCAGTTGAGTTGGGCAGATGAATAGCTCTGGTTTACATATTTGCTAATTGAAACTATTCAGAAGTCTTGCTGAGACATAGTATATTTGTAGAACACTGTATAGGTTCTCCTTTTTTGTAGGCTATAAGCTTCTTGAAGGCAGATATATTTTCCTATTTATTATTTACCCCAAAGAACCAAGCCTAGGACCTTGCACTTCTTGGTAAAATTTATTGCATTAATGGTAATTAAAATGTAGTTTTAATGTTTTTCTAGATATTTAAAATTGTATGTAGACAAGATCAAAAGTTGCCATTGTTTCTTTGTATTTGCCCTAGCATTTGTAGGTAGTTTTAATTTAGTGTTATAAGTTATTTAAGCATCTTTGTTTTAGTCCTTTGGTGAATTAGGGTTAATCTGAATTAGAGATAATTTTTTCTTTCTGTTCTATATGGATTTAGCTTATAAGTAAAGAATAACTTTAAGTCCTTCCAACTCTACCTAAATATATTGTAAAGAATTAGCCCATTATTTGTATTCTGTCAGAGTATTTAGGAGATTTTCCTAATAATCCTCTTTTATCTTGTTAATTTAATTTCAAAAGTAATACAGAAGTAAACTGCAGCTTGTCACTTCTGTTTTCTGATTCCAAATCAGTGCAAATATATAAAGTTTTATTCTCTTTTAAAAATGAAATATAATGAAATACTTTACAGTATTTCATATTTTGAATTATTTTGGCAAAAAAATATATCATTCATTTTAAGAATAAATTTATCTACTACATATCATTTAAATACTTAATATAATCTACCTACATGTCCAAACTGCAAATTAAAAATCATTTCTGCCTTTGTCTCCATGATATATTCTGTCCATCTAGCAGCATTAACACATGTATGTAGGTATTACATAAACACTGATAAGTTTGCCCTTCTTTCACATTGCAGTCTCTCCATTTTGGGTGAAGAAGGGTTAGTGATTTCTTTATTTGTGATTTTTGTTATTATAACAGCTATCCTCCATTCTGGTTCTCTTTTTTTTTTCAGTGTTTTTTTTTTTTTTTCCTTTTTCTTGTTTTAGATACATTTGAGATGGTTTCTGAAGATGAAGATGGGAAGTTGGGCTTTAAAGTAAACTACCACTACATGTCTCAGGTGAAAAATGCAAACGATGCCAACAGTGCTGCCAGAGCCCGCCGCCTTGCACAGGAAGCCGTGACGCTGTCCACCTCACTGCCTCTGTCCTCGTCCTCCAGTGTGTTTGTGCGCTGTGACGAGGAGCGGCTTGACATCATGAAGGTGGAAGAACAACCGTTTTCTTACTTCTCTGACTAATCCAGTTACTCAGATATTCATATAAAATACCACTAGAAATAGCATGAAGTTTTAATACATTGAATAAAAATTCTGTTGACTGTTTTGGATATCAATGAAGGAAGTCTTTTTCTAATGTTCAGAGTATGTGAATGAGAGTAGCAAGTACCATTCAAAAACAAAAGATCTAGAAATACCTACCCCAAACAAAGGCTGTATATAGCCTGTCATAGTTTTAGAGCATATTATCAAAGGATTTAATGCTGATCAGTAGAAAAAAAGTCACAGGATTTCTTCCTTATAATCCAAAATATTTCTCTCAGGTTTTATACTATCAGTCTTCAGGTTTTTTTTTCCCTAGGTAATGTAATGTAATGTATTTACAGATTCATGTCATCTATGATGTAAGCAGGGGTAGTACAATAATAAATAAAACATGCAGCTTTATGTTTTAATACTGTGGTGATCTGGCCTCAGATTCCAAGAGATGCTGCAGCAAGTAACTTTCAAAGCTTTGATCCCTGGGGTGGGAGGAACCTTTCTTTACATCATTTAACTAATGGATTAAATAGTCAGTCTTCCTTAGATACACAGCTGAAACTATTGATCCATTGATTTGAGGAAAGCTTTTTGTTTGCTTGCTTTTTTGTTTTGCTCTTTTGGATAATTTTTCAGTAGAAATTTCACAGACCTTGCTTATTGACCACACATTCCCTTGTTACAAACAGTAGAGCCAATTATTAGATGATTGCCTAGGGAAGTATTTTATCTCTAAGTGGCCCACATAAATTCAGACTTGTGACTTTGTTATTATACTGCACCTAACATAAAGAATCCCAAGTTGAATCCACAAAACATAAATCTGAGTTTAAATTGATGAGACTGTAGTACCACTTGCCTCCATGCATAGCAGTTCAGGACCCGAGGCTTTGCTGCTTGCGTCTTGTACACTGAATATCTATTGATTCAAATATAATTCATTGAATAATCCTGATAGTCACTGTTGGGGTTTTTGGACTACCAATAACCCTAAGGGAAGGCTTCCCAAGTGGCACAGTGTAAAGAATCTGCCTGCCAATGCAGGAGATGTGGATTCAGTCCCTGGATCGGGCAGATCCCCTGGAGGAGGAAATGGCAGCCCACTCCATATTCTTCCCTGGAAAATTTCCATGGACGGAGGAACCTGGCAGGCTACAGTCCATGGGGTTCAAAGAGTCAGACACGACTGAGCACGCAGTGTGCATACACACACGCACATAGCCCTAAGGCACACCTGCTCTTCTCTCAGAACCTTTTGGTCATTAGTTGTTACATGAGAATTTTATTTGTGTTACCTATTTGTCTCATTATCCCAGAAGATAATATTTAAAAGTAAGTTATTTCTTAAAACATTAACTTGACAATTTGAAACAGAAAGGTACTCTTATACCTTTGAGATAGTAATGATGTATTAGAGTCTCAAATTGTTGACAGTACGGTAGAGATCATGAAGGAAAGCGCTTAGAAAAAAACGTAACTTAATATTTTAAAAGGTATTTGCTGTTGGGTAAGCTTTCCTGTTGGCAGTTGGGCATTTCTCTTTTAAAAGCCTGTTTTCACCAAAACAAAATCACTTTAATCGTAATTTAAAACCGCTTCCTATTCCTGTGTATGTTTTTAACTTTTACTTTATTTTTAGCACATTTTGATTGAGATGTATATAGGATGTAAGAAGATTATTATTTTGCGTTGTTTTTTTCAACAACAGTGTTGAAAAATAGTAACATAGGCTTTTGTATTCGTATGTGCATACTAGGTCCTGATAACTGGTCCTGCGGACACTCCTTATGCAAATGGCTGCTTTGAGTTTGATGTATATTTTCCTCAAGATTATCCCAGTTCACCCCCTCTTGTGAATCTAGAGACGACTGGTGGTCATAGTGTGCGATTCAATCCAAACCTTTATAATGATGGCAAGGTAATGTAATTGAAGTCCTTTGTTTTTAATGCCAAAGTATTGTAACCCAAAGGTTCTTTGTAATTTGAACTGAAATTTTGTTTTACTTACCTTCTTTTCAAAATACATGAGTTTCTTCATGTTTCTGTTCCCTGTAATCAAAAATCAGCCTCAGGATTGAGAGAGGAAGAACCTGAGGGCAGAAACACAATGGTGTTACTTACAAACCACTCACAGTTTTCAGGAGTTACTGTGAGGGACTGACTTGCTCAGCACAGCCTTGGTCAGTTGAGTGCTGTCCCCACTCAGAAAACAGTAGTGCCAGGCGTCTGTGTTTGCCACTCACCTTTCTTTACTTGCTGTATTGTTGGTTCCAGGTACCTTTTCACAAGTGCCTAAAGATACTATCCATGTTTTCTGATACATACCATTAAGTCTGATTTGTGTTAAAATTTTTTATATTTTCTTATAAATAGAAAAATTGATTCCTATCCCTGCCCCCCAAAAATGCATAATAAAAATATAAATGAGGTATAATAAAAATCATTTCATATGACAATAAACCTTAAAAATGAGATTTAAAAGAACAATCACTTGTCAAAGGAACTTTGATTTGATGAAATTTCGGTAGTAAATTCTATACTGAGTGTATTCAATGTTTCAAAATTACTCAAAGGTCAGAAGAAACTTCTCAACTTCACAAGCAGACAACGTCTTTGCTGCTGTGAGAACAGCAGATGTGTGAAGTTGATCCGGTTTATTAGAGATGGCCCAAGTTTTCCCCTGGTTTTGCCTTCCTGTTTTTAAAAGGTGCAGCTTATCTCAGATCTGTGCTTACAATTTATCATTTTGTATTCACCATATGCTCAAATCACAAAGTTGGGATTCATTTTCTGGTTTTATTATAGTATACTTAACCGGAGGTCGACCTTACTTTGAGAAAGCAAAGAACAAGTCTATTATAACTGAGCAAAGTAGATGAAATAGCAATGTTGACTTTATTCAAGGGAGAGATTGGAACTTAATAAAGTTTAAATGTAAATGTTAAGAATTATTTAAGAAATTATTAATACTTCCTTAAGAATTACTAGTATAGGTAACAGGTTAAGGACTTAAGATTCCAGGTGGTGTGATATGTCTGATGGTGCTTTAAATGATAATTCACAAAGCTGTTCATATGCACATCCTTTAAAATTATTAGTGAATTTACTAAATGAATTAATGTATTTTGCATTGTTATTCTCACAGAGCATTGAGAAAATACCAAGGAAATACCAATAAAAGCTGCTTTTTTAAAGACTGCTTTAAATGGGCAAATTTGTTGCCCATTACATAAAATTGTTAGTTTACAAGTACAGATAACATGTCCCAGGTTCTCTTTCTCCTCGAGTAAATGTTGGCCTGTGTTTGGCGGATGCTTTGAGTTCATTCTTGCTCTATGAGTGAACAAGTGACTAGTGTCTTCAAGTTTGTTCTGAGGCACTCTGGGGATCCTCAGGATCATGTCAAGGCATCTGCAGGGTCCTCCCTTTTCCTACTTCATGCTTGTGTGAGACCAGATTTTAGTCATGCATTTCAACCAAAACAATATATTACAACAAATGGAATGTAGAGGCAGATTTAAGTCAATATCTTTTTTATTAAGCTATATCCCATTTCAAAATTTTTAAAGAGATTTTCTTAAATATAAAATAATACCACTTTTCCTCACCAAGAATTTTGTTGTTGATGATGATGTTTGGAAAAGAGTCTTCATTAAAAACATATGTTGCTTGTATTAGTCTATAATAGCTGCTAATTCATTTTTCACTAATGAAGAAATTGTAATGCCACATAAATTTAGATCACATCTGAAGATAAAAATTTGTTTTAACAGACCTAACCTTAGGGTTTTGTTGGGGGCCATAAAACTCAGATACTTGGACATAATAACATTTCAATTTTATTCCTAATTCTGGGTGTTTACTTTTAAAAAGCACTCCTTTCAACTCTGTTTATAACTTTCCCCCCTTCTTTCTCAGGTTTGTTTAAGCATCTTAAATACATGGCATGGAAGACCAGAAGAGAAGTGGAATCCTCAGACCTCAAGCTTTTTGCAAGTAAACAAATTTCTCTTACAGTTTCACTTAGAAAATAAAGAACCATATATGTTTAAGAACTTTTGTTTTAGTGACCAAGAATAAACAAATCATAAAAAATAAAAATGCAGATTGATAGAAAGTACATATGAAATAGCTTATAGGTAAGCAATTAGTACAATGGAATTATATCTCATTTGGAGTTGAGATTCTTAAGACATTAAAAATTTCTTTTTGTCAAAATTCCCTGTTAAAAAAATCCCTGACTTGCCTTAAAGTACACTCAGGTGCAACAGGATCAGATAAGTTAGATTAGCCTCTCCCATCTCCCAGTCAGTCCCTACTGGTTCAAACTCAGGTGAGTAGAATTTAATAACTACTAGTATTATGTAGGAGAAGGCAATGGCACCCCACTCCAGTACTCTTGCCTGGAAAATCCCTTGGACGGAGGAGCCTGGTGGGCTGCAGTCCATGGGGTCGCAAAGAGTCAGACACGGCTGAGCGACTTCACTTTCACTTTTCACTTTCATGCATTGGAGAAGGAAATGGAAGCCCACTCCAGTGTTCTTGCCTGGAGAATCCCAGGGATGGGGGAGCCTGGTGGGCTGCCGTCTCTGGGGTCGCACAGAGTCGGACACGACTGAAGCGACTTAGCAGAAGCAGCAGCAGTATTACATATCTCTCCACCCATGATATGATTCTTTTATAATCTAGTTAATAATGGAACTCATCTGAGATTTAGAAGTACTGTCCAGGAATTCATAAATTTTGAGATTTGCCATTCTTATTTTGCAGAGCACTTAACACATGTATTTCATAGCCTTGAAATTTTTTAAGTTAACTTTCACAAGCCATTGGACTACATAAAATAAAATGTTCTATATTAAAACTATCCGATCAAATCTTTTTTGGCCAGTGCTTCATCTTAATAGTTCAGAATTCCCACAAAAAGACAGACATATTAATGATAGGAATTAACTGTGTTGCTTGGTCCTTAAGGTAACAGAAACAAACTGCTGTTGCTACATAATGAACTCCACATTTACAGTTTAGTGTTTATTTTAAGAAAGACAACCATAAATTATCCCCAGGTAAGCTTATTAAAGTTGACCTACCTTGAAAGGATTCTTTCCTAATTCTTATTTTGTATTCAGTGAAAGAGATAGGAAAGATCATTCTCTAGGATGTGACTCTTTTAGATGTTCTGAAAAGACCTTGCAGCGTTCCCATGAATTAAAGAAATGGCACTGTAATATAAGCTTTTTTCCTTTTGCTAATTCGGAGATCCAAGAAAAAAAGAGATTACATGATTCATTCAAAGTAACTAAAGTTAATAAAATATTTCTCCAGGTACCTCTTCTTCATTTTAGAAGTGATTATGTAGGGGGAGGTATAAATTAGGAGTTTGGGATTAGCAGCTACAAACTACTATATATAAAATAGCTAAGCACCAGGCTCCCACTGTACAGTGCAGGGATCTGTATTCATTATCTTGTAGTAACCTGTAATGGGAAAGAATATGAAAGTGAATATATATATTCACTTTTGCTGTATACCAGAAACTAACACAACATAGTAAATCAACAGAACTTCAGTTAAAAAAGATAAAAAGTAATATGTTCAAAAACTTTAAAATATTTTCCTACATGTATGTTACTCTTGTCAACAGAAGCTGTTTTTATGACAAATTTACTCTGAAAGGAAACTAAGACATAGCCTATTTTTCATGAAGTAAATTAGACTTATACCTGAGAATTGGAATCAATTTTTTGTTGAGTTTATGTAGTTTCAAAAAATAAATTTACAATTAATCTTCAGGTTTTTTTAGTCTAAAATTGTATTTGCTGGGACTTCCCTGGCAGTCCAGAGGTTAACATTATAGTTGCAGTGCTGGTAGCACAGGTTCCATCCCTGGCTGGGGGACTACAGTCACACAGGCCATGGGACATGGCCTAAAAGAAAAGGAAAAAATTGTATTTCCTTTTAACTTTTTTATTGCCTGTATGTCAAATATATACCGAAAATCCTGGGAGATAACGAAGCTTACTTGGAAGCATTTAAATTTTACAACTTTGGAAACTTGCTACCCTCACATAAATTAGTATCTCTTCTGTGTTTTCCCTTTAGGGCTTTTTGTCATATACATAGTTCACATGGTTATAATTAACATAGTAGATAA
This sequence comes from Bison bison bison, assembly GCF_000754665.1. Classification (NCBI taxonomy): domain Eukaryota; kingdom Metazoa; phylum Chordata; class Mammalia; order Artiodactyla; family Bovidae; genus Bison; species Bison bison. The sequence goes on from NW_011495064.1 coordinate 15,923,686, forward strand.
TTATTTGTGTACCTCTGTGTTCATTTAACATTAGAGCATATCCATCTTTCTAGCTTATATTTTTATAATTTCTAATTGCTGTGTAATAATCTTTTGCGCTCTTATATAATGGAACTATTTCTCCATTTTTTACTAACTTTCACTTTCATTATTTCCGTTTAATGGATAATACCATTATTATATCACTTTCCCTATACTTTAGATGGCTTGCTAAATATTGATTTCCAGATCTGTGACAAAATTGACTTGAGCAAGAGCAAGAGAGGCTATACATTTTTTGTGACAAGAGTGAATAGCCTTGTCTTCTCCAGACCTTAGGGGAACTTTCAGTCTTTGCCCATTGAGTGTGATCATAGCTGTGGGTTTTTCATAAATTTCCTTCATCATGTTGAGGACATTCCCTTCTACTCCTATTGCCTTGAGTATTTTTATCATGAACAGATGCTGGATTTTGTCAAATGCTTCTTTTGTATCTTTTGAAATGATTTTGTTATTTTTATTTTTTATTCTATTAAATGATGTATTTTTTTTTTCTTTTTAATGAATCAATCTTGCTTTCCTGGGATAAAGCTTAGTTAGTTGGTCATCATGTGTGATTCTTTTTGTAAGTTCAGTTCAGTTCAGTTGCTCAGTTGTGTCCGACTCTGCGACCCCATGAACCGCAGCACGCCAGGCCTCCCTGTCCATCACCAACTCCCGGAGTCTACCCAAACCCATGTCCATTGAGTCGGTGTTGCCATCCAACCATCTCAGCCTCTGTTGTCCCCTTCTCCTCCTGCCCTCAATCTTTCCCAGCATCAGCGTCTTTTCCAAGGAGTCAGCTCTCCACATCAGGTGGACAAAGTATTGGAGTTTCAGCTTCAACATCAGTCCTTCCAATGAAACACCCAGGACTGATCTCCTTTAGGATGGACTGGTTGGATCTCCTTGCAGTCCAAGGGACTCTCAAGAGTCTTCTCCAACACCACAGTTCAAAAACATCAATTCTTCGGTGCTCAGCTTTCTTTATAGTCCAACTCTCACATCCATACATGACCACCGGAAAAACCACAGCCTTGACTAGACGGATCTTTGTTGACAAAGTAATGTCTCTGCTTTTTAATAAGCTGTCTAGGTTGGTCATAACTTTCCTTCCAAGGAGCAAGCGTCTTTTAATTTTGTATGTAATTGGATTCGATTCACTAGTTTTTTTTCCTTTTCTCTCTGTGTCAGGCAGCTTGTGGGATCTTAGATCCCCTACCAGGTATTGAACCTCAACCCAGGCATTGAAGGCGCAGGTCCTAAGCACTGAACTGCCAGGGAAAGTCCCAGTTTGCTAGCATTTTGCTTGAGGTTTTTTGTACCCATATTTCTAAGAAACATTGGTTTGTAGGGTTTTTTTATGTGTGTGATACTGCTTTATAAACTAGAAATAAATGCTTCTAGGCAGAAATGCCTTGCCCCTTGTTCTCTGTTAGAAACTTTCTTCAGAAGCAGACTACAGAGCCTAAGGAAAAAGTAATTTCTTTTTATTTAGATTTTGGGACCCACAATTACTGTTTTACTCTTTTGTTTGTACCCATAAGTTAAAAGTACTTTTGCCAGATTAAAAATCATCCACAAAAACTTCTGAAGGTTATATGCAATTTAAAAGATTTCCAAAATATTTGGAACAGTGACAAACAGTATTAGAATTGCTTAGTTTCTTTGTAATGAGATTCTTAAAAGAATATTTATTTGTGTAAAAATATAAAATTTTGTAGTGTTATGTCATAGGTCTCATATTCAGCAGTAACCTGGTAATAGTCTTGATTATTTGCATAATTTAAGGTCAAAAGTCATATCATTCATTAGAACTATCATCAAGAATTACTGCATTTTGTCAATAACACCAAATTTTACATTTGCTTATGTGATTGGTTTTTAATGTTGCTATAATATATCTAAAATGTATATTAATGTCTTATAAATAATTTGTTACAGTTGGATGTTAATAAAGATGTCGTGCAAGAGTAAACATACTTAATGTCACATAATCAACCATTCATAAACCTTTGTATAATATGATAATGTATAAATCCTAACATTTTTCTTAAAATTGAAAGTTCTGGAAATCACCCGTTGATTATAGTCCTACCCAGTAGCAGCATAATTTTCCATAGAGGAGGGTACTTGCTATTCTGAAAACCTAAAGCATTTTAACTAAGACTTGTTTCTTTCTATTATCCTAAATATGTTATTTCGTATACTATAGTTTCTTGTTACAGATTAATATTTTGGATTGTATAGTCTGTACTTTGCTGTTTGAAATATCTATAATAATTTTTTTTAATGTAACAGACTAAGTCAAAGAATTAAATCTTCTGACATGATATAATTGGAAAATAAAGGCATTGATAGAAGACAAGATTGCTGACTGGTTGATGGCCTAATAGCAGATGTTACAGCAAGGTTAAAATTTTTGCTTGACACAGTTAATGAAAGGAAGCACTTATATGATTCTTGATTTAGTCAGCCTCTGAATAAGTTATAATGCAATTTTGTGGATACTAACATAAAGCTAAAGAGGAGAGGGACAGTAAATGCAGCCTATGAATAAAAGTTTTTTTTTTTTTTTTAACTCTTCATGAAAATATCAGAGGACTGACTAAAAATCAGTGAACTTACACTATGGAATGAAAATATATTGTTTATTATTACATTAACTTTAGTATAATTTATGTACATAATATGGTATCTAGTAGATGTTGTTCTGCTAATTAATGACTCATTCTGAGAAAGCACTTTACCAGATATAGCTATGATGAATATTGGGATTTTTTGGGTTTGTCTACTTCTTGGTTTAATCCAGGAAGCTCTTAAGTTTTGTTGATCAAAATGGAGCTCATGCTGACTCCTGTTTGCATACCCATAAGTTAAAATATGGGTAAAACTAAGTTTTTCTTAGTTTCAGAAAACTAAGATTATGGCATCTGGTCCCATCACTTCATGGCAAATAGATGAGGAAATAGTGTCAGACTTTATTTTTTTGGGCTCCAAAATCACTGCAGATGCTGATTGCAGACATGAAATTAAAAGACGCTTACTCCTTAGAAGGAAAGTTATGACCAACCTAGATAGCATATTCAAAAGCAGAGACATTACTTTGCCAACAAAGGTCCATCTAGTCAAGGCTATGGTTTTCCCAGTAGTCATGTATGGATGTGAGAGTTGGACTGTGAAGAAAGCTGAGCGCCGAAGAATTGATGCTTTTGAACTGTCGTATTGGAGAAGACTCTTGAGAGTCCCTTGGACTGCAAGGAGATCCAACCAGTCCATTCTAAAGGAGATCAGCCCTGGGTGTTCTTTGGAAGGACTGATACTAAAGCTGAAACTCCAGTACTTTGGCCACCTCATGCGAAGAATTGACTCATTGGAAAAGACTCTGATGCTGGGAGGGATTGGGGGCAGGAGGAGAAGGGGACAACAGAGGATGAGATGGCTGGATGGCATCACGGACTCG
>NW_011495064.1:15927266-15940226 GCF_000754665.1 Bison bison bison
GACTCGATGGACATGAGTCTGAGTGAACTCCGGGAGTTGGTGATGGACAGGGAGGCCTGGCGTGCTGCAATTCATGGGGTCGCAAAGAGTCGGACATGACTGAGCGACTGAACTGAACTTAAGTTAAAATATATTGTTTTTAGAGTAAGAGTGATTTTGTTTTCTGTTTTGCTGTCTTCTGGATGCATGGTGTCATTTTTACTCCAAGAAAGAATAGCTATTGTATATTAATTACACTTACTTATGAGTCCTACTGTTTTACACCCCTCGATACCTTATTTAGTTCTCACAGTTGTAGGTATGGTTTCTATTTTACAGGTGACCAAAATAAGGATTCTGAGGGGATGAAGTTATTCTGCCTGTCTTGGTCTCTCTCACTTCATAACATAGTGTTTCTCAGAGTTAGAGAAATCATTAATTTCAAATATTGAAAATCAAACCCTTTTAAAAAAGAGAAATTCTTCTTCTCAAGCATTTATTTACTGTTTTTTCATGGGAGTGCTTTTTGGGCTACAGTAAAGTGTGCTGTGAAATAAAATGAGTAAATCTGTGAGATAATTCAAGACTCCAGAAATTCCATAAAACGAATATTTTGACTCCTAAATAGCTTGGTTCACTGAAGAAAAATGAAGCAGCATTTATGTAATCTCCTAAAAGGTATATGTTAAAAAACATGAATAGAAGATGCCCATTAAAAGTAGATAATGTCACTCGGTGATAAAAGACCACATGTTATCAATTACTCTTTGAATTTAATTCCAGAAATATTGATCTCTGCTATTGTGTTATAAAATGCAAATGTTATAATTCAGTTTTTTAGCAGAAAATGTTATACCCAAATTTATATCTCTAGTTTTTTTTGTTCTATACACAAAACATCTATTTTTTTCCTTTATATAGTTTAGCTGTTTTAAAAAACCAAATGTGGTATGAATCTGAAGTAGTTTATAAATTGTTTGAATCTCCAGCTCCCTGAGTTTATAAAACCATATTTTGCCTCAAAGAATGTGAGGTTAAGTAAGTAACTGAATCCTATGTTACAAAATTTCTTTTCTGCTTTTGTAGAAAATAAGGATATACCCTACTTATATAAGAGGAAGGTTATTTAAAAGGGAAGAGGAAAGGAAATAATAAATATTCCCTGGAAGATTATTTCAGAAGTATCAGATTTGAGTTGAGGGGAAGTATATAGCCAAGGGAAATCACTTTCCTTCAGTATTACATTTAGTTTCAGTAAGTTTAAAAATTATGAGATCTTTGCCTCGAAATTAATACACGTTAAATTTTTTTCTCTAGTTGACCTTGACCTCAATAACGTGGTTACCTCAGTTCATATTTCACCTTATTTATTCATAGGTCATATATTTCAGGTTCAAGTTTCCAATTTTTAACAGTTTTTAAGAATATCTATCCCTTTTCTAAGGTGCATATCCTTGACTTCGCTTAATCATCTTTCCTAATGAAAATGTTAATCCTTTTTAATTTATGAAGTGGGCAGATTGTAGCTAATATTTTCCTGCCTTCAAAGATTTCATATTAGCTAGTTATATATTAGCAAGGAGTATTGTATTAATAATAATGACCTCTAAGTATTGATTATATCTAGAAAAACAAACCTGGTGTATAAGTAGGGAATCAGAGGTGGTCTTAGAACCATATCATCTTGCCAGTGAAGGGTCTAGTAAGAAGATTTTTGTGATACTGTGAAAGTCAATTTTCCTTGGAATTGAAATAGAGACTGCCTCATGTAGTTTTCCTTACGAGTGAGTATTGTTACGAGTACATTGTTAGTGTCATGCTCTTTAAGGACAATTTGAGCAAAATGATGTCTAAATTGATATGAGATGTTTATAAGCAAGTGTTTTTTCAGGAGTTTTAGGAAATAGGATATTGAAACCTATGTTTCGTTTTCAAGGATTCAAGAATGTAAAACATATGATATATAAAAATTATATAAGATTCTGTTGTACCTTTGCTTTAATGAAGTATTTAGGTGTCAGTTATTAACATCGACTTCATGGTAATAAAATTATGTGGAAGCATTTACTCAAAGGGACTCCTAGTTGATGAAGGAAGGTATTAGTTCACCGGCAGTAAAATGTCCTGTCGTAACTGGTTTTTGTTTCTTTGTTTGTCAGGTGTTGGTGTCTGTTCAGTCCCTTATATTAGTCGCGGAGCCTTATTTTAATGAACCAGGATATGAACGGTCTAGAGGCACTCCCAGTGGCACACAGAGTTCTCGGGAATATGACGGAAACATTCGACAAGCAACGGTTAAGTGGGCAATGCTAGAACAAATCAGAAACCCTTCACCATGTTTTAAAGAAGTATGTTTAATAAAATTAATGAAATACTTTTTTAAAGACACTATATAATATAGTTTATTAGTATCATGCTTGCGTTTATACTTAGTGTATCTGTGCTGTATTTACTATTGTCTTTAATCATTAAAAATCAGTAGTAGTATAGTACAGATGGATTTTTTAAACCATTACTTCCTAAAAGACATCTGACTATGTTTTTGGACAGTTAGAGGTTAAGATATTTTTCTTGGAAAAGGAGATGGCAACCCATTCCTGTATTCTTGCCTGGGAAATCCCATGGGCAGAGAAGCCTGGTGGGCTACAGTCCATGGGGCGGCAAACAGTTGAATATGACTTAGCAGCTGACCAGCAGCGGCGGCGAGATAACTTTTCTAGTTATCTTGCAGATAGAAACTTTGCCCTTATACTAATATCTGTGAGTCAACATTGTAGAAAAAGATAGTTTATTTTCTTTAGGAAAAAGTTGGATTACTTTCTGAAACCTGTCTTAATACTGTGACATGCTTTTATTCTACCACATCCTGAAATGTGGCTCTTTTCCTGGGCTTAGTCATCTCTCTTTAGTCTGCCTAAAATATGATTATATTTTTCACGTGTCATATCAGATTACTTTATCATATCTTAACACTATAACTCTGTCATGAAACATTTTTGTTCTTAGATTGTACTAGAAACCACAATACTTTAGAGGAAAAATTGGCATATTTACCTGACAGAAAATTGTGATCTTTAATATCTTCAAAGATATTTAAAATTTTTAAAGATCCTGTAATATTTTTAAATTGATCGTTAATTTTGTTAAGCAAATATTGTGTTATTACTATGTAGCTATATATACGAAGTTAACAAGTGGCATCATTGAATCTATTGAAGGAGTGTAAAAAATGTTTCTCCTTCTATTGTTACTAAATGAATTTGCACTTTGACAAAGTTGCGTATTTTATTTTTGTAAAGGCTTGTATTCAAGGCTGTGGATAATTATTACTTTTCCTAATATTACAGGAAATACAAACATGCATTTCTTTATACTCATAAGCATAGTGTTCTGTCCCTTTTCAAACTTGGGTTACTTATATTAAGCAACTCATTTTGCAGCCAACATCTATTGCACTAAGGTACTCTGAACCCGAGGAAAAATGAAACTCAGTTCCTGCCCATGAGAAACTTAATGTTCCTCCTGTTTGTATCATCAACTAATTTCTCAGTGTCCTTAAGACTCAAATAATGTATCCAGATATATAAACCACTTGACAAGTCTACCAGAGTATATAATAACCACCTCAAACCTAAACACTGTAAAACTGCACTTTGATTCTTCCTTTCGTCTTTCAGTAAAAGCGCCATTTAAACGTAGCCACTTGTGGCTTCATTCTTTTACTCACATACTACATTCAGTCTATCCATTGAATCTTGTTCTGTGCTTATCGTGGCTCTTCATGTTAGGTTGTTTCTTACTCATTTTGTGTCCTTGTTTGCATCAAACTCAATAACTTACTGGTGTTTTACATCCATTCCCAGGCTTTCCTAATGACTTTTCTGTTGTAGGTGTTGTCTTTTCTTTAGGGGAGACAAGCTCATTGGGCAGTGTAGTAAGTAGCTCACCCACAATACAGAATAATAATTCCCAAATGACCTATTTTCTAGTTTAAATTTGTCAAAAACAGACTTACTACGTACACAGAAATTTTGCTCAGTTTTCCAAAAAGAGAAGTTTAAAAAAGTGAAATGTAAAGTATATTTATCACATGGAGATAAGCTTCATAAAATAAAATCTTGTTCATAAGTTAACCAGAAGACAAAATTAATAGTGCGTATTTTAGGGCTAGGTTCTGATTTTTATGCAAATACCAGTGATTTAGAATCTCTTTACCCATCCAGATGTTGTTTGAGTTCTCTTTGAAAGATAAAAATTGACAGTTTTTCTGTTTTCAGTACTTTTTCTCCTAGTTATTCATTTATTTACATTTACTTCTGATTCTGTTGTGTTCTAGATATCTTAACGTTCTCTGGATAAGATTAACTAATGAAATGTCTGAGTGGGATAGGACATTATTTTTTGCTCTAGAACCTGGCTGTTTCAACACACGTCATCTGATGCCATAATCCTGATTCTTCCACGTTATCAATAATAATGTACAGTTCACCACACTGAGTTCTCTGGAGACCAAAAAAAAAAAATTGCCATATCTTTTAAATTTTATTTCTTTGTAATGCCACATATGTTGTCTTTTAAATTCTGACTTGATCACCTTTTGTCCTCTGGCGTGGTTTACTCTTAAGGTTATACATAAACACTTTTACTTGAAAAGAGTGGAGATCATGGCCCAGTGTGAGGAGTGGATTGCTGACATCCAGCAGTACAGCAGTGACAAGCGGGTTGGCAGGACCATGTCTCACCATGCAGCAGCTCTCAAGGTGAGTAACCCTCCCTCACAGAAGCCTTGCTGGTGGCTTTAAAAGAAGAGGTATATGTTCCCTGACAGAACTATGACCCCTAGCAAGAAACAGTAAATGTATTAAGTTCAGAGGCTCCCCAAAAGTCTACAGAAAAGATGCATTCCTTTTGACAATGAATTGACAGTTCCTAAAATTAAAAGTGAGTATAGGAAGTGAGCCAGCAGAGCCCCATAGAGTTGTATGAAGATGATGGGGAGACGCTGTGCACTGTGTTCCTCTAGGCCTCTTCCTTTGCAGGATTTTGTTACTTGGAGTAGTGAGGGAGATTGTAGAGCCCCTGACAGCTGATGGGTGTGGTAGTTAGTGTCTGTGATACAAACCTGTTTGCAGGGAAGCGAGCTGTTGATTTCAACTTGGAGTGTTCACAGAATGGAAATGTAGAACGTGATGGTTTGGGAGTGAGTGGATTTTTTTTTTTTTGATGTGGGAATCATAGCTTCAACAGCCACTCTTTCTTCCCTGCCTTGGGATACCTGCTCGCCTCTGTTCCTTTTATCCTCCATTGATAACGGTTATCTCTACTGGCTCCTTTCCTTCTAACTTTAAAAGTATCTTCACTTAAAATGATTAGATGATGGTGATGATAAGGGATTATTAGTTTTTTATTGGTGAATTTTTTAAATATTCCTGTTTTTTCAGGTTAACACACAGAAATATTTATGAATGTAAAACCATGTGATATCTGAGGCTTGCTTCAAAATAAAATGAGAAAAGTGGTGGGAATATAGATGAAGGAAGACTAGCCATGAGTTGCTAAGTGTTGAAGTAGACTCATGGAAGTTCTTTTTTATATTCTGCCTACTTCTGTGTATATTTGAGATTTTCCATTTTATATAAAACCTTTAAAAAGAAAACTGTTTCTTAACATCTGCATCTTCCTAAGATAGTTTTCTCTTGCCCCATTTATAAAAATGTTTTTGCCTTTTTACTACCAAACTAGAGCTGTTAATACTTTTGCCTCTGTTTTTAAATGACCCTCTCACTAAAGAGCGTTTTGCAGTTGAATTTCCGTTCTGTGAAAGTTATCAACTCTGTGGTTGTCAAAGCCAGTGACCCTGGCTTCCTGTCTACAGCCCTCATCCCTGCTTCAGGCTTTTACAGATGTTGCTTTTCACCTGCTGTGCTGGCTCACTTCCATTCAGTTTTCATCTTAAATTTCGCTTCATGGAACCTGCCTTGACTTTTAAATTGGATGATTTCAGTATAATCTCTTGTAACACCATACCTACCTATTAAAAACACTCATAACACTGATCTAGTGTTTGTGTTTCCCCCTGTACTTTTCATCTGTGGACAGTCTTTCCACTTGTTTTTTCTAGTGCAAACTTTTAAAAGTTGTCTGCTCTTAGCTTTCTCAAAGTTATATTACTGGCATATTACTTGGATATCCTGTCTTTCTGACTTTCTGTATTTACTTAATTTTAAACACTTTCCTCTGTCTTAAAATCCTCAGATTACATTTATATCCCCCTTCATCTAGTACACCTATCTGTTCAGTGCTGGATCCTGTCAGTGCTGCCTTCATACAGAAATTTCTCTCCCCATTTTTCTCTTCAGTGCTCAGAGCTCAGTCTTCCTCTCCTTCATTCCCACCCTTACAGTTTTTTCTGTAGCACATAACCAGATCGATATCTTCCCAAGTGTGTTTAGATATGTCTTTCCCTGACACAAAAACTCAATGGCTAAATTCCAGCCAAAGCAACTTTGGCTTTGTTGCTTCAGTTGGTATCTTGCTTTTATCTCAGATTCTCATTGTCTTTTGTTTCTGTGTCATCCTGATTTAAAAATCTCTATTTCTGAATCAGCCTACATTTTCATCATCTGAGATATACTTTTGCTGCTGAATGCTAATTGAGAAAAGTATGCAGCTGTTCTGTTTAATTCCACAATAGAGGCATAGTATTCCCACCTTAACTGGGCCTCAATTGTCAATAATAATAATAATAATTGTCAATTTTGTTTTTTATTCTTTAGTTAATGTTTTCTCCTGTTGTTCACGGTAGAAGGGAAATTGGGGCTAGAAAAATTTTAAGTTGCCAGTATGTAAATATATTTTGAAGCCTTACAAATGGCTACAAATGTATAGTTGTTTTATCTTGCTTATTTATGTAAACTTCCAGCCAAAATGTAGGCTCTTTTAAGTCAGAGATCAGGTAATTGGTCCTCTGTATCCACAGGGGATTAGTTCCAAGATCCCCTGCAAATACCAAGATCCACAAATGCTCAAGTCCCTTAGAGAAAATGGCATTGTATAGTCGGTCTCTATCCAGCTGTATCTTCCTTATTTTACTCCTTGCTTTTTACATTATTACTGCTGAACACAGTGCCTTGTTCTAGGAATGCTGGTTAATTTTCAGCATCAGCTATTGACATGCCTAATTTTCAAAGTCCTTAGTGTGAGATTTGAGATCCTTTGTCTCTCACTAGAAAGTTATAAATTAAAGCTTAATGTTTGTAAACAACCAACCACTCTCTATTAACATCTCTATATCCTTCCATAAATGGCAGTATAGGTAATACACAGTTAGGTACTCTCTCTAGATCTTCTTTTTTCATTTGTTTACATTTTCAAAAATTCTGATGATGAAGTTATTTCTAAGGTGTATTCCAAGCATGACATGAGATAATGAGTATGAAACATTTCAAGTGTTCTGTATAAGGCCTAGTACCTGAGAAATGCTGTTTTCATTCTTTAAAATAGCAGTGGGTTTATTTTAATTTATGGACTGCTTGTCTCAAAAATATTTAAGGCAGAGGCAGCGTGTATCACAAGTCAAGATATTCTCTTTAACTTGAAACTATATATTGCAAATGACTGGTGTCCTCTAAGCCATTAATAATGCAGTTTCTGTTACAGAGGTCGGGGCATTGGTAGAGTCTGTGGTCATGCTACTCAGGTACTTAGGGCTTATCAGCAACATCAGATATTTTGAGATAGAGATTTGTGCCAGTTTTGTTCACTTGCCTGTTAGAGTAGCTAGCTTAAGGAAGATCCACAATAAATATTGGTAGACCCAATTCTTTGGATTAGTTTTAAACTCATTGCCTCCCTTCAGTGATGTTGTGCTAGTCCTAGTATTTGGAATTCTAACATCACTCCTTCTCCCCTGCACAGCGTCACACTGCTCAGCTCCGAGAAGAGCTGCTCAAACTTCCCTGTCCTGAAGGCTTGGACCCTGACGCCGATGATTCCTCGGAGATGTGCAGTGCCACAGCTGGTGCTGAGGAGACTCTAATGCATGATCAGGTCAAACCTAGCAGCAGTAAAGAACTCCCCAGTGACTTCAAATTATGAGCTGCGTTGACGTGGACATCATAGACACAAAGGCTTTGAAGCACAAGCCAAATATGTCAATATTTGTATGTAAGAAACTAATTATGTAATAGGTAATGAAACTGAAACTATACTACACCCTTAAGGAGATCCAGTTTAATTCAAGGTGATCTTTTATTTACCTGTACAAGAGTGTAAACTTTTGTGTGCTTTTATTTTTCAATTGTGAGAACCACTGATTGGTATGTTCAACAAATTTGTGTATACAAAGAAATGGAGAAATCACTGATTATATAAGGGAAACTACCTTAGGAAAGAATGTTTACTGAATGTTTGTTTTCTTTTTTTTACTGTAGAGTGAAGGGTTGTTAACAAAGAATATATATTGGTCATTCTTACAACTACTATTTAAAGTCAGCAACTTTTCACTGAATTTGATAGATTTTATGTTTGACCATATCTTCATGCTCATATTTGATTTCTGAAGACCTCCTCCATACACTTCAATAAAAGTTAAATGGACATACTCCCTCTTTTTTGATTTACTGGTACATTTTTTAAATGATAAATCTGCCATAAAATGCATTATAGCTGAAGACTTGCACTTGTATGGATGAATTTATTACATTCAACGTATTTAATTTTATGCTTTCTAAAATTCTAAGATGCAGAAAAATAAATGAACATGATTTTATTCTATGCCAATATTTGGGCCTGTGAATGTATCTGTTATTTGAATTTAAGTCTATGAAAAAGAATGGTCAATTTGAAAAGTCACTCTAAACTGAATTTTCCTTAAAGGGCTCCTGTCTTCCTGGACTGTCTGGTTTTATTACTAACGTCACATGTATGTATTAAACACTGAGGCTCTGTAGAGCAGAGAGGATGGACCTCTCTGGTGCTGTACTTGCCATATAGGCTCATTTTCATGCAAATTCTTCCTAGAGCCAAATAAATAAAGACTTAGGTGTATTAGTATGTCTTGTTTCTAAAACAGTTTGCCATGGTGTGAAATGCTGTTTCTACAAGGAATTGGACACTTTCAAGAACTACTCATGGGAAAGGAAAGGATATATATATATATGTTTTAGACCAGTTATCACAAAGGAAAACCTAAAATGATTCTTGACAGTGTCTATACAAAATAAACTGGCCTGTGAAAACCCTGAATCTGGAGCTGACCAGGAGGAGAAGCTGTATCCTGAACAGTGAGTTCATCTGTGAAGGAACAGGAAAAGTAGGGATCGTGATACTCTCGCAACAAGCTCTAGAGCTCCGTAAAGTGAACGAAGTGTGTGACCAGGAAATCAGAGTTTCCAAAATACCTAACTTGAGGTCTAGTGAGTTACACCAAGCATGACAGAATCGAGTTAGTTTATGAGAAAGAAGAGTCATCAAGTTAGTTTACGAGAAAGAAGAGTCATTTAAATGTTACCTGCAGACATGCTAGCTTATATCTCAGAATAAAGTTATCAGCGACAAGTGATAAAAGGACAGTCATCAGTCCTCTACAGTTTTTTTTTTTTGGTCTGTACGGTCCTGTCAGGGATAGACAATAAAAGCTTCTATCCAAGTATTTGTTTACCTCCAATTTTGGAATTTATTTTTGATCATTAAAATAAGTAAATAAGTGAAAGTTGCTCAGTTGTGTCCGACTCTTTGCAGCCCCATGGATTATAGCCTACCAAGCTCCTCTCCATGGAATTCTCCAGGCAAGAATACTGAGCGGGTAGCCATTCCCTTCTCCAGGGGATCTTCCCAACCCAGGGATTGAACCCACGTCTCCCACATCACGGGTGAATTCTTTACCAGCTGAGCCACAAGGAAAGCCCAATCAAGTAGGGTCATTTTCCCCATTTCACTCCATTAGTCCTCAGAAAGCTTTATAAAAGCAAACAGTGTCAGTACTATAAGTTCCAATTCATGTTTTTGTAAAAACCAAGGCCTAACATCTGAATTTGAGACTTTAGTCTATTTTGGTTCCATCTGGAGTCTAGACTTTCTGCCAACAAACGTTTGAGCATTCACTTTGTAGGTTCCTGCACTTGAGGATTGAATGACAAACGTGAAAACCATGTCAATGAAGAATGGTAAGTTCTCTGATACTCTTATTGACAGGATACTATTAGGAGCGCAGAGGAGGGACACTTAACCTCAGACAAAATGTTAATGATATGATCATGAGTGCTTCCTAAAAAAGATACCCTAAGTCTTAAAGAATGAGGATAAATAAGTTAGCCAGGCATAAGTTATTCCAGACACAAGGGAGCAAAAGGAGATGTTGAGTTAATGGCAGCATGTTCGATGCTATTGGATTTTAAGAGGCAAAGTTGGGATTGTTAAATGGATGGTCTTGGGCTGTGGTGTGGGGAAGCTAGGAGGGATTGGGTCACAGAAGAACTTGTTTGTCCTGTTTAGGAGCTATGACATCCCGTTGGTGATGGAGGGCTGTCCGGTAACCTTAATTAGAGGAGCGGCCGGGTCGGATCATGTTTCAAGAAGATCATTCTGCCAGCTCTTGGGTGGCAGGGAAGTCAGTTGAGAGCCCACAGTAGAGTCCAAGTGGTAGTCATCGAGGACAGTGAAGGGATGGAGAGAAAGCAACAAGTGACAGAACTGGGGGAAACAGATATTTTTGGTATGAGAATACCTTCAGGATGTTTTCAGGCTGAAGAGAAGGGTAAATGGGGAGGCCTTGGAGAAGGCTGGGGCAGATGCCAGCAGACACAGGGTGGCCTTGGTCCAAGAGCATGTGCAGAAGTCAGTAAAGCCAACTGGTCAGTTCCTAAAGCTATTAACTCATGAAGTTGTGATCTTGAGAAATAAAAAAAAAAACTGCTTAAGATAACATTCTAGCATTAAGATCAGCATCTCTGAAATCAAACGTAGAAGGTAGTGTAAACATTTTTTCTTTGATGTCCTATAATTGGATTTGTTTAGAGTAAGATGGATGAGGTGAAACGTTTTAGTCATTGTGTCCACCTGTGGTGAAGGGTGGTTCCCCTTCTTTCCATTGGAGACCAGTACTTTGTAAAACACAGTGAAGATGTTGCAGCATCGAACCACTGCTTATTCACTTTCTGTACTTAGCCTGCTGCCAGTGGCCACAGTCTGTGGGCTGTGACTTGAGCAGCCCTGTGCTGAATAATTCATATGACAGGTGGCCCCTCGTCAGGCATTGCTAACTGCTTATTTATTCCTTAAACCAAAGCTAGTTATTTGGTAGACAGATTTCTACAGTTGCTTTTTTTTTTTACCATATTAATAGTTTTCCACAATTTAATGCAGAGTTAATAGGCTGGTATGTCCATGAGACTGGTTAGACCGGAAGATTCCAAGATAGAAACAGACAGGCCTGCTGAATCAGCCTAGAGGTGGGAACAGACCAAGTTGCAGACCTTGGTGGAGCTGTGTACTCGGCTGAAGCGGCAGCCAGGAGCTACCGCACCAAAGATGGTCAGGACATGGCCAGGCCTCAGGTCCATTTGGTGTGGTTCCAGTAATAGTGATAGTCATACTCCAGTGAGTGGAAAATACTTTAAGATACAAAACCTGAGATTAAACACTTAATTTTCTGGTATCTTCCCTTATATTCTTATTTTCTGTACTTTTCTATATAATTGGTATATTGTATGTTCAATTTTATCACCTTTTTAACACATTACATACTTTTTATCAAAATTAATGGCTTCATAATATGGATGTACTTAGCTTCTTACTGTTAGACATTCAGGTTATTTCCGTTTTGCTAATTATAAATAATGCTCTAATGAACATAGTCTATATCTTTTATTTCCTTATGATAAAGCCTAGAATTACCAGGTCAAAAGGTTTGATATACAATGACTTACTGCTTTCCAGAGAGGTTGTATTGATTCACACTTCTAGCTTCAGTTAATGTTCCCATTCGCTGGCCAGCGTAGGTGATTATAGTTTTTTAATCAGAATATTTACCTATCTTCATTAAACATGCTTTAGTCTGCCTTTTTTTCAACATTGTTTATGTTTATTAGCCATTTGCATTTCTGCTTTGTCAATGATCAGTTTATACCTTTTCCCCATTTTGTTATCTATTGTCTTTGGATATTTTAATATAAATGAGCTACTTGTGTGATAGAATGTTAATTTTTATCATATTTGTCTATATTTTTTCCAGATGGCCCTTTAACTTAATTTTTCTCATCGAAGTTTTAAATTATCATGAAATCATCTATTGATCTCTTCCTTTGTGATTTTAATTGCTTTTTACTCTTTTTTTAAGAGCTCCTCTCTGCAAAGACAAAAGAATCATATATTTTCTAACTGGGATTGATTCCAGTGTTGGTATAAGCCTGGCTGGACATAAATTAGAATGAGCTTAAAAGCTCCCTGCTTCCCACCATAGGAGTCCAGCAGGGTGGTAAGAGTGTAGGGGCCACATGCTTGAGTTTTAAGGTGTACACCAGTTTGAAAGGAAGCTTTTTCCTCTTTTCCTTGCTCTCAGCTTCCTACCTTCTGCTTCTTCAAACTAAAGGGCTGTGCTGAGCCCTCTGAACTTATGCATTTCTTGGACAGAAGAGGCACCCTCTGGCCTTCTTCCCTTAGCCCCTGGATGTGATCCCATGGGCTTCACCAAAAAATGAGTTTTCTTTGCTTTCACCTATATGTGTCCCTTGGAGAAGGCAATGGCACCCCACTCCAGTACTCCTGCCTGGAAAATCCCATGGATGGAGGAGCCTGGTAGGCTGCAGTCCATGGGGTCGCTAAGAGTCAGACACAACTGAGTAACTTCACTTTCACTTTTCACTTTCATGCATTGGAGAAGGAAATGGCAACCCACTCCAGTACTCCTGCCTGGAAAATCCCATGGATGGAGGAGCCTGGTAGGCTGCAGTCCATGGGGTCGCTAAGAGTCAGACACAACTG
>NW_011495064.1:15940326-15957753 GCF_000754665.1 Bison bison bison
GTCACACAGAGTCGGACACAACTGAAGCGACTTAGCAGCAGCAGCAGCAGCAGCATACGTGTCCCTCCTCAGGTTACACCAGCTGTGTTTTCCAGTGCAGGAAGAGCTTGTGTCAGGCCGCCATTTTGATGGTGAGTTAGTTTGACTCACCTGGTGCTTCTCCAGGGAGGGAATGCCTAACCCAGGGGTGTCAGCTGCAGGCTGCCCTGGGCCACTAGAAAGCCCAGGTCCTGGGATTACACCTCTGCCTGCTGGGGTTCCTAGGAGAGTGATTTTGATCCTCTTCACCTCCCTGGCCTCTTCTCTTTTCCAAGGGATAGGTCACAAGGATAGGTACCAGTCTCCCTCAAACTCGCCACCCCCACTCCCCTTCTGTTCCTTGTTACTGCTTTTCTCTAACCTTTCCATGGGTTTTGTTCTTTGGTTTATCTCTTTCTCTGTTTACCTCGCAGTCTGCAAAATTGGCAAACAGCCCCAGAGCACCTCCCATTTCCCTGGAGTCATTTTCATTATTTATGGGGACAAGCTGGAGCTCCTTTATCATGTTGGTGCCCTTTTTCTTTCTTCTTGTTACCTTAGCTCTAACTGTATAAGGTTTTTTGACCAGTTGGCTCCTGTAATTTCTCTGAAGCAAAGAGCCTAAGCATTGGCTACTGAATTAAAGGATATGCTCTTTCTGGCAGTGGTTCTTCAGTATGTGCTGTGTTATTGAGATAATGCCCCTAAAGCACAGATTTAACATTTTCAATATTGGTACAAAAATGAAGATTTATAATTTTCTAGGAATAATCAAACTGGACTCTAATGTGCTGATAATCTTCCTGTGTTTGTCCTATATTATCTATAGAGATTTATCTATAGTCTTGGTATTCTAATATCTAAATCAGCTATAGTCTGATCCTCCATAAGAGCTACAGTACATTCTGTCTGGGAGCAAATCCTGAAATTGTAGGTGTCGTGTCCCATAGAATAAAGAAATAATTCTAATAATGATTCCAAAAAATCAGTCATAGCTTAGGACATAGGCTTATTAGAGATTCTTACTACTTGAATGCTGCTCTTAAACCAATGTGAAAGTTCATTTCCCTTCAAGCTCTTTATACCCTCAAAAACACTTTATCTTTTATTATCTTTTCCCCCCACACACTGACATCCTCTTTTTTTCTTAAAAATAGTGAACTTGCTTTCCTTTTTGCTTTTCAGCTAACTTTAAAGTTGTTCACTACAAGATTTTATATTCTACAGTCGGGAATGAGGTAGATAAGGTGGCATTATATCAACAAGAATTATTGTCCCATTATTACAGACAATTCGCCCTGGGAGTTAGAGGAAGGACACAATATTGTTTGGTGATGATATCTCTTGAAGTGGTGTCATTGGGCTGATTTTGGACACTTTTTTTTTTTTTAAGGCAATGTGGATGAGTGTTTCTTTGAAAGGGCCTTCTGCTTGTAATATGTTCCATTATCTTTATATGTAGACTCACAAGTCTTAAAGAAGAAAGCCTCATTTTATTCTTTTATACAGAGAGACAAATTATATGTATTTCTCCCTTGTTTACTTTCTGTCTGGAAGTTAATAACTATACATTGAATTTTTTTTAACTGGCAATTTCATGTATTATTATTTTTTTTCATGTATTATTTCTGATTGAATTCAATAATTCATGCTTGAGCCCATTTGTAAAAGAGGATATTAGGCTCCCTTTATCTTGGGTCTACTGTAGGATATTGGCCGAAACTTTCTTAAAGTCTTTTTAAAATCTTATTTTTTAAAAATCTTTACTTATTTCATGATTTTGAATCTTTAGGTTAATCCAACCTTAACAAAAAGACTTTGAACTTACTTTATGTAGTATATTTTTTATTTTTAAATTTTACATAGAAGCTTTATTTAAATCTTTTTTTTAAATCCCATTATTCATAAACTTTTTTTTTTTTCCCATCTTAGAGGAGTCTAACAGTTAATTGAATCAATTGGTACAGGTCCAGCGTTATAACCTGCTTTAAATATCTTATTCCTTTATCTGTTTTCTTGAAGTTGGTGAAAATCCTTAATTATAGCCCTCTACTTGATTCTTGAGGGTAGTTTTAACTATTATACAAATGTGACTTCATGTCCTAGCCATTTTCCGATGTAATTGCTTTTTTGTTTGACTGGTTTTTGTTTGTTTTTACCTTTTTTTTGGTATTACACAAAAGTAAATTATTTACATTGGGAAAAGAGACCCTAATCAATGAATAAGAAAATGCAGAAAAATAAAATAATTAATTGACAAAAGTCTTTATAATAATTTTTCCTTACATGTTTTGACTGAAATTAAGTTTTTTTTTCTTGGCTGTAATCTTTTGATTACCTCTTCATAGAACCATAATTTTTGTAATATTTCCTAAGACTGAATAGGGAGAGAATTCATTATTCCTGCATGGTTGAACAAAGTCTTTTTTATTATTAATGGTAGGAATGCATAATCTTCTCCCATGGACATATACACTATTCATAGTATCCCAACAGGTTTGTGGCCCACCAGCACATAACTTTTGTATTCTGTGGTTCCCATCAAAAAAGAGGGGTGAGAGGTGGGAAGGGGGTTCAAGAGGGAGGGAAGATATGTATACCTATGGCTGATTCATGTTGATGTATGGCAGAAACCAACACAACATTGTAAAGAAATTATCCTCCAATTTAAAATAAATCATTAAAAAAAATTATGATGGATTTATAGTGATACCCATTCTCAGTGTGAAAATCAAGTATATTCCTGATAGGAGTGGATTTCCGTTTTGGCCAGGAATTGATGAGGATTGAATCTTCTCAATTTTACGTTAGTCTGATTACTGGAAGAATTTTACATAGCTTCTGGTTGTGTGCACTTCAAATCTTGTTTTTCTTCCATTATCCACCTACTTCTGGTGTTGAGCAGCACAGAACTCATTCATTCATTTCATTCTAAGATTGCCAGCCTTCATTTTTTCACAGTAGGTCAGTACCGAGGCTGTAGGAATATTCTTGGAAGCCATTCCTACACTGAAGTGGTTAGCAATAGCCACAGAAATGACTGCATACTCTATAAATCTATCTCACTAAACCAAAGTTAAACACATCCCCATCTCAGTTTCCTGGATTCCCCAGATTCCCACAGCCACTCTAGAACTACCTGCTTAGAGAGGAAGTGTATCTGAGTGAAAGATTGAAGCTAACTAATTGACATGACAGTGTCTTCCTTTTTTGACTGCAGCTTGTGGGATCTTAGTTCCCTAAACAAGGATTGAACCCATGCTGCCTAAAATGGAAGTGCTGAGTCCTAATCTCAACCACCAAGGAAATACTGAAGGTAACATTTTTTTTTAAGTTGTATTAAGATATATTTCACATACCATATAGTTTACCCATTTGAGGTATACAATTCAGTGGTTTTTAGTATATTCACACGTGCAACCATCACCACAGTTAATTTTAGAACATTTTCATCATCTCAAGAAGAAACCCCGTATCTTTTAGCCATCACTGTCCTCTCTCGACCTGTTCCCTCACCAGCCCTAAGCAATCATTAAGCTACTTTTTTATTACTTTTGCAGATGTTATGCAGTCTGAGGATCAGGTTGTTAGGACTACATTGTTAGGACCCTACCCAGAGCCTTGAGAGGGGCCATAAACCTTAAGCTGCATTAGCTTTGTGGTTTATCTGCCTCTGTACCTTTATTCTACCAAAATCTGTATATGTGGTTCCCTGTTGTTCACAGAGTTGATTGGATCTACTAGAGTATGTGAATTTTTTGTGAAAACTGGGGATAAGGAGGAGTTCATTTGGAAAATTAAGTAAAGCTGAGTAAAGCAAAAGAGTAACCCAAGGAGTTGGGAATGTTACGAAGTCTGTTAGACTGTCTTGGAGTTTAAATTGTTTTGTTTTGTCTTTTGGGAGGCCTCACTTTTTCAATAAAAGAAACCAGTGTTGTCTATGTGCTGTTCTGTCTCCTAATTTTTTTCCAGAATGCCTCTTAAGCATATTAATTGATTCTTCATGACATATCAAAAGCTCCCCATGATGCCATTGTTATTCCAAGTTTTAAAAGATTAAATTAAAAAAAGTTCTTCCGTTTATCAAAGAAAATTCAAGAGTTAGGATTGTGGTACAGCACTATGTAAGAGGCAGAAATTCTTCCAGGAAGAAGTTCAGGCTCTGACGTAGACAAACCTTTGACCACTGAGAAGAAAGCAGCGCGGTTGGTTGGTGACTGTCTCAAGGTTTCCTTTGTCAGAACATCAGTCACTTTGAATGAGGGCCCACCCTCATTACCTTATTTTACTTTAATTCTTTAGAGACCTTGTCCCCAGATAGAATCACATTTTGAGGGGCTTCTCACTGCGGGTAAGACTTCAACATAGGAATTTGGAAGGCCTACCACAATTCAGTCATAACATATAGTGAGGGGTTGATGTAAATAATAAACAGTTTACAGTAGGAATAGGAAGGAGTTTTATTTGAGCCAAACTGAGGACTATTGCTTGGGATACACAGATTCAAGAAGCACGTGAATTGTGTTGACTACAAAATGGGGAGACTTACACAGGCAAAAATCGAAATGTTGCCTAAGTTGTTAAATATTAGGATCGGAGCTGGCAAGAATGGTGCAAGGACTGATTGGGGTCCAAAATGATTGCATATTTACAAGGGGGAACTTACGGCCATATGATTGCATCTGGTAGCTGCTTCTGATCATTTTTTGAAAGTGGCTGGTTTGATGCAGTCAGAACATTCAGATTCGTAGTTGATGTAGGAACATGTCTGAAACCACACCCACAATGGCCACCTGGCTTTGCTTTGAATGCCTGAACCACAGTCAACTCCTTTTTTATTTTTGTTGTTCAGCTGCTAAGTCGTGTCGGCCTCTTTGCAGCCCTACAGACTACAGCACACCAGGCAGGCTTCCCTGTTCTTATGTCCTGGAGTTTGCCCAAGTTTGTGGCCATTAAGTCGGTGATGCTATCTAACCATTTCATTGTCTGCCGGCCCCGTCTCATTTGCCTTCAACCTTTCCCAGCATCATTGTCTTCTCCAACGGGTTGACGCTTCACATGTGGTGGCCAAAGTATTGGAACTTCAGCTTCAGCATCAGTCCTTCCAATGAATATTCAGGGTTGATTTTGATTTTCAAGTGATCTTAACTATGTCATCAGAGGGAAAGTCGTGCTGGCCAGGCACAGTCTCTCCCAGCAGAGCGGAGTGTTGATCTTAATGGGTTTGTGGCAGTGTGGAGTTCAGGGTCTGGGAGACTTTCTGAGGAATCAGGAATTGATGTCTTCTGAGGTATGACTACCTAGTTGGTACTCTTGTTGGTTAGTTGGTGCTCAGAGGTGTGTTTATTTGAGTGAATCCATCCCTGACAGGAGGACTTTCAGAAGCAAGAGGCTAACACTGATTGGATGGCTACAAAGGTCTATTCTGTGAAACAAATTTTCATTAATTGAGTAAATAGGTTTAGTGATGGGCAGAACGGCCATTCTTTCCCTAAGTTTTTGGGGATGTTATTCTCAAAAGTGGCTCTCGTATGTCCCAATTTTCTCCTAAAGTGGCCAAATATCTTAGTTCTAAAGGAATTTGTGTCACTTTCTAGCTGATTGACAGATTTACACTCTGAATCCAAGTCAGTGATATTTTGTTGAGGAACAGAGGTTGGAGTCATCCTGGTTCCTCAGATCACTAGTCATGTGGCCTCAGACAAGCCACATGACTTCTCTGAAACTCGGTTTCTTCGTCTGTAAGGAAACAATAACTGTCTCTCTGTGTTGTTAGAAGTATCAACAACATAACTTAAGGAAACTGCCTAGCACACTATGTGTGGTACACACCAGTTCATGGTTCTTATCCCTGGCTTATTAGACTCACCTGGAGACCTTTAAAAACTCCTGAGAATAGGAGTCTCCCCACTTGCCAGAGCTTCTGATTTAATTAGGGTCAATTCCAAATAGGTGATTCCAAAAGTCCCAAGGTGGTTCTGAGGCCAGCCTGATTCAAGAAGCATTAGTGACAGCTCCCAAGAGGGGTGATGCTCTCTCAACCCACTCTCTTCTGTTTCCATTAGTTTCCCCCTGAACTTGATGCCCTTCCCAATTTTTCTCCCATAAGCCTGAGAAGAAATAGCCCTCCCTATGCCATATGTGTACAACTTTTGATAGGATGTCTGTGGCTCTGATATATCTCTAAAGTGATATATATTTTTTTGTTTAAGGGAAAACTGGTATATAACATTATATGTCTCAGGTGTACAGTATTTAATTCGACATCTGTATACTCTGCCAAGTGATCACCCCCCAAAGTCATTACCATCTGTCACCATGCAGTTGAACCCTTCCCCCCACCCCTTAACCTCTTTCCCCTCTGGTAAACACCAATCAGTTCTCTGCATCTATGAGTTTGTTTTTCTTGTGTTTATTTTTTTGTTTAGATTCTGCATATGAGTGAAATCTTATATTTGTTTTTCTCTGTCTGCCTTCACTTAGTATAATATCCTCAAGTTCCATCCATGTTGCCACAAATGGGAAGATTTCCCTTTTTTTAAATATTCAAGTGGTATGCTAATTATATATATATATTTATATATACATCACATCTTGTTTATCCATTCATCCATTTGATGGACACTTGTTTCTGTATTTTGGGGATTATAAATAATGCTGCAGTGAACATAGGGGGTCTATATATCTTTTCAAATTAATGTTTTAGTGTTTCTTGGATAAATACCCAGAATGAAATATCTGAATCATATGGTAGTCCTATTTTCAATTTTTCGGGAATCTCCCCGTTCTTTTCCATAGTGGCCGCACCAATTCACATTCCCACCAATAGTGCACAAGGGTTTCCTCTTCGTCACATCCTCTATAATACTTGCTATTTCTTGTCTTCTTGGTAATAGCCATTTCAAGAGGTATGGGTTGATATCTCATTATCATTTTGATTTGCAGTTCCCTGATGATTAGTGATACTGAACATGTTTTCATGTGCCAGTTGGCCATGTGTATGTCTTCTTTGCAAAAAGCTGTATTCAGAACCTCTGCCTATTTTTTTTAAATTGGTTTGCTTTTTGTTGTTGAGTTGTATGAGTCTTTATACATTTTGCATATTAATCCTTTGTCAAGTATATGGTTTGTAAATATGTTTTCCCATCCAGTAGGTTGCCTCTTCATTTTGATGATGGTTTCCTTCATTGTGTGTAAGCTTTCTAGTTTGATGTAATCCTATTTATTTATTGTTGCATTTGTTTCTTTTGCTTTTGGAGTCAGAACCACAAAACATTGCTAAGACCAATGTCAGTGGTGGTAGTGGTGGTTTAGTCACTAAGTGGTGTCCGACTCTTGTGACCCCATGGACTGTAGCCTGCCAGAGTCCTCTGTCCATGGGTTTCTCCAGGCAAGAATATAGGAGTGGGTTGCCATTTCCTTCTCCAGGGCATCTTCCCAATGCAGGAATCAAACCCAGGTCTCCTGCATTGTAGGCAGATTCTTTACCAACTGAGCTAGGAGGGAAACGATGTCAGTCGATTTACCGCTTTTACTTTCTCCCAGGAATTTTACAGTTTCAGGTCTTAAATTCAAGCCTTTAAGCCATTTTGAGTCAATTTTTGTGTGTGGTGTAAGATAGTGGTCTACTTTCATTGTTTTGTACGTGGCTGTGCATTTTCCCCAACACCATTTATCCTCTCTATTGTATCTTCTTGGCTCCTCTGTTGTGAATTAACTGTCTGTATACATGGGTTTATTTCTTGGTTCTCAGTTCTGTTCCATTAATCTGTGTGTTTTTTTATGTAAAGTGGCTATCTTTTTTTTGTATGTGAAGTGATTACCATTTTAATACATGAAAGTACATGTTACATTGATCACATGGATAAGAGAAGTGTCTTCAGATCCAAAACTGGAATTCAGAAGACAGGGAGACTGGAAGGTACCTTGTTCCAAACTGTAAAAGGACAATCACACTGAAGTCTGCCTATAACATTTGCAGGGTTGTGAAATACATTCTATAATACTTCTTTGAGAAATACATCTTCAGAGCAAAAATATGTGTTAAACTATATGTTTATATAAGTGTAGCAGCAGCAGCAGTCATCAGAATAATTAATTAAAATAACTTAGTGGGCATTGGAAAGGCTAGTAATGTTTGGAGAGGGCTTCCAAGGTGGCACTGGTGGTAAAGAACCCACCTGCCAATGCAAGAGACATAGAGACGAAGGTTTGATCCTTGGGTCACGAAGATCCCCTGAAGGAGGGCATGGGAACCCACTCCAGTATTCTTGCCTGGCGAACACTATGGACAGAGGGACCTGGTAGGCTACAGTCCATAGTGTTGCAAAGAGTTGGACACAATTGAAGCAACTTAGCAGGCATGTGATGTTTGGATAAGTAATGAAATAAAGATATACATAATTAACATTACATGTTTATTCCATAAAATATATTTGTCTTGCCTTTACTTCTATAAAATCATCAATTATGTTTTAATATTTGTATTAGTTCCTGAAGATGCTCTAGAAAATTACCACAAACTTGGTAGCTTAAAGCAACAGATGACTGGGGACTTTTCTGGTGGTCCAGTGGTTAAGAATCCACCTTGTAATGCAGGGACACAGTTTTGATCCCTGGTTGGGGAACTAAGATCCCATGTGCTCTGGGGAAAGATCCCACAGTGGAAGACCTGATGCAGACAAAATAAATAAATACATATTTTTTTTTAAAAGCAACACATATATTCACTCACAGTTCTTAAGACCGTAAGTCCAAAATCAAGGTGTCAGCAGGACTACTGTCTCTTTAAAGGCTCTAGGTGAGAATCCATTCTTTGTCTTTTCCAGTTTCTGGTGACTGCCAGCATTTGTTGGCTTGTGTATGCATTACTCCAACCTCTGCCTCCATCTTCACATATTGTTCTTGTGTGTGTGTTTGTGTGTGTGTGTGTGTGTGTGTAAAATCTCCCTCTGCCTTTCTCTTATAAGGACACTTACAAGTGCCATCTCTTAGGACAGGACTTTGAACCCATCAGGTTCATTTTAAAATCCTTTTTCCAAATCAGGTAACAGGGATTAAGACTTGATATCTTTGGGGCAACTAGTCAGCCCACTATAGTTATCGAAGATTTCCTGCTTCTATTAACACTGACTAAAGGATTATAAAAATATTTTTTTATTTGAAGTATATAAAGTTTAAATGCATTGTTGGCCAGAAACAAATAGACTGCCAAATAGTGTTTCCAGCAAAGATAGGTTTATTCAGGATCATCAGAGAATTGCATTTTGGTACCCACAACCATGGCAAGTCATGTGTAAGTTCTCCTTTCTGATCTCCGATCTCTATTTAATTGAAATATATATTTGTTACTTTTTTACATTTCCTTCTGTTGATCAGGATCTTTCTCTGAAAGTCTCCCTAATCAACAGTCAGGTTTTTTAGTTTCAGTGGGTTTTTGTTCCTCTATGACAAGAAGGAGCTTTCTGGGGTGTAGAGCCTCAAGTCAGAGGGAAAGTAAACAGATTGGACCTTCCTCTAGTTGCAGGGAGCATGGGCTTCTCTCTAGCTGTAGTGCGTGGGCGTCTCTTTCTGGGGGCTTCTCTTGTTGTCAAGCAGGGCCTCTAGGGAATGGGAGTCCAGTAGCATGGGCTTAGTTACTCCATGCCATGTGGAATCTTCCCAGACCAAGGATCATACCCGTGTCCCCCTGCATTGGCAGTCAGTTTCTTAACCACTTGATCACCAGTTAAGTCCAGACAGAGTTCTCATATGGAATTCACTGGACTCCTCTTTGTTGGGTCTCTAATTCCCTGAAATGGTACCTCAGTGTTGGTAGTAAGGGCCCACGTGCTTTGGCAGGACCGACTAAGGCTTTCATCAGGTAGTCTGGAGGGTTCTGACCTAAAGAGAAATCAAAGCTGCAGTCTTTCCAATTATACAGCAGCTGGGCGAGACCGAAACTGTGATCTCTTCCACTGGCCTCCTGGCCGGAGAAGGCGATGGCACCCCACTCCAGTACTCTTGCCTGGAAAATCCCATGGATGGAGGAGCCTGGTAGGCTGCAGTCCATGGGGTCGCGAAGAGTCGGACACGACTGAGCGACTTCCCTTTCACTTTTCACTTTCATGCATTGGAGAAGGAAATGGCAACCCACTCCAGTGCTCTTGCCTGGAGAATTCCAGGGACGGGGGAGCCTGGTGGGCTGCCGTCTACGGAGTCACAGAGTCGCACACGACTAAAGTGACTTAGCAACCGGCCTCCTGGGTGGGTGGTGCAGGATGACTCCACGCCCTCCACTCCTTCCACAGCTCAAGGTTACGCCTCTGGGGTCGGGACTGAGGGAACCAAGGTCCCTCTCCCAAGTCCCGTCCCTTTTCCCCAGCTTGGGGCGGGGCATCCTCACTGGGCATGCTCGGTACTAAGGGCTCGTGTTGGTCTCCTAGGCGGAAGCAGGTTCAGCGAGTATGCGTGTTTTTCCCAGGGTTCTCCGCGCTGCTGTTATGGCCGCCTCCTTGTTCCGCTATTTGCACATGGTGGTCTAGGCTTCGTGTTTACACGACCTGTCGCCACTAGTCGTCGGCCTCTTGGTCGCTTTTACTTGTACTTTCTTCTTTTTGACTCCTGTGTGACCTTCGTAGGAATCTTTTGGCTGCAGCTATGTCCGGGGTGATGTGGACCCCGGAGCTGGCAGTGCTGAGGGGCTTCCCTACTCAGGCTGAGCGGCAGCAGTGGAAGCAGGAGGGAGTCGCCAGTTTGGGTGAGAGGGGTGAACGTGCCAGGAGGGACTTACGCCGCCGTGAGGACTGTGGGGAGAAGAGGTGGCTGGGTTTTCATCTCTCCTGTATTTTTTTCCTACCCAAATCTACCTGATTTCTTAAGGCTTCAGGTTGTTGCATCCTTGACCTGGTGGGCGTGGTCTTCGGGTTCCATACTTGTCTTCACCCTAAATTTTTCCCCGTCCAGGGGTTCTTTACCGTCTGAGCTACCAGGGAAGCCCTCAGTAATAATGTCAATTATTTTTATAATCTCTTAACACTTATTCAGTCACTTAATCCTTATAATAGACATATAAAGTAGACAGTACTTTTGTTCCCTTTTTGCAGATGAAGAAATTTAAGTAAGTTGGTTAAGTAATTTATTCAAGGTCTCACAGCTGGTAAGTACAACAACTGAAATGAGGCAGCAAAGATGTAATCTTGTAAGCAAAGCACATTTACCAGAGAAATAAAGAGTTAAAAGGCACATTTACTACAGGGTTATAGGTACACGTTGTTGTAGGATTTAAGCTGGACCCAAAAGAGAAATATCAATTTAGGACTGTGTGTGTGTGTGTGAGAGAGAGAGTTTAACACAGTATATATGTGTAAGTGGGATGTGTGTGTGTGTGTACGCACACACGTGTTTGGGTGTTATATACAATAGGTGCTTCAGGTGAGAGGTAGTTTCTGAAGTCTGAGTCTGGAAGTCTTATGGAAGAAATCAAACTTGACCTGATTTTTGATCCGAGAGTA
Source organism: Bison bison bison (assembly GCF_000754665.1). Lineage (NCBI taxonomy): Eukaryota > Metazoa > Chordata > Mammalia > Artiodactyla > Bovidae > Bison > Bison bison. The sequence goes on from NW_011495064.1 coordinate 15,951,837, forward strand.
AAACTAGTAAGTGGAAAAGAGTTCCCCAGGAGGAAATCACCAGTGTAAAAGTGTGGAGGCAGGAATGTGCGTTTGCATATGGTTGGGCTTCCTTGGTGGCTCATAAACAGTAAAGAATCTGCCTGCAATGCAGGAGACCTGGGTTGGATCCCTGGGTCCGGAAGATTCCCTGGAGGAGGTAATGGCTACCCACTCCAGTATTCTTGCCTGGAGAATTCCATGGATAAAGGAGCCTGATGGGCTGCTGTCCATGGGGTTGCAGAGTCGGACACTACTGAGTGGCTTATCACTTTCACTTTCATGGTGGGGGTAGTGGGAGCCAGATGGTAAAAGGAAATGTTCTAAGAAAACTTTTCTGTTCTCAGTAGGATTCCTTTTGAATTTTCAGCAGAAGGATGATGTTCGTTGCTGCTGCGGAATATTTTTTCTAGGTCTAACTTCTGCCTTACTGCTCATGATATGGATGAACTCCTAATCCTAGGAGAAATGGTGGGAATTTGCACAGTGCTTTGTGATTAATTTATAGGAAGTGTTCTAGATATATACATTTTTTTTTTTTTTTTGCATACTGAAATGGTAATAGTGTTACCCTTTGCAATATGAAAATAGTAGTTTTTTGGATTATTGTACAAATTTTCTTTCTATTACAGAGAGTGGATCTTTCCTACAATTGTTGCTAGAAGGGAACTACAAAGCCATATTGTTAAATTCATTGACTCAAAGTATTTTAAATTCAGCAACAATAACTGAAGAAAAGATTGACAGCTACCTAGAGAAGCAGATAGTAACATTCCTGGATGATTCAGCAGAATTGGACAAAATCAGAAGGTAGAATTTTATTTGAAATTTTCATGGAGAAATGAATTTTGAATACATTTGGTAGTGTCTTGACAGTATGTAAGGCACACTGACTTCTGCGGTTTTTGGAAAACCTGGCTTTACATTTAGTCAAGACTCTTGATGTACGTAATAATCTATGTAAAAGCTTCTGTCCAGAGGACCATCGAGAATGAAAAGGTAAAGTGGTGTAGGATGTCAGAGGTTCATATATAACACTAAGTTATGACCGGGTGGTAGCTGCCAACCACTGAGCTTCCAGCTGCTTAGGTCTCATAGGTTTTAGCTATACTTAAGACTTCAGACCTTCTTTCCTTTTAACATGAAAGTGTACACTATCATCTGGTTATTTGTAGATTGCTGAGTGAGAATTGTAACTACTTTTATTATTTTTAGATTGTTACCTTTAATGTTTTTATTATGGAACCTTTGGTTTATCTTCTTCCATTGATGTTTATGTAATTTAATAGTATTTAGTATAAGGGATGGAGAAGGCAGTGGCACCCCAGTTCAGTACTCTTGCCTGGGAACTCGCATGGACGGAGGAGCCTGGTAGGCTGCAGTCCATGAGGTCTCAAAGAGTCGGACATGACTGAGCGACTTTACTTTTCACTTTCATGCCTTGGAGAAGGAAATGGCAACCCACTCCAGTGTTCTTGCCTGGAGAATCCCAGGGACGGGGGAGCCTGGTGGGCTGCCGTCTGTGGGGTCGCACAGAGTTGGACACGACTGAAGCGACTTTGAAGCAGCAGCAGTATAAGGGATAGTTGCACAGCAGTTAACCTAATTTTTTCAGTGGCTTATATTATACTCTTGTAAGTTTGTTAATATACCTTTCTTTTCTCTACTGTCTCTGGCAACCTTATTGTTTTAGTTTTCTTTGAAACATGCACTTTTGTTTTATCATAATTTGTAAGAAATGACTTCATTTTAGTTCTTGAACAAATCAACTACTGTGCTTGGTGTTGAGGTTGTAAAGATAAATAAAATGTAATCTGCATCTATTAGGAGTTTATAAAAGAATACTACTACAGACATTGTATTTTACTTAACAGATGTCGTTCATTTTCATTTTTCTCGCCGTCTGGTAGTTTTTCTTTGCTTTCATGTCGGTCCTATTATTTTGCTATCAGGTGTCTGTGTGTTACCATAGCTTTGTGTGGTGACGTAAGAACACACGTGCATGCACAAATGCATTAAACACTGGTCGACCAGAACTCCTGCTTGTCACATAGAGCTGAGAAGAGACATTTCAGTTACCTTATTTTGAGGTTATTTGAAAATTAAACTGTATTCTTAGCTCTTCTTGAGGATTTTGATTTTTAGTTATGACATTTATTAAGGCTTACATTAAGATCTTGCTGCACACCTGTTTCCCCAAGTTTCCTAAACTTCTAACTACAAACAGCCTCTATTCTTTCTTTGCTCTGCTCTCGATTGCACTGTGTCCAGAGCATTCTGGATACCATAGGCTCGTAGGTTTTATTTTATTTATTTTTTTCTTAAAGAATCTTCCTTTTTGAGGTAGGGCCTAGGGAATCTAGGAGGATTCTTGCAGCTTCATGCTGAAGAAAAAGTGAAAGCAGTCATCCTCTTCCTCCAACACTCCCTAGGCCCTACCGCAAAAAGGAAGCTTCTTTAAGAATTCCATGGACTGTATAGTCCACGGAGTCACAAAGAGTCGGACACGGCTGAGCGACTTTCACTTTCACTCGTGTCTTAATCTAAAGGTTGGCAAATTACCTCTGGTGGGTCAAGGCCAAAGTGCCTCAGAGTGTTGCTTACATTTTTAAAAAGGTTGGGGACAAAAGAAACACCTGTGACCTGTAAAGCCTAAAATGTTTTCTCCTTTACAGAATGAGTTTACCTACTTACTCCTGTCTTCAGCCAAAGTAGGATTGAAAAGAAATAGGTTCAAGTGCAATATCTAGGGTTTTTTGTTGTTGTTGTTGTTGTTCTCATAGTTTGTAGTGCAGATCAATAAAATGTTTGGAAACAATTTTTTATTGACACTTTTCTTATGTATAAAATCAATTTTTCACCCAATGTCAGAGCTGTTAAATAGAACATAAGACAAAGTTCTCAGTATCTGATCAGGTCCTAAACCAGTGCTGTTCAAGAGAATGTTTGTGATGATGGAGATACTCTGTATCTGCTTTATCCAGTGTGGGAGCCAGTAGCCACGTTTGGCCATTGAGCACTTGAAATGTAGATAGTGTGACTGAGGGACTGAATTTTTAAATTGTATCTGTGTGTGGGTGCATACATAGTTGTGTCCAACTCTTTGCAGCCCCATGGACTGTAGCCCACGAGGCTCCTCTATCCCTGGAATTTTCCAGGCAAGAATATTGGGTTGCCATTTCTTTCTCCAGGGGATCTTCCTGACCCAGGGATAGAACTCACATCTCTGGTGTCTCCTGCCTTGGCAGGTGGATTCTTTACCACTAGCACCACCTGGGAATTATTTTAAAGAGCCATATGTGACTCAAGGTGACTGTGTTGGACTTTGCAGACCTAAACTGTAGATTTCAAAAAATTTTTTTGTAATACTCTCAGATAATGTCAATGTTGATATCTTACATTTTTATTAATAACACTGAAATGAAATAGTAGTGTATTTGTGGTTATACATAATGGTTTATGTTTATTTCTTTATTCTTATATGCAGACAACAGAAGATATTCCTACTTGGTGTAAGCAGTTTGCAACTTTTTGTTCAGAGTAACTGGACGGGCCCTCTTGTTGATTTACACCCTCAGGATTTTTTGCCATCTGTTTTGTTTCAGCAGTTCAGTGAGGTACGCTTCTTGGAAATGTCATATGTAGGTATTATTGTGTTTATTCTTTAGAAATGGATCTTTATAAGCCAGAGTTAATAGTAGGTAAGAGAGAAACATGACTTCGTGGCTTGTACAGAACCTACTAAGAATACTTGTTCATTGATCAGAGTTTCATGTAATTCAGAAGTTCCGGTGTCAGTCTCAAACTCCTCTTCAAACGCTCCTCATTTTATGGAGCTCTGTTAGCTGCTCTGTTTATTAAAGAATGGACAGCTGCACCAGTCCTCCAGCTGCATATTTTACCACAGCTACACAAAGATACTTTCTGAAGAAGTAGAAAGTCTGGAGATCTGTTTAATTTTGTTGCAGAAAAGTTTTGCAGCTGTGCTTAGAACAGTTCCTGGGGAGGTTTCCTTTGTGTCACAGATACACTTATTTGTATGTACTTAAAGTGTGTGCCTCGGAGATGCCCCATGGTGATAATGAGTCTTAATATCCGTGTATGGAGATAATGTTACTCACCTGCATCCATAGGTCATCAGTACGGCTTGCAGTTTGAACACCTCAGTTGTGTTTGAGCACATGTACCCAGGGCTTGGGGGAATGTAACCTGCCCTAAGAAGAAGAATGGTAACTGAGGTATCCAGCCACCTCAGAGGACTGGAGCATAACTGTTAATAACTCAGCCTGGAAAAAGGGCACCTTAACATCCAGAACTTACGCAGTCAAAAAGACCTGTTTACTGTTTCCTGTTTTCTCAGAATTAGAAATAGCTGATGAAAGGGGAATGGAGTTGTTAGAAATCAGTGTTAATAATTTGATGAGAATCACAAAGCAGTCATAATCTGAAGCCATGGCAGTTGTAGCTGTACAGTCAGTTTACTGAGTCATAATGTTATATTGTGATAGAATAACTAAGATTCATAGTGCTGGCTCGAAATCATTACTGAAACGTTAAAAGCCCTTGCATATTTTATGTCTAAGAAGGGAATTTAATCTATACCTTACAAAAGTTTTCATCCAAGATGATTACAAGTAAAATCCCCAAGATTTTGACACTTAAAGAGATGCTTTGATTATCCAGGAGTTTACGTATATGGAACATCTCACTTCCTCTTTGTGTATGAAACACTTTCTGGCCTCTGTTGCTGCCCAGTGCAGGGTAGAAACCTACCAGACAAGGTTGCAGATACTTACTGAGCACTGATGTGTGGTTGGAGTGGTGCTTCATTCCCATGTGTTGTATCAGTTTGACATTTTCTGTTGATGAGAAGACTGAAGCTGACAGTGGTAAGAGAAACTTGCAGAGGCTTTATAGCTGGGGGATTGGAACCCATGTTTTCTGGGTCCAAATCCAGTACTCTTTCTGCTGTGCTAGTGTGGAAGCACCTGTGGAGTCAGATAGCAATTCAGACAGTGCAGAAATGGGTTACATGAGAGAGTCAAACTGTAAGAAGCATTGAAATGAATAAGACATGTGAGGAAAGTGATTTTTGTCTGAGAAGACCTTTTAGTCAAGAGTGGACCTTGAGGTAGAACCTGAAGGGTGATGAGGGCAATGGATCAGTAGAGAAGAGGAGGAAATACGTTCTAGATGCAGTCACATGAGCACAAATTTAGAGGACAGAGCAGTAGGTGTTTGTGAGGGCTGTTTGAGGGGCTGCTTTGAGCCTGTTGGGGCAGCAGTAAAAGATGGGGCTCAGGCCACATCGTAGGAAATTTTCATTAAGACCTTGATTTTAATCTTTTTAGTATAAGTACATCTTACTCTCAATAAACATACCAGATGTGTGCAGTTTAAATAATAAAACATCTTTGTTTCCACCACCTGGCTTGAGAGAGGGAACATCACCAGCCTTGGAGAATGGAACTTTCTGACTGCTCTTGCTTAGGTGTTGAGCCCCTTTGCCATTGGGGTGGCTCTGTGGGCCCAGGGCTGGGAGAGCCTTGGAACTGGTCTCGTCTGGCTTAGCAGCCTCTCTAGCTACCTGGTGTGCAAATCATAGCATCTTCTGCATGTGCTCTGACTTGGAAAAGCATTAGAAGGTCTCCTGTGTGTGCTTCTTGGTGACATCCCCAGCCCCTTTTCTCATTAACACTCTCATGAATTTGATGTTAACATTCCATTGCTTTCTTCATAGTTTTAGCACTTACATATATATGTATTCTCAGAAAACATATTGTTTAGTTTTGCCACTTTCTGAACTTTATATAAGTTAAATAAGCAGGGTGACAATATACAGCCTTGACGTACTCCTTTCCTGATTTGGAACCAGTCTGTTGTTCCATGTCCAGTTCTA
>NW_011495064.1:15957853-15958625 GCF_000754665.1 Bison bison bison
GCGTCTCAGGAGAAGTCCCACGTTAGGAATTGGAGGTCGAAAGGGCACTTGGCACCCTTGATGCGACCCTCAAAGTTCCCCGAAATCCCGGTCTCCCTCGAGAGGAACACTGAGGTTTTCCGGCACCCCCTCCTCTGAGCCCTTTCTCCCCTCCTGATCTGGACAGGAGGGTCGACTCCCCTGCTTTGTCTGGAAGGGGTTCCCGACCTTCCGGTCGCACCTCAGGATGAGGCCGGTCTCACGAAGACATTCCAGACGTGGCCTCGTGGGTGGTTCCACGTTCCGTAGGACCCCGATTTCCCGGTCCCCTCTTGAGAAGAACCCGATGCCCGGACACCTCTCCGAACTCCACCCTGTGAATGAAGTCCACACGAAGGGGCACTTTTTCCGTGCACCGTTCGGAAAAAACCCCAGGTTCCAAATACAGCTCGACAAGCGGCCTCTCTCCCCGGGGACATCTCGAGAGGCAAGCGGAGTTCCATGCCTCAACCCAAGACGAGGCCTGACTCTCCTGTCCCCAGTCTGCAGGGACCCTGCGATCGGAGTCTGAAATCAGAGGTACCCTGCGGTTCCTGCCTCAACTGGAGATGAGGCCCTCTTCCAATGCACCAAACCCAGTGGGTCCCGAGAGGCCCCTCCACCTCCAGTTTCCCTGGCTTCTCAGAGCCACCATGAGAAGCTCCCTGAGGTCACCTGCACAAGTCGAGGGACCCAGGGTTTCCGCCTCAACCCGAGAAAGACCTCGAGAGACCTTCTTCAACGCGTCTCGAGG
>NW_011495064.1:15958725-15963488 GCF_000754665.1 Bison bison bison
TAAAGAAAGCTGAGCACCAAAGAATTGATGCTTTTGAACTGTGGTGTTGGAGAAGACTTTTGAGAGTCCCTTGGACTGCAAGGAGATCCAACCAGTCTATTCTAAAGGAAATCAGTCCTGAATATTCATTGGAAGGACTGATGTTGAAGCTGAAACTCCAGTACTTTGGCCACCTGATATGAAGAACTGACTCATTTAAAAAGACCCCGATGCTGGGAAAGATTGAAGGCAGGAGAAGAAGGGGTTGATGAGGATGAGATGGTTGGACGACATCACCAACTCAGTGGCCATGAGTTTGAGTAAACTCCAGGAGTTGGTGATGGACAGGGAGGCCTGGCATGCTGCAGTCCATGGGGTTGCAAAGAGTTGGACACGACTGAATGACTGAACTGAACTTTATATAAATGAAATAAATTGTGTTCTGTGACTTGCTTTGCTTAGACGTATATTTTTGGTATTATAAACTATTCATTTTTACTGTTGCATAGTATTCCAATTGTATGAATGGACCACAATTTATATATCGATTCTACTTTTGATGGCCACATGGGGTGTTTCCGTTTTTGGTAGTATATTATGTACCATGCTGTTGGGAACACATCTTCTGGGAATCATTTGTAAGAGTTCCCAAGCACAGCAAAACTTAAAAAAGGATAATGTTTGGTGCAATGAGCTAAATGAAGGAGGCTGTTTTTACTGCCTGCCCCCTTCCTAGGGCTATAGTTAGGCACCCTGAGGGCTGAGAGGACTGATGTTTTACCACACTTGTAAATGCTTCCCAGGACTGAGTTGGGAAGCTCTGCTGAGGGCAGGTATCCATGAATGGAACTGCTGTGCTCTAGGGTATATGCATGTTCAACTCTTCTTACTGTGTCAGGTTGTCTTGGAAAGAATTATTCAGTTTATACTCTTTATCAGCAATCTGAGAATTTGGAAGATGGAGTTGAAGTTTTAAAATTGGGGAGTGGCATATCAGTATTTTCCAGCTGTCATTTTCCTGTGCTTATTGATGTTTCATAGTTCCTGTGAGGACAGATATTTGTGAATATACTTCATGGTGTTGGAGTATAGTCATCAAAGCCAAGTTAATTTTCCCTGCCTCCAATGTATGGAGGCACAAGTTGGCATTTTTAGCACTGCTGTGTGACGGCTGGTCTAACCAGCCTCGGGATAGCACTGAAGCTTAGCATCTGAGTAATTCCCTCTCACACATAAAAGTTGATCTAGTAAACTGGTTTTATATCAGATGTATCTCAGGCTTCCAGATGTTGACTTTTCTTCACTGTTCTGATTAATAAGTATTTTTTATGTCTTATGCTCTCTTGACTGAGGAGTTGTTGCTAAGGGACTTATAACTTTCATTTTATCTGTTTTCATTGAAAATATAAACAGTCCTCTTTCAAATTCAGCCATTTTTCCAAACCTCTGTAAGCATGGTTAGAGCTTGGTTGGAATATCAGTGTTAGATCACAGGAGTAGATAGAGACTGCTTCACTTAAGCAGAAGATAGAAAAGCATTCAATTTTTTGATAATAGTGATGCAAAATAACTTTGGCAAAAGAAATTTGTTTGTTTATTCATGCATTCACTCCTTTACTTATTTATTATTTGCCGTGTTAATGACATTTTCCGAGAACTTAAAGAGGAGAAGGTTTAGTAACCAACCTCTGACTTTGAGTATCAGAGGAAATGAGATCCAAGTAGTGTATCACGGAGTATCTCTTTGTTAATTTTCTGTTTGTTGCCCTGTTAAGTCACCTGTTTGTTATCTTTAAGGATTTCATTAGAAGATAGTGATCTAAATTTGTGCTATAACAGGTAGATGTCTTTTTTGTCTCAGTGTGATTAGAAAAGGATTCTTTTTCTTAAAGTCACGTCTTGTACTTCACCAGTTTGGTTGGGATGCTAGGAAATAAAGATTGTTAAGTCCACCTAAAAGGCAGGATGATTCGGTGAGGCTTCAGGTCCAGCTTGGGCATGTGAGGCAGGGTCTTCTCTCCAGTCCGTAAGCGGTAGCCTTGCTGGTGTAATTGGTACCTCCACTTGGAGGTCTTGCGGGGAACCTCAGACTCATCGTGTCCACCCTGGATTCGTGGTGAGGTTCTTCTCCAGACCAGGTCCTCTTCTGTGTCTGTGTCTTGGTTGCTTACACCCCCATCCTGCAGTTGTCCCAGTCGGAAGGCTGGCAGTGATCCCGGCCCTGTCCTGGAGGACTGCCTTGTGCTTGGCCCAGGTCTGAGGGGAAGGCAGCATGAGATGGTAGGAGGAATACTGGCTTGGGAGTTGGAAAGCCTGGGCTATAATCTCTGTTCAGACCCTAACTTTGGTGTGATTTTGGACTGAACTTAACTTTTTTTGTTTTGTTTTCTTCTGAGATTGAGGCAGTTGTAATACTTCAGAATAGTTCCTTGATTATTGAACTTGAAAAAAAAAAATTCATTCTACCCTCAGTGTAGGTTAACAGTAAGCTTTATTGGTGGTTTGCTGGTGGTCATTCACATTGTCTTTATTCCTCAAGTACACTTTTCAGTGATGATGAAGGGGCTGTTCCTTCTGTACCTTTATTTAATGTTTTTATAAAGCAGGGATTCCCTGGTGGCTTAGAGGTTAAAGTGTCTGCCCACAATGTGGGAGATCTGGGTTCGATCCCTGGGTCGGGAAGATTCCCTGGAGAAGGAAATGGCAACCCAGTCCAGTATTCTTGCCTGGAGAATCCCATGGGCGGAGGAGCCTGGAGGCTACAGTCCACGGGGTTGCAAAGAGTCAGACATGACTGAGCGACTTCACTTTCACATAAAGCATTGAGCCTGGCACTGGCATCACTTGGATTATTTAATCCTTACAAGAAACGTGTGAGGTGTAGGTTCTGTTATTTGATTTTATAATTGAGGAAGCTGAGGTTCAGTTAAAAGAAATCTGCCTATGCCCACAAACTAATAAACAGTAAAAGGACTCCATCCTGTGTCGGTGACTTAGAGCCTGTTTTCCTGATGTTGAGCATTCCTGCTGTTGATTTTGTGGCAACTGTCAAAATTATTCAGCCCACATTTTAAAAACATGAGTATCTGGTCCAGTGTAGAAAATCTGTTCAGTTGAGAAATGGGTTTTCCAGAGACCTTCCTGTTGGGCAGGCTCTGTTCACGTCGGTCCGTGATTGTATGCCTACTCAGCATCTGATATGCAAGACTTTGTTGTTCTTTGGCCTGAGAGTAATTAAGGGGCAGCTGTGGTTTGTAACGACATTAGCTGACTGGTGAAGCGTATATGAAATGTAGGTGTTTAATATGAATACTTTCACATAGAGATGGCTTTACTGAGAAAACACTTTGTTGTAAGTAAATCTGTAAGATAATGGTGCCTCTTCAATAGTAGCATTTTCTTGATTGTTCTGTTCCTCTAAAATATAAGCAGATGGGTGGTCATTGGTCAGGGCAGGCTGGAGTTGTAGATCTCTAAAGGCATTTATAATATTAGGACTTGGTCCAGTGCCAGTTGCTGTGTAATAGATAAATGATTGTGTTTCAGAACTGAGTAACTGGGAATTATGTATCCTTTTAAGACATACAAAGGTTAACTTTTTTCTAAATTATTTGAACTTATATATATATATATATTTTTTTTTTTTCAGATCAAAGCGCTGGATGCGTTTCTTCTGAGTCTGCTCGTTCTAGATGGTGAATCAATCTACAGCCTGACCACAAAGCCTATCCTGCTGTTATTAGCAAGAATTATCTTAGTGAATATAAGACATAAACTGACAGCTATTCAGGTAAAGAAAGAAAAGGAGCCAGGAGATTCAGACCCAGGTGTGGCTTTTGTGCTGATTAGCATCAGACTTTGGGTGTGATGCTGACAATGTCTTGGTGTATTTATTTTCTAAGTCTTCCTTAGGTATTTAATTTAATCTCCCCTAATGAGATTAGTATAAAATGAAACATTGTCTTTTTAATAGAATTGTATATATGTGTTGTATGTATGTATGCATGTGTATAAGTGTTCATTCTCTGAATCTTAAAAGTGGGTTTAGAAACATACATCACAGTCTTTTATGAATTTCATGTAAGGATAATGAGCAGTAGCCAGAAGCATGCATAACACATATAGATCAGATCAGATCAGATCAGTCGCTCAGTCCTGTCCGACTCTTTGCGACCCCATGAATCGCAGCACGCCAGGCCTCCCTGTCCATCACCAACTCCTGGAGTTCACTCAGACTCATGTCCATCGAGTCAGTGATGCCATCCAGCCATCTCATCCTCTGTCGTCCCCTTCTCCTCCTGCCCCCAATCCCTCCCAGCATCACAGTCTTTTCCAATGAGTCAACTCTTTGCACGAGGTGGCCAAAGTACTGGAATTTCAGCTTTAGCATCATTTCTTCCGAAGAAATCCCAGGACTGATCTCCTTTAGAATGGACTGGTTGGATCTCCTTGCAGTCCAAGGGGCTCTCTAGAGTCTTCTCCAACACCACAGTTCAAAAGCATCAATTCTTCGGCACTCAGCCTTCTTCACAGTCCAACTCTCACATCCATACATGACCACAGGAAAAACCATAGCCTTGACTACACGAACCTTTGTTGGCAAAGTAATGTCTCTGCTTTTGAATACGCTCTCTAGGTTGGTCATAACTTTCCTTCCAAGGAGTAAGCGTCTTTTAATTTCATGGCTGCAGTCACCATCTGTAGTGATTTTGGAGCCCAGAAAAATAAAGTCTGACACTGTTTCCACTGTTTCCCCATCTATTTCCCATGAAGTGGTGGGACTG
>NW_011495064.1:15963588-15964242 GCF_000754665.1 Bison bison bison
TCGAGAGCAATCCCCAGCTTTCCTTCGCAACTCGAGTGGAAGATTGGACTTGCCTGGGCCAACACAAGAGGCAGCCTGAATTCCCCGTCGTAACTCGAGAATCCCGCCGTAACTCGAGAAAAACCACGTGGCTCCCGCGTCAAGGCAAGATGAAGCCCTTTCCCGCTACAGCGTCTCAGGAGAAGTCCCACGTTAGGAATTGGAGGTCGAAAGGGCACTTGGCACCCTTGATGCGACCCACAAAGTTCCCCGAAATCCCGGTCTCACTCGAGAGGAACACTGAGGTTTTCCGGCACCCCCTCCTCTGAGCCCTTTCTCCCCTCCTGATCTGGACAGGAGGGTCGACTCCCCTGCTTTGTCTGGAAGGGGTTCCCGACTTCCGGTCGCACCTCAGGATGAGGCCGGTCTCACGAAGACATTCCAGACGTGGCCTCGTGGGTGGTTCCACGTTCCGTAGGACCCCGATGACCCGGTCCCCTCTTGAGAAGAACCCGATGCCCGGACACCTCTCCGAACTCCACCCTGTGAATGAAGTCCACACGAAGGGGCAGTTTTTCCGTGCACCGTTCGGAAAAAAACCCCAGGTTCCAAATACAGCTCGACAAGCGGCCTCTCTCCCCGGGGACATCTCGAGAGGCAAGCGGAGTTCCATGC
>NW_011495064.1:15964342-15984183 GCF_000754665.1 Bison bison bison
CTCTCTAGAGTCTTCTCCAACACCACAGTTCAAAAGCATCAATTCTTCGGCACTCAGCCTTCTTCACAGTCCAACTCTCACATCCATACATGACCACAGGAAAAACCATAGCCTTGACTACACGAACCTTTGTTGGCAAAGTAATGTCTCTGCTTTTGAATACGCTCTCTAGGTTGGTCATAACTTTCCTTCCAAGGAGTAAGCGTCTTTTAATTTCATGGCTGCAGTCACCATCTGTAGTGATTTTGGAGCCCAGAAAAATAAAGTCTGACACTGTTTCCACTGTTTCCCCATCTATTTCCCATGAAGTGGTGGGACTGGATGCCATGATCTTCGTTTTCTGAATGTTGAGCTTTAAGCCAACTTTTTCACTCTCCGCTTTAACTTTCATCAAGAGGCTTTTGAGTTCCTCTTCACTTTCTGCCATAAGGGTGGTGTCATCTTGCATATCTGAGGTTATTGATATTTCTCCCGGCAATCTTGATTCCAGTTTGTGTTTCTTCCAGTCCAGCGTTTCTCATGACGTACTCTGCATAGAAGTTAAATAAACAGGGTGACAATATACAGCCTTGACATATTTCCTATTTGGAAACAGTCTGTTGTTCCATGTCCAGTTCTAACCGTTGCTTCCTGACCTGCATACAAATTTCTCAAGAGGCAGGTCAGCTGATCTGGTATTCCCATCTCTTTCAGAATTTTCCACAGTTGATTGTGATCCACACAGTCAAAGGCTTTGGCGTAGTCAATACAGCAGCAATAGATGTTTTTCTGGAACTCTCTTGCTTTTTCCATGATCCAGTGGATGTTGGCAATTTGATCTCTGGTTCCTCTGCCTTTTCTAAAACCAGCTTGAGCATCAGGAAGTTCACAGTTCACATATTGCTGAAGCCTGGCTTGGAGAATTTTGAGCATTACTTTACTAGTGTGTGAGATGAGTGCAATTGTGCGGTAGTTTGAGCATTCTTTGGCATTGCCTTTCTTTGGGATTGGAATGAAAACTGACCTTTTCCAGTCCTGTGGCCACTGCTGAGTTTTCCAAATTTGCTGGCATATTGGGTGCAGCATTTTCACAGCATCATCTTTTAGAATTTGGAATAGCTCAACTAGAATTCCATCACCTCCGCTAGCTTTGTTCGTAGTGATGCTTTCTAAGGCCCACTTGACTTCACATTCCAGGATGTCTGGCTCTAGGTCAGTGATCACACCATCATGAATATCTGGGTCGTGAAGATCTTTTTTGTTCAGTTCTTCTGTGTATTCTTGCCACCTCTTCTTAATATCTTCTGCTTCTGTTAGGTCCATACCATTTCTGTCCTTTATCGAGCCCATCTTTGCATGAAATGTTCCTTTGGTATCTCTGATTTTCTTAAAGAGATCCCTAGTCTTTCCCATTCTGTTGTTTTCCTCTATTTCTTTGCATTGATCGCTGAGAAAGGCTTTCTTATCTCTTCTTGCTATTCTTTGGAACTCTGCATTCAGATGCTTATATCTTTCCTTTTCTCCTTTGCCTTCGCTTCTCTTCTTTTCACAGCTATTTGTAAGGCCTCCTCAACAGCCATTTTGCTTTTTTGCATTTCTTTTCCACGGGGATGGTCTTGATCCCTGTCTCCTGTACAATGTCACAAACCTCCGTCCATAGTTCATCAGGCACTCTGTCTATCAGATCTAGGCCCTTAAATCTATTTCTCACTTCCACTGTATAATCATAAGGGATTTGATTTAGGTCATACCTGAATGGTCTAGTGGTTTTCCCTACTTTCTTCAATTTAAGTCTGAATAGCACTTACAGTAGATCTTAATTACTATTACTTTTCTTGGCTCATGTCCTGCATTGATTGATATTTGGGTTGGGTTTAGTAGAGCATTTGTTCAATATCCATTGTATGGTTTCTCTAGGGTACATAGAAATTAGTGAGAAAAGCTAATATGCAGTAGGAGGTGATAAAAACCACAAGAGAGCATTGAAGAAAGCCCTTGAGGTGTGCTGGTTCTCTTGCAGCTTCTCAGCTGTGTGCAGCTGACTCTTCAGTCTGCCTTGCATTGTGAAAGCAGCTGCAGATACTATGTGAATGGGTGTGACTGTATACCAATAAAGCTTTATTTACGGACATTGACATTTACATCTCATATACTTTCACATGTCACAAATTTTCTCTTCTTTCAAAATTGTAAGGACTAGTCTTGATTTGGGGCTAAAGGAACACAGGTGGCGGACTGTTTCTGCCCCACAGGATGGAAGCTTCCTGATTCCTATCCTGCTTGTTGCAACTTAGGCATGTAGACCTTGTATTGCCAGAAATAGTAAATCTAAATTTTATGTGAGATCTCCCAGTTTCCAAGTGTTGGCCGAAAAAGTTTAAGAAATAATATTTCTATGGATAAAATGGGGACTTGGTCTATACTGTATAAGGGCTTGTTTTCCTGAGCATTTAAGTTGAGGCAAAGAAGAGGTTAAAAAGGTAATCATGCCTCTTTCAGCAACTCTCATGAGAGCCAGAAGGTTTGGAATCAGTTGTACCAGAAGGGTTTTTACTTGATGGATTTCAGTGTATACTAGCAGATATAAGGCCTTACCTTTGATCTTTTAAGTGATGTTAGTTTGAATAAAAAATTGTTTTTCCAAGTTGATTTGAGTTAAATGATCTTATAGACTGAGTAGTACTTGAGCCTAAAGAAAGTATCATCCAGACATGAGGTTGCTAAATGGTATCATTTTCTTTCTGGTGAGACTAATGGTCATTAATGAGTTAGTGATACAGTTTTCTTGATGGAAAACTTTCATCAGCATGCATATTAAGCAGGAATGTATCAGGTTGATTTTTTATTAAAAATAAAAATGATTTTATTTTTGTGAAACAATAAAAGAAGATGATTTTCCCCACCCCCTAGTCTGTAAAGTATATAGACCATTATTAGTAATTTGTTAACGTGGAGTAAAAGGAATTTTGGCTTTGGAATCAGACCGGAGACCTTAGGCCAGTGAATTACTCTGAATATCAGTTTCCTCATTTATAAAGTGGACTTGAGTTGGCAAGCAGTTACTGGGTTTCTTTTGAGTACACTCATGCGCCTTGCCTTCTAGAAGGTTATTCACTAGTATGACTTGTCAATCAGAACAAGTAATAAGTGCACTAGTCAGAAGATAGGATCTGGGAACTGTCTAAAGCAAGACTTCAAGTTTCCTTTTTCATCAACGCCTCAGATTTTCTATTAAGTGATTCTTAACAGATAGAAAAAGGTACTTTTATTTTCTAGTAAAAAAAAATAGATCATGCTTTCTTTCTTTGCTTCACACTCCCCCTTCTCCCATGTGAAGATTTTCGATTAAAGAGTTAGTTTATAGATCTGATTTTTAAGAGCTGAGCATCATAAGTTGTATTTTTTTTATTAATCATTTATTTATTGACAAACAACCCTTGGTGGTTTAGTCACTAAGTTGTGTCTGACTCTTGTGACCCCATGGACTGTAGCCTGCCAGTCTCCTCTGTCCATGGGATTCTCCAGGCAAGAATACTGGAGTGGTTTGCCATTTCCTTCTCCATATATGTTTTTTTAACAGGGCAGTCTGTTTGACTGGATCTATCTTAATTTCCATGTCTAGAAAAGGAAAGAATACGTTGCCAGACCTGACTCACTCACTGCTGACAGCAGATAAGGACAGATAATTGGAATATAGACTGACTTCATTAGCTTAGTGATAGCAAAAGAATGAAAATGAGGCAACAACTCAGGGAATTACATTAAAAATGATGTGAAACTTCTTTCTATTAGATAATTCTACCTTTCGTTTCCTTACATGGCCTGAGGAAATAGCATTAGTAATTAGAAAAGATTTTTTTTTTTCATTTGTGATTTTATCATTGTTGCAACAGTTGTGTGTAGCAGTTTAGAAGGGAAACAGGCAGTTTTACCCCTTGATCAAATTAAGAAATTAAATTCAAGTAACAGAAAATGCTTTTGGTAATTAAGCATGATTTCCAGTTAGTAGTTATTGCTATAAAAGAAAAAATTTTTCACATCTTTGAGCAATATAATTCAAAGTAACATAGTTATAACTAATTTAGATGATTCAGTGCATGATCATACTTGGTAATTTAATGAGCCTATCAAAAATAGTTAATACTTCTTACTTGCACACACACACATATGTATAGAGGAAGAGCCTAGAGGAATATAAACCTTTGTCATGGATTTTTCTGGGGAAGGAGGATGGTGCTAAGGCAGCAGAAGAGAGACTTTTCATCTTCACTGTGTGTGCTTCTGTATCGGCTTGTTTAATCAGGATGTGTTGAAAAGTAAGACTGAGCACCAGAGAACTGAGAAAAGGCTACTGTGCTGTCAGCCTGTGCATTAGTCAAGACAGTGTATAAAATGCGGTCTCCACCCTCCAAACTATAAGGACAGGTACTTACACACTTGAAAAACACGAGCTCTCCAGTCTGGTTCTAACCTCTAGGCGCAGTGTGGAAGTGAGAGACCAGTGTGTGCCCTAGTCTCTTCTCTGGGAGAAGAGGTTTCGTGGAAGAGAGAGTGGCAGAGGTCTTCCCAGTTTGGGGAATAATCTGAACCCAGGCTATTTCTTACCTCGTAGCGTGCACAGAATGCATTGCTTCAAGGAGGATACAGGGATGAGTGAAGCATGGTTCCTCATCTTGCTGGCTAGCTGGCTGACAACACTGAAAACTAGGATGACATACACGAGTATGCTGGGGTGCGTTTGCAAAGGGAGGTGGAAAACACGTGCTGGAAGCTGAGACAAGGGAAGAATCACTCCACAGGAGGTTCTAGTGGGGGGCCTCCCAGGACGGTGGGTGTTGGATCATAGTGCTGGTAGAGCGCTGTAGCAGAGTCGGGCGATGACAGTAGGCATTTTAAAGGAGGAAATGGGAAGTTGAAAATGATGTCGGGAAGCCCAGCTGGCTTTGAATGCATGGAGGAGAGATGTTGTTCTTGTGGAAGACAGGGCACTGGATTTGCTGTTATTACTGAAGATGTAGCCGTGAGTGGGTAAGCTTCCTGAAGAGTGAATTTAATCTCACAAATGTAAAAAAATTCTAAAAGTTGATTTAATGTAAAATTTTTTTCCAAAGGGTCCTTTTATTTCAGCTTACGTTGGTATTTCCTTTTTCTAGAGCTTGCCATGGTGGACGTTGAGATGTGTGAATATTCACCAGCAGCTGCTTGAGGAGCGCTCACCTCAGCTTTTTGCTCTTGCTGAAGACTGCATCGATCAAGGTATGCTGCAGATTTTTTCTGCATTGAGCATGTAACTCTGTTCTGTTTTCTTGGCTGAGACTTTCCTTTTTCATTTATTGCTTGACAGCATATGGTAACTTTTTGTCTGAGGTTGCTTCTCCACTCTTTCTGAATTTGGACTATCACAAATTATTAGGATGTCAGATTATAGGATTTATTTTTTGTCTTTGAATTTTAAAAAAATCAATCAGTGTTATTTATATTATTAATACAGACTTAAACAAGTGATTTATTCTGTATAGTTCACTTTGATTTTATTACAAATTGCCTAAAGGTATTTAAATATTTTCTTGGTTACTTAATGTAAGAAACCTTGTTAGAAACAAATGTAAACTCCCTTTATTAAGAAAATAATCCTTAACTAATTTGAACTGGAGTAAATTGTGCCGAACTACATGCAGAGCAGGAAATTATTTATCCTGTATCCTTCTGAGTACATGAAGAAATAATTCATTTTTTTAATTAATAATATTTGGTAGAAAATAAGTTTAATGAGGCTGACAGTGGGTAGAGAGACATTTTTGTAGTTTTTTCATTATTTTCATTGTAATATATAATGTACATATGGAAATGTACCTAGAACAGAAATGTAAAATTTACCAAATACTTGTAAACCACATGCCCCTGTAAATGCCTTTGTTGCAAGTAAGCCTTAAGCTTTTCAGGGAGGCAGTATTTGTTTATGGCTGTGCCGGGTTTTCCTTGCTGCTTGCACTTGCGGTTGCGGTGAGCTGGGGCTGCTCTAGTTGTACACGGGCTTCTCTTGCGGTGAGTTCTTTTGTTGTGGAGCCCGGGCTCGAGGGCCCAGAGGCTCCACTCGTGTGGCTTGCGGGCTCTAGAGCAGAGTCTCAGTAGTTGTGGCACAGGGCTTATTTCTTCCTCGGCATGTGGAATCTTCCCAAATCAGGGATCGAATCTGCGTCTCCTGCACTGGTAAGTGGATTCTTTGCTGAGCCACCAGGAAAGTCCTCGGGAAGCATTTTGAAAATAGGAGGAAATCTTGGACTTAGTCTATATTTGTTTGGGATTTTAGGTTATGTAAGACTGTGGAACAACCCAGGGCAATTAGATCTGACTTGTATATGTAAAGAAAATGTATTCTGAGCTTGAACTTGGTATATAGGAAACAATATTTGTTCTGGTATGAGATTTAAACCTAACGTGGTAGCAGATTGTTTTATTAAATGTAAGGAGTTTACTTTTCTATACAGTGATATTTCACTAAGTGTACAGTGATGCAATGAAGTAACAGAACTGCGAAACAGTATTTCTTTTTCCTGTAGAAGTCTTTGGTTTAATGCATTTGGATTACAAGAGATTTTTATGAGCAAATATAGGCTATAGAATCATCTGTATTTTCAAGACTGTAAGCAACTCTAGATTGTGAGTTCCTTGCGGGCTGATTTTTTCTTGTTTCTGCTTAGCAGAATGCCTGGAAAATAATAAATATTTAGTGCATATTTGTTGAATAGTGATAGCTAGCATTTATTGAGCCTTTACTTTTAAAATTTTATTTATGTATTTTGGGCCGCACTGAGTCTTTGTTACCTTGAAAGCGGGGGTTGCTCTCGAGCTGTGTTGTGCAGGCTTCTCATTGCAGTGGCTTCTGTTGTGGTGCCTGGGCTTAGTTGTCCCGAGGCATGTGGAACCCTCCAGAACCAGGGATCGAACCTGTATCCCCTGCATTGGACCACTAGGGAAGTCCTATTGAGCCTTTTCTACATTCACTTTTCAGAGGAGACATTGTAGAACTCCATTTGTCCTCCATCTCGATAGCAGTTTTTATCTGAGTTAACTTCTGTTTTTCAAAAAGTGAAATGTTATAGAAGTTATGAGAAAATTAATCCTACCCAGATACCAGATGGGGTCTTGAATCTTCTCATAATAGTGTTGCCTAGGCGTGGAGTTCTCTTTCAAATGAAATATGAAGTTGGACTTGGAGAAAATTAAGACCTGATGCTCAATTTACTGGCATCATTGTCCTCTTTCTATTTTTAGTAAAATGAAAACTGTGTAGACTAAGTCTTCTTCCCATTCATGTCATTTCATATTTTTAAAATGAAGTGAGATACATTCCATAAACAAAGTGCGAGGGAGAAAGAGAAGTGGGATAAACTTCTAGTTCACGAAATCAGATAAAGTTTTGAAAGCCAGGGATGAGTTGAACATTACTGATTCTAATGGGGAAAAAAGTTGATTTTTCCAGAGGATATTGAAAGCGTTTGAAAGAAGATGGCATCAGTATTTAGCCACTATTTAATTTTGTAAAAAAGTAATTACGTTATACTTTGTAGCATATTAAACAATTTCATATGCTTCGTTACACTTTTATGGAGTGTTGGTAAATGAACAAAACACAAGGTGTCGCTGGGAGTTTTCTTTCTTTCTCTTAATGTAAAGGAAATCAAGTTTGATGCAGTTGCCAGAGGGAAAGCCACATCTCTTCCCTTTATCCATATTATGTAAATCTACATTTATGCCTCTACCTTAACCACATCTCAGTGACTGATGTTCTTAATGATGACCTTTAATTATTAAAAGAACAAAAATACCTTCTTAATGTACCATATTAAAAGGTAAGAACCATATGATGTGTTGTAGAGAGAATTCTAAGAGGTAAAATACAGCTCTCTAAACAGAAAGGGTTAACTAAGATACCTGGAAAATATGACTCTAAGTGACTCATTCCCCAAGTGGTCTGTTCTTTTCTGCAGTAGATTTCAGCATATCATTTGCTTTGCCTTACAACTAAGAATTGTTTATGTTGCTGTTCTAGGCTAATCAATGACATTTTTCATTTTATCTAGTCATAAATTGGTCCATTTTGGCTATGTCTAAGTAAGTCTGCACATGGCTTAAACTGCAGCATTTTCATAAACAATTTTATTTTAAAAAATGTTCTGGGATTTAACCCAAAAATTGACCAAGCATTCAGTTATATTGAAGTATTGTTCAGTATCCAGAGAAGAATATTATATTTGAAATGTTGCCCTTGAACAATCATCAAAAAGTTGGCAAGATTTTTTTTTTCAGTCTGTGACATATAAACAAGTGTGATCTTTATATTTTTGTCCAGGAATGTTACATCAGTATATAGAGCCCATCAGAGTGTCAGCATAACTTTGCTGGAACTGATCACATCTATGAAAGGAGTGAGTTAGAATCTTGAAAAGTCTGCTCCTCAGCACACTCTGAGGTCCTCTTTTGGATCTCATACTAAGGAAACCATGATTCTCTGAAGAACTGCGTAAGGGCACACGATCATTTATTGAAGCATCTGGTACTGAAAACCTGTTCCATATAGCGCATGAGATGTAATATTGAGGTTTAGGTGTTTGAAGATGAGCTTATGAGGAAGTCACTGTTCAAAGAAAACAAGCTAAAATACTTTGTCTGAGACTCCACTGTAACATCTCCAGGCAGCTCTGTGACTCTAGGCTTATATTGTCTCCACATCCAAAAAGTTGTTCAAGAGATTAGTTTCTTGGTGACTGACGTATGCATAAATTAAAAAAATTTTTTTGATATTTTGGAATAAGTGAGTAAATGAAGTCACTCAGTCATGTCCGACTCTTTGCACTGTAGCCCACCAGGCTCCTCCATCCATGGGATTCTCCAGGCAAGAATACTGGAGTGGGTTGCCATTTCCTTCTCCAGGGGATCTTCCCAACCCAGGGATCGAACCCAGGTCTCCTGCATTGCAGGCAGATGCTTTAACCTCTGAGCCACCAGGAAAGGTCCCAATACTTTGGAATGAATGTCATTAAATATACTAATAATCTAATCACAAGTATCTGATTATCCATATGAATCCATAGGGATTTCATTTTTAAAATAGCATTAAAATAATCTGATGAGAAGAGATTTTGGTTTTAGCATGCATTTTAAATATAGTGGTTTGACATTTTGACCCAGAAGGTTATGATTATTTGTTATCATGGAGCACCTAAAGATTTATTAAAATGATAACTATATATCTGTTGGGTCAACATGCTTTATTTGTTTATTTATTTCATCTTTTTTTTAAACTTGAGTTATCCAAATCTCAAAACTTTGTGTTCTGTGTTCATGGTTGACTCACTGTTTTTCATCATTCTGTGGTATCTCTCCAGTTCTTAAATCTTATTGGTTCTTGCCTAAGAGTTCCATGTCCATCCTTCTTTTCCATTCCTACAACTCTTATCCTACTCAGTGTCTGAAATCTGTAGTTTGGAAAGACCCATTAGAGATTATTTTGTCCAGATAACTCATTTTCCAAAGAATTGAAACTCAAAGAGATTGTCCATGAACCAGAACTATGCCCTGGAGTTTCTGACTCCAGATCCTGCTTACTCTTCTCTTCATTACTTTTCTCTAAACTGGTCAGTAGGGCAGAGTTCCAATATCTGATAATTATAATGCAGTCCATACTCCATACCAAGTACTGTTCTGGGCCTTTAAATATGTTAACTAGCTTATTCCTTGCAACAAGTCGATAGAACTGAAGACTTGACATAGGAAGGTGTAGTGGTGGGTTTGTGTGCCACCCTTTTTTAGCAGTGTTTCCGGAGTATAGTTAACCTACAGTAAGACTCATATTTAAAGTGTAGAATTGGTGGTATTTTATATATGTATACACTTGTGAAAGTATCAGAATCAAGATAATTAACAGAACCTAGAGTTTTAAGATCTGACTTTCAGTTTCTCTTCTGTCACTCACACCCTGTGTGACTTCAGGGAGCTTGTCTTACTTCCAAACCAAGAGTTTCTTTCTGCATAAAGACGGTTTGTGAGTCTTTTCCAGGTGTAAAATGATGTGTTTCTTTGTAGGCTGGCTTCTTAATGCTGGGATCTGTTGAAAGATTGTGACCAAAAAAAGTTATGCCCTCTTTCTTTGGGCTTTCTTGTTGGGATTCATAATTGCTACAGAGTGCTTCCTTTTAGTAAATTAAAAAAACCCGCTCTTCTGTGGCCCGTAACTGCTGTCTAGAGCTGTGCTGCCCGGTGTAGTAGCCACTAGCCACTAATGTGGCTAATTAAAAGAAGTAAAGAATTCAATGTCTCAGTTTCACTAGCCCCATTTCAAGGGCTCGGAAGCCACCTTGATGGTAAATGGTTACCATTTTGGACAGTGCAGCTGTATTTAATATTATCACAGAAATTTTTGTTGGATAGCACTGATGTTGAGCAACAGACAGTTTCAGGGTAGGTCTGTCCTTCTTCTGTATGGTCAGTCTTGCAGTTCCTGAAGGTTTTATCACTGTCACTTCGAGTCTCAGGGTTGCACCTGACTGGTAGACGCTTTCTTGGCCTTCCTTCCTTCTCCGTGTACCGCAGTACTGGACTGTTGTTATTCTCATTTGTCTGTGCTGTTTGCCTGTTATTTGGCTGCACCAGGTCTTAGTTGCCGCATGCAGGATCTAGTTCCCTGACCAGGGATTGAACCGCAGGCCCCTGCACGAGGAACGTGGAAGTCTCAGCCGCTGGACACCAGGGAAGTCCCTGGATGATTATTTTTACATACTGATTTCATCAGGTCATTTTTTTAAATTAGGAAAATCTTTAATTATTCTCAGTTTTATTTTTGACTTTGTATTTCATGTGTAATTTGATACTTAATTAAAAAATTTTTTTTAATTTCTTGCTGTAATCTGGTCACTGGTAGTTGCTGGGGATATCATTGAACTCAGTGGGATGGAGGCTAAAATACAAGAAGAAAAAAGGGCACAAAAAGAAGGGAATGACAGCTATTTAAAAAAAATGAAGCCTTGCTATTTGTGACGATATGGATGGGCCTTTAGGGCATCATGCTAAGTGAAATAAATCAGAGAAAGGCAAAAATTGTGTGATCTCACTTACATAGGGAATCTAAAAAACAAACGACAATGAAAACCAACTCATAGATACAGAAAACAAATAGGTGGTTTCCAGAGGAAAGGAAGGTGGGAGGGGCAATATAGATAAAGGGGATTCAGAGGGGCAGACCTCCAGTTCTAAAATAAGTAAGCCATGGAGACTTAATGCAGCATAAGGAATGTGGTCAACAATATTGTAATAATTTTGTATGCGGACAGATAGTTATTAGGCTAGCGTGGTGATCATTCATAATGTATGCAAATGTTATACAAATGTCAAATCACTAAGCAGTGCACTTGAAGCTGACATAATACTGTACATCAACTATATTTCATTTAGAAAAAAAGAGGAAGGGATGAAAGAAAGGATATGATTAGTCTAAACTTAAGACCAGAGAAGGCTTTGCAAAGTGGCTAATACTTGATTTGATTCTTGAAGAATGAGAAACAATTCATTAGGTAGTTGGAAAGGGCATGTAACATGTACAGAGAGAGGCACAGAGACTCGGGACATCTTTGTGTATTTGGGATTTCCAGTAGTTTGGAATGGCTGGACTGTGTTAGGAGTTGTGTGTCAGGTGATGTTGCAACAGGTTGATAGGAGCTAGGTGGATGGGAAATTGGAGTTCTTTGTTGGCGACAGCCATCAGAGAGTTTCTAAATATTTGCCCACTCTTAGGATATTTATTGAGCCCCAGCTATGACAAGTGCTAGGCTTAAACAGCAGTGAACAAGACACATGTGGACCCTTCTTTTGTGACCCTTACAGTCTAGAGGTGGAGTTACAGCCAAATTCTACCCGTCTTTCAATGCCTAGCCCTTCTGACAAGGTTTGTTCAACTATCTCAGCCTTATGCATTTTCCCCCTATGGTATTTATGGCCAGTACCACCCAGTTTCAAATCAGATTTACTGTATATTGAATAATGATTATGTGTCTTTTCTTCCTAGTGCTTCTTCCATCTTCTTTTTTGGGGAGCACAGGGCTTAACTTTGCTGTAGGATCTAGCCCAATTCTAAGCATGTAAAATAATTCAGTAGATACTGATTAGAATTGTAGGATGGAGAAGGGAGAGTTGGAAAGGGCTGAGAGGCAGGAGGAGGATGGAAAAACCAGAGGAGGGTAACAGTTGGAGATAAGCTTGGGAAGTATGGAGGTCAGGGAGAAGAGGATTTTAAAAATTTTTGAGGAAATGAGTCGGAGTAGGCTGGCACTTCCCTATGGTTGTGTGCCTCCCTGGTCTTCATGGCTTATGATGGACACCCTCCGTCCAGCTATCAAGGATCCTACAAAGTTTCCATTCAGTTGGCATTTTTACTTAGGTGACTCTGCATTTGGCTCTGAAGGTGCCATCTGTCTATTCATTGTAAATACTTACCTAGTGATTTTATAATTCAGTCATTCTTTTTTTTTCCCCCTAGAATTCTTTTGTAAAGAAGAACTCGTCAACCAGGGTTATGTGAGAACCCTAAAATGTAGTCTGTGTAGGAAAGGCAAGATATGTTCTTAATTTTTTCTTTAATTGCTAATATTTTGGACTTAAGTTTTTTTTTTTGAAACATAAATCTAGAAAAGTTGCTAGTACAAAGAACTTTTTTTTTTTCCTCTGAAACCGTTTAAAATAAGTTGTTGAATTGATGTCCCATCACTTCTGCACATTTTAGGGTGTTTTTCCTACGAAGGCATTTGCCTGTACAATCACAATACAACCACCAATATTAGGAAATTAACATTGATTAAATACTAACACCTAATTACTGCTGTTCAGGATTAGCCAGTTGTGCCCAAAGCATCCTTTATAGCACCGTGATCCAGTCCAGAACCTAGTGTTACATTTAGTTGTCCTATCTCTTTAGTGTCTTTCAACATAGATCTATCACCACAGTTGTTTTGTGTTATTCTCACTGCGTCCTGCCAGGTGGCACACGATTTCAGTTGGTCTCATTAATGGTGATACTAACTTTGGTTACTTGATTAAGGTGGTATCTGTCAGTCTTCTTCATTAGAGTTACCCATTTTCTCTGTACATTTTTTGTTTCTGAAACAGCTTTATTGAGATATAATTGACATACAAACACCTGACATACTTAAAGTGTCAATTTGTAAAGTTTGGACATGTATTTACACCCGTGAAACCATCATCAAAGTTGAGATAATGAACATATACTTTGTTCCCCCAAACTTCCTTGTGCTTGTCGGGAATCCCATCCTCTTACACCCTTCCTGATCTCTCCTTCAGCCTCTCAGGCCACCACTGATCTGCTTTCTGTTACTACATATTAGTCTGCATTTCCTTGAATTTTATAAAAGAGATTTCATATAGCTTTACACTTTGTGTGTGTGTGTGTGTTTAGCTGGGCTTCTTTGACTCAGCAGAATTATTTTGATTCATCCATAATGTCACCTGTAGCAATAGTTCATTCTTTTTAATTGCTAAGTAGTATACCATGATCACTGGCACCCCACTCCAGTACTCTTGCCTGGAAAATCCCATGGACAGAGGAGCCTAGTAGGCTGCAGTCCATGGGGTTGCGAAGAGTCGGACACGACTAAGCGACTTGACTTTCACTTTTCACTTTCATGCATTGGAGAAGGTAATGGCAACCCACTCCAGTGTTCTTGCCTGGAGAATCCCAGGGACAGAGGAGCCTAGTGGGCTGCCATCTATGGGGTCACACAGAGTCGGACATGACTGAAGTGACTTAGCAGCAGCAGTACCATGATATGGAAATACCATAATTTGTTTGTCCTTTCATCTGTTGATGGAAATTTGATTGTTTCCAGTTTTTGGTTATCACTCTTTATAATTAATTGTTGTATGGTGATGTACTTAGATACCATATAAGTCTCCTATTCCTTAGTAAACTTTGAATTTATGCATTTATATATTGACATTAGTGTCCACTCACAGATTCCAAATTCATTCAATGGATTACAATTTGGCCTTCATAGTGTCCCACATTTGGCCAGTTGAGGCTTGTTCAAGTTGGCTTCTGTGCCCTTTCAATATATCTTTGAGTGCTTCTTTATTTTCTGACATAAGAAGATGCTTTAGCCTTCCTTATTTTGTATTACTTTGCTCTGGCCCTGGAATCAGTAATTTCTCCAAGGAGCTCTGGTTCCTTTTAAAGTCTTTCAACAGCCATAGCTGGAAAGTATGTGTATGTGTATATGTAAGTACACATGTACATCTGTGTCTATTTCTGTATTTATCTATGTATTAAAAACCATGAATTGCATCATCTCCAATTCCAGTCCAATATCACAGAATTTATTTTAGTCTTCTCTCTTCCAGATTTCTAACTCCTTTCTTTGACAGTGAAAAACCAGGCTCCCATTAACCTCAGTGTAAGTGTGTGTACAGTCTTCCTGTGCACAGTCAGTCTCTATGTTCAGGCTGCTCCCTTGGCCCTGACCTTGGGGAACCCACAGCTTAATCCTTGACCTGGCTCTTTTGAATGTTGGTTGAGTCCCTGGCCCTTTTGAGCACACCGTTGAGACCCCAGTCCCCACAAACACTACTCTAGCCTCTGACTGATCCCGAGCAGACTCTCTGGGTGAGCTGTGGACCTTGCAAACATGCTGGCTGAGCCTTTGGTTAAGTCACCAGGCCTGGTTTTGGGAACACATAACGCATGTTTCAGACTTAGGCAAGCACCCAGGTGAGGCCCTTTTTTAAGACCGTTCTTAGAAAACACATTGGTTGAATCCCTGTCAAGTCCCTAACCCTGACCAAAGAGCTCCAATTAAAATTTAACTGTACAAAGTGTTTATATTGATATTTGTATCTTTTTCCTAAACTGAAAATCTTGTTAATAACAATGTTAATGTAATTATTTGCTTTACATATAAAATATTTCAATGGGAAAAGAATAGTCTTTTTAGCAAATGTGCTGGGACAGCTGGGTAACCATATGCAAAAGAATGAAATTGGACCCTTACCTTACACTATATAGAAAAGTTAAATAAAAATGGATTAGAGTCCTAGTGTAAGAGCTAAAACTCTAAGACTCTTAGGAGAAAATATAGGGGTAAATCTTTGTGACTGCAGATTTGGCAGTAGATTCTTAGAACCAAAAGCATGAGCAACAACAAAAAAAGAATAGGAAAGTTGGACTTCATAGCAAGATTATGAACCTGTAACAAGGTCTATTCAGAAAATTTTAAAAACTTGTGTGTTTCAAAAGACACTATCAAGAAAGTGAAAAGATAGGCCATAGAGTGGGAGAAAATATTTGCAAATCATATATCTGATAAGGAACTTGTATCTAGAATATATAAAAAACTCTGACAACTCAGTAGTATAAAAGACAAATAACCCAATAAAAAAATGTGCAAAGGATATAAATAGATACTTATCTAGAGAAGACATTCTAATGACCAATAAGTACATGAGAAAACATTTGATATCAGTCATCAGGATGATGAGAATCAAAACTACAATAAGATATCAGTTTACACCCACATGGATAGCTGTAATTTAAAAAAAGTGAGATAATCATATTGTTGAGGATGTGGAAAAGTTGGGACACTGCTGGTGGAAATGTAACATGGTATAACCATCTTGGAATAGAGTTTGGCAGTTTCTTAAACAGTTAAGTATAGAATCATCATATGATCCAGCAGTTCCTAGGTGTATATACCCAAGAGAAATGAAAACATAGGTCCACCCAGAATTTTGCATATGAATGTTTATAACAGCATTATTCATAATAGCTAAAAGATGGACATTGTCCATCAACTGATATATGGGTAAACAGAATACTTTATATTCATACAGTGGTTTCTATTATACTGTTTTTTAGCCATAAACAGAAATGAAGTGTGATACATACTTCAGCACAGTGAACCTCGAAAACATCATACTAAATTATAGAAACCAGATATGAAAGACCACATGATAAATAATTCCCTTTATATGAAATGTCCAGGATAGGTAAAGTTAGGATCAGAAAGTATATTAGAGGTGTTGAGGGCTATGGGAGGGATGAGGGGAAGAGAGTGATAGCTAAGGGTTCAGGATTTATTTTTGAGGTGATAAAAATGTTTTAGAGTTGACTATGGTGATGGTTGCACATTTCTTGGAATATACGAAAAGACATTGAATCGCACACTTCAGATTGATGGACTGTATGTGTAGGAATCATCTCAGTAAAGCTGTTGAAAAATCTCACCTTACATGCACAGCATAGTGACTATAACGAATAATTCTGTATTGTATATTTGAGAATTGCTGAGAGAGTGGATCTTAAAAGTTCTCACCACCAGAAAAAAAACTGTAACTATGTGGTGATGGATGTTAACTAGGCTTACTGTGGTGATCATTCTGTAGTATATTCATATATTGGATCATTATGTTGTACACCTGAAACTAATGGCACGTTATATGTCAATTATATTTCAAAGAAAAGGTAAAAAAGATTTAACCCAGGGATTTCTTAAAATGTTCAAAACCAAAATGAAGTCAAGTGTACAACTTTACTAAAAAAACGTTAAAGGCATACTGTTGTCTTGAATAGGATGATCACTATTGTCAAGATGCCAATTGTGAAATTACAATTAGTGCCTTTACAAACTTTTGAAGAGAGAACTTGCCAATTGATTCTGGAAGAAAAAGTGTGTAAGAATAGTCAAGACAATTTTTAAAGAGAAAGATAATGATGGAGGCTTTCAGGTATAAAAGTTAGTTAAAAACTAGGGTAATTTCAACAGTATGATACTAGCAAAGAAATAATGTGATTAAAAAAATTTAACCTTGCATTGTGTCAATATCTGTGATTTCATATGTGTGTCCTTTTTTTAAACTGAAAATCTTGTGCCAAACAATATAAATGTAGTGACTTGCTTTGTTGCATGTATAAAAAGCTTGAGAGCAGCGCCAGCATGCCAACTAACAGTAAGACCACTGAATAAGGCTCAGGATGTCTTTGCAGCTCTCTGTCCCTTCAGTGTATTACACTAAGGACATATACTGTGCTCTAAGTCCTTTGCAGTTACTCTTTATCTTTCACCAACTTGTTATATAGAGTTTTAGTTTTCCATTTGTTTTCAGTTTTTAGGGATTGCTTTTTTCTTTCTGATTTATTTTTTGATATGTAAAATAATTACACGATTCCAGAGTCAAAACTCTGTAACAAGGTCTGTTCAGAGAAGTTTCTGTCTGTCTCTGTTTTCCTTCTACCCTATTCTCCCTGCACCTCCACCTGCCTCTTCTTAAAAAAAGAGTTTATTTGGCTATACCGGGTCTTCGTTGCTGCTCTGGCTTTTTCTTGTTCATTGCTGGCAAGCGAGACTGCGCTCTAGTTTTGGTGTGCAGGCTTCTCCCTGTGGTGGCTTCTCTTGCTGTGGAGCACAGGCTCTGGGGCACGTGGGCTCAGAAGTTGCAGCTCCTGGGCGTCAAAGCACAGGCTCAGTAGTTGTGGAGCACAGGCTTAGTTGCTCCACAGCATGAGGGATCGTCCTGGATCAGGTATTGAACCTGCATCTCCTGCATTGACAGGTGGATTCTTTACCATTGAGCTGCCAGGAGAGCCCAGATCAGGTTTTCTTGAGTTTGGTTTGCGTGGAGGAAGTCTACCGAAGGATTTTCACAGTGAGAAGTTCGTGTTTGGATGCCTGTCTGCCCTTTAAAGTAAGACATGTACATCTTGATTTAGCTTCTTTGAGTTAAGAATCTCTTTAAAGGACTGGCAGTATATAAAAAACAGGCTTTTTCAGACTCATTTTCACTTCATGATAAGATAAAGGGTGTCTGTCTCGTAGCTATAGGTTTCTGTCAGATCCTTTGGTGAGAAAATGTACAGATTACGTTTTGCAACATCACCTCTACATCTTGGTCGTTCCTCTGCCAACTCCCTCTTCCCCTTTTCCCAACAAGTTTGGATTCAGATTTTGCTTTGCCACTTCTCAGCCGAGGTGACTAGTCAGTAAGCTGACTAAGCTCAGTTTTCTCATGGGTTAAATGAGGTCGATGTCAGCCCTAAACACATCATTGTTTGAATTGGCACAACACGGAAAATACCTAGGGCTGAGCAGAGTAGGTGTCAGTTGATATCACTTTCTTTTCAGCTTGAATAGTGGAAAAAGGATTCTCAGTTTGGGGACACTGTAAGTGTATCTTCTGTCATCCATATCCTTCTGTTCATATGAATTGCTTTGTGAAATGCTGATCCTGTTACTGGAGACGTTGTGAGGGGCAGTTTGTCAGGGACATTGTAGAGGGATGGACGAGGTGACCTGTTGGACACCCCCTTGGTGTATGCCAGTAGCCCTTTTATTATATATATATATTTTATTTTGAAAGTCATCTTCTTAGAGATACTATGTTATTAGGCTATTATACTCCCATCTTTTCGTCTGAGGTGTTCGGAAAAATACAATATGACTGCTAAGCCAATACTTACTCATTTTCTACTTGATACTCATATTGTCTCAGATATATCCAGATACACATCTGTTTCTCCTTTTAAGGGAGAAATTCTACATTCTTTATGTGGAAAACTGTATATTGATCTCCTCTTCATTACATTTCCGTGCTGTTTAACTCTGCAGATTGACTTGGTATGTTGTATCATCACCTTGTTTTGCTGTATTTTGGGCGGCATGATTAAGACAAACACTGTAAATAAGAAAGAGCAGGGTCATGAATGAAATCTCTTAGGACTGTGTGGAGTAAAGGAGATTATGTAATGTCCTTAGCTTCTAGGTTGGAACATATAAGTGCTCAGACAGTGCTTGCTATGAACTATTACAGTACATGTTCCTCACTTTCCAGACTTGAAATTCTTTAAGAGTAGGAACTATGTAATATATGTATTTTATAAATTATGGCCTAAATGTTTTACTTACTAATATATTTTTATTCTCATACTTTAAAAAAATATATATATATTTTATAGAAGTATAGTTGACTTAAAATGTTTCAAGTACACAGCAAGGTGATTTCATTATTCAAATATACATGTCATTTTTGAAATTATTTTCTGTCATAGGTTATTACAAGATATTGACTACTTTTTAATGTCTCATCTTTTGTCTTACAGTGATAAAGCTAGAGGATCTGTTTGTGGATGATTCAGGTCAATGTTTGGCTGTTCAATTCCATCTGGAATGTGCATATATATTTTTATATTATTATGAATATAAAAAAGCAAAAGATCAGTTCAGAATTGCTAAAGACATCTGCAGATTACAAATTGGTTTGACAGGTAAGATTTTTAACCTTTTGTGGATAATTGATGTATGATAAAACTAGTATATACATTGATGGTTTGGCTGTATTTTATGGTGGTATTTGATTATCTGTGTCCTCTTGGTTGCTTTGCAAAAATATGTTTTTAAGATTTTATTTAAAGAGTTAATAGGTTTAGAACAAAATTGAAACTATATCTTCTTTATTCTTGCAAATGCTCACTTATTTTCTGATCTGGTTAGACATTTCGGTAATGTATGATAGCTGGACAGTACACAAATGAACTTCGCCCATTTAGTTGTGACTGTGGGCTTCCCAAGACCCCTCCAGATTCTCAAGTTCAGTTCGGCTTCTTACATTGCCCTTTGCTGCAGACACCCACCTGTAGCTTCTGTCTTGCCTTTCTTGTATTCCTTAAGAACAGAGATTTTTTAACTGTTGTGTTTAGATGCTTCTTCACTGTCTTAGAATGCTGCCTGGCATATGGTATGCGCTCAGTAAACATTTGTTGGATGAACCAATAAATTACAGAATTTTTCCTAAAATCTGTGTTTCTTCTG
>NW_011495064.1:15984321-15998281 GCF_000754665.1 Bison bison bison
AATGTTGAAATGATTGAACCTGTTTGTCCTCTCTAGGTTGGGTCTAGATGATCTTTGAGACCCATTTTTAGTCCCTAAACTCTATCCTCATTGAGGTAGTCCTGTCAGTAAAATCCTTAAGATATATTATGAAGTAAATATAACTTAGTGGCCTAGTCTGGAATATTAGCCGCCTTTTATTACATTGTTTGTATGGGGAAAATTATTAAATATCTAACTTATAGCTTTGGGAACAATGGCCGTGTGTAAGTTGGAGTCTTATATTTGAGATATAATTATATGTAATATGGATTCCTGGTGACTCAGACGATAGAGAATCTGCCTGTGGTGCAGGAGACCCCGGTTTGATTCCTGGGTTGGAAAGATCTCTGGAATGGATCTAGAGAATGGCTACCCACTCCAGTATTCTTGCCTAGAGAATTCCATGGACAGAGGAGCCTGGCGGGCTACAGTCTCTGGGGTCATAAAGAGTCAGACACAACTGAGCAACTAACACTTGCAATATAAGTTGTGAAGTTAGTTTTAGAAATTATGTTTTGATCCTAATAGACTTTTGGGGGGGATTATTTATAAAACTAGTATCATGGTACTCCGCATAGTCAGCTTTGTTGATGTAGTTACTAGTTAGTTCTTCATATTTTTTTTCCAAGTTAAGATTGAAAAACTTAAAAATACAAATGTGCTCACAAATATAAAATGAGAATCAGATTATAATTTTTTTCCATTCAGTTCTCGCCTTACTATAAAAAAGTAAGCTATGCTAGACCATCCCAATAGCTATTTTTAGTATAACATGTTTCAATGGTTGTTGTATAACATAGAGCCAGACTCATCACAGGATGAAGTCCAGACTTCTTAGACTGGTCTTTGTAATCAAGAGTCTTTGTAATCTGACTCTCACCAGAGAATAGATGTTAGAGCTTATGCTTCTCTTAAAGCTGTTCTGCAGCTAGCTATTTCAGATACAAAGTAAAAACAATATTTGGCCTTACATGGAGCCAGATAATGTAATAGAAAGACTGGAATTTAGACTGCAGACCCTGGCTTTAAGCTCTGGCTCTGATACTAAAAACCATGTAATCTTGAGCAAGCAAGACTACACTTCAGAACTTAACACTTTTTCATCTGTTGTATGGAGAGGAGAGTATTTCTTCTCCCTGTGACGTTGAATGCATTCTTTTTTGAGGAGGGAGGTAGTTTAATGCAAAGGTAAGTGTGGGGAATTTCTAGTGGCAGAAATTTGAGTTCTGGGCCTATAGCTTCCTAGCTTTATAATTTTATAAGTCACTTTAAAGTCATCATGGGGCTTCAGGTTTCTCTTATTTGAAATGGGGAAAATACCTCATAAGCTCTAAAGCACTCTGAAAGTACTACTGTTTATGATTGTATGGTATTCTGATTGGCAAGTTACTAAGTATAATATATGTATTTTCAGGTGCTTTAGGAAAAAGGACACGATTCCAGGAAAATTATGTTGCACAACTTATTCTAGATGTAAGAAGGGAAGGAACTGTCTTTTCAAATTGTGAATTCACTCTAGCACCCACTCCTCAGGAATATTTAACCAAGGTGAGTAGGATCATAAGCTGTTTAAATTAGCATCCAAGTCTAATAGTTTCCATAGGGAAGTTTCGTAGAAACACCAGATGGAGTGGGAAGAGGCTTTTTTGGACCCTGCTTAGAGCTTTTACAAGGTGGCTGGATGTTAAAAAGAATCTAAAACAGAACCCATTTTAAAGCCATTTTTATCCTCAGAGATAAACTGTTGTTTTTCTTCTAGATTTTGGTAAGTATGAATTAATAAAGTAGTTACTTATATGTTACTGCCCTGAAAAAAATAAAAAGGCAGACTGAGTAGGAACTAATTTTTCCAGTGCCTACCCTATTTTTTGCCTTCTGTTGATATTCTCAAGTATTAAGAGCCTTGACGTTTCTTATGCTTCTTCTAAATATGTAAACAGATGATCAGAATTCCTTTTTACAAGTGTTCTGATCTGTCTTCAGCTACTCTGTTATTATTGGGCTGGTTTCTGCCATAGTATGTGTTTCTGACTTGGGTAATATGTTCTCTTGTAGCTTAAATTCATCGTTTTTAGTCAGTTTATCCACTCAATAGGCTTTCCATCTGCTTCTGTGAAGGCTGTTAGCATGTATATTGTCTTATCTTAGAGACCCCAGACCAACATTTCTGCTTGTAATTTGGTTGATGTTACTGTCCTTGAAGCCTGTGTTTTCCCACTTTTCATTCCAGAGCCTGTAAACAAATTTGCTTGGTACATTGAGCACTAAAATTCTAACTGTACTGAAGATAATGCCCAGAGTAGGGGCTAGGGAGATGGGAAGGAAGAGTGGCAGCAGTAAGGCATCCTGAGGAATGTCTTTGATGAGATCTTACATACTTCTGGGCTTGCTCCAAGTTTTCTGTTTGTTTTTGTGATATTTTGAGGGCTGGTGAGCAGGGACAGCTATGGATTCTAAGAGAAGAAGGAAGGGAAGAAGGGAAAGATGGAGAAACTCAGGGATGAGACCACACAGAGGGACAGCCCGTCTCTCCTGCAATAGGAGAACCATGGCTGAAGGAGTGTTTGTACCACTGCTGGTCAAGGAGCTGTGGTATCCGCTCCCATCCTGTCTTTACTCCTTGTATATACCAGACCCTCCTCCCGCAGCTTTTTCTTTATTTTTTTTTTTTAGCACACTGGCTTTTACTCATTTATATTTAAAGATTTGTTTTTGGCCGCTCTGGGTCTTAGTTGTGTATGGGCTTTCTCTAGTTGGGTCATGTGGGGACTGCTCTTCATTGCAGTGCACGGGCTTCTCATCATCGTAGCTTCTCTTGTCGCAGAGCACAGGCCTTAGGCACGTGGACTCGGTAGTTGTGGCCCATGGGCTTAATTGCACCTCAACGTGTGGGATCTTCCTGGACCCGGGATTGAACCTGTGTCCCCTGCAATGGCAGGCAGATTCCTAACTGCTAGACCACCAGGGAAGCCCCTCCTTCAACTTTTTGATGTAACCCAAGTCCCTCCCTGAGTCTTAGTTTAACTGCCACAGACCTGGTGTTTAGGCCAAAGCACAGCATCAGTGAAAAAGAGTTAGTTCTGCAATTCAGTAATTTAATTCAGTAATCCATCATTGTTTATTTATATGTGCATGTATATTTGTATGTGTGTATTTATGTGGAGTTGTATGGAAAATTATCTCCTATGATTATAATTATGTAGGTAAGGATTAGATAGAAATAGCTTTATACTCATGGATGGAGGATAGACTTGTTTGATTAGTTATAGATCTTAATTCCTTTTGCCAGAGATACTGTTAGATTATGAAATACACCAATTTGCTTGATAACGAAACTTTTCAGGAAAAAAGGAACACTGTGATATCAATTATAATGATTATAAAATATATCATGATTAGAAATGTTACGGTGTGAAGATGTGTATCTTAGTAATTGAGGAAATACGATAATTTTATTGTCAGTGAGGAGCATAGTGTTTCCCTTTGGGCCTTCCTAGATTTTTAATCTGTTATTAATGGGGAATTTACATAACCTATAGCTACTGGACTTTAGGCTTTAATAAGCCAACAGTTATGAGGAA
Organism: Bison bison bison; assembly: GCF_000754665.1. Lineage (NCBI taxonomy): Eukaryota > Metazoa > Chordata > Mammalia > Artiodactyla > Bovidae > Bison > Bison bison. Next base: position 15,987,924 of record NW_011495064.1, read on the forward strand.
CCTCAGTGTGCAAATCACAGGCACAGACTGTTCTTTATTGTTAAATCATCAGTGTGCAGTATGAGGAGGGAGGATAAATTAAAATTGTACTTTGAGCAGGAAACACAAGCACATGATCGGCATCATTGGTAAAAAGTATGCATTCAATGCTGAACAAATTGGAGATGTACTATGTGCTAGTTTTTTCCTTTGATTTTACATTAAGCACAATACAGCAGTTTATTAAGATGCTTAGAATGAATACAAAGGGAAATAAAGACCACAAAATTACGCATGCTACAGCTGTGTGTCCTGTGTAAGACGGTGTAGATGAATACATGAGGATGGTGTTTACAGGTGAAACTAAATATCCCAAATGGCATTCACTGATCTGTTGCTTCAAGACAACACCCTTTTGTACAGATCTTAAAGGTGTCAAAATTAGTAGTCTCAAAGTCAATTCTTGTATGTGATTTTAGCATAAAAGATTTTAGAAAACTGATCTGAAATATCACAGTTTTCATTTTTGTCAGCTGGAATGCCAAGGATTTTCAAAATAAGAAAAATGCAGTAATACAGGACAATCCAGATACGCGTCTCATGTGACTAGCCTCTGTTGCAAAATTGTACATGGTTATGGGCGAAAACTAAGTCTGTCCAAAAGTCCACACCTTGATAACCTAGATATAACACTTATTACATAGCAAGGGCAACACCAAAAGAAGAAACAAATCTGTGATGGGTACACAGTAACAATATCATAAGCATCATTGGAGTAGGTCTGAAAGACTGTAGCTGGTTTTTGGGGTTTTTTTGGCCATGTCAAGAGGCATTTGGGATCTTAGTTCCCTGACCAGAGATTGAACCCGTGTGCACTGCGTTTGGAGCTCAGAGTTTTAACCACTGGACCTCCAGGAAAATCCTTGTAGCTAATTTTATGGTTTAGTAGAATATTACGAGGTTGGCATGAGTCTAAATTACAGCCATCTTTTAAATTTGCAATGTGTAGAACATATAGGCAAGCAGGTGCTGCAGCCAACCGGTTTTAATTTTAAAAAGTACTAAATAGGAACGTAGAGAATCTTGGATGAAGATCAGAGTTGTTTTGATCACCCACCTGTAGCTGACAAATAAATGATGCTCTGTTGCTAAGGCTGACCTATCTCAGGTCTTCTGTGGGGGATGGGGAGGAGTCCTTGCTGGGAGGTGGAAACTTGGGTCTTGTCACATCTTTATTGTCTAGCTGGGTTGAGAACCTGGGAAAGTTATTATATATTTAGCTTCCTCGTTTGTTTTCGCCCACATCACACTTTTTAAAGGGATCAGATTATATCTATAAAGACACTCCACAAACATTGGGTATCAATAAGCAAGTTGATATATCCCTATCAGGTTGTGAAAAGGTGGGAATTTGGAATACTGTAGAGCTTCACTGTCCAGTGTTGTAGCCATATATGATTATTAATCACTCTAAAGTTGCTTGGTCCAAACTTAGCTGTGCTGAAGTGTAAAAGATGTACTAGATTTCATAAACAGTATGAAAGAGTATAGTATCTAATTAATAATTTTCTATTAATGAATGTTCAGGGATAATATTTTTTACATACTAGGTTAAATCACTTTTATTTATTTATTTTTTAAAGTATAGCTGATAGAAAATATAAAATTACATATGTAGGTTTAAAAAAAAATTCTGGAAAGCATATGTTGAAAATGGCTGGCCACCAGGGTGCACTGTTCGCCTGCAGCCAGCCTTTTGAAGTTCTGCGGGCCGGGGAAGAAGAGGCACGTTTTCAGCTCCTAGCCGCCTGGAGTTCTGTGTTCCTCCTGTCAGGAGTTGTTGAAGGCTCTGTACTTTCCCCAAAACCTTATAAATAGAGCTAGGCCTACAGTTTAGTCTTCCTAGTTTAAGCTACTTGTATTGAATTGGAAGAAAAAAATTGATTTTATTAAGGAATAATTTACATACAGTAAAATGTAGCTATTTTAAGTGTCCAGTTTGATGAGTTTTAACAAGTAGACCCACATAACCACTGTAATCAAAATACAGAACCATTTCCATTAGGCAGAAAAGTCACCCATACTGCAAAGTCAGTCACTTTCCCTCCCTGCTTTCTGTCACAGATTAGAGCTGGTCTTTTCCATAGAGTCTCACATAAATGGAATCAGATAGTATGATTGTCTGTGTCTGGTTTCCTGCACTTAGCATAGTGTTCTGAGGTTCACCCTTGTTTGGATGCCGACAATTAGCCCCTGTTTGTTGCTGAGCATTTATTACTTCACTGTATGGGTGAGCCACAGTGTGTTTACCCATTCTCTTGGTAGACAGCTGAATGGCTTCTAGCTTTTGGCTATTACGAGTAAAGCTGTTCGGAACATTCATGTGTAAGTCTTCATGTGAATGTGTGTTTTTAATTTTCACAGGTAAATGCCAAGGATTAGAATGGCTTGTATTAAGTATATTTTTAACTAGAGAAACAGTCAAACTGTTTTCCGAAGTCGCTGTACTATTTCACATCCCCACCCTCAGTATATGAGAGCATTACTTGCTCTGCATCCTTGCTGGTGCTTGGTATTATCAATTTAAAAATTTTTGCCATTTTTGTGAGTTGTGTGCAGTGATTTCTCATTGTGATTTTACTATCTTTTGATGACTAATTTTTAAAAATCTATTTTATTGAGATATAACTTACACATAGAAAAGTTTTACCTTTATTTGGGTGGGATTTGGATGAGATTTGAAAAATATATGCACCCAACCATTGCAGTCAAGATACATTTCATTACCCTAGAAAATTCCATTCTGCCCCTTTGCAGTTAATTCCACACCTTCTCTGGCCCTAAATAATCATTGACTTGCTTTCTGACTATAGATAGTTTGCTTTTTCTAGAGTTTTATGTGACTAGAATCCTACAGTAAGTATGTCCTCTTTTCTATCTGGCCTCTTTTGCTCAGCGTGATGTTTTTGAGTTGAGATATGTCTGTGTGGTTGTATGTGTCAGTACTTTTCTTTTTATTGCTGATTAGAATTTGATTAAATGCGTATAGCATAATTTTTCTTTTTAATTTATTTACCTGTTGACAGACATTTGGGTTGTTTCCACTTTTTGGCTATTATGAATAATGCTGCTATGAACATTGGTGTACAAGCCTTGATATGGACATATGTTTTTGTTTCTAATAGATAACTACAAAGGAGTGGAACTGAGAGCTCATATGGTAAATATGTTTGTTATAAGAAGGCAATGGCTCCCCACTCCAGTACTCTTGCCTGGAAAATCCCATTGACGGAGGAGCCTGGTGGGCTGCAGTCCATGGGGTCTCTAAGAGTCGGACACGACTGAGCGACTTCGCTTTCACTTTTCACTTTCATGCATTAGAGAAGGAAATGGCAACCCACTCCAGTGATCTTGCCTGGAGAATCCCAGGGACAGGGGAGCCTGGTGGGCTGCCGTCTATGGGGTTGCACAGAGTCGGACACGACTGAAGTGACTCAGCAGCAGCCGCAGCAGCAAACTATTTCCTGTGGTTGTACCATTTTACGTTGCTACCAACAGTGTATGAAAGATTGAATTGTCCCAGATCCTTGGCAACAATTGGGATTGTCAGTCTTTTAAATTTTATCTGTTTAATGTATGTGTACTAGTAGTAGTTCATTCTGATTTTAATTAGTATTTTCATGTGGACTACCGTTATTGAGGATCTCTTTGTTTGCCGATTAGCTAACCTTTTGTAAAGGGTCTTTTGTAAAGTTCATATTTATGTTGAGTTTTTTTATCTTCTTATTAAGCTGTAATTCCATACTTTGATTACAAGCCTTTTCCCAGATATTTGTTTGGTGAGTATGTTTTCTCAATCTGTAGCTTGACTTTTCACTTTCTTAACAGTGTTTTCAAAGAGCTGAACTTTTTATTTGATGGTTCAAGTTTTTTTTGTATCCTAATTAAAGACTCTGCCTACCCCAAAGTTGCAAGTCTTTTCTCCTATGATTTCTTTCTTAGAAGTTTTTTAGTATCAGCTTTTATAGTAAGGTCTGTGATTCATTTTGATTTAATTCTTGTGCATGGTATGAGATCTGGGCAGAGCATTATTTTTTCCCAAGTGAATATAAAGTTCTTCTAACATCACTTATTGAAAAAACTTTGCTTTGTGGAGTCATCTAGCCACCTTGTTGAAAATCAGTTGACCATATAATATGGGTCTGAAATTTTGGACTCTGTTCTCTTCCTTTCATCTATATTTCTGTCTTCATGTTAGTACAACACTGTGTTGGCTTTGTAGCTGTTCTTGAAATCACGTACTCTACCAAGTTCTCTAATTCTTCAGGCTTTATTTCTATTTCAATTGGCTTTTTTTCCTTCTATTCTAGATCTTCTTGAGAAACAGAGTTGGGAATCGATGTTGCAGATTATGATTTAGAAACCGATTAGAAAGATCTGAATATCAGAGAGGAGCTTTTACCTACTAGGCTCAATCAAACAGGGAGTAGCAGTTACTCCCTGTTATTGATGATGTCAGTGCATTCCTGTCATATATAGATGGCATGTCCTCCATTTCTGCACAGTAAATTGTTCCCATATATGTGTTTCACAAGGAGAACAGCCTATTGACCATGTATAGACACTGTAAAATCTTAAACAAAAAAATGTTATCCTACCCAGCAGTCTGTTGCATATAGTCTATTGAATAAATCAAACTTAGTTTTTGTTTTAAATATTTTCTTTGGTATTCCACCAGAATCTTGAGCTCAATGATGATACCGTTCTAAATGAGATAAAGTTAGCAGATTGTGAACAGTTTCAGATGCCTGATCTATGTGCTGAAGAGCTTGCTGTTATCCTTGGAATCTGGTAAGTTAATGACTTATTTGGCCACCTTGAATTTCTTGCGTATTGATTCTCTTGTGTTGCGGAAATCGTTGTTCAAAAGGTCCCCAGAGTTCTGGGTGAATGAGTCTTGTAACGGTTATGAAGATAGAGAAGAGTTGGGCAACCAATAAAAGGGTTAGAGATTAGGACTCTCCTGTAAGTTGGTATACTTACCCGTCTCTTTGCTTGGTAAAGAAAATTCCTTCTGTTAGCCTTGGCTGGGCTTCCCTTGTGGCTCAGCTGGTAAAGAATGTGCCTGCAAAGCAGGAGACCTGGGTTCCATCCCTGGGTTGGGAAGATCCCCTGGAGAAGGGAAAGGCCACCTGAGTAGAATCCTAATGAAATATTTAGGAGAGGCGACTACTTTGATCTTTGAGGACATGTATATTCAGAGGATAGAATTTTTAATATAGTAGAACCTTATGTGTAGTAGAAATCGTTTTTCATTTTATGTTTTAAAGTGATTTCAAATTTGGGCAAAAGTTGCAAGGGCAAGGCATTGCAAAGACTTTTGAGAATGATTTTTTGACATGACATTCTGTCACCGCTAAATACTTTAGTGTGTGTCTTCAACAAACAAGGGAGCTTCTGTGCATAACCATGATACATTTATCAAAATCAGGAAATTAGCACTCATGCTTTACTATCACATTGTACTCAGACCCCATTCAAGTTTTGCCAGTTGTCCCAGTAATCTCCTTTATAGCACAGGATCCAGTCTAGAACATATGTGTTACATTTATGTTTGTATTCTTTCTGTCAGTTTGGAATAGTTCTTCATTTTTGCTTGACTTTTATGATCTTGACACTTTGGAAATTTATAAGCCAGTTATTCTGTACAATTACCCTCAACTTGAATTTTGTCTGATGCAGTTCAGTTCAGTTCAGTTGTTCAGTCGTGTCCGACTCTGTGACCCCATGAACTGCAATACACCAGGCCTCCCTGTCCATCACCAACTGCTGGAGTTCACCCAAACCCATGTCCATTGAGTTGGTGATGCCATCCAACCATCTCATCCTGTCATCCTCTTCTCCTCCTGCCCTCAATCTTTCCCAGCGTCAGGGTCTTTTCAAATGAATCAGCTCTTCGCATCAGGTGGCCAAAGTATTGGAGTTTCAGCTTCAGCATCAGTCCTTCCAATGAATATTCAGGACTGATCTCCTTTAGGATGGACTGGTTGGATCTCCTTGCAGTCCAAGGCATTCTCAAGCGTCTTCTCCAACTCCACAGTTCAAAAGCATCAATTTTTCGTCGCTCAGCTTTCTTCACAGTCCAACTCTCACATCCATACTGGAAAAATCATAGCCTCGACTAGATGGACCTTTGTTGACAAAGTAATGTTTCTGCTTTTGAATATGCTATCTAGGTTGGTCATAACTTTTTTCCCAAGGAGTAAGCGTCTTTTAATTTCATGGCTGCAGTTGCCATCTGCAGTGATTTTGGAACACAGAAAAATAAAGTCAGCCACTGTTTCACTGTTTCCCCATCTATTTGCCATGAAGTGATGGGACCGGATGCCATGATCTTCGTTTTCTGAATGTTGAGCTTTAAGTCAACTTTTTCACTCTCCTCTTTCACTTTCATCAAGAGGCTCTTTAGTTCTTCTTCACTTTCTGCCATAAGGGTGGTGTCATCTGCATATCTGAGGTTATTGATATTTCTTCCGGCAGTCTTGATTCCAGCCTGTGCTTCCTCCAGCCCAGTGTTTCGAATGATATACTCTGCATTGTCTGATTTAAAAAATATATATACAATTAAATTCACATTCTGGGACTTCCTTGGTGGCTCAGTGGTAAAGAATCCAACTGCCAGTGCAGGAGACACAGGTTTGATCCCTGGATCGGGAAGATCCCACATGCCATGGAGCAACTAAGTCCCTGGGCCGTAACTCCTGAGTCTGTGCACTAGAGCTAGATTCTGGGAACCGCAACTACTGAGCCAACATGCTGCAACTGCTGAAGCTCCCTGATACTCCCTGGAGCCTGTGCTCCCAGCAAGAGAAGCCACCGCAGTGAGAGCCCCACGCACCACGACTAGAGACTGGCAGCTGTCCCCTACAACTAGAGAAGAGCCTGCGCAGCAGTGACGACCTAGCACAGCCAAAAATAAATAAATTCACATGCTGCACCATTAGCAAGGGTATCGGAGAAGGGAAGTTTTGTGGTTCTTGTAGCATCCCAGCAAGTGGAACACAATTTTGAATTTTATTTTCATTCTTAATACAAATAATATGTACATATAAAATAACTTATGTAATATATAAACATAAGTTATATAATGTAATAATAACACGAATCCACCTCCCAGTTTAAGAACTTGAAGATTGCAAATACCACTAGCTCAGTCTGTGTGCTTCTTTCCCATCTCATCTTCCTTCTTGTCTTAAAAGGTAATCAATGTCCTAAATTTTGTCTTTGTCAATTTCTTGCCTTTTCAAGAAATATATTTACTCACATGTCTTTTATACTTCTTAGTCAATTCTTTTATTTGTCTTTCAGCTTTATAAAAGCGGTATGTTACTGTCTGCAGTCTTCTGTGATTTGTTTTTTTCTCTCACCAATGTCTTTATGTGACTCATCCGTGTTGTTACATACAGCTGCAGTTTACTCTGCAGTGTATCGTTCTGTTGGTATTTTACAGTGTATTGATTTCCTTTTTGGACATTGGATTGTTAACAGATTTTTCCTGTTACACACAATATTACTATGGATATTTGTGTGTATGCTTCCCGGTACAGCCATTGAATTTCTGTGGGCTCTATATCTACGCTGGAATTACTGAGGTTAGGATATGTGAATGTTCACTTTATAAGATAGTGCTGAATTGTTTTCCAAAATTATTCATACTTGGATCAGCAAGCTCTAAGAATTCTCAATGTTCTGCCTCTTTGAGAACTTCTTAATTTTTGCCTGTCTCATGGTGATAGTAATTTTTTTTTTGCATGAGTTTAATAAATAGGCATTGGTGCCATATTAATTCTTTTCATTTTCTTTGTGGAGTGGCACAGGTTAGATTTTGTTTTTTCTTATAAAATAAATTGTGTTAACATTTAGTACACCACCACATTTACTTGTTAGCATTTTATTACTTTTGTGCTTATCTTTGGCACAGTCATCTCTTTATCTGTAAATAATACAATAATATTATAATATATGAGGAGAGTGAAAAAGTTGGCTTAAAGCTTAACATTCAGAAAACTAAGATCATGGCATCCAGTCCCATCAATCATGGTAAATAGATGGGGAAACAGTGGCTGACTTTATTTTTCTGGGTTCCAAAATCACTGCAGATGGTGATTGCAGCCATGAATTTAAAAGACACTTACTCCTTGGAAGGAAGGTTATGACCAACCTAGACAGCATATTCAAAAGCAGAGACATTACTTTGTCAACAAAGGTCCATCTAGTCAAGGCTATGGTTTTTCCAGTGGTCATGTATGGATGTGAGAGTTGGACTGTGAAGAAGGCTGAGTGCCGAAGAATTGATGCTTTTGAACTGTGGTGTTGGAGAAGACTCTTGAGAATCCCTAGGACTGCAAGGAGATCCAACCAGTCCATTCTAAAGGAGATCAGTCCTGGGTGTTCATTGGAAGGACTGATGTTGAGGCTGAAACTCCAATACCTTGGCCATCTCATGCGAAGAGCTGACTCATTAGAAAAGACCCTGGTGCTGGGAAAGATTGAGGGCAAGAGGAGAAGGGGACGACAGAGGATGAGATGGTTGGATGGCATCATCGACTTGATGGGCATGGGTTTGGTGGACTCCAGGAGTTGGTGATGGACAGGGAGGCCTGGTGTGCTGTGGTCCATGGGGTTGCAAAGAGTCAGACATGACTGAGCGACTGAACTGAACTGAATGTGCTTTCAAATATATAAATACAGTTTACTTGCTTCCTTAAAAATTGTATTTGATTCATTATGACATGCATTCTGGAATTGATTTGCCTTTTTTAATTTTTTAAATTTAAAGCACAGATTTCCAAAAGAATAACCCAGTGCATAAGTTAACTGAAGAGGAACTGCTGGCATTTACATCAGTGAGTAATGTCTTTTTCCTGTTTCTTTTTTTTTTTCCCTTGTAAATTATTTTGCCTATCGTATATTCTTGCCTCAGTTTGCTCATTGAAATACTGTTACCTAAGGAAATTAAGGCAGAAAAAAAAGCTTATCATTTTATTTTCCAGGCTGCATATATCTTGATGCTGATTTAGACATAAACATTTTAAAATTTTTATTTATTTTTAATTGGAAGATAATGGCTTTACACTGTTGTGTTGGTTTCTGCCATACATCAACATGAATCAGTCTTAGGTACACGTATGTCCCCTCCCTCTTGGACCTCCCTCCCACCTCCCACTCCATCCCACCCCTCTAGGTGTCAGAGAGCCCTGGGTTTGAGCTCCCTGCATCGCAGCAAATCCCCACTGGCTGGCTTTTTTACATATAACAATGTATATGTTTCAATGCTACTCTCTCAATTTGTCCCACCCTCTCCTTTCCCCACTGTGTCTGCCAGTCTGTTCTCTACAGACATAAGCATTTTTGTTTGTACTTGCTTGAATTTAAGGGCAGCAAATGAATATTTCTTGTTCTTTGTTTGATCTTTGTTTGCAGGGCCGAGTCCAGTACCTTGCACATAATATGTGCTCGATAAATACTTGTTGACTGAGTAAATGAAGTGACAGAGCGAGAGTTGAATCTTTACTCCAAAGCCAGTGTAATGTGCAGCTCTTTTGGTTAAAATTTGAGGGTGATGCTTCATGGATGTAGTGGGACCGAGGGGTTCAGAGACCGAGGGGCAGAAACAGCAGAGCCTGGGTTATGGAGGCTAAGGCAGGAGACAGTGTCGAGAGCAAGGGGCAATTGTCAGCGTTCAGCGGTGGAGAGCAGTCAGGAGGAAGGGCTGAGGCTTCGATGGCTGGAGTGCATTGCTTATCTCTATGACAAGTTTGGTGAAATAGCTGGGTAGTCACCTCACTGCAGAGAAATAAGGAGAGAATGGTTTGTGAGAAAATAAAGTTGATAGATAAAGACCACAGTTGGAAAAAATGGTCGTGAAAAGGAAAGATAGGAGAATAGATGTTTGAGGGTTTGATATCAAAGAAGGCTTTTCAGAAGACGAAGGCCACAGAACAAGAGGGCAGTTGGTATCTTTAGCTTTATAGATAAAAAGATACACACGTCTTTAATGAACCCAAGTTGCTCAAGATACATCTTTTTTTCAAAGGCGTTTTTTTAATCATAGTTAGGGATCAAGTTAGAATTCTTGTGTTTTCTTTCTTTGTTATTTTTGAGATAAGGCAGAACTAAAGTACTTTTATCTGGTAGAAAGAAAGGCTAGCTTACTTTGTGCTGTAAAATAAATTTTACAAGTTACTATGTGGATCACAATAAACTGTGGAAAATTCTGAAAGAGATGGGAATACCAGACCACCTGACCTGCCTCTTGAGAAACCTGTATGCAGGTTAGGAAGCAACAGTTAGAACTGGACATGGAACAACAGACTGGT
>NW_011495064.1:15998381-15998736 GCF_000754665.1 Bison bison bison
ATAGGAAAGGGAGTATGTCAAGGCTGTATATGGTCACCCTGTTTATTTAACTTCTATGCAGAGTACATCATGAGAAACGCTGGGCTGGAAGAAGCACAAGCTGAAATCAAGATATCCAGGAGAAATATCAATAACCTCAGATACACAGATGACACCACCCTTATGGCAGAAAGTAAAGAGGAACTCAAAAGCCTTTTGATGAAAGTGAAAGTGGAGAGTGAGCAAGTTGGCGTAAAGCTCAACATTCAGAAAACTAAGATCATGGCATATGGTCCCATCACTTCATGGGAAATAGATGGGGAAACAGTGTCAGACTTTATTTTGGGGGGCTCCAAAATCACTGCAGATGGTGACT
>NW_011495064.1:15998994-16014079 GCF_000754665.1 Bison bison bison
ATGTGAAGAGTTGACTCATTGGAAAAGACTGTGATGCTGGGAGGGATTGGGGGCAGGAGGAAAAGGGGACGACAGAGGATGAGATGGCTGGATGGCATCACTGACTCGATGGATGTGAGTCTTGAGTGAACTCCGGGAGTTGGTGATGGACAGGGAGGCCTGGCGTGCTGCAGTTCATGGGGTTGCAAAGAGTCAGACATGACTGAGCAACTGAACTGAACTGAACATACAGTTTGAGAACTGGTTGATGTTAATCTTCTGAGTCCTCTGAGTGCCTGTTTTAGTTTCCCACTTCAGTATTGTTAGAAATCTGCTGATTTTCATTATAGCATATGTGTGTTTAGGTAACTATGTGGAATGTCCCTAATTAGTTGTTACATAAATGCTAAGGAATTTGACAAGTAAAGTGTTAAACCTTTTTTAAAAGATATATTTAAAAAATTATTATGCACCTCTTATTTATTTGTTCAACATAGATTGAATGCTTAACCACACGCCTTAATACTTAAAACTTAAGTGTTGGTTATTGAGGATATAGCAGCCTTTTCCCTCTTGGAATTTTCATCAGTTTACATTCTTGTGAGGGAAATATATGGTAGACAAAGAAAGACAGATATTTGATATAAGTACTCATTGTAAACAGAAAATAGTGTAGTGGAGTAAGAATGGGTGAGGGATGGCTATTTTAGGCGGGATGGTGGGGGAACATCTCAGTGGGAAGGTGAAGTTGCACACGCGTCCTCCTGCTGTGAGGCACCGGGAAGCACACATGGGGCCTGGTGTGGTGGGAGTCTCGAGTCAGTGTCGGGAAGTACAGAGCTGGGTGGGGACAGTCGCCGGTGTGTAGATGTTAAGTAATGGCCCGGGAGCTTGGGCCCATTCTGATGACAGAGGTAAATAGGACGCAGCCTATGATAGGAAGTGTTCCTGTTAGCCTCTTATGGGAGGGTGGTCAGCAGAAATATCTTCTCGAGATTGGCTTCATAAGCACATTATTGTGGAACATAGATTATTCACAGTTAACCCGAAATGACATGAAAGTACTCTCATCACATTCAAGCAGTTAACTTAGTTTTTAGTGCTTTTTGTGGATGTGATATATTTCTTCTTTTCTTATCCTTTTTCTGTCCTCCCCCCCCCTTTTTTTTTCATTAAATACATTTATTTATGTAGCTGTGCTCAATCTTGAGTTGTGGCATATGGGATCTAGTTTCCTGACCAGGGATTGAACCCAGGTCCCCTGCTTTGGGAGCGCAGAGTCTTAGGGACTCTGGGACCACCAGAGAAGTCCCTCCCTTCCTTTTCTTTCTCTTTCCCTATTCTTGTTCCTCTGTAAAGTGAGGTAGAATCCTGCTGAAGTAATTACCTCTCGTAGCCTTTGCTGGCAGGTAGCTCAGCCCTCCTAGCTTGCAGTGAAGGTTGTATTCTCTGGTTTTATGTTTTCCCCCAGGGCTTTATGATACATGATTGTTTTGTTCTTCTCCTCTAGATCTCCTCCAAGTCAGCACTGACCTGAGAACTGATGTCCATTTCAGGAAAAACTGTTCAGTGACAGTGCTCCATAGTGCCAATCCTAACACTTCTGAAGAGATGAGTTGGTTAATGCCAAATACATTTTTAATTGATGAGAAGGAAGGCAAGGAACTTAAGAGTGAGGAGAGCCCTGAGGAGCCCCATGCATACTTTGGGCTGTGTAACATCCATTCCATTCCTTGTCCCAAGTGAAGCATACAGAATACTCCAGAAAAACCCAAGTCAGCTCTCCTTTTGTCATTCAGTCTTTCTGCCCTTCCTGTGCATGATTCTGAAGCACATAATAAGGTGAGTTGTAAGTGGCCCCTGGTTTCAATAATTTCACTAAAATTTAAATCCTAAATAACTATATCCTGTACATAAATACCCTTTATTTATATCCTGTATAACTGCTGAAGAGTGTCTGAAGCAAGAGGGACCACTTTTAGCTGCTACCTTGCTTCTGAATTCTCTTTTAACAAAGATCATATTTGGGCTCACTGTATTTATGTGTATGTCTTATCTTCCCTGTAAGACTCTAAACTTCCAGATTTTGGGACGGTCTCCGTCCTTCTCTGGGTCTTCTACAAGGCCTGCTACAGAGCTTTACTCATAGTTCTTGCTCAAGAGAAGTATGCAGAATACAGGAATGAATGAAGTATACTGAACCAGGAATTGGAGCTGCACTACTACACTTAGTTCCCTGGTGTAGGTAGTATGAGCACCCAGCATACAATTGATACCTGGTGTCTCCTTCTCATCTTTCTCTTCTGTGAAATGAGGGAGGGCGTGTGTCCTTCCCTCGGCACTGAAAACTTGTTCTTAGGATCAAATTTCATAAACATTCTGTAATTTCATACACAGAATGTGTATGAAAATTCTTCAGGTGGGTAGATAGAACGTCATGCCCCCATAGCACTCAGTGGTGAGTCAGGTTTTCTGGTTGGTGGTTTGTAGGAGCATACTACTGTTTTCAAGGAATACGAATTCCTAAGTGGATAAGGGCTGTTTGGAATTGGCTGTAGATGTGGAAGAGAAGGGAGTAGAGAGGAGAGAAGCCACATCCTTTTCCTGAGCATCCATCTCCCTACTCTGGCTGCAGCGTGGTACCTGGGGTCTGGAGTTGTGAACTCTTGAGACTGTGAGGTGTCTTTCTCTGTTGACAGGAGAGCAAGTGCAGTAGAAATCTCACTACCCCTACCAGAGGATTGTGAGCACTTGGAGGGACAGGAACCACAGTCAGTGGACAGGTGATAAATACTTAGGAACCAGATGAGTGGCTTATTGGTCCTGAATTTTGTTCAGTTTTCATCAGCTGTCCTAAAGTTTACTAAAATAGTGGTGAAATCTCTTTTCTGGAAGAATTTTTGCCAGTGTTTCCAAGTTGTTGTAGCATGTTGAGGTATGTGTGAGATGAACTGGGAAAAGGTTTTAATTCAGCAATGGCAGAAGATTGTCCTAAGAGGAATACTTTGCTTTTTTTATTAACGTTGTCATTATGTAATGCTATTCCGAGACATTCTTCCCTCACATTTCAGGAAAACTGAATGAGTCATAGTAAAAATAACCCACATTGTTCTAAAGAGCCATTTATGTTGTGTTGGCTTGATAATTTAAAATTAGCTGTGTTATCTACGTTATTTCCTTACAGATGAGCCAAATCAGTGACATTCAGTAATGCTTTTAATTTCCTTTCATTGTTGAAAATGGGAACAATTTAGTTAATTCATACAGGTGTTTCAGTTTTCATTGGCAAAAGTTTTGCTGAAGTGTGAAGTGATACTGGCAGCCTGCCTTCTGACTGTCTGCCTGAAGCCCCAAGGACTCTGTCAATGAAAAATGGAAAAAGACCTTTGGAAGTTACACATTATGTTGTATATATTTTCTCTTTCTGTTGTTAATTTTAAAGCTATTTAATAATCACTTAACTGTGAACTCAAAAGTTTGTTAGCTATTTTTACAGATAAAAATGATACTTTTTTTTCTTTTAGGGTATTCAGTTCAGTTCAGTTCAGTCGCTCAGTCGTGTCTGACTCTTGGCGACCCCATGAATCGCAACATGCCAGGCCTCCCTGTCCATCACCAACTCCCGGAGTTCACTCAGACTCACGTCCATCGAGTCAGTGATGCCATCCAGTCATCTCATCCTCTGTTGTCCCTTCTCCTCCTGCCCCCAATCCCTCCCAGCATCAGTCTTTTCCAATGAGTCAACTCTTCGCTGGAGGTGGCCAAAGCATTGGAGTTTCAGCTTCAACATCATTCCTTCCAAAGAACACCCAGGACTGATCTCCTTTAGAATGGACTGGTTGGATCTCCTTGCAGTCCAGGGACTCTTCAAGAGTCTTCTCCAACACCACAGTTCAAAAGCATCAATTCTTCAGCGCTCAGCTGTCTACACAGTCCAACTCTCACATCCATGCATGACCACAGGAAAAATCATAGCCTTGACTAGACGGACCTTTGTTGGCAAAGTAATGTCTCTGCTTTTTAACATGCTATCTAGGTTGGTTATAACTTTCCTTCCAAGGAGTAAGCGTCTTTTAATTTCATAGCTGTAATCACCATCTGCAGTGATTTTGCAGCCCAGAAAAATAAAGTCTGACACTGTTTCCACTGTTTCCCCATCTATCTGCCATGAAGTGATGGGACCAGATGCCATGATCTTCTTTTTCTGAATGTTGAGCTTTAAGCCAACTTTTTCACTCTCCTCTTTCACTTTCATCAAGAGGAGCTTTAGGGTATACTTATTTCTTCATTTTAATTTTTTAAGATAGACAGTATAACTGCAAGACAGCCATGATACTTCTGATAGTTTGTCCTCATGTTACATGATGACATGTCTGTCTCTATTAAGCAGGGTAACACAGGATTTTGCTTTTCTTTCTGGTTTGAATACTTGTCCCCTCAGGTGTTACTCATGCATTTTAATTTAACAGGTGTTCTGATCATGGGCCTTGTAGCTATATTTGGGTGATAACTTGGTCGCTTTTAGAGAAGCCGGAGATGGGTATGCTTTGTTTCAGTTTGTTGATAAACTATTTTTAAACAAAGGCTTAAAAAATATTTTTTGACTGGAGTTGAACTAGGTTACTTGTATGTATCTTATTTCAAGAATAGACAGAGAAAGAATGAGTAATAGGATTTGTGGGATCTTACATAACTCTTTTCTTACCATCATCTACTCTGGTAACTGCTGGACAAGTTTCTTCACAGTTAACCATGGCTTAAGCTTAATGCTTATTTGTGGCCTTATTTTTACCCATGTTGGAGTAACGTACTGGATGTGAACACTTGTAAACAACCACAGATCTGGGGCAAAATATATGAAATAGCAGTGTATAAAAAGGATAGTCTTTAATCCAATTTTCTGATGATGACCCACCTTCTGACAAAATGTGGTCCACTGGAGAAGAGAATGGCAAACCACTTTAGCATTCTTGCCATGAGAACTCCATGAACAGTAGGAAAAGGCAAAAAGATAGAACACTGAAAGATGAACTCCCCAGGTTGGTAGGTGCCTAATATGCTACTGAAGAAGAGTGGAGAAATAGCTGTAGAAGGAATGAATAGGTTGAGCCAAAGCAGAAGTAGCCCAGTTTTGGATGGGTCTGGTGGTGAAAGTAAAGTCTGATGCTGTAAAGAACAGTATTACAGAGGAACCTGGAATGTTAGGTCCATGAATCAAGGTAAATTGGAAGTGGTCAAATGGGAGATGGCAAGAGTGAACGTCGACATTTTAGGAATCAGCAAACTAAAATGGACTGGAATGGGTGAATTTAACTCAGATGACCATTATATCTAATACTGTGGGCAAGAGTCCCTTAGAAGAAATGGAGTAGCCCTCATTGTGAACAAAAGAATCCTAAATGTAGTACTTAATGCAGTACTAAATGCAGTCTCAAAAGCAACAGAATGATGTTGGTTCGTTTCCAAGGCAAACCATTCAGTATCACAGTAATCCAGGTCTGTGCCTCAACCTCTAATGTTGAAGAAGCTGAAGCTGAATGGTTCTGTGAAGAACTACAGTACCTTCTAGAACTAACACCAAAAAAAGATGTCCTTTTCTTCATAGGAGACTGGAATGCCAAAGTAGGAAGTTAAGAGATACTTGGAATAACAGGCAAGTTTGGCTCTGGAGTACAGAAAGAAGCATGTCAAAGGCTAACAGAGTTTTGCCAAGAGAATGCACTGGTCAGAGCAAATACCCTCTTCCAGGAACACAAGGGAAGACTCTACACATGGACATCACCAGATGGTCAACACCAAAATGAGATTGATTATATTTTTTGCAGCCAAAGATGGAGAAGCTCTATACAGTCAGCAAAAACAAGACAGGGAGCTGACTGTGGCTCAGATCATGAACTCCTTATTGCCAAATTCAGACTGAAATTGAAGAAAAGTAGGGAAAACCACTAGGCTTTTCATGTATAACCTAAATCAAATCCCTTATGATTATGCAGTGGAAGTGACAGATTCAAGGGATTAGATCTGATCGAATGCCTGAAGAACTGTGGACAGAGGTTCATAACATTGTACAGGAGGCAATGATCAAAACCACTCTGAAGCCAAAGAAATGCAAAAAAGCAAAATGGTTGTCTGAGGAGGCCCTACAGACAGCTGAGAAAAGAAGAGATGTGAAAGGCAAAGGAGAAAAGGAAAGATATACCCATCTGAATTCAGAGTTCCAAAGAATAGCAAGGAGAGATAAGAAAGCTTTCTGAACTGAACAATACAAAGAAACAGGAAAACAATAGAATGTGCAAGACTAGAAATCTCTTCAAGAAAATTAGAGATACCAAGGGAACATTTTATGCAAAGATGGGCACAATAAAGGACAGAAATGGTATGGACCTAACAGAAGCAGAGGATATTAAGAAGAGGTGGCAAGAATACACAGAAGAACTATACAAAAAAAATGTTAATGACCCAGATAACCATGATGGTGTGGTCACTCAGCTAGAGCCAGACATCCTGGAGTGTAGAGTCAAGTGGGCCTTAGGAAGCATCACTATGAACAAAGCTAGTGGAGGTGATGGAATTCCAGTTGAGCTATTTCAAGTCCTAAAAGATGATGCTGTGAAAGTGCTGCACTCAATATACCAGCAAATTTGGAAAACTCAGCAGTGGCCACAGGACTGGAAAAGGTCAGTTTTCAATCCAATCCCAAAGAAGGGCAGTGCCAAGCAGTGTTCAAACTACTGCACAATCGCACTCATTTCACATGCTAGCAAGATAATGCTCAAAATCCTTCAAGCTAGGCTTCAACAGATCAGTGTGTGAACTGAGAACTTCCACATGTAGAAGCTGGATTTAGCAAAGGCAGAGGAACCAGAGATCAAATTACCAATGACCATTGGATCACAGAAAAAGCTAGAGAATTCCAGGAAAAAAATCTGCTGCTTCATTGACTATGCTAAAGCCTTTGACTGTGTGGATCCCAAGAAACTCTGGAAAATTCTTAAAGAGATGGGAATACCAGACCACCTTACCTTCCTCCTGCGAAATCTGTATGCATGTCAAGAAGCAACAGTACCAGACATTAAAAACTAACTGGTTCAAAATTGTGAAAGGAGTACGTCAAGGCTATATATTGTCACCTTGCTTATTTAACTTATATGGAGAATACATCATCCAAAATGCCAGGTTGGATGAAGCACAAGCTGGAATCAAGATTGCAGGGAGAAATATCAATAACCTCAGATATGCAGATGACACCACCCTTAGGCAGAAAGTGAAGAGGAACTGAAGAGTCTCTTGTTGAAGTTGAAAGAGGAGAGTGGAAAAGCTGGCTTAAAACTCAACATTCAAAAAACTAAGATCACGGCATCCGGTCCAATCACTTCATGGCAAGTAGATGGGGAAACAATGAAAAGAGTGAACAACTTTATTATCTTGGGCTTCAAAATCACTGCAGATTGTGATTTCAGCCATGAAATTAAAAGATGCTTTCTACTTGGAAGAAAAGCAATGACAAGGCTAGAAAGCATATTAAGGAGTGAAGACATTGCTTGCCTATAAAGGTCCATGTAGTCAAAGCTATGGTTTTTCCAGAAGTCATGTATGAATGTGAGTATTGGACCATAGAGAAGGCTGAGTGCTGAAGAATTGGTGCTTTGGAACTGTAGTGTTGGAGAAGACTCTTGAGAGTCCCTTGGACTGCAAGGAAATTAAATCAGTTAATTCTGCTGCTGCTAAGTTGCTCCTAAGTCACTTCAGTCGTGTCCAACTCTGTGCAACCCCATAGACGGCAGCCCACCAGGCTCCCCTGTCCCTGGGATTCTCCAGGCAAGAACACTGGAGTGGGTTGCCATTTCCTTCTCCAACGCATAAAAGTGAAAAGTGAAAGTGAAGTCGCTCAGTCATGTCTGACTCTTCACAACCCCATGGACCGCAGCCTACCAGGCTCCTTCGTCCATGGGATTTTCCAGGCAAGAGTAGTGGAGTGGGGTGTCATTGCCTTCTCCGAGTCAATCCTAAAGGAAGTCAATCCTGAATATTCGCTGGAGGGACTGATGCTGAGGCTGAAGCTCCAATACTTTGGCCACTGAATGTGAAGAACCGACTCATTGGAAAAGACCCTGATGCTGGGAAAGATTGAAGGCAGAAGGACAAGGGGATGATAGAGGACAAGATGGTTGGGTGGCATCACTGACTCAGTGGACTTGGGTTTGAGCAAGCTCCGGGAGATGGTGAAGGACAGGAAAGCCTGGCGTACTGCAGTCCATGGGGTTGCAAAGAGTCAGACATGACTGAGTGATTGAAGAGCAACAAAAAGGATGATTAGTCATGACCAAATAGTTTTTATCTCAGGAATGCAAAATTGGTTTAACATTAAGTAGTCATTGAAGTTCATCTTTTAATACAGTAAAGGAGAAACACTGAATGATTATCTAATTATATTTATTTATTTCAGCATTTGGAAAAATTCAGTACTCTTTCATTATAAAAAACTTAGTAAACTCTGAGTAGAAGAGAATATCATCAATCCGATAAAAGGTTTAGATGAAAAATCTAGAGTTAAAATCATCATTGATGAAAAACAATTTTTTTCCTCTAAGGTCAGGAAAGTGGCACTTCTTTGAACCGAAAATCCCAGCTAGTGCAGTAAGACATGAAAGAGATACAGAGGGAGTGCAGATTGGAAAGAAATATACACAATTATCATTATGCATAGACAATGCAATTCTTTACATGGGAAACCCTAAAGAATAGACTTAAAGCTACTAGCACTAATGAGCAACATCTGAGGATACAAGGTCAGTATAAGAAAGTCAGTTATGTTTGTATAGACTAGCAGTAATAATTGGGAAAGTAATTTTAAAACCACACACAATAGCATAAAATATCAAATACTTAGTGATGAATTTGACTAAACTGTAAGACTTCTACACTAAAAATGACAAATATTGCTTTAAGAAATTGAAGAAATTTAAATAAATGGAGAGACTTACCATGTTCATGGATTGAAAGGCTTAATATTGTTAAATTGACAAGTCTTCCAGAATTACACAATAATAAATCCAATAGCAATCAAAATCCAGGTTACCCCCCGCACCTTTTGTTTTTCTTAGAAATTGACAGGCTGATTCTAAAATTTTTTGGAGTGCTTCTGTGATGGCCAAGTAAGTTCTTTGGAACCATTTGTCTGCAGATTTCAATTATAAGCTATGGACAAAAAAAAAAAAAAAATACTACCTGATGACATTAGGATAAACGAATGACCCATTAAGAGAAGCTGAGATGGTTCATATCACTAGTCATTGGGAAAATGCAAATTAAAACCACAACAATAAACAACCTCCACCACTGAAAAGGTGTGTTACCCTGTGAGGTGGTGGAAATCCTCACACGTGGTGAATGTAATGTGACGTAAAATGGCACCACCACTCTGGAACACAGTTTAGCATTTTCTCACGCAGTTAATCATCAGTTCCGCCTTCAGGTACTTATCTCTGTGACATGAAAACGTATGGCTCCACAAAGATTTACACAAATGTTCACAGCTGGTTAATTTGTAAGAGCTTAAAACTGGAAACAGTGCAAATGTCCATCAACAGGTGAATGATAAACTGCAGTATATGAATTTTATATATGTAATAGGCTGAAAAACAGTCTCAAGATTCACATGTGTTTCTTTTTCTTTTTTTTTTTTTTTGAGCAACTAAGCACAACAGGCACAGTTTATACATATGTATGCTACTTTCTCATTTTGTCCCACCCTCTTCTTCCCGGGATGTGTCCACAAGTCTGTTCTGTATGTCTGCATCTTTATTCCTGCCCTGAAAATAGGTTCATTAATACCATCTTTCTAGATTTCATATATATCACATGTGTTTCTAGTATACTTTATAACTTGCATTTTAGTTATGCTTAATTTTCTTTGTGTATCAAATAATAAAAAATAAGTCCAAAAAGCATTCTGCACAATAGCAAGATCATTTAAATATTATTTGATGAACCATTTTAAGGAATAGACAGCACTGACATCATTGTGTACATTTTACTTTTAAAGTGAATTTTACTGTTGTTTATTAGGGTGGTGAGAGGCAGAATCAGTAATGTGAAGGAAATATAATGTGAAGGAAAACACCTCACTTCAGTGGGTCTTCCAGTCCCCAGACAGGAGAAATATAAGGGGATTAAGATGGTAATACATTTGATATGGAGGAGTCTTATTCAAACTCATGGTTTTGTGCTTCTGCTTTTGGCCATCATTGAAGCTAAAAGTGTTAGGCCATCTGACATTATGAATTAACGTGGTGTTAAAGGATGAACAATTCAGTTCAAAAATAATTTGTATGGTTTAAAATATATCTGCTTTTCATGACCTTGTGAAAGGTGCATCTGGCATTGCTGATGAAATAGCATCTCCAGAATGCAGGAGATTTTTCTTTTTTGAGGCAACTGAATGACCACCAGCTCGATCTCCCTGGTGTCTGCTTTGTATATAAAAATTTGCAGAGTGGAGAAAAGAGCTTTGAGAGCATTGTAATAGCAGGAATCCAGAATCTCAGGATTTGCCAAGCATGCTGCTAGATACTGTAGAAGAAATAAAGGTATAAAACATAAGACTTGCCTTCATGGAATTTTTAATTTAGCCAAGATCCGATAAACTTATGAAAATGTAATTAACAATACCAGGCAATTTAAATTACATTGATAGCACAGATAAATCCCTAACTGCTTAGAAAATAAGAAAATATTTGGAACAGGGCAGTCAAAGAAGGGTTTGTTACCTCAGGGAGGATTAGAGGGGCCTTGAAAGACAGAAGGGATCTAGATGGAGTGATAATGTGAGAAAAGGCAAGGAAACGGTTGAGCCGCGTGGCTTTGTTGGGAGATTGGTTTAGAGCAGTAGTAGGACTTGGGGGGAAAATAGCTTTGATTTTGAAATGGTCTGCAGAGCAAGGACAGAGTGTTTGTACCACTGTTCTTTGTCTACTGGGAGTAATTTATAGACTACATTTGGAATTTAAGCTTACTGTCGTTTGGTACTGATTTTAACAAATGAATGCTCTTTTAAATTGCTCATTAAGAAGGGGGAATAATTCTGCTTTTTATAGTGTTTCTTTGATCCTTGCTTTTATAAGGTCAGCCTGACCTGGGTGGGCATCATTTGATTTGGCTTTAGTATAGCCAAGCAGTTACACACTCACAGGAGAGCTCTGAGTTGCTTTGATTTATATGTGGAAAAAGCAACTATCTGGAAAGCTCCTTCATATTTAAAGGAACAGACTGGCTGTCTGTCCTGTAAAGGGTCCTAGTGACCTCTGGAAGAAGAATGTTTGAAATGTTTAGTGATAAGAATGAAAGGAAATTGTTTTTTATAGAAACCACACTCCAGGTCCTCATTGATGGTGTTATAGAATTTTCTTTGCTACTTTTCTGGGAGGGCAGAGTTGCATATGGTGGGAAATTGTGAGCTAAATAAAATCATGCCTGACTATACATAACATGTCATAGTATTAAATTTTACTTTTTAGTGTGAGGTAAAGTGCTATTCATTGACTTGCATTTTAGGTAATGGCATTTCCTCAGATGGTAGATGATCTCCTTTTTAAAATCTGAGCCCAAGCATCAGCTCAGGTGGCATATCTCAGTGAGAAACACCTGCTGAGGCATGCAGAGCCGGCTCCCTTTTGTTCTCAAGGTATCTTGTTACACTCCTTATCAACAGTTGCTGAAGTGGCTTGATTCTTTAACTTATAAAACATTCTAACTATAAATAAAAGTTTATTTCAACTTTTACAGCAACAATAGAAATATTAAAGTGTATATGAAAAGTTATACACTTGTAAAAGCCTACTGGCTCAATGAATCACCTTTTGGAGGTTTTGGTCAGTGAGAAGTGAGCAGTGAGAGAACTTGTAAGAGACAAATGTCACTGTACACTTTTTAGGGGCTTTCTGACCTCTGCCCTGGTGTGTGAAAGTGGTGGGAATTCCATCTTACATGCAAGTTTGTTTGCAAAAGGCACAGTGTTCTGTAGCATTGTCCTGATTCTCAAATTGCTTCTGGTTGAACACACCAAATTTCTTAAGTGTCTGATTTTTACTGTATTTTTAGATAGTACTCAATTTAGTGAGGCAATACTTCATCAGATTGCTTTAGTTAATCAATTCCAGGTAAAAATAAATGAACTTGTAAAAGACAGCACTTGCAACTGCATGGTTCCATTTGTATGAAGTACCTAGAGTAGTGAAATTCATAGAAAGTAGCATGGTGATTGCACCTGGGGAGGGTGTGGACAATGGGGAAATGTTTAACGGGTATAGAGTTTCAGTTGCAAGGTGAGAAGAAATCTAGAGATTAGTTGTACAACTATGTGGATATATATAATTAAACTGTACACTTAAAGATGGTCAAGAAGGTACGTTTTATGTTACATATATCTTTCCGCCATTAAAAAAATTAAAGAGCTTCTTGATAAAGATGAAAGAGGAGAGTGAAAAGCTGGCTTAAAACTCAACATTGAAAAAACTAAGATCATGGCATCTGGTCCCATCACCTCATGGCAAATAGATGGTGAAACAATGGAAACAGTGGCAGACTTTATTTTCTTGGGCTCCAAAATCACTGCAGATGGTGACTGTTGCCATAAAATTAAGATGCTTGCTCCTTGGAAGAAAAGCAATGACAAACCTAGACAACATATTAACAAGCAAAGACATTATTTGCCTACAAAGGTCTGTATAGTCAAAGCTGTGGTTTTTCCGGTAGTCATATATAGATACGAGAGTTGGACCGTAAGGAAGGCTGAGCACTGAAGAATTGATGCTTTTGAGCTTTGGTGTTGGTGAAGACCCTTGAGAATCCCTTGGACTGCAAGGAGATTAAACCAGTCAATCCTAAAGGAAATCAACCCTGAATATTCATTGGAAGGACTGATACTGAAGCTCCAATACTTTGGCCACCTGATGTGAAGAGCTAACTCATTTGAAAAGACCCTGATGCTTGGAAACATTAAAGGCAGGAAGAGAAGGGGACAGTAGAGGTTGAGATGATAGGATGCCATCGCCGATTCAGTGGGCATAAGTTTAAGCAAACTTGGGATGGTGAAGGACAGGGAAACCCAGTGTGCTGCTGTCCGTAGCGTCACAAAGGGTCAGACACGACTGAGTGACTGAACAACAGCAACAGGACATTATTAAGAGAAATTGATAAGGACCTAAATAAATGGAGGGATATATAGTATTCATGGGATACACAGTGTATATATACATGGGATATACAGTATTCATATACAGTACTCAATATTGAAATTTCAGCTCTTCTCAAATTAACCTCTGTTATCAATGCCATCCCTGACAGAATCCCAGTGGCTTGATTTTTCTTGTTATTGTTTCCTTTGTTGCTGCTGCTGCTGCTGTCCTTTTGATTTTGTGGAACTCAAGCTGACTTTAAAATTCACATGGAAATGCCTTTGCATTTCCTTAGCTAAGAATAGCTAAGGGAGTCATGAAGAACAGAATTGGAGTACTTAGGTTGGCAGATACCAAGACTTATTATAAAACTGTATCAATTAAGACAGCTTAACATGTAGTGGTTCTTGGACTGGCAGCATCAGCATCACCTGGGAGCTTGTTAGAAATGGAATTTCTCCTGCTTAACTTTACACCCTACTGAAGCCGAGTCTTTGGGGTTGGGGCCAAGGAGTCTGTTTTAACAATCTGCCTAGATTATTCTTGTGCACTTTAAAGTTTGAAAAACACTGAATTAAGACATTTTGACACGAGGAAATAAAAACTAACCAGTGGAACAGAGAGTCCAAAAAACAGAGCTATACATACGTGGTTCATTTGACTTATGTCAAAGTTGGCACCACAGTGCTGTCGGGAAGGGGTAGGCTTTTGGATAAATGGTACTAGATGATTTGTATTTGTATGGAGACAGTCTATCTTAACCCCTATATCATACTAAATATACAAAAATCAATTCCAGATTGAATGTGTTGAAGTGAAAAGCAGAACGGTAAAGTTTTTAAGAGGAAACTATAGGAGAACATCTTTGAGACTTTAGGACAGTCAAAAACAACAAGAAAGCTCTAACCATAAAACAAAAATGATAAACTAGATTATTATTAATATTAAGCACTTTTTAAAAATTAAAAGATGCCATTAGTATCTGTAAGGCACTTAGACCAGTGCCTTGCCAACACAAGTATGTGTTGTGTAAGTATTTGTCAAATAAGAATAGTAATCTATCACCCTCCTCCAACAAAAAGACAGAGGGCTTGTGTCCAAAAAATAAGAATATTTAACAGATTATCAAGAAAAATTTTGACAACTCAGTAGAAAACAAGAGGCAAAGGACTTCAGTAGGAACTTATAAGAGAGGACTAAAATGGTCATTAACATGTTAAAAGGTGCTCAGCTTCATTAATCATTAGAGAAATGTGAATTTGTTACAGACATATAAGTTAACCATATGAAATACTACTAAATATTCACCAGAATGGCTAAAATGCAAAAAAAACACACAAAAAACAGATAGTGTTGAGTGTTGCAAGGTTGTGAAGCAACAAGGACTCTAATGTTTCTAATAAGAGTGTAAAGTAGAAAACCTGTCAGAAGATTGGAGTATTCATGAAAGCTCAATACTCTGACCTAGCAGTTTCACTCCTAAGTATTAATGCATGTCTAACAGAAATACGTGTTGAGCTAAAGAACCTGTTTTAGCATGTTCATGATGGCACATTCTGATAGCACATTAGAATATTCATTGGACATCTGGTAGTTCCCAGATTGGAAATTACCTAAATGCCCATTAGCAATATAATAGTTAAATAGATTGCATATTGCAGTGAAATATTATTCAGCAATAAAATGAACATTCTGCAGCTATACAAAGCATTAAAGCATGTGTCACCTGTTTAATTTTCTTTTTGTGTATCCCATATTCTGATTGAGTCTTCCCTTGTGGCAGCAGTGTTTTGTAAGATATATTAAACAAAGCCTATCTGCAATTACCTCCTTTAGAAAGACTTTCCCAAGTCAGACATCTCCCAGCCAAACATAAGATAAATGCATTCTTCCGTGATATCATTATCCAGCCAGTTCTTTCTTTAAAGCTT
>NW_011495064.1:16014179-16017306 GCF_000754665.1 Bison bison bison
CTTTGCAAATGTCTATTTTTCAGATTGCATTTTACTTTCAGCGTTAAGTGAGAATGTTTTGCTTGACCCTCACATTAAAGTCTCAGGCAAACTCTTGTTCTCTTGCCAGCATAGAAAACAGTCTGAGTTGGTAGTTTTCCTGAGGCAAATATCCCCCCACCCCCGCTTTGGTGTGCAAACCTTTTAAAGCTGGGATTTAACTGACAAGCCTACCGCCTGCACTGGTCTGCCCCTTGATGTTATTAGTTAAGTGACTGTGTGGCTGGAAGCTGAAAGTTTTCCTCAGCCTTCTTAGGGTCCCAGGCTGGGTCTGAAAATTAAACTGACAAAGATTAACAGGAAAAAAGCACACACATTTACTTAATACAGGTTTTGTGTGACATGGGAGCCTTCATAAGGTTATAAGACCTGAAGAAACAGTTTAATTTGAGTATTTTATGCCTGGTGGCTCAGACAGTAAAGAATCTGCCTGCAATGCAGGAGACCTGGGTTTGATTCCTGGGTCAGGAAGATCCCCTGGAGGAGGGCATAGCAACCCACTCTAGTATTCTGGCCTGGAGAATCCCCATGGACAGAGGAGCCTGGCGGGCTACAGTCCATGGGGTCGCAGAGTTGGACATGACTGAACGACTAAGCACCTGGTGGATTTGACAAAGTGTGGGCAGTCATGGAGGAGTGTGATAGGGCAAAGGTAAGGACTATAAACTGGGGGAGACTTAGGCTTCTTGGGATTCTCAGCATCCCTTTGTCTTCAGAGATAAGAATGCTCCTTTCCTCTTTTTGTGAGAGGGTGGGCACCTCTCACAGAGTTTTATGACCTATTTCAGAGGTGAAGGTCAGAGTGATCTGCTGTTTCCTCAGAGTCCTTCTGCTGAAAATACTAGGTATGCTTGGGTGCCCTGTTTTGGGAGTTGCCAGTGGTTAGGGCCATCACCCGTGCCCACTCTGGATGGTGCTTTTTTCCCGAGGGTGAGAGAAAGCTTTGTAGGGGGAGAAATCCCGGTGGTAGGGGATGTGTTTTTCAGCAGGTACTCTCAGAGGCTTGTTAAGCATCACCTATTCATGCTTATTGTTCATAATCCTCACAAGTTTGTGAGAGATGGGAATTACTGTTCCTATTTTAGAGAGATGAAAATTGAGATCCTGAGAGGTGAGGTGACTTCCCAGCGAATCACCTCCCTGGGATTCTGATCAAGCTCTGGCTGACGTGAGATGATCTGCCCTGTTTTACAGAGTCTTTTCCTAGGTGCTCTTCCATGATGTCATGAGGTTACAGAGACAGTCCCTTTAATAAAATGAATAGAAAAAAGGCCACGCACTGTACGTAGGAGAATCACTATGCAGATTTACTTACTGAAAAAAGTTTCATTCTTTGTTTTGAACTATTAATAGAAGAATGGTGATGGACAGGGAGGCCTGGCGTGCTGCGATTCATGGTCGCAAAGAGTCGGACACAACTGAGCGACTGAACTGAACTGAAGGTTACCTAATAGTCATTGCAGTAGAATCTTCATTCTCTGAGGGCAGGGACCTTGTTTGTCTTGCTTACTGCCCTGTCCCTGGGGCCTTGTGCACATTGCCTTGTGCAGAGTAACTGCTCGAGTGAAGTAATGAATGAACACACTTCAGTAAGAATGAGTTCTTCTGATTCTCTTTCTACTTTATTTGTATATTCTTTGTTTACTCCTTCTACTTCCCTTTAATATAGCAGTTTCCTAAAGTTTTTTTTTTTTCCCTCACTGAATGCTCTACTTACATTGCTCTACCAGTGTTTCCTGGGTACTGTCATCCACTTCCTTGGAGAAAGTGTTGAGAAAACAATACAAATGTTCTGCGGCCAAAAAAGGTGACGTCTTGCTATTTGCGACAACATGGATGGATCTAGAGGGTGTTATAAGTCAGACAAGATGGACTACTTGACCTCACTTATATGGTGACCCTAAAAAAGTGCAAACAAAACAAAACAGACTCATAGATTGAGAGAAGAAACAGGTGACTGCCAGAAGGTGAGGTGGGGTGGGCAAAATAGGTAAAGGAGATTAACAGTTACAAACCTCCAGCTATATAATAAGTAAGTCATGGGGATATAATATCTTTGTATGGGGAAAGATGGTTACTGGACTTCTTGGGGTAATCCCTTTATAATGTATGTAAATGTCAAATCGTCATGTAGAAACTGAAAAAATATTGTATCAACTGTATTTCAGTTACAAAGCAAAAATGGTTGCAGCTTATGCCAAAAAACAAACAAACATGTTTTTGGTAATCAAGAGACCCCAAAAGTATTAGAATCAGCTTTTGCTACTAACGAAGGTGTGACATTGAGCACGTAACCTAATCTGTTGTTTTCATTTTTATTATAAGAAAGTAGGCCTAGATTTGGAGTTGAAAATTCCCGTACCCATCACTTCAGTTCAGTCACTCAGTCGTGTCCGACTCTTTGCGACCCCATAAATTGCAGCACGCCAGGCCTCCCTGTCCATCACCAACTCCTGGAGTTCACTCAGACTCACGTCCATCGAGTCAGTGATGCCATCCAACCATCTCATCCTCTGTCATCCCCTTTTCCTCCTGCCCCCAATCCCTCCCAGCATCAGAGTCTTTTCCAATGAGTCAACTCTTCACATGAGGTGGCCAAAGTACTGGAGTTTCAGCTTTAGCATCATTCCTTCCAAAGAAATCCCAGGGCTGATCTCCTTCAGAATGGACTGGTGGATCTCCTTGCAGTCCAAGGGCCTCTCAAGAGTCTTCTCCAACACCACAGTTCAAAAGCATCAATTCTTCGGCGCTCAGCCTTCTTCACAGTCCAACTCTCACATCCATACATGACCACAGGAAAAACCATAGCCTTGACTACACGAACCTCTGTTGGCAAAGTAATGTCTCTGCTTTTGAATATGCTATCTAGGTTGGTCATAACTTTCCTTCCAAGGAGTAAGCGTCTTTTCTTTTCATGGCTGCAGTAACCATCTGCGGTGATTTTGGAGCCCAGAAAAATAAAGTCTGACACTGTTTCCCCATCGGTTTGCCATGAAGTGATGGGACCAGATGCCATGATCTTCATTTTCTGAATGTTGAGCTTTAAGCCAACTTTTTCACTCTCCACTTTCACTCTCATCAAGAGGCT
>NW_011495064.1:16017821-16018445 GCF_000754665.1 Bison bison bison
TGAGGCCTGGCTTGGAGAATTTTGAGCATTACTTTACTAGTGTGTGAGATGAGTGCAATTGTGCGGTAGTTTGAGCATTCTTTGGCATTGCCTTTCTTTGGGATTGGAATGAAAACTGACCTTTTCCAGTCCTGTGGCCACTGCTGAGTTTTCCAAATTTGCTGGCATATTGAGTGTAGCACTTTCACAGCATCATCTTTCAGGATATGAAATAGCTCCACTGGAATTCCATCACCTCCACTAGCTTTGTTCGTAGTGATGCTTTCTAAGGCCCACTTGACTTCACATTCCAGAATGTCTGGCTCTAGATGAATGATTACACCATCGTGATTATCTGGGTCGTGAAGATCTTTTTTGTACAGTTCTTCTGTGTATTCTTGCCACCTCTTTTTAATATCTTCTGCTTCTGTTAGGTCCATACCATTCCTGTCCTTTATCAAGCTCATCTTTGCATGAAATGTTCCCTTGGTATCTCTAATTTTCTCGAAGAGATCTTAGTCTTTCCCATTCTGTTGTTTTCCTCTATTTCTTTGCATTGATCGCTGAAGAAGGCTTTCTTATCTCTTCTAGCTATTCTTTGGAACTCTGCATTCAGATGCTTATATCCTTCCTTTTCTCCTTTGC
>NW_011495064.1:16018545-16020129 GCF_000754665.1 Bison bison bison
GTAAGGCCTCCCCAGACAGCCATTTTGCTTTTTTGCATTTCTTTTCCATGGGGATGGTCTTGATCCCTGTCTCCTGTACAATGTCACGAACCTCATTCCATAGTTCATCAGGCACTCTATCAATCAGATCTAGGCCCTTAAATCTATTTCTCACTTCCACTGTATAATCATAAGGGATTTGATTTAGGTCATACCTGAATGGTCTAGTGATTTTCCCTACTTTCTTCAGTTTCAGTCTGAATTTGGGAATAAGGAGTTTGTGGTCTGAGCCACAGTCAGCTCCTGGTCTTGTTTTTGCTGACTGTATAGAGCTTCTCCGTCTTTGGCTGCAAAAAATATAATCAGTCTGATTTCGGTGTGGACCATCTGGTGATGTCCATGTGTAGAGTCTTCTCTTGTGTTGTTGGAAGAGGGTGTTTGTTATGACCAGTGCATTTTCTTGGCAAAACTCTATTAGTCTTTGCCCTGCTTCATTCCGTATTCCAAGGCCAAATTTGCCTGTTACTCCAGGTGTTTCTTGACTTCCTACTATTGCATTCCAGTCCCCTATAATGAAAAGGACATCTTTTTTGAGTGTTAGTTCCAAAGGTCTTGTAGGTCTTCATAGAACCGTTCAACTTCAGCTTCATCAGCGTTACTGGTTGGGGCATAGACTTGGATTACTGTGATATTGAATGGTTTGCCTTGGAAACGAATAGAGATCATTCTGTCATTTTTGAGATTGCATCCAAGTACTGCATTTCAGACTCTTTTGTTGACCATGATGGCTACTCCATTTCTTCTGAGGGATTCCTGCCCACAGTAGTAGATATAATGGTCATTTGAGTTAAATTCACCCATTCCAGTCCATTTGAGTTTGCTGATCCCTAGAATGTCGACATACACTCTTGCCATCTCTTGTTTGACCACTTCCAATTTGCCTTGATTCATGGACCTGACATTCCAGGTTCCTATGCAATATTGCTCTTTACAGCATCGGACCTTGCTTCTATCACCAGTCACATCCATAGCTGGGTGTTCTTTTTGCTTTGGCTCCATCCTTTCATTCTTTCTTGAGTTATTTCTCCACTGATCTCCAGTAGCAATTGGTCACCTACTGATCTGGGGAGTTCCTCTTTCAGTATCCTATCATTTTGCCTTTTCATATTGTTCATGAGATTCTCAAGGCAAGATACTGAAGTGGTTTGCCAGTCCCTTCTCCAGTGGACCACATTCTGTCAGATCTCTCCACCATGACCCGCCCATCTTGGGTTGCCCCACGGGCATGGCTTAGTTTCATTTGAGTTAGACAAGGCTGTGGTCCTAGTGTGATTAGATTGACTAGTTTTCTGTGAGTATGGTTTCAGTGTGTCTGCCCTCTGATGCCCTCTTGCAACACCTACCGTCTTACTTGGGTTTCTCTTACCTTGGGCGTGGGGTATCTCTTCTTGGCTGCTCCAGCAAAGTGCAGCCACTGCTCCTTCCCTTGGACGAGGGGTATCTCCTCACCGCCACCCTTCTTGACCTTCAACATGGGATAGCTCCTCTAGGACCTCCTGTGCCCGCGTGGCCACCGCTCCTTGGACGTGGGGTTGCTCCTCCCGG
>NW_011495064.1:16020229-16047693 GCF_000754665.1 Bison bison bison
TGACTTCAGAGGTGGGGTAACTCCTCCCAGCTGCTGCCCCTGACCTCGGATGTGGGGTAACTCCTCCTGGCTGCTGCCCCTGACCTCGGACTTGGGTAGCTCCTCTCCGCCGTTCCTGCACCATCACAGCCTGGCACTCTCGGCTGCTGCCCCTCACCTCGGACGTGGGGTAACTCCTCTTGGCTGCCACCCTTTGGGCATGGGGTCCTCCCAGCTTCTGCCCCTGACCTCGGATGTGGGGTAGCTCCTTTCGCCCATGCTTAGTGTGCTGGTCGCAGCCGCCAGGCAAATAATAGATATGATGAAAGTGAGCTGGCCATTCATGGTACAGTAAAGAGTTGGAGAGACTGTGATAGAATTTATACTTCATTGAAAGACTTATTGCTAACTTTTAATGAGAATTTGGAGTTATTAGTGCCTTTAACCAAAAAACAAATAATCGTGTGGCTTCCCTAGTGGCTCCGTAAGGAATCTGCCTGCCAATGCAGGAGACAAGAGTTCATTTCCTACATCAGGAAGATCCCCTGGAGAAAGAAATGGCAGCCTACTCCAGTATTCTTGCCTGGAGAGTCCCATGGATAGAGGAGCCTGGCAGGCTACACTCCATGGGGTCGCAAAAGAGTTGGACAGTATTTAGTGACTTAACCACACTTGTGTTAGCTTAGCTTTGCAATTCTTCAATTTGTCTATGTCTTAGAATTATTTGGAGAGTGTTTTAAAAAACACTGATGCTCAGATCCTGCTCTCAGAGGTCTGATTTACCTTTTAAAATACCAAAAGCTTCTTCTAATGGACAGCTAGGTTTTGAATGATCCATTGGACTCTAGTTAACTAGGATTTTTTTATATCTGATTTTTATAAATAAGTAAATAAGGATGTGGTCAACTGTCAGACAGTTACGCCTTTTGCCTTTCTTTGAAGCAACCTTTACTGTAAGTTACTGTTGGGGAATGATCACTCAGGGTCACTGTTGGTTTCCATGTCATCAGCAAAGAGCTTAAATTGTGTTCATTATACTGAGCAGTCCCTACTGCATCAGAATACATTTTCCCCCTGTTCTTGTGCACCCAGAACCCACTCATCCTCACCCCGTGCATTTGTGGACAGATTCAGTGGTTTCTACTGCACTCTCTGAGCTGATGGTGGTCACAGCTTTCTCCGGGGCCGGGTCTAGGTTTCAGTGTGTGCATATTCATGATTTTCTGATAAGCTAGTCTTTCTTAAGATGTCCCTCTAGGATAACATTTAACTAAAATTAGAGACTCTCTACCCTAACCAGGACTAGAAAGCATTCTCAAAAATGTTTGGATGGTTTCCTTAAACTTTGATGTGCCTTTGCATCAGGAGATTAGGGTATTTTTAAGTGAAAAGGCATTAGATTTCTAATTATTTGTTTTCATTTGTGAGTTTGGATAATTTTTAAAAATTTATTTCAAATTTGAGAAGTATGGTCTTCTACATTTGTATAACTTACGAGATAAAAAAGATGTATTAATTAATGGTATGATTTATTCCATTTACTGTTTCGATTATCTGGAAATAATTCTGACTCATTCCTTAAGGAATTTAATCAGCTGAACAGGTCAGCTCAGTTAAGTAATGATTCTGCTCAAATGAACACATTCTTTTCCAAAAATATTTGAAAGCACGTTGTCTTTTATTTTTTGCTGAGATGATTTTCAAATCGTCACTCAACTGTATCCTGATATATTAATTTTGTTATATTCAGAGTGGATTATCCAGTTTATCCATTTCTTTTGTGGTCTTTTTTTTTCCCCCTCCCCATCAGTGTTTACTTTCACAACCCAAGTTCTGGGCCATTCAGACATCAGCTTTGATCCTCCGGACAAAACTTGAGAGAGGAAGCACACGCCGAGTGGAACGAGCAATGAGGCAGACACAGGTAAGAATTAATGTTGCAATTCTTGTTAGTTTTCCAACTCTTAATTGTTATCAATAACCATGCATGTTTGTTATGAGTATAAATAATGAGATGGCTTTCATTTTACTCAAACACATTTTATTATTTGAGAGTGTTGTCCTAGAATTTGCTTGACTCCAAAGCCCAGCTGTGTACTGAGCTCTGTGACTCTGGTGTTTAACCTCTCTAAAGGAAAGCTGTTCCTCTGCTCAACACTTCTGACACCAAGTGTGTGGGTGTTTCCACACCAAGTATGTCTTCACTTCTCTGTGGACATCAATTGGGTGTCCTACAATTTAATTCAATTCTGACACTACGTGGAGTTAGTACAAGCCCCATACATGAAGAGCTTAGTCCTGTAAGACTGC
This sequence comes from Bison bison bison, assembly GCF_000754665.1. NCBI lineage: Eukaryota > Metazoa > Chordata > Mammalia > Artiodactyla > Bovidae > Bison > Bison bison. Next base: position 16,022,519 of record NW_011495064.1, read on the forward strand.
CTCCCTTTTCTGATTCTGATTTCAAGTCTGATACTTCTGACTGAATGGCTATAAACTAGGCGTTTTCATGACCTCCTTCTCAGCTCAGGTTTGATCATTTGCTAGAATGGCTCACAAAACTCAGGGAGACACTTAATTACTATTACTGATTTATTATAAAGGATATAAATGAGCAGCTGAATGAAGCAGTTTTGGGGCAAGGTCTGGAAGGGTCCTGAGCAGGAGAGCTTCTGTCTTTGTAGAGCTTAGGCTGCCCCCTCCTCCTAGAACTTGGTGCGTTTACTACCCTGGAAGCTCTGTCTATTCATTCTATTAGTTTTGAGAGTCTGATATTGAAACTCCAACTAAAAGTGGGTTGCTGTTCCCTTTTCCAGGGGATCTTTCTGACCCAAGGATTGAAGCTGGGTCTCCTGCATTATTAGCAGGAAGATTCTTTGCAGTCTGAGCCACCAGGGAAGCCCACTTTAGGTGGTGGTGGTTTAGTCGCTAAGTCGTGTCCGACTCTTGTGACTCCATGGACTGTAGCCTGCCAGGCTCTTTTGTCCATGGATTCTCCGGGGAAGAATACTGGAGTGGGTTGCCATTTGCTTCTCCTTTCTTTATCATGAGAGCACATCTTTTCCTTCTTTGCTTTCGTATGGTAAAGGCAATATATTACACATATAATCCAAATATGAGGCAAATTAATTGAAACCTCATACATTCAAAGTGAAAGAGAAAGTGTTAGTTGCTCAGTCATGTCCAATTGTTTGCAACTCCATGGATCCCCACCAGGCTTCTCTGTCCATGGGATTCTCCAGGTAAGAATACTAAAGCAGGTAGCCATTCCCTTCTCCGGGGGAGTCTTCCTGACCCAGGCATTGAACCCAGGTCTCCTGCATTGCAGATAGATTCTTTACCATCTGAACCAGGGAAGCCCTACATACATACATCTAACTTTTGTTCAAACCAAAAAAAATCTTGTGTAAACCAGATGTCATCCTTGTCTAATAATATTCATATTAATGTTAGATAAACTCAGCTCAGTTGTTGAGGATTAATGTTAGGTTACTTTATGTTCATTATTAAAATAGTTTTGCTGATTAATTTTCATTACTCAGTTATCTCTTAAACCAGTTAATTTAAATTTAAATCTGCCCCTCTCCAGGTGGTTGTGCCTCTGAGGATGATTGCATGGCAGGAACCTTTTTCTTCACCCTTCAATTTCTGGGAGTTTGAGATTGTAGCAGTTTTCTGTCACTGGAGACTATTCATGCTGCAATTTGACTTTCTTAATGGTAGAAGATAATTGAGATTTCACAGCTTTTGAATGAGTATTTTTAGAACATCTGTTCTTGATACTGTATTTTAGCATTTACTAAATTATATTTCATTTGAAAATCTTTCCATCATCACAGCTAGAATGTGAGCTTCTTGAGGGGTCTGATTCTGTGTCTTACTTATTTTGTATACTCAGAATAGGCACTTGGTGGATGTTTGTTGAATGCTGAAGGTTGTATTTATTTATACCCTGCTTTTTACCAACAGAGTATATAAACTACTTATTTCTCTGTTATCAATCAGCTTTTTCCTCATCCCACTATGCTGCTAAACCATGTATGAGCCCCCCCCCCAAAAAAAAACCCATTTTGAATTATTTAATCATCAGCAGGAATAAGGCAGTGGCACCCCACTCCAGTACTCTTGCCTGGAAAATCCCATGGATGGAGGAGCCTGGTAGGCTGTAGTCCATGGGGTCGCGAAGAGTCGGACATGACTGGACGACTTCACTTTCACTTTTCACTTTCATGCCTTGGAGAAGGAAATGGCAACCCACTCCAGTGTTCTTGCCTGAAGAATCCCAGGGATGGCGGGGCCTGGTGGGCTGCCGTCTATGGGGTCGCACAGAGTCGGACACAACTGAAGCGACTTAGCAGCAGGAGTAATTACGAGTTAGGTGAATTGAAGGTTATATTCTCATCTGGCACTTTAGCAGTCTGAGAGTTGTAGAGCCTGGCCTTTCTAGTATCATTGCAGTCCAAATCTTCAGCCTAGTGCCGAAGCTAACAAGAACAGAGCAGTTGTTGTGATCACACTGAGGGTAAGGTCGTGGTCTTGGCGTGTAGTAATTCACGGTTTGTTTGGTTGTATTTTTTAAGGGAAAAGAGATAAAGGAATGTCAGTTTTTCTTACAGGGTTTCTTCAAAAATGATAAACTACAACTACCCTCGAAGTGATTAGAAGTGATAAGAGACTGGAGTCCGTGAATTAGCTACTCGATTAACTGGAAACATGTTCACTAGTCTATGGGAACTTGAGTAGAATGTGCATCCTCTGTATTATAGGCTGGTCATTTGTTCTACATTCCAGTCTTTGCTCCCATGTTTTAGTGTCAGAATGTGCTGTGCTGTATTATGTTTTCACATATCTTCTTCATTAAAGTACATCCACATGTGTTATGCTTGGCAGGCTCAGTATTGACCTTGATGTGTGACTGTTTGTGTGGATGGAAAATATATGGCTGCCATTATGAAGCCACTGACTGAGGAAGGGAGGTGGGGTGGGGATGTGATCTAGTCATTCAGGCTGACCTTGGTCATGTTTGGTTTGCCCACCAAGGGGGTGTGGCTTCAAAATTTGAGGAATTGTGTTCAATCTTTATACTTATTTTGAATATCCTTTTCCTAAATGCATGGTGCTTATAGAGGACAGATTGAAGCTCAGAGCTTTTCAAGACTCTTTATACTTTAGTAAAATTCAAGAACAGGTCTTGGTAAGGAAACTTAAGGGACAAAAACCCAACTTAAACTCGCTATGAAAAGGGATATTTGTTGGCTTTTATAGCTGGGAAGTCTAGAGGTATTCCAGTCCCAGAGATAGTTGGATTCACGGCTGAAAGAGATCATCAGGTCTTTCTCCCTTTTCCCATTTCTCTGCCTGCTTCAGTATCAGAATGTCTGTTGTCAGAAAAGCACCAAATTTTGTTGTCTGTAGCCCTCACAGTCTAAGAGGAAGAGAGATCACGTACTGTGGCCAAGACTGAGCCCTCTAACCTGTGCTTCACTTTCTCACCTGGAGGATGGAGAGAGCCGTCATTCAGATACCAAAGGGTTAAACGACTTCATTTAATGCTTGAAATAGTACCTGGCACATTAGAAAACGCTCAGTGAATGTTAACTGTTACTATTATCCTCACTTTAAAGAGGGGGAAGTCTAGGTACAAGAAAATAAAGCTGTCCAGTCCTTCATAGCTCACTGAAAGCAGTCATTACTGCCTGGAAGATCTGAAAACATTGGATAACGACAGTGCTTCATGTTTAGTGTGCTGAGTCCTGCCATGGAGCTTTTCAGGTATCTGAGATGAGAAGTGTTGTCTTCCATTCTAGCTCTGTACTTTACCTGCGTTAATAAACACACGTAGCATTTGAAAGTTACTGAAAAGCATACCAGAACTTGTTCCTGTGACTGTGGCTGTGCTTTAATTTTATTGGAATCATTGTAGTTACTACTCTTTGTTCAGAACTGTGTATAGTTACTGCCATTTACTGATCACTCAGATGCCAGGTGCTAGATAATCCTAGGAAGTAGGTGCTACTTATATTTTTATTGATGAAGATAGTAAAGCACAGAAAATTTAAATGACTTGCCCAAGATCTAATAGCTGGACTGGAATTCAAACCAGGTCTGCCTTGGGTTTCAAAGTCCATGCTTTGACTGACCCTGTTGCACCCATCTGTGAAAGACTTGGCATCATCTGGAGGAAGGGGGTTGAACCAGCTTAGACAGGAAGAAGTGAACAGAGGCTTTTGTGAGCAAGGCTTGGTGGCAGAACTCAGCTTCTCAGGGCGTACAATTTAGGTGAGAGGAGGGGAACGTGGAGTGCCCATAATATCGAGATGTGGTCCTGTGTAGGAACAGAGTGTACATGTGGCTGAGTGAAACAGGCCAAGGCTAAGGCCAGGAGAGGATGCTGCCCAGAGGGAGGCTGGTGGGCCGAACCAGGGTGTGAGTTTCATAATACTAGATTAATTAAAAATAGGTGACAGTTGGTTCATAGATAAGTGAGGTAAAAGAAGGGAGAAGCAATAAAATATTATTGATAGTAAAAAAAAAAATTTTTAATCTAGAAAGTTACAGAACAGTGAAAACTCAAGCATAGCAGAGGAACTTACTAGTAGGGTGAATAATGTCCACCACACGTCTAAAGGCACTAAATGCTCACTTCAGTCAGCTTCCAGCTGGGGCACTCGAGATTCTTTGACAGAATCAGATTGTGTTGGTTGAACTGACACATTGGTTTCTCCCGGGACAGCACCCTGTGTACATCTTAAGAGCCTTGTGCAACTTTCCCCAAACTTGCATGAACATATGAACCACTTGCAAGGTGCTTATTAAAATATAGCTCTTTAGCCCAGCCCACAGAAATTGAGGGTCCTGTGAGGGTGATGATTATGGTCACCTTTGGAAGAGCCTGCTCCTGGCTGAGACCAGCTGTTAATCTTTAGTAGCTCCAGATGTTTTCCTGTCTCATACCCAGGTCCATACAGAACAGACACTAAAGGGGCATTTGTCAAGACCTGAAGGCCAGCCTTGTGATTTAACAGGGGACTGAGTCCCGGAAGGAACCTTAGAGGTGTGTGTTACCAAGAGTCACAGACTGGAGCCAGATTGAGCTCACTGAGGAATGGGCACTCTGCATATGACAGAGACTGCTCAGGAAAGTAGGTATAACTATTATTAGATTTGACTGCTTTAACTTTCTTAGAAAGGATGATACTAGGAATTTAAAACATTCACTTGCTGCTGCTGCTGCTGCTAAGTCGCTTCAGTCGTGTCGACTCTGTGTGACCCCATAGACGGCAGCCCACCAGGCTTCCCCGTCCCTGGGATTCTCCAGGCAAGAACGCTGGAGTGGGTTGCCATTTCCTTCTCCAGTGCAGGAAAGTGAAAAGTGAAAGTGAAGTCGCTCAGTCGTGTCCGACTCTAGCAACCCCATGGACTGCAGCCTACCAGGCTCCTCCATCCATGGGATTTTTCCAGGCAAGAGTACTGGAGTGGGGTGCCATTGCCTTCTCCGAAAACATTCACTTAGGTTTTAATAATAAATATTCTTTGCACTCTTACCCTACTTTCAGACTATAAGTAGACTGACTTTTCTCACTGAACTTTTAAGACAAGATAGTGAAGGAGAACTTCCAAGAAGGTCTCCCGGAGAAGTTTTAGGAGAAAGTTGGAAGTGGGCAGGGCTGGGAAAGGCACGCGAGATGGGGCATCTCCCAGTCCTCAGAGGGTGATTGTGGAGCCCTGAGGCTCCCTAAGACCTTTCAGAGAATCCACAGGTCGCAACTATCTTCACAGCAACATTGTTGTTGTGTGGTTGCTAAGTCCTGTCTGACTCTTTTGTGACCTCATGGCCTGTAGCCCGCCAAGCTCCTCTGTCCATGGGAATTCTCCAGGCAAGAATACTGGAGTAGGTTGTCATTTCCTTCTCCAGGGGATTTTGCTGACACAGGGATCGAACCTATGTCTCCTGCTTGGCGAACTGATTCTTTACCATCAGACTACCTGGGAAGTCCCTTCGCAACAATACTGAAATGCTGTTTTACCTTGTCACTGTGTTGATACTGAACCAACAGAAGCAATGGAGGGTCAAACTGTTGGCCCTTTCACCAGAATCATGGTCGGGACTCCACACTGTGCTGTCAGTCAGCCTGTGCTTCATAACCATGCATTTGTAGCTTAAAAAAAAAAAAAAAAGACAGTTTTGTTTATGATTGTCTTTGATAAAGCAATCAATATTATTTTATTAAATCTTTATCCTTGACAGTTTGCTTTTAAATATTTTATGTGGTGAACTGGGAGGTACTTGCAAAACACTTGTGCTATGTGAAGTGCAGTGGTTATTCCAAAAAAACCTGAGCGAACTGCTTTTCCCGTTGTTGTTGTTCAGTCACTAAGTCCTGTCCGACTCTGCAACCCCATGAACTGCAGGACACCAGGCCTTCCCTGTCCTTCAGTATCTCCTAGAGTTTGCCCAAACTCATGTCCATTGAGTCAGTGATGCCATCCAGCCATCTCATCCTCTGTTGTCCCCTTCTCCTCCTGCCTTCAATCTTTCCCAGCATGAGGGTATTTCCAATGAGTCAGCTCTTTGCATTAGGTGGCCGGAGTATTGGAGCTTCAGCATCAGTCCTTTCAGTGAAGAGTCAGGGTTGATTTCCTTTAGGATTGACTGGTTTGATATCCTTGCTATCCAAGGGACTCTCAAGAGTCTTCTCCAGCACCACAATCTGAAAGCATCAATTCTTCAGTGCTTAGCCTGTGGTCGAACTCTCACATCTGTACATAACTCCTTGAAAAACCACAGCTTTGACTATATGGACCTTCGTCGGCAAAGTAATGTCTCCGCTTTTGAATATGCTGTCTAGGTTTGTCATAGCTTTTCTTCCAAGGAGCAAACTTCTTTTAATTTTATGGCTGCAGTCACTGTCCAAAGTGATTTTGGAGTCCAAGAAACTGGAAATCTGTCACTATTTCCATTGTTTCCCTATTTATTTGCCATGAAGTGATGGGACCGGGTGCCGTGATCTTCTTTTTTTGAATGTTGAGTTTTAAGCCAGCTTTCTCACTCTCCTCTTTCACTTCATCAAGAGGCTCTTTAGTTCCTCTTAGCTTTCTGCCATAAGGATGGTGTCATCTGCATATCTGAGGTTATTGATATTTCTCCAGGCAATATTGATTCCAGCTTGTGTTTCATCCAGCTTGGCATTTCGCACGATGTACTCTGCGTATGAATTAAATAAGCAGGGTGACAATATGGAGCTTTTCCCATGGAACATTGTTTTTACTTTGAAGAACCACTGACAGACTATGGGTATTCAGACTTGGGTATTATGGCCAAAATTTTCTCAAAAATGAATGAAGTGAGCTTATCACTTCTATTTGTTACCAGTGATAAAATTTTGAGCTGGAAGAAAAAAAAATGAAACTTTTGGAAGTCTTGTATCTTTAGTTCTAAACCTGACAGCTTCCCATTGCTTCAGTTACTGGGATGAGAGTTTTTATATGAGCTTGCTGATAATAGGAAGTTAGGAGGTTTCAGCGGAGAAGGCAATGGCACCCCACTCCAGTACTCTTGCCTGGAAAATCCCATGGACGGAGGAGCCTGGTGGGCTGCCGTCCATGGGGTTGCTAAGAGTCGGACACAACTGAGCAACTTCACTTTCACTTTTCACTGTCATGCAGTGGAGAGGGAAATGGCAACCCACTCCAGTGTTCTTGCCTGGAGAATCCCAGGGACGGGGGAGCCTGGTGGGCTGCTGTCTATGGGGTCGCAAAGAGTCGGACACGACTGAAGTGACTTAGCAGTAGCAGCAGCAGCTGATAATACTAGTGCATGTAATTTTTAATATTATATGAAATATGTGGACATTTGCAAACCTGCACATTTTTCCAAAATAACCAATGCATGATGTGAAAAATCAAGCATGGGTAAAAGACCCAGTCAAAGTTCAAGACACATCAGTGAGTGGGTTTGTTTTATGATTTTTTTTAATTTAGGCCAGTGGATTTACTGTAACAGAGTATTTAATGTAACAGGAAAACTTTCATTGATAGGATTTCAAATCCCACATTGTCGATAATTCTAAGAAGCTAACCACATGTTGAATTTTGATGTAGTATTAAAGAATAATATGCAAAATTAACTTTAAAAGCTTTTAAAATACTTCTCCTTTTTCCAACTACCAGTCTGTGTAAGGTCAAATTTTCTTCATAAATTTCAACCAAAACATCGTATTGCAATAGATTGACTACAGAAGCAGGTATGAGAATGCAGCTGTCATCTATTAGGCCAGACATTGAATAGAAATTGCAAAAGTGTAAGCCATTGCCAGTTGTTTTTTCTTTTTAACTAAACTCGTTGGGTTGCAGGATCTAAGTTCCCTAACAAGGGATTGAACCCAGGCCCTCGGCAGTGGAAGTGGAAAGTCCTAACCACTGGACTACCATAAGAGTTCCCAGATTTTGCTAAACTTTTCGTGATTTTGTTTTTTGGGAAAAATTAGTTATTTTTCATAAAACATGTAAGTTAAAGTAATGGAGTCATTATTTTATTTTAGAATGAATTTAATATTTAAATTTAACTCAGTTTTAATTTCTAATATGATAAATATTGATATATTATAGCCCACATATACAAAAGCTCTTTATAGTCCCTCAGTAATTTATAAGAGTTCAAAGAGGTCCTGACACCAAAAAGATTAACTGCTGAGGTGTAACTAAGGGGAATGCTCCAAGAGCCTTGTCTGCGTTTCCTTGAAGACTTCCTCTTTATGTTCATCTGTTTAGTCTGGAATCATAAAAAAGACATCTAGGTTCTCTTAGCCCCCATTAGTAGACCCAGTTCCTACCAGCCAACACAAGAAAGTCTTTGAAACAGGAAGCAGAAATCTTAGTCAGATCTCCAGATCTCCTGACCCTGACTCCCTTATTATGGGATTAGGTGGGGGAAAACAGTTAGAATTTTCAATATTTTCCAGTGAGAAGCAGCGTTTTATTTTCATAGATCTGACCATTTCCACTTAAGTTAGGAGGTTATGGTTTTGATGAAGCTGTCAGTATAGTGTTTGAAATCAGACAGGCTCTGATTCATAGCTTTAAACTTTGAGCACAGGGGCTTCCCTGGTGGTCCATAGGCTAAAATTCAACGCTTCCAATGCAGGGAGCACAGGTTCAGTCTCTGGTCAGGGAAATTAAGATCCTGTATGCTGTGCTGCAGAGCCAAAAAACTAAAACAAAACAGCAGCCAAAAAGAAAAAATTAAACTTTGGGCAAGCCATTTTTTTAATCTCTCTGAGCTGGGGTTCCCTATGCATGAGGTAAAACTGGGTTAACAATAGGTGTAATGATGATGTTGATACTTTGTAGATGTGTTAATACATTTTGATTCTCCTTCTCCTTGTTCCTGTTGGAAGTTTTCTTAGGCTTGGAAGTTTGAGGTAGCAGTTAACTTGACCACAACTGTTTGTGAATCACAATTGAATGACTGCAGACTCCTGTCAGAGAGAACTGTTCACCCCAACTGTTGGATATATTTGATTAAGTACAGATTTTTATAATAAATCTCACCCTCCTAGACATCTGCATGCATACACAGATTGCACAAAAAAGCAAGGTGATTTGGCATGTGATCAATCATACCTTTTAGATTATCAGCTAATTTTGACTTGGCTCTTCAGAAAGCTGATAAGCACTTAGATATCACGCAAGCAGGAAAGAATAGCCTTCAGTGAAAGTGTAGGTCCTTAGGGACTAGCTGTGTTTTTTCAAAGATATGTGTGCCATACTTTTAGATATGAGCACATAAATAAAGTCTAAATCATACCAGACCTTGTTCTGAATTGTCCTTCAAAATTGTCCTAAATCATTCTCCATGTGCTAATTTTAAAATGTAGTCTTGATTTTCTCTAGTTTTTTTGGAGGGAAGTTCTTTCTCTGCTGAAAACAGAGAGGGCCCATCATTGTTTTGTAGGGATTTGTTCTTTTATTCCCCATTCCTTAGCGGTGTCCTCTGATCTCTGGTACTGGTTTCTGGAAGACTCAAGAGTTGCTGTTGTCTGGGGTCAGAGAAACTGTATGCATAGGCATGTTGTTTCAACACTGAAAGTATAAATGCTTTGAAGTGGAGTTTGGGGAGAAAAAGACATTAAAAGGGAGTCTTGAAACTTGAAAACAGTTTCATATAACAGTTTATGCATCATGAATGAAGTTGTGTTTGGTGTGTCCCAGCAGTTGAACCTGGATTTTCTGTCACCTGATTCTCTTATTGCATCCCCTCCACCAACCTCTCAGTCTAGTCTGAGCTAGACTCTTCCTTACTCTTTTCTCATCATATTTCTTGTTTATCCACATCTCTCTGTCACCTCCTTGTGTACATTCTGCTTGCTTTCAACTCTTAATGATTGGTTTAGGGTGTATTTGTGTCTCTCTTTCGCTCTCCAGTTTTGATGTTACTATCTTTTCTTAAAAACAAACTTCTCATGCCAATTTTAACTTATGACCAAGTGTCCATGACTTTCAGGTGTGAAATACATGAAATTTAGAAACTGGAGAGAGAAAATGGCAAGTGAGAGAGTAGGACAGTGCTTTAGAGGTCATTTACCTCAGTTTCTGGGAATTTGTGAAAGCTTGCGAGGTACCCATTTGTCTCTGAGCTCCCTGTTTTTGTCCACATTCATACACACACATCTGAGTTAAATTCACCCATTCCAGTCCATTTCAGTTCGCTGCTTCCTAGAATGTCAACATTCACTCTTGCCATCTCTTGTTTGACCACTTCCAATTTGCTTTGATTCATGGACCTGACATTCCAGGTTCCTATGCCATATTGCTCTTTACAGCATCGGACCTTGCTTCTATCACCAGTCACATCCACAGCTGGGTATTGTTTTTGCTTTGGCTCCATCCCTTCATTCTTTCTGGAGTTATTTCTCCACTGATCTCCAGTAGCATATTGGGCACCTACTGACCTCGGGAGTTCCTCTTTCAGTATCCTATCATTTTGCCTTTTCATACTGTTCATGGGATTCTCAAGGCAAGAATACTGAAGTGGTTTGCCATTCCCTTCTCCAGTGGACCACATTCTGTCAGATCTCTCCACCATGACCTGCCCATCTTGGGTTGCCCCACGGGCATGGCTTAGTTTCATTTGAGTTAGACAAGGCTGTGGTCCTAGTGTGATTAGATTGACTAGTTTTCTGTGAGTATGGTTTCAGTGTGTCTGCCCTCTGATGCCCTCTTGCAACACCTACCGTCTTACTTGGGTTTCTCTTACCTTGGGCGTGGGGTATCTCTTCTCGGCTGCTCCAGCAAAGCGCAGCCTGGAATGGGTGAATTTAACTCAGATGACCATTATATCTACTACTGTGGGCAGGAATCCCTCAGAAGAAATGGAGTAGCCATCATGGTCAACAAAAGAGTCCGAAATGCAGTACTTGGATGCAATCTCAAAAACAACAGAGTGATCTCTGTTCCTTTCCAAGGCAAACCATTCAATATCACAGTAATCCAAGTCTGTGCCCCAACCAGTAATGCTGAAGAAGCTGAAGTTGAATGGTTCTATGAAGACCTACAAGACGTTTTAGAACTAACACGCAAAAAAGATGTCCTTTTCATTATAGGGGACTGGAATGCAAAAGTAGGAAGTCAAGAAACACCTGGAGTAACAGGCAAATTTGGCCTTGGAATATGGAATGAAGCAGGGCAAAGACTAATAGAGTTTTGCCAAGAAAATGCACTGGTCATAGCAAACACCCTCTTCCAACAACACAAGAGAAGACTCTATACATGGACATCACCAGATGGTCAACACTGAAATCATATTGATTATATTCTTTGCAGCCAAAGATGGAGAAGCTCTATAGAGTCAGCAAAAACAAGACCAGGAGCTGACTGTGGCTCAGATCATGAACTCCTTATTGCCAAATTAAGACTTAAATTGAAGAAAGTATGGAAAACCACTAGACCATTCAGGTATGACCTAAATCAAATCCCTTATGATTATACAGTGGAAGTGAGAAATAGATTTAAGGGCCTAGATCTGATAGATAGAGTGCCTGGGGAACTATGGAATGAGGTTCGTGACATTGTACAGGAGACAGGGATCAAGACCATCCCCATGGGAAAGAAATGCAAAAAAGCAAAATGGCTGTCTGGGGAGGCCTTACAAATAGCTGTGAAAAGAAGAGAAGCGAAAAGCAAAGGAGAAAAGGAAAAATATACCCATTTGAATGCAGAGTTCCAGAGAATAGCAAGAAGAGATAAGAAAGCCTTCTTCAGCGATCAATGCAAAGAAATAGAGGGAAACAACAGAATGGGAAAGACTAGAGTTCTTTTCAAGAAAATCAGAGATACCAAAGGAACATTTCATGCAAAGATGGGCTCGATAAAAGACAGAAATGGTATGGACCTAACAGAAGCAGAAGGTATTAAGAAGAGATGGCAAGAATACACAGAAGAACTGTACAAAAAAGAGCTTCACGACCCAGATAATCACGATGGTGTGGTCACTGACCTAGAGCCAGACATCCTGGAATGCAAAGTCAAGTGGGTCTTAGAAAGCATCACTACGAACAAAGCTAGTGGAGGTGATGGAATTCCAGTTGAGCTATTCCAAATCCTGAAAGATGATGCTGTGAAAGTGCTGCACTCAATATGCCAGCAAATTTGGAAAACTCAGCAGTGGCCACAGGACTGGAAAAGGTCAGTTTTCATTCCAATGCCAAAGAATGCTCAAACTACCGCACAATTGCACTCATCTCACACGCTAGTAAAGTAATGCTCAAAATTCTCCAAGCCAGGCTTCAGCAATATGTGAACTGTGAACTTCCAGATGTTCAAGCTGGTTTTAGAAAAGGCAGAGGAACCAGAGATCAAATTGCCAGCATCCACTGGATCATGGAAAAAGCAAGAGAAAAACATCTATTTCTGCTTTATTGACTATGCCAAAGCCTTTGACTGGATCACAATAAACTGTGGAAAATTCTGAAAGAGATGTGAATACCAGACCACCTGATCTGCCTCTTGAGAAATTTATATGCAGGTCAGGAAGCAACAGTTAGAACTGGACATGGAACAAAAGACTGGTTCCAAATAGGAAAAGGAGTACGTCAAGGCTGTATATTGTCACCCTGTTTATTTAACTTATATGTAGAGTACATCATGAGAAACGCTGGATTGGAAGAAACACAAGCTGGAATCAAGATTTCCGGGAGAAATATCAATAACCTCAGATATGCAGATGACACCACCCTTATGGCAGAAAGTGAAGAGGAACTCAAAAGCTTCTTGATGAAAGTGAAAGTGGAGAGTGAAAAAGTTGGCTTCAAGCTCAACATTCAGAAAACGAAGATCATGGCATCCGGTCCCATCACTTCATGGGAAATAGATGGGGAAACAGTGGAAACAGTGTCAGACTTTATTTTTCTGGGCTCCAAAATCACTGCAGATGGTGACTGCAGCCATGAAATTAAAAGATGCTTACTCCTTGGAAGGAAAGTTATGACCAACCTAGATAGCATATTCAAAAGCAGAGACATTACTTTGCCAACAAAGGTTCGTCTAGTCAAGGCTATGGTTTTTCCTGTGGTCATGTATGGATGTGAGAGTTGGACTGTGAAGAAGGCTGAGCGCCGAAGAATTGATGCTTTTGAACTGTGGTGTTGGAGAAGACTCTTGAGAGTCCCTTGGACTGCAAGGAGATCCAACCAGTCCATTCTGAAGGAGATCAGCCCTGGGATTTCTTTGGAAGGAATGATGCTAAAGCTGAAACTCCAGTACTTTGGCCACCTCATGCGAAGAGTTGACTCATTGGAAAAGACTGTGATGCTGGGAGGGATTGGGGGCAGGAGGAGAAGGGGACGACAGAGGATGAGATGGCTGGATGGCATCACTGACTCGATGGACGTGAGTCTGAGTGAAGTCCGGGAGCTGGTGATGGACAGGGAGGCCTGGTGTGTTGCGATTCATGGGGTCGCAAAGAGTCGGACACGACTGAGTGACTGATCTGATCTGATCTGATTCACACACATTAACAGTAGAAACTCAGGCTTCCCATTCAGCAGTCCCAGTCTCCTAGGACTTGGCGTCTTGCCTTTGTCTTTCGGACTACTTGGGTATGGTTTGTCCCTGGGGAATAAACCTGATACTTGTGTTGGGCTAATGGTACCTGAGACTGACAACCTTTTCAAATGCTGGAAATCCTACAAAATACTCTTTCTTAAAATGTTTTAAATTGTTGACTGTGCTGGGTCTTTGTTGCTGTGCAAGCTTTTTTCTGGTTGCATCAAACTGGGGCTGCTGTCTAGTCGTGGTGCATGGGCCTGTTACTGCAGTGGCTTCTCTTGTGGAGCACAGGCTCTAGAGCACACGGGCTTCAGTAATTGCAGCGTGTGGGCTCAGTAGCTGTGGTTCCCGTGCTCTGGAGCACAGGCTCAGTAGTTGTGACACTTGGGCTTTGTTGCTCCGTGGCATGTGGGATCATCCTGGGTGAAGGATGGAACCTGTGTCTCCTGAATTGGCAGGTGAATTCTTCACCACCGAGCCACCAAGGAAGGCCCAAAATACTCTTGAAAAAGGCATATGCCTAGAGTGTCTGAAGTGCAAAAGATCGTTTGGACACTCATGTGGTACATGAGTGCTTTTGTGCTTAAATGATTTGACTTGTTGTGGGTAGACCTAGAACAGAATTCAGGCCACCTCACTTATCTACACTTTTTCCTGTAAAGGACTCCAGTCCACTTGACTATAATTGAATTATTTCAGAATGAGTCACTATAAATAATCCTGCTCTGAAAAACCTAGAGATGAACTGTGACTAAGTCCCTGTATTTGTAGTGAGTTAGTAAATAAGAGAGTACTTTGAATTCAGTAGAGGAACTGGACAACTTAATGTTCTTGGCTTTGTTGGTGGTGGTCATATTTAAGGTAGGTAGAAGTATATTCTATGCAGAATTGAAAATAGGTTAGACTTCTGTTTTTAATCTTTATCATACACATCGTCTATTTGAATTCTTACAAAATGTAGCTGTACTTGTTCAGGAGCTTATTTGTGATATCAAATTCAAATAAATGTTGGTCCTCTACTGTCTACAGTGGTCTCTGCTATTTTGGAGAGTATCTGAGAGTATCAGGAACACTGTGAGGTCAATTAAAAGTGTCTGAGAGTATCTGAAATACGTAACGTGCGTGCTAAGTCACTACAGTTGTGTCTGACTCTTTCGTGACCCCGTGGTTTGTAGTCTGCCAGTCTTCTCAGTTCATGGGATTTCCCAGGCAAGAATACTGGAGTGGGTTGCCAGTAAATCTGTTTATTAATAAATTGGGAAATATTTACTGAGCACTGCTCAATATGTTTTAGCTAGATTGCCACAAACGCATGAGTTTCATTTGAAAATCTAATGTTTTAGATTTTTTTAAACTAAACTTTAAACTTTTTTAAACTAAACTATTTTTAAACTTAGTTTTATGAACTAAGACTTCATAAAAGTAAGTGTTGGGATATTGCTTTTGGCATTTAATTATTTAATTGTTGTTGTTGTTCAGTCACTTGGTTGTGTCTGACTCTTTGTGACCCCATGGCCTGCAGTACACCAGGCTTCTTTGTCCTTCCCCATCTCCCGGAGCTTGCTCAAAACTCTTGTCCATTGGATCAGTGATGCCATCCAACCATCTTGTCCTCTGTGCTTATTAAATAAGCATTATTTATTTTTTCTTTCCAAAGGAAGAAAAAGAATTTGATAAAAAGAAAGATTTGCCCCCTTAATGAAGTAATTCAGTAAGCCTTTTATTCATGTATTGTAACCATATGTACTCAGCCAGAAGTTTTTCTTCTCCCTTTCCTCCAACTAAATAGCTTTGGGCAGAAGTATGCAACCTTTTTGTTATTAAGTTTCTCTGAAGTAAGGCCAGAAAACTTTAAAAATATTTTGACCAAAATGGTTTTAGGAGTCTGGTTATGACTCAATTTGTTCTGACTGATTTGATTGAATAGCATCTTGGATTGTCGAAGAAGTGATGCAGTGAGTGTTTTCTCATTTGGCAGGATCTTCTTAGGCTAACAGATATATCTTCCACCTCATATAATATAAAGAACTTCCTATTTTCCCCAACTGAGCAGTTCCCCTGCTCAGAAACTGGTCTCCTTTTACTGATAGTGGGATTTGTTAGATTCTTGTCCTTTTACGAGGAAGTTTGGATTTACTATCTCTTACTTTTTTTTTTTCAATTTTAAAAGCTAATTTCATTAAAACTTAAAAAAATTTCAAGCTTACAGAAAAGTTCTAGGTAGAGGACCAACTGTCTTTTGTATCCTGAAGTTTTGGAAAGTAAGTTGCCAACACAGTGCTTCACCATTCTCAAATACATGGATGCTCTCCCTGTTCAGTTGCTCAGTCATGTCCAGCTCTTCTGTGGCCCTGTAGACTGCTGTACACCAGGCTCCTCTGTCCTTCACTATCTCCCAGAGTTTGCTCACACTTAGGTCCATTGAGTCGATGATGCCATCCAACCATCTTATTATTCCCTGTCGTCCCTTTCTTCATGCCCTCAATCTTTCCCAGCATCAGGGTCTTTACCAGTGAGTCAACTCTTCACATCAGGTGGCCAAAGTATTGTAGTTTCAACTTTAGCATCAGCCCCTCCAATGAATATTCAGGACTGATTTCCTTTAGGATTTATTGGTTTGATCTCCTTGCAGTCCAAGAGACTCTCAAGAGTCTTCTCCAACAACACAGTTCAAAAGCATCAATTCTTTGGTGCTCAGCCTTCTTATGGTCCAACTCTCACATCCGTACATGACTACTGGAAAAACAAAAGCTTTGACTAGACGGACCTTTATTGGCAAAGTGATGTCTCTGCTTTTTAATACACTATCTAGGTTTGTTATAGCTTTTCTTCCAAGGAACAAGCATCTTTTAATTTCATGGCTGCAGTTTCGGTCCAAAGTGATTTTGGAGCCCTAGAAAATAAAGTATCTCACTGTTTTCCATTGTTTTCCCATCTATTTGCCATGAAGTGAAGGGACCAGATGCCATGACCCTAGTTGTTTGAATGTTCCTACATAATCATAATATGTGTATTAAAATTGCTGTATTGTTGCCATATAATCTTTGTAAGACAGGCCTGTGAAACCTAGTCAGTTGCCAAAAAGAGAAAATTTGAGTGCTGCATTATGCAGAAAAGGTCATAATAATGCACAGTTGAAAGTGCTCAGTGTAAAACAGAAAAAACACGTATATGTACTAGATGACAAATGAAGAGTCAGGTAAAGATGATCATGGTAATGAGACTGCTGTCCGTGTGTTTTCTAGGACTCCAGAGTGTCTGTCTTCATTTTGATGCTGAATATGTGAGGTCTTGTGATGCTCGTCTTGTGACCACCACTTAGTGGCAGCCTTTAGCTTTGCACTTGGCCTTTGTCCCCTTTCTTAGAGTCAGCCATCCTTGTCTTGTTGGTCTGCCCTCTGTAGGTTCTGTAGGTTCAGTTATCTAGTACAAAGTACATTTGAGCCCAGCAGAGGGTTTCCTCAGTGCATGCAGGTTGAAGTTGTTCACTGGTCTTGAATGAATGAGTGTCCTCCCTTATGGTTGGTTCTGTTGCTGAAGAGTAAGAGACTTAGCCCTCTGTGATCAAATAGACCCCCTTTGATTTCATTTTATTCCTGAGAAAATAGTCCTAAATGAAATTCTTCATGTAATTTATCTCTGATTTACATTAGAAAGGGCCGTTGTCACATTATGGTTGTGAAATAGATATGCTAAAAACAATTCTTCTTAGAAAATAGAAAAAATAAAAAGATGGATTAATAAGGCTAGTTCTTTGAAAGAACTATTATAGGAAACCTCATTTTTAAAAATTTTTCTTGTTATTTTTTAATGTTCAAATTACATAAATGTTGGTTAATTTTAAGATTTTTTTTAACATTTATGGAAATTCAAGAAAATATTCACACATCCCAACACAGTATCAAAGTAACTTGTATTCTTTATTGTTTATATGTCTATTTGTTTTTGCAACAAAAATCTTGTTCATATTATAAAGCTATTACTCATATAGATTCTGATTATGATACGTGCTCTTAAGGCTCTTGCAGACCAATTTGAAGATAAGACTGCGTCTGTATTGGAACGTCTGAAGATTTTCTATTGCTGTCAAGTGCCACCTCATTGGGCCATTCAGGTATTTTCGTTGTTGTCATTGGATATGGAAAACACTTCTCTTTTGAAAGATAAATGCATTAGAAAAAAATGACTAAATTTATGTTGGAGTTTTCATATATTTCAAGGAAAAGAAAAAGTATCTAGCTGGGAATTGCTGGGAATTACTTCAAACTGCTATTTGAATGAAGTGATACTGGACTTGTAAAACATTGAAAAGAATGTAAACTAGGTTAAATAGAATTCTTGAAATTAAATAATAGAGCCACAGAAGTCTTCATTTTCAAAATAACTATTTATGTTTAAAAGCCCTGTAAGGATTTTCTGCTAAAGAATGAACCTTTTAAGCAAATTGTTTACAAAAGGTAAAATAAAGCATTTATTTGATAGTTGATAATGTGAAATGCCTTTAACTACTTTGCTCTTTCTAACAACATGAGAACATCTAGTTTAGCTCTTGCCCTGTGGGTTCCCCTGTGTTACAGGTGTCATTCCTCTATTTTGTACAATTTTATTCACCAAAGACAACTTAGACACCTGGTCTGGTCTCTTAATTTATAATTCTGGTTTCTTAATCCTCGAAAAAAAATGGCGGCCCAGGGCAGTTACCAGTAACTACATTTTTCCAGTGCTGATCACACAGCAGTTCATGAGCATCTCTGGTTTCCCAACTTTTAGTCTAGTTTGCCTCCTTTCCTTTATCTTCATTGGGTTGTAATTATTCCAGAGAATAACAGCCAGCTTTTACTGCACATTTATTGTGAAGCACGCATTTTTTTCTGCCTTTCACACACAGTATCTTATTTTTTTGCAACAATTTTGTGAAATAATCCCGAATTACAAGTGTGAAAGCTGTGGCACAGAGAAGCTAAGTGGAGTCAAATAATGCCAGCCAGAAATTTATTGATGATTTAGTAACCATTCTCATTTTAACCAGCTTCCTGTCATCTCTTGTGAATTATGCACATAGGTAGTGACTTAGAATTATAAATGCCAACCCACAATTCAGTGACTCAGAATCTTCATAAGATTTCTTAGAGTAGATTATTAGTATATTCGTAAGCTCAGGGTAAGCGAGGGGGTCTATTATACATTGGGATTCACTTCATCTATTGAAGACATCTCGATAAAACAGGCACAAAAAATGTTTTCATATCATCTCAGTAGGATAGATTCTTCATCAGAAAGGTGTTAGCAGTTGGAACGTTTGGCATGTTTTTGTGAAGTATGTCAAGTGCTTTGTCTTTGTACTATGTGGTTTGTGGTGTATAAACAAATCAAACTCTGAACTATTATTATGACAAAACATGTCTGTTGAGGGTGTAGTTGTTACTTTCTGAACAGAAACATTAGGAAAATTAAATACTGTTCAAATAGGCTCAGTGTTTATTTTATCTGCTTAGGAAGCTGTGGATTTTGGGATCTTTGAGCAATTAGATAAACATCCTCTTTCATTAAGAAATTAAAACAGTTTTATTTCTTGGGAGTAAGCATATCTTTATGTATTATTTTTAAAGATCAGGAAATAACAGCACAGTTTATTATAAAACATATTCATCTTTACTCCTAGTTAGCCATATCAGCTTAGATGCCATAACTTTGTCACTATTAGAAAGATTGAACTCCTTACTATATGAGCATTAAGATGTATTCCAGCTCCCACATGTGATGTTCAGTTTTTGAAAATGTCCAATCACATATTCTAAAATAGCCAAATTCTCCTATATTTCATGGGATACAGAAGAATTGAGCCATTACTTTTATTTATTTTTATGTTTATAATATATTTTTATAATATATATAATAGATATATATTTATTTTATAATATATATTTTATATAATATATAACATTTTAATAATATATATAAAAATGTAATTTTCATTATAAAATGAAATTTTATAGTTTCATTTTACTTTCTGAGTTTGTTAGTTCTGCATGTTCCATGTCTGTTAGCTTCTTAGCTCTTAAATATGTATTGAATTTTACAGCCATACCTCACTCATGAGTTTTCCCAGTTTTTTAAACCTTTTTAATATTGTTTTTCTATTCCTGTAGGATGGACCACTTATAAAATACACTGTTTTTATTCTTGAATATACTTAACCTTCACTCACTTTATCACAATTTGTCCCATTTTATCTGCCAAGTACTGGGAAACTAGGTAGCTAAATTTTTTAGAGTGTACTTATTAAAATAAATTAGTGTTTTCATTTTCCTCAGTTATATATCCAGAAGTGGAATTGCTAGATCATATGGTAGCTCTGTTTTCAGTTTCTTGAGGAAGCTTCATATTGTTTTCTATATTGGCTGCAAATTGACAAATTGACAGTCCTGCCAGTAGTGCACAAGAGTTCTGTGTTCTTCACATCCTCAGCAACATTTATATTTGCCTTTCTGATAAGGGGCACTTTAACAGAGTTTTAAAAATTGACTTATTTGATCTCAGCTTTACAACAGAGATTGTCATGTACAGACTTTCTAGATAATAAAGAAGTGCAGATTTTGCCTTTTAAGTTCTGAATTCATGGGGAAAATTGATATATTGTGTATTTTGAACAGTTCCTGTATGTTTTTCAACATGTAGGAAACATATATGTTTTTTCAGCAGAGGTTGAATTATAGATATTAGGCATTTTTTGCAATAAGCAGATGCTTAAAATGGCAGATTAGATATACCTACAAATGGAACAGAAATCTGTGTGTGAATGTGCGAAGGATTGTTCATTATTTTTATTTGATTTTTCTAGCGCCAACTTGCAGGTTTACTCTTTGAGTTGGGATGTACCAATTCAGCCCTTCAGATATTTGAGAAGCTAGAAATGTGGGAAGATGTTGTCATTTGCTATGAAAGAGCTGGGCAGCATGGGAAGGTATGTAATAGTGAAATTTTATGCTCTGGCCAGACCCTTTCATCTTTGAGCCATCATCCTACCTGTTTTGTTTTTTAAACCTACTTTTGCCAACAGTTCGCTTATATTCCTTTTTTCACTTTTTTCATCAGAAATCTTTTTAATGTTTTCTCTGACTTCCATTGGGGCAGATTATTTTATGTCTGCATGTGTACTATAAAGGAAAAAAGCAAGGCCCAAAACTAATACAGTGTTTGATGTTTATGAATAAATAATGAAAGCTTTAAAGACATTGCACATTTTCGTCTCTTTCCTTTATTAACTCTCCTTCTGTAGACAACTTCAAAGTGAACTATTAGGAAATATTTTAAGCATCACTAGGTTGCCTGATGATCAGAGGCTGTGGGTCAGAAGCAAGGTTACCTAGGAGGGAGGGCAGCTCGACCTGTAGAAGATCCACAGGTTAGGACAGTCCCCTCGGCCACCCCCCACCTTGGGGCAAAAGAGTTGTCAAGTGTGTAATGCACATTTAATTCCATCCTTTAAATTGGGTCAAGAGAGAAAATGTTGTAATATTTGCATCTGTTATTAATCTGTTGTTTTTTCCCTCATAAATGAACAGAATTTTTAAAGGACTGTGCACCCTGTATATCTGTTAAAATGGACACATTGAAATCATTTGTTAATTTTGGACTAAAATTTTAAGTGGTGAATTTCTATCATAAGTATGGTACACAGGCAGAGTAAAACCCAGAAATTGGATCATTTGTATCTATAGTCAGCCTTTGCCATCATCCTGAAAAAGAGAAATAGTGGTACATGTATGTCTGTTTCTTAATACCTTTCCTAAGTGTGTGAATTTTAGAATAATAGTAAAAGTTAGGTTATTTTCACTAGTCAGTAATGGTGGTGAAAGTCTTTGAATTTTATAGGGTTAAGGAGAGGCTACCATGAGGATAACATTTTATTATAAAAGATTATAGAATTATAGTATTTTCTGGGAAGGGACTCCATAATCATCCATTCCAGTTCCTTCCTTTTCCAGATAAGGAAAGGAGTCTCTAATGACTCAGGTTAAGTCACAGAGCTAGTTATTGATTAATAACTTAAGTGACCACATGACATAGTGGTTAAAAGCATAGCCCAGATTGTGGATTCAAAAGCTAGCCTCGGCACATGTTAACTTTGTGATATTGGGGCAAGCTTCTTAGCGCCCCAACCCCAAGCCTCAGCTTCCTCATCTGGAGGCACATAATCTACGTACCCGACAGATTTTCGTGCATAACATATGAAAAGTACATAGAATGGTGCTCTTTCCTCGTGAGTGTTTGCTGTGAGTATTTGCTCTGTGAGTATTTACTGCTATTACTGATTCTGAGACTCATATTTTTTTTCCCGCATTTTAATATCTTTGAATTTGGGTTGTATCTGCCACTTGATGGCATCTGTCAGTGGCTGTCAGGTGGCCATTTGGCCAGGTTCAAACTGCTTGTGCTTGTACAAGTTTTAGTTGTAGCTGTATTTAGTATCATCATTTCAATTGAGTTATGTACAGTGTCAGCTCTACATACATTGGATTTAATTGCCATTTAAAATATATTTAAAAAGATTTCATTATGATTTGGCATTGAAACAGAAATGGTAAAGGACCAAAACAGAGTGGAGAGATGTGAATTTAACATTAGTGAAGTAAACATGTGCCGTTGGTAAAATAATCACAATTCCACTTACTTTTTAAAAACAATAACTAAAGGCTTTATGGGAGCCAAGAAGGGAAGACACCGCAATGTAGATGAAGCCGTGTTTCATACCAAGATTCGTAAAAGAAAAAAAAAAATGCTGTTTATAATATCAAGCAGTGTACTGGAGGCAGGAAAAATTGCCAAATTTTTCTGAGTAGATTTAAAAAATATCAAGCAATGAGAAGCTGATGTGATTCATCCAAGGCATTATGTCATAATGTAATTGAAAACATTTTTTCTTTATTAGTTAAGAGTTAGTCTTAAAATTGATGGCATCTCAAATTTGATGAGATACAGTATCATGTTTCTTCGCAGACTTAAGTGTTTATTTAGTGCCCTTTGGTGTACAAGTAGTATTCGGATATTTGTTTAACAAGGAGGTGAATTATTTCTTGGCTCCCAGGATACCATTGATGTAGTTACCATTGCATCATTCTTCCCATTGGTCAGTGAACAAATAAGTAATAACTATATATAAAAATATGGAAATTTTTGAAGTAATTAAGCAAGTTGGTGAATCCCAAATACCCAAAGCACACTTTGCTATATTAAATTTATTTAGTTATTGTTAGTGAGTATGGAAAGTAGGGATACTCTTACTAGAGAATAAAAAATATTAGTCCATTCCTTTCAGAGAATGTATTTGACTAAGTCCCTCAAATTAGTAGCAGTATTATTATTTTTTAAATATGCATGTAAACCTTGTAAGAAATGTCTTAGAGTAATGATAAATTTCTGTGTTTTAAATCACTCTATAAAATGTGTGTATTTTAATTTTTAGGAATGTACAGTTATTAACTTTCTCTCAAGTCTTTTGTGAGTTACAGCCAAACATCCTTCAAAATCTTGATTTTAAAGATTGATTTTAGTTATTTGCCATATAAAAGACCTCTTACCTATTTTCATGCTGTATTTGCAAATCAGTTTAATCATAGACCCTAAAAAGTTTTGCTTCAAGCTGGAACCAAATGTTTTATTTCTAAAACAGCTGAGATTCTTTTAATATTTGATTGCATACCAGTAGTTGTCATCACATTTAGAATTAACTGGAAGTTTGTGAAATTTTAATCTTTGCCTTTAGTGCTTAATGGCATAATTCATTTTTAAAAGACAAATTCAGAAAAGTATCTAAGTCTAATTATTGTGCCATGATGCTCATGTTTGCACCCCACTAGTAAGATCTCAGACTCTCTAATTTAGAAACTACCTACAGAAATTCTTGTTATTTAATGACCATTGGCAAAATAGCGAAGATTAATTTTGCTTGACCTTGAGGTCAGAACTGGTTCTCATCTGTTAGCATTTAATTTTTTAAAGCTATCTGGCACACTTAATGCAGTTTCTCCAAACTTTTCTATAATAGAATTCTTATTTTGTTGAGCAAATTGAGTCATTTTGTTGAGCAAAATGAAAAGAGAAAGACTGAGCAGGTATTAAGTTGCCTGGAGAAGGCAGCGTGGAAAGAGGTGGAGAGATTTAGATTGGAACCTCTAGTATTTTCTCTTGTTTCTTAGGAAAGAAGGCTTACCTGAGCTGCACAGCCTTATCTTTTATTATGCTATATTAGCAGATGATTGTGGCCATTAGACTTAAAAATTTTTCCCCTTTAACTTGCCAAACAAATCTTTTATTTCTAAAACAGCTGAGATTTTTTTTAACATTTAGTTTGGGTTTTGTTTTTTTTCTTTTTCTTCTAAGGTAGTCTCTTTATGTTATTTAAGAGAGTTCCCACGTGTTCTTTTCTCACACTGCAGTCAGAGCAAGCTTCCTAAAAGGCAGATCCCAAAAAAGATGTCCTTTTCATTATAGGGGACTGGAATGCAAAAGTAGGAAGTCAAGAAACACCTGGAGTAACAGGCAAATTTGGCCTTGGAATACGGAATGAAGCAGGGCAAAGACTAATAGAGTTTTGCCAAGAAAATGCACTGGTCATAGCAAACACCCTCTTCCAACAACACAAGAGAAGACTCTACACATGGACATCACCAGATGGTCCACACCGAAATCATATTGATTATGTTCTTTGCAGCCAAAGACGGAGAAGCTCTATACAGTCAGCAAAAACAAGACCAGGAGCTGACTGTGGCTCAGATCATGAACTCCTTATTGCCAAATTAAGACTTAAATTGAAGAAAGTATGGAAAACCACTAGACCATTCAGGTATGACCTAAATCAAATCCCTTATGATTATACAGTGGAAGTGAGAAATAGATTTAAGGGCCTAGATCTGATAGATAGAGTGCCTGGGGAACTATGGAATGAGGTTCATGACATTGTACAGGAGACAGGGATCAAGATCATCCCCATGGGAAAGAAATGCAAAAAAGCAAAATGGCTGTCTGGGGAGGCCTTACAAATAGCTGTGAATAGAAGAGAAGCAAAAAGCAAAGGAGAAAGGAAAAATATACCCATTTGAATGCAGAGTTCCAGAGAATAGCAAGAAGAGATAAGAAAGCCTTCCTCAATGATCAATGCAAAGAAATAGAGGAAAACAACAGATGAGAAAGACTAGAGATCTCGTCAAGAAAATTAGAGATACCAAGGGAACATTTCATACAAAGATGGGCTCAATAAAGGACAGAAATGGTACGGACCTAACAAAAGCAGAAGGTATTAAGAAGAGATGGCAAGAATACACAGAAGAACTGTACAAAAAAGATCTTCAGGATCAAGATAATCACGATGATGTGATCACTAACCTAGAGCCAGACATCCTGGAATGTGAAGTCAAGTGGGCCTTAGAAAGCATCACTACGAACAAAGCTAGTGGAGGTGATGGAATTCCAGTGGAGCTATTTCAAATCCTGAAAGATGATGCTGTGAAAGTGCTGCACTCAATATGCCAGCAAATTTGGAAAACTCAGCGGTGGCCACAGGACTGGAAAAG
>NW_011495064.1:16047793-16051708 GCF_000754665.1 Bison bison bison
ACACTAGTAAAGTAATGTTCAAAATTCTCCAAGCCAGGCCTCAGCAATACGTGAACTGTGAACTTCCAGATGTTCAAGCTGGTTTTAGAAAAGGCAGAGGAACCAGAGATCAAATTGCCAACATCTGCTGGATCATGGAAAAAGCAAGAGAGTTCTAGAAAAACATCTATTTCTGCTTTATTGACTATGCCAAAGCCTTTGACTGTGTGGATCATAATAAACTGTGGAAAATTCTGAAAGAGATGGGAATACCAGACCAGCTGACCTTCCTCTTGAGAAACCTGTATGCAGGTCAGGAAGCAATAGTTAGAACTGGACATGGAACAACAGACTGGTTCCAAATAGGAAAAGGAGTACATCAAGACTGTATATTGTCGCCCTGCTTATTTAACTTCTATGCAGAGTACATCATGAGAAACGCTGGACTGGAAGAAACACAAGCTGGAATCAAGATTTCCGGGAGAAATATCAATAACCTCAGATATGCAGATGACACCACCCTTATGGCAGAAAGTGAAGAGGAACTCAAAAGCCTCTTGATGAGAGTGAAAGTGGAGAGTGAAAAAGTTGGCTTAAAGCTCAGCATTCAGAAAACGAAGATCATGGCATCCGGTCCCATCACTTCATGGGAAATAGATGGGGAAACAGTGGAAACAGTGTCAGACTTTATTTCTGGGGGCTCCAAAATCACTGCAGATGGTGACTGCAGCCATGAAATTAAAAGACGCTTACTGCTTGAAAGGAAAGTTATGACCAACCTAGATAGCATATTCAAAAGCAGAGACATTACTTTGCCAACAGAGGTCCATCTAGTCAAGGCTATGGTTTTTACAGTGGTCATGTATGGATGTGAGAGTTGGACTGTGAAGATGGCTGAGTGCCGAAGAATTGATGCTTTTGAACTGTGGTGTTGGAGAAGACTCTTGAGAGTCCCTTGGACTGCAAGGAGATCCAACCAGTCCATTCTGAAGGAGATCAGCCCTGGGATTTCTTTGGAAGGAATGATGCTAAAGCTGAAACTCCAGTACTTTGGCAACCTCATGCGAAGAATTGACTCATTGGAAAAGATTCTGATGCCAGGAGGGATTGGGGTCAGGAGGAGAAGGGGACGACAGAGGATGAGATGGCTGGATGGCACCACTGACTCGATGGACATGAGTCTCAGTGAACTCTGGGAGTTGGTAATGGACAGGGAGGCCTGGCGTGCTGGAATTCATGGGGTTGCAAAGAGTCGGATGCGACTGAGCGACTGAACTGAACTTAACCGAATCATGTCATTCTGACTGTAGGAACTTCGCTGTGTTCTTAGGATTAATTCAGAGCTCTTATTGGAATGGTCTTCACTTCATGATCTGAGTCCTACTGACATTGCTGGTGCTTGTCTCCCTCCTCTATTACCTCTGCCTTGTCCCCCCTTTGTACTCACTCAGGTTGTGTCCAAAGTTCTGGCAGGGCTAAACTACCTGGAATTGTTGATTTTGCAGCATTGGTTTGACCTCAGGACCTTCACACATGCTGTTGTCTGTCTAGAACTTGTCCTCCCTCAGCTAACTCCTTATTCCTCAGACTTCTCCTTGGTAATTGCTTCCTCCAAGGAGCTTTCCCTGAAATCGCCCCCAGAGATCTGGAGATTCTCCTGTGTGCGCCTCTAATACCCAGCACCACACTCATCATCCCTTGTACTGACTTAGCTCACCTGCTCGACTGTAAGCAGTTTAAGAACCAGACTTGTGTCTATTTTATTTATAGCAAAGGCCTGGCACCTTGGGGGAACTCACATTTGCTGAATGAAGGACTAGTAGGTATTCATAGAATAGTTATTGCATTGAAGCAGATCTTCACTTGGTCACTCTTTATGGACCCTACATGTGGTGAAGGAAACTTCTCCAAGCCCCGCTGTATAGTCTCTCTCCAAAAACTTATTATGAGATCTCTCTGGTCTCGTTTTAACATCTTAATTTTAAGGAATAGAAATAGAAGAACTTTTATTTTTGCTCCGTAGATGCTAAGGTACTGTGAGCATGCTGTTATTATGTAATGCAGTTTTAGAGCCTCTTATGTACTACGTTCCTTATAGAATTATTTTGTCCTTGTCATTTAATATGTTAATAATATTAACAACCTACAAAGTATGAATTGTTTTTGCCATTTTACTGATTAGCCTCAGTAAGTGGCAGATTTTGGAATCCAGGCTCAGACCTGCCTTTCCTCTAAAAGCCATACTCCTTCCCCAGCACCTGCCCGCCCCCATCCTTGTTGTTAATCCTTTAAAATTTGATGGTCAATTTGAAAGGAAAAACCTGTTGTGTTCACTTGAATGAGGAAAACAGGCAAAACACTCACCGAAAATATCACTTGGTGATATGAATAGGAGATGATCAGCTAATCGGATAACAAGGCCTGTTTTTAATTATTCTGTTTTATCTTGGACCTGGGATATTTATGTTGGCAGGTCTCATTTGAAAAATTAAGCCAGACTGTGGTGCAGTCACACACATAAACGTCCAGAGCAATTAGTGAACAATTGGCTGTCAGAGAGTGAGTAGGACTGGGCATCGCCCCACGGAGGAGGGGAGCAAGCAACTACAAACTCATGTCCATCGAGTCGGTTATGCCATCCAGCCGTTCATTCTCTGTCGTCCCCTTCTCCTCCTGCCCTCAATCCCTCCCAGCATCAGAGTCTTTTCCAATGAGTCAACTCTTTGCATGAGGTGGCCAAAGTATTGGAGTTTCAGCTTTAGCATCAGTCCTTCCAAAGAACACCCAGGAATGACCTCCTTCAGGATGGACTGGTTGGATCTCCTTGCAGTCCAAGGGCCTCTCAAGAGTCTTCTCCAACACCACAGTTCAAAAGCATCAATTCTTTGGCAGTCAGGCTTCTTCACAGTCCAACTCTCACATCCATACATGACCAGTGGAAAAACCATAGCCTTGACTAGACGGACTTTTGTTGGCAAAGTAATGTCTCTGCTTTTCAATATGCTATCTAGGTTGGTCATAACTTTCCTTCCAAGGAGTAAGCGTCTTTTAATTTCATGGCTGCAGTCACCATCTGCAGTGATTTTGGAGCCCAGAAAAATAAAGTCTGTCACTGTTTCC
The DNA here is from genome assembly GCF_000754665.1 of Bison bison bison. NCBI lineage: Eukaryota > Metazoa > Chordata > Mammalia > Artiodactyla > Bovidae > Bison > Bison bison. The sequence continues at coordinate 16,050,893 of NW_011495064.1, forward strand.
ACTGTTTCCCCATCTATTTCCCATGAAGTGATGGGACCAGATGCCATGATCTTCGTTTTCTGAATGTTGAGCTTCAAGCCAACTTTTTCACTCTCCATTTTCACTTTCATCAAGAGGCTTTTGAGTTCCTTTTCACTTTCTGCCATAAGGGTGGTGTCATCTGCATATCTGAGGTTATTGATATTTCTCCCGGCAATCTTGATTCCAGCTTGTGCTTCTTCCAGCCCAGCGTTTCTCATAGTTGTCATCTAATCTTACTGCATTGTGATCAGAAAAGATGCTTGGAATGATTTCAATTTTTTTGAATTTACCAAGGCTAGATTTATGGCCCAGGATGTGATCTATCCTAGGGAAGGTTCTGTGTGAACGTGAGAAAAAGGTGAAATTCATTGTTTTGGGGTGAAATGTCCTATAGATATCAATTAGGTCTAGCTGGTTCATTGTATCATTTAAAGTTTGTATTTCCTAGCTAATTTTCTGTTTAGTTGATCTATCCATAGGTGTGGTAGGGTGTTAAAGTCTCCCTCTATTATTGTGTTATTGTTAATTTCCCCTTTCATACTTCTTAGCATTTGCCTTACACATTGCGGTGCTCTTATGTTGGGTGCATATATATTTATAATTGTTATATCTTCTTCTTGGGTTGATCCTTTGATCATTATGTAGTGTCATTTGTCTCTTTTCACAGCCTTTATTTCAAAGTCTATTTTATCTGATACGAGTATTGCTACTCCTACTTTCTTTTGGTCTCCATTTGCATAAAATATCTTTTTCCAACCTTCACTTTCAGTCTGTATGTGTCCCTTGTTTTGAGGT
>NW_011495064.1:16051808-16052310 GCF_000754665.1 Bison bison bison
AAACAACAGAATGGGAAAGACTAGAGATCTCTTAAAGAAAAATAGAGAGATACCAAGGGAACATTTCATGCAAAGATGGGCTCGATAAAGGACAGAAATGGTATGGACCTAACAGAAGCAGAAGATATTCAGAAGCGGTAGCAAGAATACACAGAAGAACAACACAAAAAAGATCTTCACAACCCAGATAATCATGATGGTGTGATCACTCACCTAGAGCCAGACATCCTGGAATGTGAAGTCAAGTGGGCCTTAGGAAGCATCAGTATGAACAAAGCTAGTGGAGGTGATGAAATTCCAGTGGAGCTATTTCAGATCCTGAAAGATGATGCTGTGAAAGTGCTGCACTCAATATGCCAGCAAATTGGGAAAACGCAGCAGTGGCCACAGGACTGGAAAAGGTCAGTTTTCATTCCAATCCCAAAGAAAGGCAATGCCAAAGAATGCTCAAACTACCGCACAATTGCACTCATCTCACATGCTAGTAAAGTAATGCTCAAAA
>NW_011495064.1:16052410-16069999 GCF_000754665.1 Bison bison bison
ACCCTTCACTTTCAGTCTGTATGTGTCCCTTGTTTTGAGGTGGGTCTCTTGTAGACAGCATATATAGGGTCTAGTTTTTATATCCATTCAGCCAGTCTTTGTCTTTTGGTTGGGGCATTCAACCCATTTACATTTAAGGTAATTATTGATAAGTATGATCCCGTTGCCATTTACTTTGTTGTTTTGGATTTGAGTTTATACACCTTTTCTGTGTTTCCTAGAGAAGATCCTTTAGCATTTGTTGAAGAGCTGGCTTGGTGGTGCTGAATTCTCTCAGCTTTTGCTCGTCTGTAAAGCTTTTGATTTTTCTTTCATATCTGAATGAGATGTTTGCTGTCACCTGTACTCTTTATGCCTAATCTAGGGCCTTGTCTCTAACAGGGTGCTTCCCGGAATCCTAGTGTACTTAGGGTAGGGCTCCTCCCTCAAACCTTGAATATCCCTTGTAACAGCTTGTAGAAAAATACACCATCATAAATGTAAATAAGTCCCAATGTGGCATATATTTCACTTTTATATATTAACTTTTTTGCTTGTATTTATCTGAAGTTCTCAGCTACTTCTCAACACTGGACTGTTTGGTCAAAAGTTAAATTACCAGGGTAGGGAACTCAGGCTGTCACTTTGCTCGTTGATGTTTTTAGTCCTCAGAGTCACTTCTCTCTTTTTTTGAATATTTGTGTATGTATTTGGCTGCACCAGATCTTAGTTGTGTCATCAGTCATCTTCGTTGCATTATGTGGCACAAACTCTCTAGTTGTGGCTTGAGGGCTCAGGAGTTGTAGCTCACGGGCTTAGTTGCTCCGTAGCATGTGGGATCTTAGTTTCTGGACCAAGGATTGAACCCATGTCCCCTACATTGCAGGGCAGATTCTCAACCACTGGACCACCAGGGAATTCCTGAGAGTAACTTCTTAGTTGTGATCACTTGGGTGAGAAGGGCTTGTGAAGTTCAGATTCTGCTGTATAACCTCTCTGCTTGTACTAACTTGTTAGATCAGTCCTAATTCAGTTATACTCAGTATTGATGTCAGCCCGCTATCCTTAAGGTGTTCTCACTTTGTTCTCAGTAGGAAGAATCATTTATGTTTCTTTGTAGAATCTGAAGCCTTTGGGATTTCACTGTTGGTTTCAGTTGAATTCATTCAATACTTTATAGAGCACCTACTATGTGCTGGGCAGTGGTATTCCAAGATGAGAAAAAAAAAAAAATTACCTTCAAGAAGCTTATAGTCTGATACTGCAGACATATATAGATTCCAAATTCTGTTTTACCAGCAAAATATTTCTCCCTCTGCTATCCTTCTGTAAAGCAATGTTCCTCTAGGTTTGTATCTTGTACAGATTCTTTCTCTGAGATCTCTAGGGCCTCCTCCTGTGGCTACACATTTTCATTAAAAAAAAAAGAAAAACCTGATGTTTGGTTGAAATCAGCCTTATCTGGAAGAATTCAGCTTTTTAACCTGGTAGCATCAGTACTTTTTCCCTTTGACCTAACTTCCTCCAGTCCCATTGGCCTTGGTTACATAAACACCTATTTAACAGTTTAACAACAGCAATTCTGCTATCTGTGGAGAAACTGTACACAGTTAACTAGTATGATGGTTTACAGAAAATTTTAATGCTTCTAGAAGCTGTTTCAAGTTTCTTTCTTCCTAGTAGTGAAACCTCAAGCTTCTTGCTTTTCAGTCTGGTTTTCCAGTAGAGGGATTGAGAAGGAACACAAACATTAGTTTAGGGCTTACTGTGTGCCTAACAAAATCCTAGGTACATTTCACATGTAATTCTTGAAGGTCATGTACAAATGAAAAACAGACTCTAAACATATTAGTGAGCTTACTCATGGTCATGCCTTTAGTAAGCAGTGGAACTGGCATTTGAACTGTCTTTCTGACAAAAGGCACCTACGTTCTCACAGATCTTCTTGTAGTTGGAAGTCTATAGAATGAATTATGCAACAGAATTTTCTAGGGACGTGTTAGGACGGTTTTGGTTGTAAGAGAACCAACATATACTAGCTTAGGGAAAAAAAGGAATTTATAAGTTAATGCAACTGAAACTTCTAGTTGACTAATAATGATAGTCGTATCCAGGGGCTGAGATGGTATCATTTCTCCGAGAGCCAGCCAAGAAGGCCCCTGAAAGCTCGAGTTTAGTAACCCTGGTGGACTCAAGTCAATTCCATAGTTCTCACAGAAAAGTTCTGAACAGCCTGAGGCATGTAATCTGGCCTCTGATAGGCCCTGCCTCTGTACTACATGGAATGGTTTCTGTTCAGGGAAGAGTAATTCTGTAATCATCAGATCAGAGAATGGATGCCGAGCAGGAAAAAGAGCAAGTCATGTCCACTGTAGGGTAAGAGTTTAATTTTCTAAATCTGAAGTTGCAAGAGATATTTTGTTTGACTGACATAATGCTTTGAAAAAAAAAAAACAGAGTAAGCACATTCAGGTGATATCATCTAAAAATCTAGATTTCTTGGCTTCTCTTAAAAAAATCAAATGATGTGGAAACATAGGGCCAAATTCCCACATTATTGTGCTAACTGGGTAGAGAGGAGTGGCTTGTTCCTTTGTATGTTCAATTGCCAGCCTACTTTATTCATTCTCAATAATTGGCAAGAATTTCTGGGCATCTTTGTGTGTAACCCTTGCTCTAAACACCACAGATTTTCCTGATAAAGTAAGGAACGTATTATTCTAGCCATAGTTAATAATCTTGGCTGACTTTATTTTATGCTGAGATTCACTGTGTGTAGTCATTGCTATAAAGTTATATTAAGATTAATAGTTATTAATAGTTGTGTGGAATTACAAAACAAAATAGATATATGTAAGATACATATGTTTGTGTGGGTAAGGGAATGGTCTTCAGATTTGCAGGTTCCTATAGGCACCCCATGTTCTTTATAGCCATTTGCCATTTGAAGTATGGCTTTGAATATTTGGGAATGTATTTTTATCCTACTTAATAGATGTTAAGATGACAAATTTCTTATGTCATGTAAGAACATACATCTGTGTTTTCTAGTAGGAAAGTAGCAACCCATAGCCAGAAATATCAAAGTTTTTCACATTCTGTGACGATTTCTTCCTACCCACATTTTGATATTGCAGAAGTGATATCAGAAGCTCTTGTGCTTTGTTTATGTTCACTGGGCACATCTTTGTCGTTCTTTATTTAGTAATAAATCATATAAATTGGCTGGGTAAATGAGGGAAGAGAAAATAGGACATTTTGGAGAAAGTGAGGAAAACTGGGGAATGCAGTGTGACTAACTGAAGAAAGGAAATACATTGCCTGCAAGCATTGCCCTTGAGGAAGCTAGGTTTGTTGGCAGGACCAAGAGGTATAAACTCTTAAGGAGAAATAGTTGACATATCTGAAGAAACTATGTGTCTTCCCTGATGGCTCAGACAGTAAAGAATCTGCCTGTAATGCAGGAGATCTGGGTTCAATGCCTGGGTCAGGAAGATCCCCTGGAGTAGGAAATGGCAACCCACTCCAATATTTTTGCTTGGGAAATCCCATGGACAGAAGACCCTGGGGGGCTACAGTCCATGGGGTCACAAAGAATCGGACATTACTGAACAACTAACTTGGGCTTCCCTGGTGGCTTAGATGGTAAAGAATCTGCCCTCAATGCGGGAAACCTGGGTTCAATCCCTGGGTTGGGAGGGCTTCCCAGGTGGCGCTAGTGGTAAAGAACCCATCTGCCAGTGCAGGAAACACAAGAGACGTGGGTTCAGTCTCTGAATCAGGAAGATCTCTTAGAGGAGGGCATAGCAACCAACTCCAGTATTCTTGCCTGGAGAATCCAATGGACAGAGGAGCCTGGTGGGCTATGGTCCATAGGGTCACAAAGAGTCAGACATGAATGACGCTACTTAGCATGCACAGACTATGGGATAGGACTGTGAGGAAAAAACAAACAAATTTAGACAAAGCTAAGTCACTGCTTTAGTGTTTCTTTAGCTTCTGTAGGAAACTGCCCCACTCTGGCCCTCCAGAGCCATCTTCCAGTAGATAAAATACCCAGAATTAATACTATTTGTTATTAATATATAGACATTTATAATTACAAGCTTTCCTCTAAGAACCACTTTTACTGTGTTCCATAAGTTTTGGCATACTGTAGTTTTGTTTACGTTTATCTCAAAGTGTTTTCAGTTTCCCTGTGATTTCTTTTTTGACTTATTGTTTACTTGTCAGTATGTTGTTTAATTTCCACATATTTGTGAATTTCTCAAATTTGTTATGATTTCTAATTTCATCCCACTGTAGTTGTAGAATATACTTTGTATGACTTCTACACTTTCAGATTGCAGTTTTCATTCTGTCTTACCTCTGATGGATGAGGAAAAGAGGTTTGTGGAAGCTTCCTGATGGGAGAGACTGGCTATGGGGAAAACTGGGTCTTGCTCTAGTGGGCAAGGCCATTCTCAGGAAATCTTAATTCCAATTTTCTGCTGATGGGTAGGGCTGTGTTCCCTGCCTGTAGTTTGGCCTGAGGCCAAACTATGGTAGGGGGTACGGGTGACCTCCTCCAAAAGGACTTATGCCAGCATGCTACACCCCCCAGGACTGCTGCAGTCAGTGCCCCTGACCCCGTGGCAGGCCACTGTTGACCCACGCCTCTGCCAGAGACTCCCAAACACTCACAGGCAAGCCTGGCTCAGTCTCTTGTGGGGTCACTGCTCCTTTCTCCTGGGTCCTGGTGAGCACAAGGTTTTGTCTGTGCCCTCTAAGAGTCTCTGTTTCCTAGTCCTGTGGAAGTTCTGTAATCAAATCCCACTGACCTTCAAAGTCAGATTCCCTGGGGGGTTCTCAGTCCCTTTGCCTGATCCCCAGGTTGGGAAATCTGTTGTGGGGCTGAGAACTTCAGCAACAGTGTGAGAACTTATTTGGTGTAATTGTGCTCCAGTTTGTGAGTTGCCTGGCTGGTGGCTCTATTGGGCTAATGGTGACTTCCTCCAAGAGAACTTAGGCCACATGCCGTGCCACCCAGGTCTGCTGCTGCTAGAGTCCCTGTCCCAGCGGCATGATGTCCATGCCTTTGCATGAGACACTCAAACACTCAAAGGCGCGTCTGGCTCAGTCTTTTGTGGAGGTCACTGCACCTTTCCCTGGGTCCTGGTTGCACACAAGGTGTATGTCAAGGCTGTATTTTGTCACCCTGCTTATCTAACATATATGCAGAGTTGTTGTTCACTTGTTCAGTCATGTCCAACTCTTTGTGACCTCATGGACTGTAGCACACCAGGCTTCCCTGTCCTTCACCATATCCCAGAGGTTACTCAAACTCATGTCAGTTGAGTCTGTGATGCCATCCAACCACCTCATCCTCTGTCGTCCCCTTCTCCTGCTTTCTCTTTCCCAGCATCAGGGTCTTTTCCAGTGAGTTGGCTGTTCATATCAGGTGGCCAAAAGATCGGACCTTCAACTTTAGCATCAGTCCTTCCAATGAGTATTCAGGATTGATTTCCTTTAGGACTGACTGGTTTGATCTCCTTGCAGTCCAAGGAACTCTCTTACCGTAGTTCAAAAGCATCAGTTCTTTGGCACGTAGCCTTCTTTATGGTCCAACTCTCATGTCCATACGTGACTACTGGAAAAACCATAGCTTTGACTATATAGACCTATATCCAGAGTACATTGTGTGAAATGCCAGGCTGGGTGAAGCAGTAGCTGGGAGAAATATCAATAACCTTAGATATGCAGATGACACCACCCTTATGGCAGAAAGTGAAGAGAAATTAAAGAGCTTCTTGATGAAGGTGAAAGAACAGAGTGAAAAGGTTGGCTTAAAACTGAACATTCACAAAACTAACATCATGACATCTGGTCCTATCACTTCATGGCAAATAGATGGGGAAACAATGGAAACAGTGATAGACTTTATTTTCTTGGGCTCCGAAATCACTGCAGATGGTAACTGCAGTCATGAAATTAAAAGATGCTTACTCCTCAGAAGAAAATCTATGACAAACCTAGACAGTGTATTAAAAAGCAGAGACATCACTTTGCCAACACATGTCCATCTTGTCAAAGCTATGGTTTTTCCATTAGTCATGCACGGATGTGAGTTGGACCATGAAGGCTGAGTGCCAAAGAATTGATGCTGTTGAACTGTGGTGTTGGAGAAGACTCTTGAGAGTCCTTTGGACTGCAAGGGGATCAAACCAGTCAGTCCTAAAGAAAATCAACCCTGAATATTCATTGGAAGGACTGATGCTGAAGCTGAAGCTCCAATACTTGGCTCTTGATACAAAGAGCAGACTTATTAGAAAAGACCCTGATGCTGGGAAAGATTGAGGGCAGGAGGAGAAGGGGATGACAGAGAATGAGATGATCAACTCAATGAACACAAGTTTGAGTGAACTCTGGGAGATGGTGAAGGACAGGGAAGCCTGTTGTACTGCAGTCCATGGGGTTGCAAAGAGTCGGATACAACTGAGCGACTGAACAACAACAACACTTTGAAATTTATTGAGACTTGTTTTGTGACTTACCATGTAGTATATCTCCTGGAGAATGTTCTCTGTGCACTTGAGAAGAATGTGTATTCTACTGTTAACTGGACAGAGTTTTCTTTATGTGTCTGGTGGGTCTAGTTGGTTTATAGCATTGTTCAAGTCTTCTATTTCTATCTTCTGTATATAGTTGTTGTTCTATTCATTATTGAAAGTTGAATATTGAAGTCTCCAGATATTTTTTTCCCTTCAGATCTGTCCATTTTTGCTTCATATAATTTGGGGCTGTGTTGTTAGGTGAATATAGACTTGTAACTATTGTATCTTCTTGATGGAGTGAGTATCATGAAAACATGCCTTTCTTTGTTCTAGTAACAAGGTTTGTCTTAGGTGTATTTTGTCTTAGTGTAGTCACTCCAGCTCTCTTTTTGGTTACTGTTAACATGATGTGTTGTCTTCCTTTTTATTTGGGGATGTCTGTGTGTTGGGACATGCTTTCCACACATAGGCAATTGACACCTCTGCCTTAGCATTCATTAACTGCTTGTGCAAAGCCTCAAGGTCAGCCTGAGGTAAGCGCATAAGCCTTCTCATATATTTTCTGAGCATGTGCATAGCCCCACATATGCATGGATTTCTAGTTTCCCACCAATATGTTGGAGTTTTTCAAAGCCCTTATTTATATCTCATTCCCTTATTTTCCTTTTAAGTGTTTTGATTAGCCTATTGTTTGCCCCAGGTGTTATTTACCACCTCAGGCAGCTGCAAGATTAATCAATTGTCTCTAATTGTCTTTGACAAAGTTTTGTCACTGGACAAGTTCAGAGTCAGGTTAAATAAAGACAGCTTTGCAAGTGGGCTCTTCCAGGTAACCACCAGACTGTTTTCTGAGAATGAGACTTCATAGGAGCTCCAAATCCATTTTGTTCCTTCTGGTGGCTGCTTGGCTGTTAATTTTCACCATGATAACATGCTGTTGGTTTTCAAGGCCAGTGCAGAGCTGGAGAAGAGGGAATAGGAATGGTACATATTAAAATGACACAAAGCTTGCTTTCCTTAATAAAACTTGATCATTTTCTTGCATAAACACTCTCTTGATTATTTCAAATCTTTGATTAATTTCCAGAATTCTGAAAAAGTTCATTCTAACATTTTGTCAGTTTTCTTACTGCTTTTCGGGTGCAAGGAATTTTTAGAAATCCTTACACCACTATTTTTGCTCATGTGAAATAGAAAAAGTATTGAACCTGAAATCAAGGTCCTGTTTTTCAACTGTTATCTTTTGGTTTGGGGCTTACCAGTTGATCAAAGAGTCTAAACTTGTATTTCTTTGTCTTCAAAATGCAGATGTTATTATCTACTTCTCAGAATTATTATAGAGATTAAGTGAAATAATACATTTAATAATGTGCTGAATAAAACTAATCTGTGAATCACTATCAGATGGAAGGACACTTAAGGCACTTAAAAGACAAAAATGAATAGAAAGACCATATAGTATTGAGGTTTTGATTATGAAAGCAGAGCCACTTTGAGTATTTTGGGGAATAAGAGGTGTGCTAAAAGAATTAGGTTCTTCCCACATGATTGTGGGAAGGGAAGTGAAGGTGTAAAAGAGGGAGTAAGAGGATCAGGGAAAGACTCACCATCTACTTGAAGCATTGGCACAAGTAAGTCAGAACTTACAGGGAAATCTGAGAAGCCAGGAATGGCCAGCCATTGAAATGGGAGTATGCATCAGGAACTTGTGGAGAGATCTGTGGAAAGCTGTTGGATCTGTATAGCAGTGCTCTGTGGTCCCCAGTAAAGTGTCTAATGGTGTGCCCAGGGGTTACTCTTGATTGGCATGGCCAGCAAGTGAAGAGACAAGAAGGACACATAGTCAAGCTGGGATCTGCAGGACATCTCTGCATCTTGTTTGATGTCATATTTAACCATGACAAGGGCCTTCCCTGGTGGCTCAGATGGTTAAGAATCTCCCTGCAGTGCCGGAGACCTGGCTTCGATCCCTGGCATGGGAAGATCCCCTGGAGAAGGAAATGGCAACTCACTCCAGTATTCTTGCCTGGAGAATTCCTTGGACAGAGGAGCCCGGTAGGCTACAGTCCTTGGGGTCTCAAAGAGTCAGACACGACTGAGCGACTGACATGCACTTATCCATGACAGCCTTCCAAGAGTAAAGGATGTTTGTTGCTTTACTTCTGCCATTCAAATCCTTAGCAAGTTTCCCTTCTCACCAACTCTAACATGAAATCAGAAGGAAAAGAGATTTTAGGAAACATACTTCCCAGATTAAGCAAGTACATAGCATAATCCTGTACATATGATTGTGCAATGGTTTAACCCTTTTACTTGTAAGTTTACGTATTTGGAAAGTGCCAAATTCTAATAGGTCCAGAGTATTGCATTGTATTGTATTTATTTATCTTCTTTTGACTACACTGTTCGGCATGTGGGATCTTAGTTCCCCAACAAGGGATCAAACTTATTGGACTGCCAGAGAATTCCTATGCCCAGAGTATTTTAGAGATTATGTTACATAGGTAATGAAGAATTTCTGATTTGAGGGAAAACTATAGCTTCTTCAAAAGAGGTTCAGATAGTGAAGCATTCTGAGAGGATGTAAGAACAAAAATAACTAGAAATAATAAAAATAAAATACAAACATTTATTTTACATACATTATTTTAAGAGATGAGTTCCTTCTAGGGAATGTATCAAATAAATTTTTACAAACTGAAAATTTTCTTAATAACAAGTTACAGTGTTAAGAGTGTGTAATTTCCAGTTTTTGGTTGACATCGGCACGTAATTTTTTTAGTTTCTTGTGTTTTATTAGCATGATGTCATCAAGACTGTTAAGGTCTAATGGGATGGTGAAACAGTCAAGGTCCATGCAGACTAAATTACACTATAAGTCCATGTAATTCTGAGGAGAGATAGGGAAAGTCCACTTCTTTCTGTGCTACTTCAAGCCCACCACATTTGATATTGTCTGGTTTTGGGGTAGAGAAAAGCATATTTGCTGTTATCAGTCCCTGCTTGGCATGTGTCAGGGACTGTGATGATTTGCTCCAGTAAAATGGAACAGTAGCTATAATTAGGGCACCATTACATTTTGTTTATAATAATCTATGACATTTCCCAGGACCCGTCTGTGTTCTCAATTTAAATGGGCAGATTAAATTGCTCACACGTGCAAACACACACACTTTGCAGTTTTCGGTAGTGGCACACATTTCTGTAATTTACATAGATATATATATGTTTGGAATTTCTCTTTTAATGAGAAAAACAGCTTCAAAGGCTTTCACTTGGCCCTTTATTCCAAAGTAGCCCTCACCGTGGGCTCTGCTTCTTGCTGGATGTATGTAATTTCACCTCTGTATTCAACTAGTATTCAACTAGTACTGGGTGGGTTCAGAACTTCCTAGGCCTACAGTGGGATGGACTAACTCCCATAAACCTCCTAAGTCAACATGGTGATAATCTGAGTCCTCAGGACTTAGTGTAACTAAGAGCCAATCAACCCTGAAAAGAGGAGGTATTTCTTTTTCCTCAGGATACAATTACCTGGTCAATGATTATAATTACCTTTTGGGGAAGACTAGGGATGAAGAATTATGGTATACAGTTATTACATTATCACAGGGTCCTTTCTCACTAGTATTGGGTTGCTTACTTATTATTTATTTGTATGTTTATAAAAGACTCTGAGTCTGTGAAGTGACTCAGGGATAGGAATTGGGTGAAGGTCAATGTTTTAGAGGTTATTCAGGTCAGACACCTGGTTTCCAAACCTAGATTTTTTTTTTTTTTAAAGTCTTATAAAGATCAAGTTTGTCCTTAGTTGGCTCTTTATCTAGTTTGGTTTAAAACCTTCATGATCAGTTGGTCATCACCTTTGCTCCATGCAAGTCTAACCATTCTACCTACCATTCTGGCTATGCCTGTTACAAAGAAAAATGGTCATCTTTCATCTAGAGGTTCAGTGCTATGAGTAAGTCTCTACTACCTTGGCTTTTAATCATTCCCATTGAAATCAGGAAGCTCATTTCAACAGAAGGACCTCTCAGCTTTACCTCTCAGCTTACACTGGACATCTGCTATAGCACTTTTCAAAATGCTGGTACTCTCATGTACAATGTATTTCTCCAAGTCAGAGTGAAAGAAATAACCCCTTGACCCTCATGGGGACACACAGGTAGGGTGGGTGAACAAGTCACAAATGATAAATTAACAATAGCCTTTTTCTTCTGAGTTGTTTGATTCTTTCTTCATATTACACCAAGGCATTTTTGGCATCTCAGCTTTAGTTTTGGCTGTGTTTGTGTCTAGATTTTAGTCAAGCAGTTGAGCAAATAGTTTGGAACCATCCCCAGCTACTCAAGCACTGTCAACCAAAGTCTTCTGATGAGTGTCTAAATTCAGCTGATTTAAAATTCCGATCCTCTTTGTCTATGGTCTAGCCCCCTTAGAATCTTTTTCCCATGGTCTCCAGGTTTTCGTTCTAGAAAGTAACAAAATCTTGCAATTCTTTTTGTGTATATGTCTGTAAGTTTGGCGACAGTGTGGGGTGGGGGGGCGGTGCTAGATATTAGGAGAATTGGCACGCTCTTGCAAGGTAACTCCCTGAGGTATAGTTGTTACATTGTCCTTAAGCAGGTAAGACAGGTGGCACCTGTCTTATCACACAGAGGAGGATTGCATCTGCTGGTGAAGGGAACTCCATAGAGTTTGGAGGTTTTCTCTTATCTGAGTCATCCCAAATGTCCCCACTTAAATTCTTGGTCTGGCTCTTTTGTAATCAGTGGCCCCTTCTCCTGGCCTTGATGAAGTAACTGATATTAGAGTAACCCTCTTGCTTTAAACAACTTAAAATTATCATTGGTATGTAACAAACCACATCAAAATACAGTGGCTTAAAACAATAGCAGTCTTTTATCTCATTGTTTCTATGGAATAGAAATTTAGGAAGACAGCTTGTGACGTGAGAAAGGTGAGATGATACAATATTAAATCTAAATGAACTTACATAAATTAAAGATGCACATGAGTAGCCCTAGAGCAGTCATGAAAATTAAATGATCAAAAGCCAACAGGCAATAGAGGAAACAAAATGAATGGCTAAAGATTGAGGGCAGGACAGAAGGGGGTGACAGAAGACGAGATGGTGGATGGCATTATCGACTCAATGAAAATGAGTTTGAGCACACTCTGGGAGATAGCAAAGGACAGGGAAACCTGGTGTGCTGCAGTCCATGGGGTTGCAGAGAGTCGGACACAGCTGAGCGACTGAACAACAAAGCGGATTTGATTAACCCCATCAAATGCCCTAACTTTTACATAGAACTCGTGAAACTGAATTCATTCTATATCATAATTCAACAATCCTACAAGAGCAGCCCTTCCATCTGACTTTTGGCTATACCAGCTTGGCAGCTATTGGGAAAAGAAATTATTTTAGGAAATTAATTGCCTGGTTCTCTGACCTTGAGGATTTAAAACACTGAGTGTCATTTTCTTTTTCGTGCTATCCAGCACACTTAGAAACAGTCTTGTGCCCCCTCACAGGGTCCTGTCACTAAAACCGCAAAAGCCTTGATTAGATAGGTTCTTCACTCTAAATTATTGCGGATATAATTTAAGCAGTCTCTTCATCACTGGATGTCATGGACTACTGATGTTAAACCCTATCATAATCACTGGATCCCCATTGTTTTCAAATCTAACCAGATCAGATCACCAGGCACAAAGTTTCACTTCTTTCAGGAGTGTATTGACTGTAATCACTTCTGTACCCAGTTACTGTAATGGTCATTATTTAATTGCAGACCACAGAATCCACTCTTAACAGTTTAGAGCAAAAGTGAGAGAGTGTGGGTATAAAATTTCAGTGCCATGCTGCCAAAAGAAATGCCTTCAACTACACTGTAAGGTAGTAAAAATCCTGTTGGTACAGTCTGTTATGCACAATTTGGCTGAATACATATACATATATACATAGAGAGAATATAAAATACATTGAAAAATCAATTTATTGAATATAGAATTACAGTTAGATACATTAATAGCTATTGTATTATCTATGAATAAAGGAATTACATGAATTATATTTGGAAAACTTCATTTTTATTTTGACTGTTTAGGACTTAGAACTGTTTTCCCATAGAATCTGCTTTATGAATTCTAGTTTCATTTTCAGACTAGGCCTAAAAGACCTGCATAACCCGTGCTGTATCAAAAATGCAAAAGAGACGGCATCCAAAGACACCTTGAGAAACACAGCCGTCTTTAAAAACTCTCACAAAAAGTAGACTGCCCAAGAATTACAGATATGTTGAAAATAAAATACACAGACTTTAAGACTGCCAGCCACTCAAGGTAGGCAGGGTCTGATCTACCCTTTTAGTTACCAGAGGCTGGCTTCCTGGATAGCTTTACCCTCTAGCTACTCCCATGGCTTTCTTGGCATGTTTGGTGACCCCACTGCTGTTTATGTGAAGCTATTTGTATGAGGATGGAAAGTAGAGCTAACACCGTGCTTCTTGCTGTCTGTTGAAATTAATCAGAATTGGACATGGGTGGGGGAATTGGGTAAGATGTTGTAACAAGTCCTGAGTTAGCTTGTGACAAGGTGAATCCGAATCGTGGACACGTGAGACTAATGCCCAAGCTGTGTATTGAGGATGGTCTGTAATTTCTAAAGTGAATGGGCTGTTTGAAAGCAGATAGGTCTTGTGTTGGCAGATTTTATCTGTGAGGCAAAGTGTAGTTTGATTAAGAGGCAGGTGTTTAACAATGTCTATTAAATTGTACACTCTTCCTTCTTTTGTAAATTTTTCAGCAATCCCAGGCTCCCTGAGCAAAGCATTCTAAAAAAAAAGGGAAAACATACTATTCACTCCTGTTGGGTGGAGGTGATTTAAAGGTTCTGCTTTAACAAATGGTCACAGTGGTGACAGCTGGAACAAGGGAGCAGGAAAAACGGGGAGCTGAATGATGTCCCCCAGTATCATGAAGTCATCTCTCCTTGATGCCTTTCCTGGAGGATTCACATGCCAGCAAAGCATGTTCATCTCTTCTATTTTTTTTTAAGAATTTATTTATCTATTTTTATTTATGGCGGTGCTGGGTCTTCGTTGCTGTGGGAGGGCTTTCTCTAGTGATGGCAGTCAGGCTTCTCATTGTGGTGGCTTCTCTGTTGTGGAGCACAGGTTTCGAGGCTTCAGTAGTCGTGGCACACAGGCTTCATTGCTCCGGGAAATGTGGGATCTTCCCAGACCAGGGATCGAACCCGTGTCAGGGAAGCCCCACCTTATACTTCTTGTTCCTCTGTTACTTTGTAGCATATTTATCTTCTGTTGTTTCTTTTTTTTCAGTCTGTGTCCTAGATGCATGAAATAAGCAGATGATTTCAAACTTTGAAAATAAAATTTTGGGTCATATGACACTAAAGACTGTATAATGTGCTGAAAAATAGGCATTGGTCACTGTTCAGCAATTTATTTATTTTTGTTGTTATCTCTAGGCAGAAGAAATCCTGAGGCAAGAGCTGGAGAAAAAGGAAACGCCAAGTCTATACTGCTTGCTCGGAGATGTCCTTCGAGACCACTCTTACTATGACCAGGCCTGGGAGTTGTCTCGACACCGCAGTGCTCGAGCCCAGCGCTCCAAAGGCCTCCTCCACCTGCGAAGCAGGGAGTTCAAAGAATGCGTGGAGTGCTTCGAACGCTCTCTGAAGATTAATCCCATGCAGGTTGGACAGTTCATAAATCCTCGTCTGCTCTCATCATTTCTACTTTTCTTTAATTCTTATTCTTGCTGAATGAATACCCATTTTCTGTCGTAAAGACTGGTGAGCTCAGCTGTGGGCTAAGAACCTAGACTCTAATACAGGTTTTGCTTGTCACCAAAAGTGGACAGATTGGTTTTCTCTTTCTCGCTTTCTTTTGTGTTTCTGTTACTTTTCGGTTTCATTTTGTTATTTTTCTGTGTTAAGAGTCCTTCACACAAATACAACAATTAAAGTTGGGGTCCATTCTGAGTAGATATTCTAGGAAGGCAGGGAATGATTGTTAGAGTTACGGACAGTATAGGACTCATCAAGTAATTGCCAATGTCAGTAATGAAAAAAAACTTTCATATAAATAAAGTAACATATAGAATGGATAGTTGATCATTTTAGGAAAGAAATGTCTATGTTTGTATTAGAAATACAGAAATATTTTAAACTGTTTAACATTTTTCAAGGTTTTAAAAAGTAATACAAAAGGAATCTGGATATTTAAAATAATTAAGTGACAAGATAAATCCATAGGAGAGGACCTGATTTTGAGGGGAAAGAGATCAACTTATTTTGTATTTAATGATACTCAATTAGTAAAATGATTTTAGTCCCAGAAACAGTGTTTTTTCTTTTAACCAGACTTTCTTTATGACTCCCTTCCCAATCACCAAAGTCACATATAAACCATGCTCCTGATAAACATGCACACTGACTTGATTTAATTTTAGTTATAATAGTAACTTAGAGTCAGCCACCTTTGCTGACGAAGGTCCATATAGTCAAAGCTATGGTTTTTCCAATAGTTATGTATGGATGTGAGAATTGGATGATAAAGAAGGCTGAGCACTGAGGAACTGATGCTTTTGAATTGTTCTGAAAAAGACTTTTGAGAGTCCCTTGGACTGCAAAGAGATCAAGCCAGCCAATCCTAAAGCAAATCAACCCTGAATATTCATTGGAAAGACAGATGCTAAAGCTGAAGCTCCAGTACTTTGGCCACCTGATGCAAAGGGCTGACTCATTGGAAAAGACCCTGATGCTGGGAAAGATTGAAGACAGGAGGAGAAGGGGACGACAGAGGATGAGATGGTTGGATGGCATCACCGAATCAATGGACATGAGTTGTGCAAAGTCTGAGAGATAGTGAAGGACAGGGATGCCTGGCGTGCTGCAGTCCATGGGATCGAAAAGGGTTAGACATGACTCGGTGACTGAACAGCAGTAGTCAGCTGCTCATGTTTACTGAGCAATTACAATGAGCCAGTGCCTCATTGGGTATTTTGCCAGTATTTGGACCCAGTCTGACTCCAGAATGAATGTACGCTCTTTTTTTTTAAGTGGTAAAAAGCCTGTAGCATAAAATTTACCATCATAACCATTTCTAAGTGTACAGTTCAGTAGCGTGAAGTACATTCACTTGTTGTGTAGCTATTGCAACTGTACCCATCTCTACAACTTTTTTCATCCTGCAGAACTGAAACTCTGTACCCAGTAAACAAAAGCTCTCAGTTCTCCCATAACTCCAGCCTCTGAGAACCACTCTGCTTTCTGTCTCTCTGAATTTGGCCCTTCTGAGAACCTCGTATGAGTGGAGTCATACGGTATTTGTCCTGTTGTGACTAGCAGATTTCACTTAGTGTCATATCCTCATGGTACATCCATGTTGTATCATGTGCCAGACTTTTCTTTCTTTGAAGGCTGAATAACACTCCATTGTATGTCCGCACCAGTTTTTATCCATTCGTTTGTTGATGGCCGCTGGGTGTTCCTCCCTCCTGACCGTTGGGAATAGTGCTGTGATGAATGAGGTTGTGCAGAAACGGTGGCTTTTGAAGTGGGCAGACCCGAGGCATATCTTTTGGCAGGAACCATCCAACAGATGAGCACACTGGTTTTTTTTTTTTTTGCTGTACCTTGAAGCTTGCAGGATCTTAGTCCTCTGACCAGGTATTGAACCCCAAGCCATGGCAGTGAAAGTGCGGAGTCCTGATCCCTGGACAACCAGAGAATTCCCTCAGGGCATATCTTTTTCATTGAAAAAAATCAGGAAACATTTTTTTATGACAGGTTGCACTAATTGCTTACTTCCTTCACTCTAGATAGTGAATACAATGCGACTCTTCCTAGTTTGTGAGCTGGTGAGAGCCTGGAGAAGAGAGGAAGACAGGTATAGGGCACCAGCAGTGAGTGGCAGTTGCATTTCTCAGCAGGGACGCTTAACATGGAGTTGGTTTTTGTTGCCAGCTTGCTCTAACTTGGAGGTTCTCAACTGGGGACAATTTTGACCCCGGGTCCTTTGGCAGTGGGAGGTGAAGGGGTGCACTGCTGACATCTAGTGGGCAGGGACCAGGGATGCTGTTAAACATCCCATAATGCTTAGCACAGCCCCCTACAATAAAGAATTATTCAGGCTAACATGCCAGTGGGGCTGCCAAGGCTGAAAAACCCTGCACGAACTTGATTATCACTGGACTCTTTTATTTTGGTACAAACTAGAACTCATTATTGTGTTATTAAAATTTTACTTTTATGGAAAACTGTATCATATCTTTGCTTATCTGCTTAAAGTTTACTCAGCCACAGCTGCCATAAGAGGTGGGGAGAATAAATTCCCTCAGTTAGTCTCCGTCATCTGAGTTAATCAGTGCCGCCTACCTCACACACATGAATTATTTTCTGAGCACGTAGCCTCTACTTAACATCCACCCTTAACATTGTCCTCCTGCCTCACTGGCTGTGCCTTCTCTTTTTGTTGTTGTTGTTTGCTGGTTCATGGCAGCCCACTCCAGTGTTCTTGCCTGGAGAATCCCAGGGATGGGGGAGCCTGGTGGGCTGCCGTCTGTGGGGTCGCACAGAGTCGGACACGACTGAAGCGACTTAGCAGCAGCAGCAGCAGCTGGTTCCTAGGTCTTAGTCCTTGAGCTTTATTTCTGTCTACACTTCCTCCCTTGATCTCATCTAGTCCCATAGCTTTAAATACACTGTCTATGCAGATAACTCCCAGAAGTTGATTTTCAGTCCTGTCCTCTCCCTGGAATTCTAGATTGCTGTATCTTACAGCTTCCTCAGTCGCCCTTTTTGTTCCTCTGACTTAACATTTCTAATATAAAATATCATCCTAGCTTTTTCTCTCAAGACCACTGCCATCCCTATAAATGACATCCCATTACAAATAGCTGTGAAAAGAAGAGAAGCGAAAAGCAAAGGAGAAAAGGAAAGATATACCCATTTGAATGCAGAGTTCCAAAGGATAGCAAGGAGAGATAAGAAAACCTTCCTCAGCGATCAATGCAAAGAAATAGAGGAAAACAATAGAATAGGAAAGAC
>NW_011495064.1:16070099-16071063 GCF_000754665.1 Bison bison bison
CACCACCATTCTGGATTCCTTTTTCCTATTCTAGCTACCTAACACATATTTCAAGTTAATGTAATTATTAAACACTAGAAATATAAGTTCAATTAGTAAAAGCTATGGTTTTTTCAGTAGTTATGTATACATGTGAGAGTTAGACCATAAAAAATGCTGAGTGCTGAAGAAATGATGCTTTTGAATGGTGGTGTTGAAGAAGACTCTCAAGAGTCCCTTAGACTGCAAGGAGATCAAACCAGTCAATCCTAAAGTAAATCAGTCCTGAATATTCATTGGGAGGACTGAACATGAATGTAAGAACTGACTCATTGGTAAAGACCCTGATACTGGGAAAGATTGAAGACAGGAGGAGAAGGGGACGACAGAGGATGAGATGGTTGGATGGCATCACCGAATCAATGGACATGAGTTGTGCAAAGTCTGAGAGATAGTGAAGGACAGGGATGCCTGGCGTGCTGCAGTCCATGGGATCGAAAAGGGTTAGACATGACTCGGTGACTGAACAGCAGTAGTCAGCTGCTCATGTTTACTGAGCAATTACAATGAGCCAGTGCCTCATTGGGTATTTTGCCAGTATTTGGACCCAGTCTGACTCCAGAATGAATGTACGCTCTTTTTTTTTAAGTGGTAAAAAGCCTGTAGCATAAAATTTACCATCATAACCATTTCTAAGTGTACAGTTCAGTAGCGTGAAGTACATTCACTTGTTGTGTAGCTATTGCAACTGTACCCATCTCTACAACTTTTTTCATCCTGCAGAACTGAAACTCTGTACCCAGTAAACAAAAGCTCTCAGTTCTCCCATAACTCCAGCCTCTGAGAACCACTCTGCTTTCTGTCTCTCTGAATTTGGCCCTTCTGAGAACCTCGTATGAGTGGAGTCATACGGTATTTGTCCTGTTGTGACTAGCAGATTTCACTTAGTGTCATATCCTCATGGTACATCCATGTTGTATCATGT
>NW_011495064.1:16071163-16099326 GCF_000754665.1 Bison bison bison
TTTGACTGTGTGGATCACAATCAACTGTGGAAAATTCTGAAAGAGATGGGAATACCAGACCACCTGACCTGCCTCTTGAGAAATCTGTATGCAGGTCAGGAAGCAACAGTTAGAACTGGACATGGAATAACAGACTGGTTCCAAATAGGAAAGGAGTACGTCAAGGCTGTATATTGTCACCCTGCTTATTTAACCTCTATGCAGAGTACATCATGAGAAACGCTGGACTGGAAGAAGCACAAGTTGGGATCAAGATTGCCAGGAGAAATATCAATAACTTCAGATATGCAGGTGACACCGCCCTTATGTCAGAAAGTGAAGAGGAACTAAAAAGCCTCTTGATGAATATGAAAGAAAAGAGTGAAAAAGTTGGCTTAAAACTCAACATTCAGAAAATGAAGACCATGGCATCCAGTCCCATCACTTCATGGCAAATAGATGGGGAAACAGTGGAAACAGTGGCTGACTTTATTTTTTTGGGCTCCAAAATCACTACAGATGGTGACTGCAGCCATGAAATTAAAAGATGCTTACTCCTTGGAAGGAAAGTTATGACCAACCTAGATAGCATATTAAAAGGCACAGACATTATTTTGTTAACAAAATTCCATCTAGTCAAGGTTATGGTTTTTCCAGTGATCATGTATAGATGTGAGAGTTGGACTATAAAGAAAGCGGAGCGCAGAATTGATGCTTTTGAACTGTGGTGTTGGAGAAGACTCTTGAGAGTCCCTTGGACTGCAAGGAGATCCAGCCAGTCCATCCTAAAGGAGATCAGTCCTGGGTGTTCATTGGAAGGACTGATGTTGAAGCTGAAACTCCAATATTTTGGCCAACTGATGCGAAGAGCTGAGTCATTTGAAAAGACCCTGATGTTGGGAAAGATTGGAGGCAGGAAGAGAAGGGGACAACAGAGGCTCAGATGGTTAGATTGGCATCACCGACTCAATGGACATGAATTTGGGTAAAGTCCGGGAGTTGGTAACGGACAGGGAGGCCTGGCGTTTGCCATTCATGGGGCCTCAAAGAGTCGGACATGACTGAGCAACTGAACTGAGCTGATTTGGTCTTGGAGTCATCATTGATTTTTCTTTCCCTCATACTCTCATCTGATCCATCAGTAAATCCTCAAATATATCCAGGATCAGACAACAACTTGCTTCCTGCCACCATTGTGGTCAAATCCCCATTGTCTCTCACCTGGTTAATATGCTACTTCCTTACTGGCCTTCTTGCCTCTGTCTTAGTTGCTCAGTAATGTCCAACTCTTTGTGACCCCATGGACTGTATAACTTGCCAGGCTCCTCTGTCCATGGAATTTTCCAGGCAGAAATACTGGAGTGGGTAGCCATTTCCTTCTCTAGGGGCTCTTCCCCGCCCAGGGCTTGAACCTGTCTCTCCCGCATTGCAGGCAGATTGTTTACTGTCTGAGCCACCAGGGAAGCCCTCTTGTCTTATTACCATCTGCCTGTATTCAGTGAACATCTGAGTTGATCCTTTCAAATTTGAGTTCGACATGTCATTCCTGTGCTCCATCGCCTGTGGTAACAGCCAAAGTCCCTGACTGGCTCTCGAGGCTTTTCCAAGCTGAGCTCCTGTTGCATCTTTACCGTCCTCCTCCCATTCCCACTTCACTCACCCAACATTGGCCTCTTTGTTCTTCCCTGAACATTCCAGGCACATTTCTGCCTCTGCGGTTTAGTACTTGTTCCTCTGCCTGGAATGTTCTCCTTCCAGATAGACATCTGCATACCTTGCTCCATTACCTCATTCATAGCTGGGGTCCAGTGTCCCTTTCCCACAGAGGCCTTCCATGTTTATTCTACTTAAAATCTCACTGCCGCCTTCCACCCTTCCTTACGTTCCTTCTCCTTCCCTGCTTTATTTTTCCCCACGGCACTTAGCACCTTCTAATATTATATATAGCTTACTTTTTAAAAAATTCTATTCTTCCTCCATTGCAATATAAAATCCATGAAGGCAGAAATTTTTATGTTTGTTTCATTTATATGTTCCTAGTGCTTCTAATACTGCCTAGCACATACTGGGTCTTTACTAAATAATTATTGAATGAGTGAGTAAATAATGTCTCCGACCAGTTATTCAATCAAGTATACATTCACTGTCCACTGTACACATGGCGCTGAACCAGAGGAGGAGGCAGTAGCAGCAGATCACCAAGTGGTCTGATTTGTACCAAGACGGCTACAGTCTAGTGAAATGGACAAGGACAAAGCTAGCCAACAATACGAGGAATCATAGAAAGGCCCAGAGTCATTTGTGAGGTGCAAGTTTTATAGAGTCTAAGGAGACCATTTCTGCCTTTGGTAGACAATGGAGGTTGGTGACTTTGACTTTGAAGGACACATAACATTTGAATAGGCCAAAGGAAAGGGCAGTGATAAGGGTCTTCCAGGTGATGAACAATATGAGCCCAGCCCCAGAAACAGAGAAGATGTGCGTGCGTACCTCTGTGTGTGTGGGTGTGTGTCTGTGTGTGTGTGTTGGGGGAACAGAATATTTGTGAATAGGCTAGTTTTTTTGAGTGAAAGGAAATAGGACAGTTCCAGTAGGAAAGCTAGACTGGAGCCAAATTACAGAAGGTCTTGAATGTGAGGCTAAACTCTTTGGATTTTATGTGGCAAATAGGGAGCCACTGAAGGTTTGATTTGTGTTTGGCTTACTTTCGAATGAAGGAATTTGGGTGTGTGGAGGTGATTTTGGAATATTGTTTTGGCCACACTGGCCACAGGAGATCCTGGATTAGGGCAGGCTCAGGAGACTGTAGTGATGGTCTAGAAGGACAGTTATCAGTTTGGGAGGGGCAGTCAGAAAGAAGGGATGAAGTAAGGGAATTTGCAGAGGAGGACTTGACAGGGCTTGATGGTCTCATTGTATAATTTTAAGTTAATTACTTAGCAAGCAGCATCACAGTACAAATAGATATGATGTGAAGGTATCTTGCAGTTTGTCATGTGGATCCAATTCAGGCAGTCTGTAGGCCGTGCCAGACATGCAGGCGTTTGAAGCTGCAGTTGTACGTAACTAGTACAGGATGCAAGCTGAAGGGCTGCAGACACTACTTGTGACGAGAGTTTGAACTGTCTTTGCAGAAGGAGAGCTCTTACGTGCTGTTGTCTCCTCAAAGTCCCAGAATGAGGGAAAATAGAAAAATAGAATTAAAAAATTCTTTCCCACCTTTTCAGACATATCCAGGAAATAGGTTTAATAACAAAACTCAGGCAAAATGAGAGTGATAATTGAATGGCTTTTGTGTATTTTAATGGCTTCCTGAAATCAAATTGGTATAAAAATAGGAGTGTTTGGTTTTATATCAGCGATGGTCTGCGAAACTCAATGAATTTGTCTGTGGTGCATTTGTTTGAGAACCGGCAGATGTGTGTTCCATTTGCACTTGCGCTTTTAAGATTGCTCACTGTCATTCACTTAACGCCTGTCTATTTCATTTTCCCAAATAACTTCTGAAACCTCTAAAATCCAACCTTAGACTTCTGGGAATTGTGGGCTGTTAGAAGCTGAAGAAAGTGGGAGGAAGTGGTCCAGTGGTCACAAAACCTCCCAAGCAGGATTTTATAGACTCAGGACCAGAATTAAAGCATACATCCTTAGGTCTCCTCTTAGGTAGTTACTATTCTCATTGCTCCTTACTTTGAAGCAAAAAGTAAACATAAATTGCTCAGATATCAAGCTAGTCTGTGTAGCCCTGAAAAAGGAGAATGTCACTTCCTGTCACTTCTCCAACCCTCCCTCCCTCAACACTCATACTTTATTCCTTTCATCTTGTCAGTTTTCCCCACTCCCCTTTTAAAATTTTTAAACTTTCTTCCTCAATTAACTAGTTATCTTTGTAAGGTTATATGATATTACATACATACACACACACATATATGCACACAAAGACACTTGTGTAGACAGAAGGACTGTGGCCATAGAGAGGAGGTGAGGGGTCTCTGTGATGGGACAGAAGTTAGCTTGGATGTTCACCGATTGATGCAAAGTCAGTAGACGTGCCAGGAGGGAACTGGCTTGACAATAAGAGATAAGTGTGAAGAAAGGTGAGGATTTGAGAGTTTACCCAGCGTCCATGGCTATCCCACTCTTCCTGTTTTCCTGATAGCCCATCCAGTTTGACCTAAATTTTTTAAATGTTTAAATGAAGTACTTGGAGGCGGGGCTTCCCTTGTGGTCTTGTGGTTAAGACTCTGCATTTCCACTACAGGGGAGAGTGGGTTCTGCCCTGATAGGGGAACCAAGATCCCACATGTTGCGCAGTGCTGCCCCTCCCCATAAAAATGTACAGAAAAAGAATCGATGAAGTGCTGTTCTTAACAGTTCCATTAAAGGAAACTGGAATGGCTTTTCATAGACATCCACTTTGTGCTTCCATCTGCTGCCATAGCCGCCTCTAGTATGGCGTTTAAGATATGCGGTAGCTGGAGCTCCCTCTTTACGATGTGCGAAAATCTGAAAGATGGCCGGTAGGTGCCTGTCTCTTTTCCCCCCAGCCCTTTCCAGATGCAGCTTAACTACTGTCACCCTTTCAAGGACGGTGTGCAGGAGGCTTGCTGATAACACGGACTATGCCTGCTATGAGAGGCTGAGGCTAGCCGACTGCTTGGGTCTTGGGTGGAGATAGGAGAAATGTTGGAGGCGGTGTCTCTGTAAGCCCCTTGCTGTACATCAGACGTTTGTGCCAGCTTGCAGCCTGTGAGCTGCATGAGGTTGCCTGGCTACCAGTTGGCAGGATTAGTGGGAAATGTGGGGAATTGTAGACTGGATAGACGTATAGGGAGTGGAGGCAGAGCAGTCCTGTCAGAAATAAAAGCGCATGAAGGATAGTCTGAATTCTCTAGACACAAGGGTTTGGTCACTTACTGTATGGTCTAAATGTACCACTATTTCCATATTACATAGCTTGGTAACTTTTTATATAGTTTATAATAAACTCTTTTGGCAGCAATCATTTCCAAAAAGCAAACAAATTTTAAACATGTGTTTTTAGAGAATAATTAAGAACTTAATTTTTACTTGTCAAGAGAGGAAATGTGTAACTTGCACAAAATGTAGTTGATATAATTACATTCCACCTCAGGGGCCGTAATCATTTCACTAATCACATGAAAACCAAAAACTCACGTCTTCGGAGGAAACATTAGCATTTATGTCAAAAGTTAGTTTTTTCAGGAATTCCAGGACTCCACAGTTCCACCGCTGGGCCTCAGGCCTTGGTCAGAGAACTGAGATCTGGCAAGCGCCGTGGTGCAGGCAGTGAGGGGCGGGGGGATAGTTTTTGTTGTCGTTGTTTTAATAGGGAGCATGTCCAAAGATGACAACTTAATACACAGCTGTAGGAGGTGCATTTTCATGTTATTCTGTGAGACTAGACTTTTTTTTCTAGTGCAAATGAAAATGAGCAACATTAGTTTAGAAAATTAGTTGATACCAGATATTCTTGTGTGTGTATGAAAAATAAGATCATAGCTGTTAATGTGCTAGCTCTTTTAGCAGTAGTTCATTAACAGTTGACTTTGCCAGTTTTATATCAGTGACATCAGATGCTTCAAATAGAAAATTCATTAATTTGGTTCTCACTAGTCATCTTTTTCACCTGATTAGTGGATTCAACATAAAATTTTTGGTAATGTGCCACATCAAAGGTGAAACATCTGACATTATTCTGAATGCTATTATAAACTCAGTTAAAATGTTAAATATCGAAGATAAAGGTACTTACAGGGTAATAATAAGGATACAAATTTTGGTGGATCATGGCAGGATGGTAAAAGTAATGCTCTTTCTGAATTAAGAAAACCAATGGAGCAGAAATATACTGGGAGAAGGTTGTAGTGGTGGGTATAATATGGTCAGACAAGCTTCTACCAATGGAAATAAAAACTGTTGTCATTTACACACACACACACACACACATTATTTGAACATATCCATGATGTCTGCACAGGGAGGTGTCTGTCACCTTCTCAACTTTAGTCAGACACTTAACAAATTGTGACCAGTTTTTAGTTACTGCACTTTTTAAATTTATTTAGCTAGCTGTGCTGGGTCTTAATTGTGGCACATGGGATCTTAGATCTTCCTTGCAGCGTGCAGGATCTTCAGGTGTAGCATGCGAATTCTTACCTGCAGCATATGGGATCTCATTCCCTCATCAGGGATTGAACCCAGGCCCCCTGCATGGGGAATGCAGAGTCCAAGCCATTGGACCAACAGGGAAGAATCCTTTTGTTATTTTTAAATGTTCAGATAATCAACATTTTAAATTTTTTACTTTAATACATTTTTCAAGATATAATTTCAGTTTTTTTTAAATTAAATTTATTTTAATTAGATAATTTCAGTTTTGAGAATGTATTCTCTGATACAGTAAAACCAATTTGACGATCAATACTTTGTTGGTCAGTAAATAAGGTCTTTTTGAGATCGTATAATTTTAATGATTTTTTAGTGCCTTGTTTCACTTTCAGAAATGTTGCGGTTTGAATGTGGTCCCCTGACTAGCATTATTGAGATCCTGCTGTGAACCAGACGTGGATGTGGGAATGAATTAGACTGTGTCAGTCTATCAGCAGAGAGCAGAGTTTCCTCTGGGAGATGATATGGACAGAAGTAGTTTGTGGAGGACCTTAAGGATCCTTCTTCAGAATTAGCTAACCATATAGATGTCGAGGTCTGTTGTGGTTTTGAATGAAAGAGTGATATGACAAAAGTGATACTCGAGGAAGTTTAAATAAAGGATGAATGTCGTGGATAAGCAATCAGTGGCTTTAGCAATAAGGGTGGAAAGATAGGGCTTCCCAGGTAGTACAGTGGTAAAGAATCCACCTGCCAATGCAGGAGACTCAAGAGACATGGATTCAACCCCTGGGTCAGGAAGATCCCCTGGAGTGGAAAATGGCAACTCACTCCAGTATTCTCGCCTGGAAATTTCCATGGACAGAGGAGTTTACTGTCCATGGGGTCACAAAGAGTTGGATCTGACTGGGCACACACACACACACACACGGAAAGACAGAACAGTTTGAAGCTGTTTATAAAGGAAAATTTTCTGGGATTTATTCCTTGGGTTGGTAGGACTGAAGGAGACTTTGGAATCTGAGAACATGCCAGTTTTGTCAATTGTTTGATTAAGAAGGAAATGTTCCTGTTGATAGACACAAAGGATATAAGAGAAAGGGAAAATATCTTTGGTAGGGGATAATGATGTGATTTTGAGTGTCGAACATGAAGAGATGTTGCTGTGTCTTGAATAGAGTAGGCCCACAGTCCACTGGGCATAAAAGCCTGAAGCCTAGGAGTGAGGTCGAGCTGACTTGCAGTTGGGTTTTCTGTGCCAGTGAGGCAGATCCATGCAAGTGAATGAATTGTTTATAGAAACTGTGTTGGAAGAGAACCTCAGGCAAAATCTTGAACTTTGGACATCTCCAGGGGTTGGGGGAAGGGAGAGGAAATAGCATCAGTGAAATATGATTCAAGCAAAGTACACCAGAGTCTTGATCAGAGGGAGAGAAGGAACCTCAAAGAAGGAATTCATGGAAACTAAAGGAAAAACAAATGTCAGTGAGAAATGTAACTGGAGTGATAAAGTCTGAAGAGGGCTAAGAAGAGTTCATTGGATTTGGAGCTAACTATTGACCTTCAATACCAGCTTCAGGAGGTTAAAGAGTGAGGATGAGGAAACTGACATAACGTCTATAGACTGTTCTTTTAGGAGCATGTCAAGGAACTGAGAGTCAAAATGTAGAGTGTTGTACCAAGGGGCAGCAGAATCCAGTAAAACTTTTCAGGATACTGAAGACTTTGATGGGGTTGAAGGGCTTCCCTGGTGGCTCACACAGTAAAGAATCTCCCTGCAATGCAGCAGACCTGGGTTCAGTCCCTGGGTCAGGAAGATGCCCTGGAGAAGGAAGTGGCTTCCCACTCCTGTGTTCTTGCCTGGAGAATTTCATGGACAGAGGAGCCTGGTGGGCTACAGTCATTGGGTCACAAAGAGTGGGACACGACTGAGCAACTAACACTTTTCACTTATGGAGTTGAATCCAGTGAATGAAGGAGAGATTGAATGTTACAAGAAAGAGGGGGTGACAACCAGGAAGTGTCATTCTAGAGAAGAGTGGAATGAGAAGAGATGAAGGTGTTAGCTCTGGAAACAATAATGTTTCAAGTGAGATGAGAAAGAAGATGAGAGCATTAACATTATAATAGCAATTTCTACTTATTAAGTATCTTCTATAGTGTAAGCTAGAATGTAAGTGGAAATGAACTCTTTCTAAATCATTGTAAGGTATGAACTAGGAGAAACAGTTGGGATTTAGACAGGAGGCAAACATTAGGAAAATTTGTTTCAGGAAAGGAGACTAGCAGATGCAAAAACCAAGCATGTAGCAAAGGTTTCTTGGTAACTGTAGGTTTTGACTATTTATGTTTAGATTCAGTTATAATAGTAATACTAGCAGCTAACATTGAGTATTTACTGGGTGCCAGGAACTGTTGTAAGCATTTTGCCTATATTGTTAGTCCTCAGCCCAGTCCCTGAGCTACTTAACTGTTTTTACCCTCATTTAACAAGTTAGGAAATAGAGGCCTAATTAGTTTACACCAAAACCCACAGTTTATGTGAGGAGTAGAGCTGGGATTTGAACCTGGGCTTTCTGGTGTTGCAGCACTTACTCTTAACTTCTTTGCTGTTTTGTCTCTAAAGGATGTTGTCTTATGTTAGGGAGGAATGGTGGATTTGGCTGAGGTCAAGTTAGAAGTTATGGAAAGGTTTGAATACAAGACTGTGCAGCTTGAATGTTTTTCTTCCTTTAATTCATAACTATCGGGGCTTTCATCAAGAGCACAGTGAAGTTGTAACTTTGGTGTATGGGACAGTCCAGCACATGAGAGCTGGTGAGTCTCTCTCTGTGAGACCAGGGAGTTTTCAAGGGACCACGGCAGCCCTTCCCAGCCCGTGCTGTGTGTAAGACCAGACCTTGATGATGCACTGATAGAATTGTTAATTATCCTGAGAGCTTGTGTTCTTCCATGATTTCTGGGGGTTAACTTTCTTTCATGTCAGTTTTTGAAAGAAGAAAATGTATTTGCAGTGGAGTTACAGAGTTTCCGTCGTGTACTTGTGTTATTGTGGTGGGGAGGTCCAAGGAGACTGGAGCTTACATTCCAGTGGAGAAGACATAATGAACGTATGCAAATAATATGTAGAGGAAAAAAAAAAGAAATTATTTCCTTTTTGTCCTTCCTTTCTCATATTGGTAAGCAATAAAAAATGAAACTCTTAAAAAAAGAAATGAAACTCTTAAGGTCTAACTTGCCTAACTGCCAAGAAATATGAGCACTGAGATAACATCTGGGCCATAGCTGGAACCGAGGGGTAGAGGGAGGGGTTCCATTGCCGTAGACCTGACTCCGAATCCTACTTATCTCTAGGTGAACCACTTCATCTTTCTGAGCTTCAGTTTTCTGGTTTGTAAAGTGGGGGTGTAATTCCTATGTTAGTTTGATCTCGTTGGAAAATTAGAGCCAATATATATAACGTGTCTGGCATATTTCCTGGTCCATACTAAGTTCTCAGTGACGTTGTGTATCCTGACCATTGCAGCGTGCTAGTAGTGTGGTAGAAAATCATCGTAACCCCATTTTCTGTAGCCTAAAAATAGAGAACTGTGTCTCACAGGAGAGTCTCATGCAGGTGATACGTAAACACCCATGTACTCACACTGTGAACTGGAAAGAGTAGGCAAATAGAAGACTCAGTGGTAACCCAGTCTAGGATGGGAGTAAGAGGGAGACACTAAGAATTAATACCCTTTCTGAAAGTGAAGTCGCTCAGTCATGTCTGACTCTTTGCGACCCCATGGACTGTAGCCTACCAGGCTTCTCTGTCCATGGGATTCTCCAGGCAAGAATAGTGGAGTGGGGTGCCATTGCCTTTTCCCGGAGATCTTCCCGACCCAGGGATTGAGCCCGGATCTCCTGCTTTACCGTCTGAGCCACCAGGGAAGTTCAGTACCCTTTCTAGTGATGAAAAAAGTGCTGCTTCTGTAGTTTAAAAGAAGACACTGACATAGGGGAAACCTTTGAGAGAGAGAGAAACTGACAAAGCTGGCGGTTTAAGATTTGTGTTTCCTTAGGGAGGAGAGGGAGAAGGCAATGGCACCCCACTCCAGCACTTTTGCCTGGAAAATCCCATGGACGGAGGAGCCTGGTGGGCTGCAGTCCATGGGGTCGCTAGGAGTCGGACACCACTGAGCGACTTCACTTTCACTTTTCACTTTCATGCATTGGAGAAGGAAATGGCAACCCACTCCAGTGTTCTTGCCTGGAGAATCCCAGGGACTGGGGAGCCTGGTGGGCTGCCGTCTACGGGGTTGCACAGAGTTGGACATGACTGAAGCGACTTAGCAGCAGCAGCAGCAGCAGCAGCAGGGAGGAAAGCTTAGTATTTAATAGTAAATGAGAAATTTGGTTATGAAAGAATTGGTTGGTGGTGCACAGTTTTTAAAAATACGAGCACCAAACATTATTTTAGGAAAAGCTACTACCAGACAACATTGATATCTCTCTTGAGTTTGGCTTGGGTCATTTCCTGTTTAATGAAGCCACATTCAACCACTTATCTGAATTTGGGGTCATGGGAATGAGTCAGCGATGCAGAACAGAGAGAATGGAGAGTGTTGTTTGGCATCAGGATTCAGTTATAACATGTTGCACTTTATTATACAGAATATCAGAAAAATCCAGTCAACGCATAAGGAAAGTTAGTAAAATAGGTGAAGCTACTGATTATTCATTTGTTCTGCAGAAACCTTGAGGAGGAAGGAAATTTGAGTAGTAGGTTCATAAGTTAAGAAAGTAATTTGTAATATCACATAAGCGTATGGCATCTATTGTATATGTGCTTTAGATAACCTTGTAAAAATTAACTTCATAATTCTAAGAGTAATCCATGCCTGTTGTCCAGTGGTGCTTGGTCTCTGTTAGTTCTCAGGGGAACAAGCTGTCCATTTCTGTTTTAGTTATTGATGTTTAATAAGTGTTGCTGGGCTTTCCAGGTGGCATTGGTGGTAAAGAACTCATCTGCCAATGCAGGAGACATTAGAGAAGCAGGGGTTTGATCCCTGGATCGGGAAGATCCCCTGGAGGAGGGCATGGCAACCCACTCCAGTATTCTTGCCTTGGAGAATCCCATGGACAGAAGAACCTGGCGAGCTATGGTCCGCATAAAGAGTCAGACTCGACTGAAGCGTCTTAGCATACAGTCACTGTCTTCACCACAGGTATTGCACACCAGGAACCAGGAACCATTGTGTGACTTCAGGCAAATCACTTCCTTTCCAGACCTCATTTTTCTCGTGGCCTCTTTTTAATTGATTTTTAAGCCTCAGTTCCTTTCTTAGTTCTTCAAACCTGCTGATTCTATTTGCATCATCAGTGTATTTGTTTTGACGCTAGATGGCAGTAATGTACCTTTGAACCCTGTGGCCTCTGAGTTTTCAGAATCGGGGGATCTGAAGGAGCCTTGGAATTTTTGTTTAATCTCCCCCCCCCACCCACCCATTTAACAACTGGGGAAGTGAGACTCAGAAGTTAAGTGACATGGCCAAGGTTCTTTAGAACCTGTTGAACCCTAGTCAATCTATCTTTCTATTCCTGTTTCTCTACGGGGCTTTTGAGGGAAGTTCAAAGAGAGATCATGTTTTCAACCATTCCTGCTTTTGGTTAATTATTTAAAAAATAATTTAAAACCATTCTTCAAGTATGTATGTCATATTCAAAATAGTCTGCTTTTGTGTCTCTGTATTGGCTTCTTCCGAGTAGAAAACTGGACTGTCAACTTCTAAAAGGCCACTCCCTGCCTTCACAGTCCACCCTGGAAATAAGCATCACAGCAGTCTCCACCAGAGCCTCCGCAATGGTTATTATCTTTCTCCATTCTTGCCCAGCCCCTTGGTGAGAGGTTTGCCTTTTAGTTCTTTGCTCCAGGTAAACATCCATTCTTCCGCTTCGTCTTTATCCGTTTGCCTATCAGGAGAACTTTCTGAGGGAGAGGTAGATAATGCTCCAGTTCTTAAAAACTTGATCTCCTGGGTCTTCCCAGCATGTGTTAAGTGGACTGTTTCCTTTCCCCACCCCCTCTGCTGCTGACAAGAATGGCCCTGCTGTCAACCATGGCTGTGTGTGGGCAGAATGGTGTAGAGGGAGGCAGCATGGTCATGCGGAGATGACGGCCTCTGGAATCACACTGATTCCACTGAATCACACTCAGATCTCTCCTTCATCGCTGACTGACTCTGGTCTGTGTTCATCTCTCCAATGAGGGTGCTGTCTGCTGCCTTGCAAGGCCATTTGTGAGGAATAGACAGGGTGATGTGTGGAAAGCGCATAGTATCAGTGCTCGGCTACATAGTAGGTGTTCACTGTTGTTCAGTCGCCTAGTCACATCCAGCTCTTTGTGACCCCATGGACTACAGCATGCCAGGCCTCCCCATCACTTACCATCTCCTGGAGTTTGCTCAGACTCAAGTCCATTGAGTCGGTGATGCCATCCAACCATCTCCTCCTCTGACGCCTTCTTCTCTTTCTGCCCTTGATATTTCCCACCATCAAGGACGTTTCCAATGAGTCTGTTCGCATCAGATGATCAAAATACTGGAGCTTCAACATTAGTCCTTCCAGTGAATATTCAGGGTTGATCTCTCTTCAGATTGACTGGTTGGATCTTCTTGCTGTCCAGGGGTCTTCTCCAGCACCACAGTTCAAAGGCATCAATTCTTTGGTGTTCTGCCTTCTTTATGGTCCATCTCTCACAACTGTACGTGACCACTGGGAAGACCATGGCCTTGACTATACAGACCTTTGTCAGCAGAGTAATGTCTCTGCTTTTCAACACACTGTCTAGGCTTGTCATCACTTTCCTGCCAAGAAGCAATCGTCTTATGATTTCATGGCTTCAGTCACGGTCTAGTGATTTTGGAGCCCAAGAAGAGGAAATCTGTCACTACTTCCATCTTTTCCTCTTCTATTTGCCATCAGTAACGGGGCTGGATGCCATGATCTTAGTTTTTTTAATATTTAGTCTTAAGCTGGCTCTAGGTGCTCATTAAATGCTCATTATTCTGGTTGCTATTGTGTGGAGAGGAACAGGAGTGACTGTGGTGTGTGAGGAGCCCAAGAGAGGAGCCCGGGAGTGGGTCTTAGCCAGAGGAGCCAGTTTTTTTTTAATGGAGACCAAAGGAAAGGATGCAGGTATGTTAGGGTCTGTGTCACTGTTGTAGAGAAATAGTGTAGAGTTGTGCCGCTCAGTATGGTAGCCACCAGCCTCATGTGGCAGTTGAGCATTTGAAGTGTGGCTGGTCCAAACTGAAATCTGCTGTTAGTGTAGGACACACACCAGGTTTCAAAGACTTCATATGAATGAAGTGAATATAAAATATCTCACTGATCTTGTATACAAATAACATGTGTAAATGATAATATTTTAGATATGTAGATCTAAGTAAAATGTTGTTAAAATTGATTTCACTCATTTCTTTTTACTTTTAAAATGCGACTGCTAGAAAATATAATGAGGCTAGCATTATATTTCTATCTGATAGCATTAGACTAGGAGATGGAGACCTTTTGTATGCAACCATATACAATGTTAACTTGGGGATTCATGTAAGTTTTAATTTTTTTAAGCTTCTTTTGAATTTTTTTCTTTTATGATATTCTCTTAAGAGCATGACCATCCTAAATCAAGATGTCAGTCAGGGTAATATAGGTTAAGTAAGAGTTAAAAAAAAAAAAAGTAAAAGAGGCACCAAATATACTCCTTCAGATCAGATCAGAATAGATCAGATCAGTCGCTCAGTCGTGTCTGACTCTTTGCGACCCCATGCATTGCAGCACACCAGGCCTTCCTGTCCATCACCAACTCCCGGAGTTCACTGAGACTCATGTCCATCGAGTCAGTGATGCCATCCAGCCATCTCATCCTCTGTCGTCTCCTTCTCCTCCTGCCCCCAATCCCTCCCAGCATCAGAGTCTTTTCCAATGAGTCAACTCTTCACACCTCAAAATCCAAGGACGCCGATTGAGATGCAAGGTATAAATGGATTTTTGATGGTTTAGTGGGTCATCTAGAAGCAATGAAAAGATCCTAGAGTTTTTTTTTAAGCCATTGCATGATTCAAAAAATAGGGTGTATACAGAAGTCATCTCCCATCTTGATTATTTGTCATTAGGAGATGAAAACCTACTAGCAGTCAATGATCCTAGAATTTTTTTAGATGCAAATTATTGAAGCAATTACACAAATGATCAAGAGTAAAAAGAAAAGGGAATCACAATACTACATATTAAATTGTTATCGGCTTGATTTTCACTAAACTTATTTTGGTATTAAGACATTAGTTAAAAAGGATTGACTTGTTTTAAAAACTTAGATAGTAATCTCATCACCAGCTTATGTTGGAGCTGTAAGATAGTTGCTAATTTCAGACATTTATATAATCTTTGTCTTTTGAGGTAGATTGAAAAATAAATTTTCAGTTTTTATTTTCATTTGAGTTTATACTCACTGTTTTTTATGACACATATGAAATAGTTCTGTTGTCAGTTTGTTCTTTGCTGATACAGGAAGCGAGCAGGGCATATGCATTTTGAGAACTTTGTGGGCACTTCTCATTTTTCTTGATTTGATCACAGGATGAGGTATTCCTCATTCAAGTAAACTTGCTGCCATGATTCTTTGAGGGTATAACATGCTGTCACTTGTAAGAGGCAATGTATTTTAAGTGCCACCTTGTATAGAAAATTAAATGCTGACTTCCTAGGTGGCGCAGTGGTAAAAAAATCTACCTGCCATTACAGGAGATGCAAGAGAAGGGGGTTTGATCCCAGGGTAGGGAAGACTCCCTGCAGGAGGAAATGGCAACCCACTCCAGTATTCTTGCCTGGAAAATCCCATGAACAGAGGACCCTGACAGGCTACAGTCCATGGGGCCACAAAGAGTTGGACACAACTGAGTGACTGAGAACACACACACGCACAATAAAAGTCTGATCAACTATTGGTTATTAGCATTCAGAGATGTTAAATGGAAAAAAAGTGCACCTTATAAATGATGAATTATAATACACAGATTTTGAAACTTTTGAGTAGACTAGAAGGAAGCTTGTTTTATACATTAGCATCAGACTTTAGGCCCTCTCAGAGTGAGTCACTTTCAGTGAATGTGGTTTAGTGCATTGGAACTCTTTTCATTTGATTCTTTAAATAACCAGACAAAAGAAAAGTGTAATGAGCTACTTTTTAAGTTGCTGGAGTCCCTTGATTCAGAAAAGGGAACTTCTAACTTAATTTCAACCTCTGCATCTCCCACTGACCCCCAGACACACACCAACCCTGTTTTCAGCCATTACCTATGCTTCTAACAAAATTTGTTCTCTTAAAGGCTGCTGATAGCAGTTATTTATAGCCTCTTGTGAATTCAGGACAAAGTGTTAAATTGCCCAGGGATATTTGCTTTCTAAGCCTTATCTCTAATTATCGACTGAAAATCTTTATCTGCTTAAAGAACTTTGAGGCCTCAACTAGCCGTATGGAACAAGTTTTGTATGAATGGGGGAGGGTGCGGGCAGCCTCCTGTCCACCTCTGTGGAAGGCCGTGGACGGGTAACAGAGCAGCTCGTTTCCTTTCCCACCCGGCAGTGTTCAACCACGTCTGTCTGCTGGCTCGCTGCCCTCATACTAGCAGTCAGAGCAAGTAAGAGAGCAAATTCCTTCTACCGTTGGCCTGACTGACTGTATCTGAGAGGAAAGCAGAGTTGTAATAGCTGCATTTCTGACTAATTTCATTGAATTTTTATCAGTTTTATCTTCCTTTTGATAGAGGCTATTGAATTTTAAGGAAACCCTGTGATGTAAAGAATTCTTTTGTAATTCTCAATAGCCACTTCCTACTTACCTGTTTTCTTTTTTTTTTAATTAATATATTTTTTTAATTGGAGATTAATTACAATATTGTAGTGGGTTTTTGCCATACATTGACATGAATCACCCATAGATGTACATGTGTCCCCCAGCCTGAACCCCCCTCTTACCTCCCTCCCCATCCCATCCCTCATAGTTACCTGTTTTCCACATCTCTAAATTTACAAATCTTACTGACTTAAGTCAGGCTTTCCACTGTGAATGACTCTTTGGTAATCCAGATTCTGAGCCTACTTTTTCTAAATTTTTTCAGGCATTCCTAGGCAGGTACATGCCAAGGCAGTTTGGCTCTTGGTTAAACAGCAAAAGTATACTTGTGGTCCAACTTGAAGATGGAAGCAAAACTTTTTCCTCTCAAGTTTGTAATACGATCATCACTTGTGAATCTGCTGATGCTTTGTATACTTTTTACATAGTTACATTGATGCTCAGTAAAAATGTAAAGTTAATTTATCATATTGGGGCTTATCAACAGAGCTCTCCATTGTGTTCATGGAGTCGGTTAAAACAAATGGGTGTTTCTCAATTAAAGATGTGCAGTGTTGCACATGCTTTCATTTTTGAATTAGTTTTGAAAATTATATGGAAAAGTATCATCTCCGTAGCTAAGGTTTCTAGTTTAAGATACAATGTAAGGCAGTATTTATGATATAGCTCTGTAGACTACTAGTGTAGTGTGTTTGTTGATAGCATCCTACGGGGTTTTCAGATTAAATACGGGGTTTTCAGATTAATCCTATAAATGTCTCTATGTGTTTGAATGACTTCGTCTTTTGGTCTTGCAGCTCGGAGTGTGGTTTTCTCTGGGCTGTGCCTATCTGGCCTTGGAAGACTACGGAGGTTCAGCGAGGGCATTTCAGCGGTGTGTGACTCTGGAACCCGACGTAAGTTTGTTTGGTCTTCTTTCCTTATCACAGCTCTTTGGTACTGTCTAAATTATTTGAACTGTACTGTAGTTCAGAACAGCAATTCCTGCAAGTATGTAGTTTCAGTTTTGCAAGATGATTAAGTTGTAGAGATTTGTTGTAAAATATTGTGCCCATGGTTAACTGTCCCGTTGTGCACCTAAAAATTTGTGAAGAGGGTGATCTCATGTTAAGTGGGGTTTGGTTTTGTTTTGTTTTTGTTTTTCTATTAGCTTTAAATTTTTTTTTTTGTTGGAATGTAATTGCTTTACAATGTTGTGTTGATTTTTGCTGTATGACATCATGAATCAGCTGTACGTATACATATCTCCCCTTCCTCTCTTTTCTCTCCCACCCCCACCCACCCATTCTACCCCTCTAGGTCTCCACAGAGCACTGAGCTAAACTCCCTGTCCTTTACAGCAGTTTCTCTCTAGCTTATCACAGTAAAAGGGGAGAGAGAAAATAAGGCAGAAAGATTCAAACTCTCTATTATTTTTATGTCCAAGTAAAAGGACATCATTCCTTTTGTGCTGGAGGAAAGTGTACCATTGGTAGCAGGTCATGCCCTAAGGTATATGATTTATAAATCTAGAAATAAGTGTTTTCTTATAATATCTAAGGTATTCATAGTTTTGTTTAGAAAATAACTGTAATAAAATAGTTTTTTAGTTAAAAAATATACTTTGCTGAAATATACAGCAAAGTGTCACATATATTTTGTCACTCCCCACTATGGGCTACCTGTTAACTGCATTATTAGAAAGTTCTTTTTTTGGTAGTTTATGGTCTTTAAATATTTAACAGCTTTACTGAGATGGTAAATAACTCACATACCATATAGTTCATCCATTTAAAGTGTACAATTCAGTGATTTTTTTTTCTTTTTTAGTGTATTCAGAATTGTGCAACCATCACCACCGTTTTAGAACCTTTTTATTATTGTAAAAAGAAGCCCCTGTACCAGTTAGCGATCATTCCCCATTTCACCCAGAGACTTTGCACTCGTACCTCCCGCCCCGACCCCTAGGCAACCACTGATGGATATTCTGTCTCCATACATTTGCCTGTTCTAAATGTTTCATACAAATGGAATCATACCATGAGTAGTCTTTTGGTGGCTTTCTTCACTTGGATTAATGTTTCCACAGTTCATCCATGTTGTCTCATATATCAGCACTTCATTCCTTTTTATGGTCAAATACTATTCCATCGTATGAGCATATCACATGTTAACTTACTCATTCATCAATTGATGGGCATTTAGATGGTTCCACTCTTCAGTTACTGTGAATCACGCTGCTGTGAACATTCACTCACAAGTTTTTGTGTAGACACATGTTTCCGTTTCTTAGCGTCTTTGTCGACGCTTGTCACTATCTGTTTGATTATAGCTGTCCTAGTAGGCAGTATCTTGTTGTGGTTTCGGTTTGCATTTCTTTGACAGCTGATTATCTTGAGCATCTTTTCATGTACTTATTAGCCATTCGTGTATCATTAGAGAAATGTTTACTCACATCCTTTGCCCATTTAGGTTATTGGTCTTTTTATTGTTGAGTTGTAAGAATTCTTTCTGTATCCTAGGTATAAGCACCATATCAGATATATGATTTACAAATTTTTTTTCCCATTTTGGAAGCTGTTTTTCACTTTCTTATAGCGTCTTTGAAGTACAAATGTTTTTAATTTTGATGAGGTCTAACCTGTTGCTTGTGCTTTTGGTGTCACATTTAAGAATCCATTGCCAGATCTAAGGTCATGAAGATTAACTTATCTTTTTTTCTAAGAGTTTTATTGGTTTAGTTCTTATGTTTATGTCAAATCTAATGTTAAACCTAGTCATTAAGCTTACCGTACTGTGTGTGGTGGTGCATATTCACTAAACTTATTGTGGTAATCACTTCACAAATATATACATGTACCAAGTCACTATGTAGTACTTCTAAAACTGTATATGCTGTATGTCAGTTGCAGTGCTGTGTATAGCATTGTACAATGCTGTGTATCAGTTACATCTCAAAAAATAACACTTTCAGATAACGTGCTTTCTTTTTTTTTAGTTCAAGAATTTTATTTGGTTCTTTTTACAATTCTTGTGTTTCTACTGAGATTCCCTAATCGTTCCCTTATTATGTTCATGTTTTCCTCAAATATCTGATTATATTTATAACAACTGCTTTGAAGTTTTTATATGTGTATTCCAGTATCTCCTTAATTTCGGTGTCTATTTCTGTTAACTGATTTTTAAATTGGTTATGGATGAATTTTCCTGCTTGTTTGTCTACCTTTTTTTTTATTATTATCATATAGTACACTTGTGGATGCTATGTTGTTGAGTTTCTAAGTTTTGTTGTCTTCCCTTGAATTAAGTAGAGGGGTTTTTTGGCATTTGGTTAATTTCATTATGGATCAGCTTAATTTTCAGCTTAGAGTAGGTCTGTTGTTGTCCTTGTTTTAGAGTTGCAGTCACCCTTCTCTTGAGGTATAACATTTTGGGGGCTGAGTTTAACCCC
Source organism: Bison bison bison (assembly GCF_000754665.1). Lineage (NCBI taxonomy): Eukaryota > Metazoa > Chordata > Mammalia > Artiodactyla > Bovidae > Bison > Bison bison. The sequence continues at coordinate 16,090,597 of NW_011495064.1, forward strand.
ACGGCTGATCAGTAAGAATTCTCCACTAAGATTGGTTGAAACTTGACTAGCTCCCAGCACTTGTTTGAGCCCTGGAATCTCCATTCAGCTCACAGCTCTCTGGTAGTTGTTCCCTACTTGGCCTTTAGAAGTTTTTCCCTGCACAGTATAGCTTAGTATTTAGCCAAGGATTCAAGGAGTTGCTTATTGAGATTTCTAGAGCTTATTCTCTGAATAGATCTCTCTTCCCTGGTAGTTTGTCTTGCAAATTCAACCACCTTTGCAGCTCTGAACTCTGAACTTTTTTCTTCCTTTCAGTAAGACTTGCTGTGTTTTGTTTGGTTTCTTTCTTTCTGTGCTGTAGCCCTCTTAAGTGCCTCTAGCTAGAAGTGCAGGTTGATTTTTGAGACACCTCAACAGCTCTTCTCTCAGGGATCACAGTCCTGTGCTGCCCACTGTCCAACTTCTCAAAAACAGTTGTCTCCTAAAATTTTGTCCAGTTAGATGTCTTTTTATGATAATAAGACTAGTCTGGTCCTAACTGTATTCTGTCCATAAGCAGAGGTCCATTGCCATTAATTTTTAAATTGTGTCTTTGGAACTTCAGAACTACATACTCTGTGTTTTATAAAATGTGGAACGAATAAGAGCAAGCATAATTTATATCATTCTTGTTAGAATCAACATTTATACAGACTTTAATTTATTGTCATTGCATAGAAAAATAGGTAGAGAAACGTGTTTGATGAAATACATAGCCTTAACATTGCAGAACACATACTCCTTTATTCTCCTTTCTGATAAAGGATGATGGTGAAATAGCAAACCCTTTTATGATAGGAAAAACAATATTCTGCACTGCTTTAGATTTGTAATTAATCTATATATTGTGTAAATACTGTTATAAATTGCCCAACTATTTTGTAAATCTAAATTTGAAAATAGAATCTTTTCTAAATTCCAAATTAAGGCTTTAACAGTTATATCATTCTGTTGATTGTTTTTGTGACTTTTAAAAAATTATAAATATTAAGTTTAATTATAAATGTTTAATTTAATTTTCTTATACACTTCTAACCTTATTGAAAATTATGATTGTAAAAGCACATCTTGAGCCAAGAAAATATATTTTTGTTGGCAGCAGTTATACCTAAAGGAGAGAATAGTCTGTAACTGAATTCTCTATCATTTCAGAATGCTGAAGCTTGGAACAATTTATCAACTTCTTATATCCGCTTAAAACAAAAGTAAGTACACCAAAAAAGATGAAGAACTTTGCTTCCAAAATAAATGAATGAGATTTTCTTCAATTGAACAGTGAAACATTGTGCCTTTCCTCGTTATCTTTTTCCCCTTTCCTACCCTTATCTTTGAGTTACAATGACTTAATTTAGCCATTTGCATTCTAAGTGTAGTTTATTTCTTTAAATCACTTAGTATGTAATAAATATTTTTTTGAACTCTTTATTTGAAACTGAAATTTTGTGTCCTAAATGTCATTACATGATAAAAGCAAGCATGCCTTTAGTCAGCTCAACAGATAGATTCTTTTTTTTTTTTTTTTTTTAATTTTTTACTGGAGGATAAATGCTTTACAATATTGTGCTGGTTTCTGCCATACATCAACATGAATCAGCCACAGGTATACATATGTCCCCTCGCTCTGGAACCTCCCTCACATATCCCACCCTATTCTACCCCTCCAGCGTGTTGCAGAGCATGATTGCTTGCTGTGTACTGAACATTATTGAGAAACAGAAGTATGAACCAATGACTTCAGGGAGTTTGGGTTTAGAAAATATTAAGCCATATTATTTAAAAAATTGATTAATAATCTAGGTCATATGTGGTAAGTCTCAATGAAAAGTAGAAAGAGGGCTAGGATAGTAGGTAATATTTGTAGGACACTTACATTCTCTACCACTTGTATAGTCCTCTGAGGATCTCAGAGAAGAGATCATGTGTGATGCTGGTTCAGAAACACTTCTGAGAGATTGTTGGACTCAAGCTATAATTTGAAGAATTGGTAGAGGGGACAGGCTTTGGAAATAAATGGTCATTAATAGCTGTCCTTAGCCTTCTGAATTTGGGTGACCAGAAGCAGGGCGACAGGCATGAATGCCACACTTTAGGGGACAGGAAGTAAAGTCGTCCAGCTCGAGACTAGTGAGAGCCATGGTGAGAGATGAGATTGGGAAGGTCAGTTGGGGTCAAATGGCAGCATGTTCTGATTGTTCGACTAACTAGTTGAGACTATCCTGTTGGTAATAGGAAGCCAGAGATTTCAGTGGGGATAATTTCATGAAGAGAGAAATTTCTTGAGATTTCATGAAGAGGGAAATTTATCTGATGACCGTGTGTGAGACAGACTAGAGAGGAAACTGGGGGCTGGGATACCAGTTAGGAGACAGCTGTTGTAATAGTCCAGGCAGGAGACATCTAGGCTGGAAGAAGAAGGGGCAGATGCCAGTTTATAAAGGGGACAAGCAACTGGACTTACTGACTGGCTACAGAAAGAAAGGGAAGAGGCAAGGATGGCTGTTATCCTAGTTTTAAATAAATGAAAGGATAGATATATTTCCATGTTTGTTTGCCCTTATTTTCAAACTTAGTTTTCTTTGTGATTCATGAGTATTTCTGGAGATATCATAAATCCACATTACGTTGAGATCATGAAATGCTTCTGCTGCTCTCGGATGATAACTACATAAATAAAGTACTGTTTGTTCCATCACGCTCTGTGGAAAATAATATTGTGTTCTTGATTGCAACTGATTGTGTTAAAACTCACTAGAGACTCTTTTGGTGTAAAGCAAGGGGAAGGGAAATCCCTGCCATAACCGTGGAGTGCTCTCAGTGGGTTTTTCTAGTAATCTTGATCATTGTGTATGTAGCGACCTCTTGTCCTCCAGCCCATTAACCCTAAGAATTCTAATTGCTTTCTCTCTTGCTGGTTCTTGCACATTGTTCCTCAGCTTCTCTTTGACACAGTTTTGTCTCCCTGCAGCTCCCTGAATAGGGTTTTGTGTAAAAGTGGGGTTGTAAGGTCAGAGGTAAATCACTCCTTTATTCTTGCCATTTTACTTTGCTTTCTTTGCTGCCACTGCTCCAGACATAGCTCATTTTTCACTCATGAGATTGTTACTGCAGGGGCAAATCATTACTACTCCTCTCAAAAGAATCCTCTCCCTGCCTTAAGGTGACCCTTTACACTCCCTCATGTCTCGCTCTGCTGTTGCTGGGTTCTTCACTAAAGTGCTGTTTTCCCTTTTTCATCTGATTCCCTGAGGTATCATGGCCCTACCAGTCCCATGGGAAAGTTTTCCATTTTCCTGTATAATTGTCATAGTGCATTATCATACCACCATGGTTTGATAAATGAATCCAGAATTGAAGCTCCCTAGAAAGAAGTCATACTTTCCAAAAAAATGGAATTTTATTGCAAAAATTTTGTGGGCCAAGCAACCAGGATTAGAGGATAGGAGGACACACAGGAAAAAAGATAACCCTCCTGGTGTGGGATGCTGCTGGTTGACATCTTTTCCAACAGGATAACTTCATCCCTACCCATATGTGGATGGGAGACCTTGGGAATCTCAGTCCACCTCAGGAATCTCAGTCCGCAGTTGATATCACATCTGATGTGTGCAGAGGGAGTGGAGAAAGGGGGAAAAAATTATATGGAAACAATTTATGGCTGAATATGAAGAAGTGTTAGAGCAAGGGTACTTCCATTTTTAACTATAAAGGAGGGTGGGTCGGGGGTAAATGAATTAGTACATTCCATGACAACTTTAGGTCAATTGTTTAATGTAGAGAATACAAAAGTAAACTGCAGTGAATTGGTTGTTATGAAAAGACTAAAAGACTAATTGTAAAGAAGTCATTTCAATCAGTACCGTTGATTAAATGATTTGTGTGTTCTGTGACTAGCTGAGAAAGTTACTGATGGTATGGGCACACTTCTATTTAAGTTCTTAAGGGGATGACTCCCAGACCAATGGCCTGGATTGGCCAGAAGAAGCTCCATCATCACCTCGAAAATTTGCCTTGAAGTCAGCAAAAGGGAAGTCTTGATGAAACACTTTGAGGCTCAGCAGGAAAGGAGACGTGGACCTCGTGGTCTTAAGTTCGCAAAGCAAATGCAAAAAGGCTGTTGGAGAGGGACAGATAGCTTACCCTTGAAAGAGGTTGCTATAGTTGTCCAGTAAAACATTTTTGATCTTCAAGGGAGTTATAGTGTTTGTTCAGCCAGTAGAGTAAAGCATTAAGAATCTTTCTGATAGTTAAGATGTTTAACTTTTAAAATAGGTGACATGAAGTTTTGTTGATTTCCTTGTCAATATCAAGTTCTTAAGTCTTTTTCTATTTTCTGAAGTAGCTTGGATAAGGCAAGGATTCTGCGATGGCTTGATAAACTTTTTCTGTAAAAACCACCTAACCTGGTTTTCATTTTTATTCGTTTATTTGGCTTTGTACTTGTTCAATCATTTTGCATGATTTGTTTGTGATGTTCTCATGATTTTTTAAAATACTACTAATTTTATTTATACCATTTTTCTAAATTCTAATGGAATTTCTCATGATGTACTCTGAATATAAGTTAAATAAGCAGGGTGACAATACACAGCCTTGACGAACTCCTTTCCCGATTTGTAGCCAGTCTGTTGTTCCATGTCCGGTTCTAACTGTTGCTTCTTGACCTGCATACAGATTTCTCAGGAGGCAGGTCAAGTGGTCTGGTATTCCCTTCTCTTTCAGAATTTTCCAGAGTTTGTTGTGATCCACACAGTCAAAGGCTTTGGCATAGTCAGTAAAGCAGAAGTAGATGTTTTTCTGGAACTCTCTTGCTTTTTCAGTGATTCAACGGATACTGGCAACTTGATCTCTGGTTCCTCTGCCTTTTCTAAATCCAGCTTGAACATCTGGAAATTCACAATTCACATACTGTTGAAGCCTGGCTTGGGGAAGTTTGAGCATTACTTTGCTAGTGTGTTAGATGAGTGCAATTGTGCAGTAGTGTGAGCATTCTTTGGCATTGCCTTTCTTTGGGATTGGAATAAAAACTGACCTTTTCCAGTCCTGTGGCCTCTGCTGAGTTTTCCAAATTTGCTGGCATATTGAGTGCAGCACAAGCTGGAATCAAGATTGCCGGGAGAAATATCAATAACCTTAGATATGCAGGTGATACCGCACTTATGGCAGAAAGTGAAGAAGAACTAAAGAGCCTCTTGATGAAAGTGAAAGAGGAGAGTGAAAAAGTTGGCTTAAAACTCAACATTCAGAAAATTAAGATTATGGCATCTGGTCCCATCACTTCATGGCAAATAGATGGGGAAACAATAGAACAGTGGCAGACTTTATTCTGGGCTCCAAAATCACTGCAGATGGTGACTGCAGCCATAAAATTGAAAGATGCTTGCTCTTTGGAAGATAAGTTATGACCAACCTAGACAGCATATTAAAAAGCAGAGACATTACTTTGTCAACAAAGGTCCATCTTGTCAAGGCTATGGTTTTTCCAGTGATCATGTATGGATGTGAGAGTTGGACTATAAAGAAAGCTGAGTGCCAAAGAATTAATGCTTTTGAACTGTGGTGTTGGAAAAGACTCTGAGAGGCCCTTGGACAGCGAGGAGATCCAACCAGTCCATCCTAAAGGAAATCAGTCCTGAATATTCATTGGAAGGATTGATGCTGAAGCTGAAATTGAAACTCCAGTACTTTGGCCACCTGATGTGAAGAACTGACTCATTTGAAAAGACCCTGATGCTGGGAAAGATTGAAAGCGGGAAGAGAAGGGGACGACAGAGGATGACATGGTTGGATGGCATCACTGACTCAATGGACATGCGTCTGAGTCAACTCCGGGAGTTGGTAATGGACTGGGAGGCCTGGTGTGCTGCAGTCCACGGGGTCACCAAGAGTCAGACACGACTGAGTGACTGAACTGAATGGAATTCAGCTAGACATTTGTTTCATTATTTTTTTTCCAAAGAGCCAACTTTTGATTTTGTTGATCATTTGTTTCTTTCTTAACATTTCTTCTTTCTTAGAATTATTTGGTGTTCTTCTATCAAATTAAGTTGAATATTTTAACTCATTTCCCATCTTTCATAATTATAACCAATCCATGTAAAAATTATAAAATTTTCTCTAAATACTGCTTTTTGTCTCTAAATGCTATATCTTGCAGATAGTGATATATAATACTTTCTTTAAATTCTAAACATTTTGTACTTTCTAATATGAATTTCTGCCCCCTCATTGGTTTCTTTACTTTAAGAGTGCATTTCAGGTTTGTAGGCATATGTTTTTTTAACTCTACTTACTATTGATTTTTTATTTAGTTGCAAAGAATACAGTCTACAGACTTTTAGATTTACTTACTAAAAACACAACTCCTAATTATATTTGTTCTTAGTAATTAAGTTACTGACATGCTTCCTCTGTTTCTCTTGTCATCATTGAATATTTCTTATATCCCTTTTCTTCTCTTTGAAAGTCCTATTATTTTTGCAAGAGGAGACCCTTGAATAGTTCTTTTAAGTAAGGGCCAGTGGTAAAGTTTCCTGTTTTTTGTACATGTTAAAATTTTTGATACTGCATTTATTCCTAAGTGTTAAGTTTAGTTGATGATAAAATTAATTTTCACTTAACACTTTATAAGTAGTGTTTTATTGTCTTCTGTCATCTTTTGCTACTTATGAAATATCTGCTGTTCTCTGTCATTCTTTTATAGGTTTTAGGATTACCTTTATGTACTGTGGTTTCACATAATATGTCTAGGTGTTGGTTTACCATTATTTAGAATACTCAGTACACAAAATACACTTTTGATCATAGAATTTTGATCTTTGTTTAGTTTTGGAAAATACTCAGTTATTGTCTCTTCAAATATAGTGTCCTCCCATATTCTGCATGTGTTTACTCTGAAATGTCTATGGAATGTGTACTTGAATCTTACCTCTCATTCTTCCCTCTGTGTCTTTATTATTCTTTTTATTTTTTAATCTGAATTCATTTGAATTTCTCACTATTATCTCCCAGTTCATCAGTTCTCTCTTTGTGTGAAACTAGTTTTTGTCACATGTTGAGGTTTTTTGGTTTGTTGTTTTTAATGTCTTTTGAGTTTCAGATTTTCTACTTGGTTTTTATTTGTGTGTCCCTATTCTTATTTCATTTCTAACTCTTATTTATTCATTTGTTTATTTGGCTGTGTTGGGTCTCAGTTGCACCGTGCAGTCTTTCACTGCAGCACACGGGCTCTCGGTAGTGGCCTGTGTGCTCAGTACTTGCAGCGCGTGGGCTTATTTGCTCCGAGGCATGTGGGATCTTAGTACGCCAGCCAGGGTCTAACTCATGGCCCTTGCATTGCAAGGTGGATTCTAAACCACTGGGCCACCAGGGAAGTCCCAGTTTCTACCTGTTTTGTTTGCCATTCCCTGTTAGGGAAATTTGGGGTGGTTTTGGGTTGTTTGGCCCTCTAATTTTGTTTATTAACATGAATGTTTCAGGACTGATAGAAAGTTCACATTAGCATTTTATACATTTAGGTATGGCTTATTTAGCTATGGCTATTCATTATTGGGTTTTTTTGTTTGTTTGTTTATTTGACCTTCAATAGAGTAAAAGCTTTTAGAACATTACAAGAAGCCCTCAAGTGCAACTATGAACATTGGCAGATCTGGGAAAACTACATTCTCACTAGCACTGATGTTGGAGAATTTTCTGAAGCCATTAAAGCTTATCATCGGCTCTTGGACTTAAGAGACAAATACAAAGATACTCAGGTAGGGTATTCATATTTTGTTATTTCAGTTTGTGTTTACTATTAATACTTGATTATAGAATACAAATTGTTCCCTTGACTCTACACAGGAAAATTTTGTTAAACTCAAGTAATATATAAAAGAGTACTTTTCTTGTATAGTTGAATATGCTTAGTTACATATTAATCCTGACATTCCAATGTCAAATATGTTTATGTAATCATAGACTAAATATCACTGTGACTCAGTAATATGTGGTTTACATGTATATAGTTGGCTTGCAGAAACTTATGCTTATGTTAATCTATTACTTTGGTTATCTCAGTGTAATAGCTGGAATAAATCCCATACTCATTTATTCACTCATTAAACAGTCATCTGTATAACTTTCAGATTGTTTGAACAATATAGAAATGAAGACTAACGTTTTCCTTGTACTGTTTAATAAGATGGTCTTCATCTTAGGATGAAGTCAGAACTGGTTGACTCTTAACAGTACAAAAATTACTATATCCTTTCAGAAACTGTGGGAGTCCTGAAGGCCCTGGGTTTTACATCCAATAGGATTAAATATAAAAGACCTTTTGTGGGATTAATTTGTGAAGAGACTGTATAAAGATAGGGTGTACAGGAGCTTACAGGTTACAAAGTTAGGGGGCTCGAAAATGTAACATTATATTTGCAATTATCAGCATATGCTATTAATGAATTTGGAATTATGTAAAAACAGAAATAAGAAATCAGTTCAGTTCAGTTCGGTCGCTCAGTCGTGTCTGACTCTTCGCGACCCCATGAATCGCAGCACACCAGGTCTCCCTGTCCATCACCAACTCTCGGAGTTCACTGAGACTCACGTCCATCGAGTCAGTGATGCCATCCAGCCATCTCATCCTCTGTCATCCCCTTCTCCTCCTGCCCCCAGTCCCTCCCAGCATCAGTCTTTTCCAATGAGTCAACTCTTAGCATGAGGTGGCCAAAG
>NW_011495064.1:16099426-16103048 GCF_000754665.1 Bison bison bison
CCAAAGTACTGGCGTTTCAGCTTTAGCATCATTCCTTCCAAAGAAATCCCAGGGCTGATCTCCTTCAGAATGGACTCGTTGGATCTCTTTGCAGTCCAAGGGACTCTCAAGAGTCTTCTCCAACACCACAGTTCAAAAGCATCAATTCTTCGGCACTCAGCCTTCTTCACAGTCCAACTCTCACATCCATACATGACCACAGGAAAAACCATAGCCTTGACTAGACGACCTTTGTTGGCAAAGTAATGTCTCTGCTTTTGAATATGCTATCTAGGTTGGTCATAACTTTCCTTCCAAGGCGTAAGCGTCTTTTAATTTCATGGCTGCAGTCACCATCTGTAGTGATTTTGGAGCCCAAAAAAATAAAGTCTGACACTGTTTCCACTGTTTCCCCATATATGATAATATCTCACCACTCTCATGACTTACTATATATATATATACACACTCCAACTATTCCAAAATTTACCTTGTGTCTGGTCCTTGTTTTTTTTAGCTGCAGCCCTCCATCTATATGCATGCTTTTGCAAATTCAGCTATATAATCAGCTAAATTGTTGTAAAGCTCAGGTTCTGGGCAGTTCACTTAAAGATCTGCGACTTTGTGAAAGTCACTCAGTTGTGTCCAACTCATTGCAACCCCATGGACTATACAGTCCATGGAATTGTCCAGGCCAGAATACTGGAGTGGGTAGCCTTTCCCTTCTCCAGGGGATCTTCCCAACCCAGGGGTTGAACTCAGGTCTCCCTCATTACAGGTGGATTCTTTACCAGCTGAGCCACATGGGAAGCCAGTTTTGTGACTTTTTAAGTAGAACCATATACCTACTTACAGGAGCTATGTTGACCCCTTCAATTACTTGTCTTTTCCTTGTTTTATTTTATTTTGGCCTTTTTAAGTATTATATATTGACCATCCAGTATAGAAAGAAGGGACTTGAGCTTTGAGTGAAGATCACTTAAAACATGTTTGGAAGCACAGCAGAATTTTTCATCCTAGAGAGGATAGGAACCCTCACTGGTCTCTTTGCATGCCCCTTCCCCCATCATCTTGCACTTGTCCTATTCACTGTTGTGATGGCTCTTCTTCTGCACTCAGCCCCTAGGCTCTGAGCAGGTCTTGGTATGTTGCCAAACCACTGAGGCTGGAACAGAGATTCCAAAGTGCCTGTTTCTTGTTTACCTCAATTGTAATTTTTTTAAAGGCCCTTATTTACTGAGGAAGCTTCATGAAGGCGGTTCTAAAATCTCATGCTTGCTTAGTTGCTTCGGTCATGTCTGACTCTTTGTGACCCTATGTGCTGTAGCCTGCCAGGCTCCTCTGTCCATGGGATTTCCCAGGCAAGAAAGAATACTGGAGTGGGTTGCCATTTCCTTCTCCATCTGAAATCTCAGTGAAGGAAAATGAAAAGAAAGTGAAGTCGCTCAGTTGTGTCCAACTCTCTGCGACCCCATGGACTGTAGCCCTCCAGGCTTCTCCGTCCATGGAATTCTCCAGGCAAGAATACTGGAGTGGGTCGCCATTTCCTTCTCCAGGGGAATCTTCCCGACCCAGGGATCGAACCCAGGTCTCCTGCATTGCAGGCAGACACTTTACCATCTGAGCCACCAGGGAAGCCTCAGAGAAAAGGTAAATAAGCTGCATTGCTGGTATATTCCATTTTACACATGAAGTAAATTCTTTTTTTTTCCTTTCCTTTCACAAAGCTTGTTCAGAATGCACAAAGATACATTTTGAGCAGTTTTCAGAAAAGGAAAAAAAAGTAAAAGAACAAAACCTTCTCCCAGCATAAATTGAGGTGCTTTCATTTAATTTTTATTTTAAGTAGATTTTCCAAATGTATTTTAGTGATCATGTTCAGTTTTTTTACTCCTTCCAGCAAATCTAATTATAAGAATTTTCACCCATAGAAAATTGTATTCTGATTCCCATTGAAAATTTTCTAATCCTGTACGTGTTTTAGCAGATTATTTAACTTATATGATTTCTAATTTAAGTGAAAATTTAGTAGTTTCCTACCTAAAGAAAATTATTAGGATTTAGTTTAAATTCATGGCCAGCTAATATTTTAGTTTCTTTTTTTCCTATAATTCTTCTGTTCTTCAAATTCATAATATGAACCAAACCTCCTTTTGATGAGTTTGAAATTGGTTTTTATAAAAGTTCAGTAGTTTTAGAAACAGTTAAGGGTGGCATGCAGATTCATTAGACTTCCTTCTCACAGCACTGCTGACATACACAGGAGCAGTGAGAATCGTTCCTGTTAGAAAAAAATACTGCTTGTAAACAAAGCGCTTAGAGAAGCATACGGTGGCGTAATAATGCCAGATGTTATGGCTCTTTGCTTAATTTTTATATTTGGATTTGGGGAAATAATACTGAGAACATAAGGGCTAGATAACCAGTGACATGTTCAGGTCAAAGGATCATCTCTAGCAATTTATAATAGAGAACTTTTGGGTATTTAGATGGAGAAATAGCCGCAGTGAGATAATTTGCTAGTTTATATAAGGCCCTGTGAATAGCCCTCTCCAGAAGTGTCACAGAATGCTGATGGCAATGTTTGGTCTCTGGCAGGTGTGGGTAAACTCGCTCCATAGTGGTTAAGTCATCATTGAAGGAAGATCCTCAAGGCTAGTGTGGGCTTAGTCATATTTAGCTTTGTGACATGCTTGTGTCTGTCATCATGCTTTCTCACCACTCGTCAGCATGGACAGAGACAATTGACAGATTGTCTGGAATATTTTTATCTTGACTAAAATAATTTTACTTAATTTGACTATGCAAGTTTGGCAACAGGTGTCTTTAAAAAAAACTCTGATATTCTTATGTTTGACACTACCTGACCTTGTTCTATTTTAACTTGCTTTAAAATTCTCTTTTTACTTTATAGATATGATTATTTTCATTTAAATTTTTTTCTATTGTGTGTGTGTAAATTCATACTCATTTTAATACAGACACAGGATAAATCAGCTATAAATTGTTTTTCTCACTATTTGTAATAAGAGAATGTGTGGGTAGTTATACTAGCTTTATCATTTCCTGCCTTTTCTGTCTGTCCTAATTTTGACTAATGCATAGATTAGTATAGCTCAAGAATGCTTTTCTGTAATAGTAGATATTTATATAAATGTCTGGATTATACATACTTTTATTAATCTATCATAAAACTTAGTTTTGTGTTTTTGTGTAATTAGTCCCTGTTCCATTTTCCAGTTTTCTACTGTTAATTTACTACTGTTAATAGTGCCATGAATATCCTTATAGATAAATCCATATGTATATGCTTCTTTCCTCAGGATGAGTTCTAATGTTATTTTGTTCATTTTTTTCTTTTTCTGCTCTTCCCTGTTCCCCTCATATCCCCTCCCCTTTCTCCTCTTCAATAACTTACAGTCATTTTGGGAAAAAAATATAAGTATTGTGCTATTGCATCCCATTTGCTGTTTATAAATGGAAGAAGAAGGGAAAATGATGAACACATATCAAGTGCTTACTAAGTTCTTGACACTATCACGGTTTATCTTTTACAGTTCAGTTCAGTTCAGTCGCTCAGTTGTGTCCGACTCTTTGCGACCCCATGAACCACAGCACGCCAGGCCTCCCTGTCCATCACCAA
>NW_011495064.1:16103148-16103641 GCF_000754665.1 Bison bison bison
TTCGGCGCTCAGCCTTCTTCACAGTCCAACTCTCACATCCATACATGACCACAGGAAAAACCATAGCCTTGACGAGACGGACCTTTGTTGGCAAAGTAATGTCTCTGCTTTTGAATAGGCTATCCAGGTTGGTCATAACTTTCCTTCCAAGGAGTAAGCGTCTTTTAATTTCATGGCTGCAGTCACCATCTGTAGTGATTTTGGAGCCCAAAAAAATAAAGTCTGACACTGTTTCCACTGTTTCCCCATATATGATAATATCTCACTACTCTCATGACTTAATATATATATATACACTCCAACTATTCCAAAATTTATCTTGGAAAAGTAGATGCCATGATCTTCATTTTCTGAATGTTGAGTTTTAAGCCAACTCTTTCACTCTCCTCTTTCACTTTCATCAAGAGGCTCTTTAGTTCTTCTTCACTTTCTGCCATAAGGGTGGTGTTATCTGCATATCTGAGGTTATTGATATTTCTCCTGGCAATCTTGA
>NW_011495064.1:16104033-16134489 GCF_000754665.1 Bison bison bison
CCAGTCTGTTGTTCCATGTCCAGTTCTAACTGTTGCTTCCTGACCTGCATATAGGTTTCTCAAGAGGCAGATCAGGTGGTCTGGTATTCCCATCTCTTTCAGAATTTTCCACAGTTTATTGTGATCCACACAGTCAAAGGCTTTGGCATAGTCTAAGGAGAAATAGATGTTTTTTCTGGAACTCTCTTGCTTTTTCAATGATCCAGTGGATGTTGGCAATTTGATCTCTGGTTCCTCTGCCTTTTCTAAAACCAGCTTGAACATCTGGAAGTTCACGGTTCACTTATTGCTGAAGCCTGGCTTGGAGAATTTTGACCATTACTTTACTAGCGTGTGACATGAGTGCAATTGTGTGGTAGTTTGAGCACTCTTTGATATTACCTTTCTTTGGGATTGGAATGAAAACTGACCTTTTCCAGTCCTGTGGCCACTGCTGAGTTTTCCAAATTTGCTGGCATATTGAGTGCAGCACTTTCACAGCATCAATCTTTTAGTATTTGAAATACCTCAACTGGAATTCCATCACCTTCACTTGCTTTGTTCGTAGTCATGCTTCCTAAGGCCCACTTGACTTCACATTCCAGGATGTCTGGCTCTAGGTGAGTGTGAGTGATCACACCTTCCTGATTATCTGGGTCGTGAAGATCTTTTTTGTACAGTTCTTCTGTGTATTCTTGCTATCTCTTCTTAATATCTTCTGCTTCTGTTAGGTCCCTACCATTTCTGTCCTTTATTGAGCCCATCTTTCCATGAAATGTTCCCTTGGTTTCTCTAATTTTCTTGAAGAGATCTCTAGTCTTTCCCATTCTATTGTTTTCCCATTCTATTGAGAGATCTGACAGAATGTGGTCCACTGGAGAAGGGAATGGCAAACTACTACAGTATTCTTGCCTCGAGAACCCCATGAAGAATATGAAAAGGCAAAAAGATAGGACATTGAAAGATGAACTCCCCAGGTCAGTAGGTACCCGACATGCTACTGGAGATCAGTGGAGAAATAACTCCAGAAAGAATGAAGGGATGGAGCCAAAGCAAAAACAACACCCAGTTTTGGATGGGACTGGTGATAGAAGCAAGATTCAGTGCTGTAAAGAGCCATATTACATAGGAACCTGGAATGTTAGGTCCATGAATCTAGCAAATTGGAAGTGGTCAAACAGGAGATGGCAAGAGTCAACATCGACATTCTAGGAATCAGCGAACTAAGATGGACTGAAATGGGTGAATTTAACTCATATGACCATTATGTCTACTACTGTGGGCAGGAATCCCTTAGAAGAAATGGAGTAGCCATCATAGTCAACAAGAGTCTGACATGCAGTACTTGGATACGATCTCAAAAACGACAGAATGATTTCTGTTTGTTTTCAAGGCCAACCATTCAGTATCACGGTAATCCAAGTCTATGCCCTGACCAGTAACGCTGAAGAAGCTGAAGTTGAACGGTTCTTTGAGGACCTACAAGAGCTTCTAGAACTAACACCCAAAAAAGATGTCTCTTCATTATAGGGGACTGGAATGCAAAAGCAGGAAGTTAAGAAACACCTGAAGTAACAGGCAAATTTGACCTTGCAGTAAAAATGAAGCAGGGCAAAGTCTAACAAGAGTTTTGCCAAGAAAACGCACTGGTCGTAGCAAACACCCTCTTCCAGCAACACAAGAGAAGACACTACACGTGGACATCACCAGATGGTCAACACTGAAATCAAACTGATTATATCTTTTGCAGCCAAAGATGGAGAAGCTCTATACGGTCAGCAAAAACAAGACCGGGAGTGGACTGTGGCTCAGATCATGAACTCCTTATTGCCAAATTCAGACTTAAATTGAAGAAAGTAGGGAAAACCACTAGACCATTCAGGTATGACCTAAATCAAATTCCTTATGACTATACAGTGGAAGTGAGAAATAGATTTAAGGGACTAGATCTGATAGAGTGCCTGATGAACTATGGATGGAGGTTCGTGACATTATACAGGAAACAGGGAGCAAGACCATCCCCAAGAAAAAGAAATTGAAAAAAGCAAAATGGCTTTCTGAGGAGGCCTTACAAATAGCTGTGAAAAAAAGAGAAGTGAAAAGCAAAGGCGAAAAGGAAAAGATATAAGCATCTGAATGTAGAGTTCCAAAGAATAGCAAGGAGAGATAAGAAAGCCTTCCTCAGCGATCAATGCAAAGAAATAGAGGAAAACAATAGAATGGGAAAGACTAGAGATCTTTTACAGGGCATACAGTATTTGAGGTGGGTACTGAAGAGTCCTTATTTACAGTGTATGAATACGAGACCCAGAGAGAATGTGTCACTTGGCCGGTTATATAGCTAGTTGGGACCAAAGATAGGAACCACATTTAGGCGTGTCTTTTTGAGTGAATCGTGCCTTGAAGTTTGTCAAAATATTTATATTAAACAGCATATTTCCCCCATCATGTTACTGTGCATTTGAATTATATCTGACAAAGGTGTTTTATTTTTTTTTTCTGAAATTGGGGTATAATTTACATATAAGAAAATGCACAGGTCTTAAGTGTAATTTTGATATGTTTTGACATTGTGTATTCTTATAGAACCACTTCCCAAAACAGGTATGGAACATTTCATCACCACAGAAAGTTCTATTATTCCCCTTTCCAGTCAACTGAACCACCACCCTTTCCCTTCTACCAGGCAACTGCTTTCTGATTTCCGTCCCCACAGTTCAATTTTGCTTTCTCTTGATTGTTGTATAAACAGAATCATACAATATGTATTCTTTCTTATGGATGTTGTTCTTTGTGTGGATTTCTCTTTGGGGAAGGAGGGAGGTGGTGTTGATGGGTGGTGGGAAAGATTGCCAACTCGATTGAAGTCCTAGAGCAAGTGGTGGCAGGGCTTACCTGAGGGAGAAGAGTGGAGGGAGTGGATGTATTCCATATGGATTCTGTCTCTGTGAGGTAGATATTATCTCTGTTTTACTGCTGAAGTATCTGTGGCTCGCCAGAGAAACTAATAAAGCTGATCTTTCACAGCTCACAACTAGTCAAGCCAAGATGTGAAGTCTGAAGTTTGGCCTATTTAACCTAAAGCTTGTGCATGCCATTTCCTTATGCAAAGAATTTTTTTCTTCGTTTGCTGAGTGAAAAAGACAATGTTAAGCTGCCTACCTTTCTGTGATAACTGAGGTGTGGGGAAGCCAAGGGTCAGGGTTATCAGGCCAGGAAGCAGAGCAAGTTCTTTAGAGAGGTCCAAGTGGAACGGGGACGTGGCCAAGCCAGGAGGCGGAAATGGCTTCATTCCTGGCCTCCAGCCCTCCTGGAAGTGTTTGTAACTGGACCCGAGGCAATCCTGTTCCTTCCTGCTGTGAAGACGTCCAGAATTCAAAGGGCCAACGCCTTGTGCTTTTGGCCAAAGTTTTAGGGAGACTTGGCCAAGGACCTCAAGGTTAGTGTTGGGGAAGAGAATAGTTAAGCTTTCCTCTTTGTGGAGATTAGGATTGTTGCTCCTCCAGGTGAGAAAACTTCACCCTCCTTAGGGGCTGGTGGTGGTTCCCCACAGTCACCCACTGCTTGCTGCATTCCGTGGTACATGATGTGAGAAATAGGTTTAGGACAGAGAGTGCAACAGCAGTGCCACATCACTGGAATGACTGGAGGTGGGGTTAGGGATTTAGAAGTCACAACATAGAGTTGGGGGCACGGCATTGGTTTAGTTAGGAAGTGAGGGACTGCAGGGCTATTTATACTGGTTAAAGTGAAATCCCTCTAAACATTCAGGCTCAAAAAAATTACTTAGATTATTTTATGATACACCAAATGAATTCCAAATGGGCTAAATATATGCTAAATATTTTTTCATCTCCTAGAAAAACTAGGAATACAAGTGAATACCTACCAAATTTCCTGAACTTTGAAGCAAGAAAAGAAAACTTGAAGGAATTTTTATGACTTCATGAAAAAAATATGTGACAAAATATTTGTAACAAGTAGGAAAGATAAAAAGCTAATAATATCCTTATTATATAAAGAGTTAACATATGCTACAGGAATGAAATGAAACAGGAGAGAGGGTTCAGAAACACTCAAGTAAGTATAAGAATTTAGTTCATGATAAGGATGGCATTTTAAATCTGTGGGATAAAATAAAATATTCAATATGCATTGAAATAGTTGGCCAAGCATTTGGGACTCAGAATGAAAGCTCTGCTTCACTCCTTAAACCAAAATAAATTCAAGTAGTTGGTTAAAATATTTAAATTGAAATGCCTTGAGAAGCAGGATGATGTTGTAGGTAAGAGCATAGATTCTGGGGTTAGACAGCCTGGGCTTCCAGGCTGCCTCCACCAGCCACCAGCTGTATGACCTGAGCAAGTTACAAACCACTTGGTTCTTCACTTTCATGAAATAGGGATGATGTTAGTACCTCATGGGACTGCTGTGAGGATTAAGTAAGTAGCTGTATGAAAAGGGCAGAGAATATCACCTGGCACATACAAGTGCTGTTTAAGTATAGCTGCCATCATCATCCTTATCATCATTACTGTATGGAAGATGTAAACCATAAAAGCACTTGATGGAAAATATTTTTATAAACTTGGGGGTAGAGAAAATGTTCTTTATCATGACACACAAGCCATACCCCATTAAGGCAAATATAGAGAGATTTGAATTGAAAACTTCTACATATGAGGCAAGGAGAAGGGGGCGACAGAGAATGAGATGATTGGATGGCATCACCGAATCAATGGACGTGAGTGTGAGCAAACTCTGGGAGATAGCGAAGGCGGGGAAGCCTGGTGTGCTGCAGTCCATAGATCACAAAGAATTGGACATGACTTACTGACTGGACAGAAACAATGAGAAGGCTGGATGTCACCATACTGAGTGGAGACAGGCTGAGACATGACAACTGTTCATTTAGTGCTTCCTGAACTGAAATGGGAAGAGGATTAGTAGAAGCCAGGTAAGTGTCCAGGAGGCGTGTTTGTCTGAGTGTTCTCAACGTTGCCTTGGTCTTTCTAGGTAAGACTGCTGGATTCGTTACCTGGGGCAGCTATGTCCAATTGCTACAAACTTAGTTTCTTCAAACGATAGAAATCTATTCTCTTTAGTTCTAGAGCTAGATGATTGAAATCAAGGTGTTGGCTGAGCCATGCTCCCTCTAAAGGCTCCAGGGAGGAACCTTCCTTGCCCCTTCCAGCTTCTGGGGGTTCCTGGCCTTCCTTGGCTTGTGGCAGCATGATTCTAACCTCTGTTTCCCTCTTCACCTGCTTCATCTCCTTCCCTGTGTCTCTGTGTGTCAACTCCTTTTCTTATCAGAACACTAGTCACTGGATTTAGGGCCCACTCTAATCTAGGATGACTTAATCCTAACTAGTTGTTATTAACTATTTCCAAATGAGCTCACATTCCGAGGTTCTGTTACAACCTGAATTTGGGGCAAGTATTCAACCCCCCACAACTTTCTCATTCCTTTTCAGAGGGAAAGCAGTGGCTTTGAGAACAGTGGGGCTGGTAAAGGTAAGGGGATGTGTCCAGCACACACCTCACTGGGAGCTTTGGTGGAAGGAGAGGCAGCACGCACAGAGGCACCCTCTAGAGAAGGCCAGAGACGCCTCAGCTAATCTCATGAAGGCCTCACCTAACACAGCACTAGGGATGCGAACATCGGAAAGTGACGGAAGGGATAAAAAGGAGGAGGGAGTTGATAGAAAACTTAAGAAAGCTCTTCAGAGGAATGCACTTACTGAGTCATATGCTGTACTGAGAGATAAGACTGAAACCCCAGGCCATCTTGGGCGAATTAGAATTTCTAAGAAGGATCTATTATTAGGCTTCAGAAGATTGTGAGATTACCCGAAATATCATGGGAAAAAAATTGTGTATGTGGCTATGTAACTACCTCTTCTGGGTAGAGGATTCAAAACTCTCAGTCAGATCCATAAGGGTGTCAAGAACCCCTCAAAAAAACCACAGACTAAATAAAGAGTGATCCTTGGGGTAGAGTGTTAAGATTAGTTTTCAGTTTTCAGATAACAAGGCAAGTGGACCTTCTCTTATGATCACTATGGGTTAAATTGTACCTGTATGCTGCTGCTAAGTCACTTCAGTCATGTCGTGACCCCATAGACGGCTGCCCACCAGGCTGCCCCGTCCCTGGGATTCTCCAGGCAAGAACACTGGAGTGGGTTGCCATTTCCTTCTCCAGTGCATGAAGGTGAAAAGTGAAAGTTAAGTCGCCCAGTCGTGTCAGACCCTCAGCGACCCCATGAACTGCAGCCCTCCAGGCTCTTCCGTCCATGGGATTTTCCAGGCAGGAGTACTGGAGTGGGGTGCCATCGCCTTCTCCGGTGTTATTTTACAAATGCATTTATCATTGCACTTGTTTTTGAAAGTTCTCAGTGTTTCCAAGCTGTGTACAAATAATTTATGCGCCCTCCCCCACCCCTAATCCGCACCCCACGTCTCTGCTGTTCTGCTGTTCTTCAGGACTGACCCCTTGGGAGAAGCATCTTGCTGCAGTCTCCGCGTCCCTTCCCTCAGCCCTCCGGTGTCTCAGCCTGTCTGTGGCACTTAGCTCAGTTGATCCCTCTTCCTTCCGACACTTTCTTTAGCTGCCTTCCAGAATGTCACTGCTCTTACGCCACCAGCTGCAGCTTGCTCATCCCCTTTGCAGAATTGTTCTCGCCTTTCCTTCCCTGTGAACAACCCCAGGCTCAGTCCTCATACTCTTTTCCTTCCCCATTTATACTGCTGCCCAGGGGATCTTCCTTGGTTTTTCCCTCTCATCTTCCTGAGGGTATGTATTAGGAAAACAAGTTTTCCTCCCTATGCCCCTTTACTTCTTTTTCACATAGGCTGTTCAGTGTGTTTATTTCATTTTGGCTGCACTTTTTAGATGTCTAATTTTGTCCCTATTGGCTCATCCTCCCTTGGGGATATTGGCTCTTCGACTGGTGATGTGTACTTGGTGGGAGGGCCTAAAACAAGCCCAGGACCAAATTGTGCCTCTCCTGGTAAGGGGAACTTCTCTCCTAGAAATACTTTGCCACTGCCCCCTCTCAACAGACCACCACCGCCACCACCACCCGAGTGGCCTGGCTCCTCAGGAAACCTTTCTGATCTCTGCTTTCTTCCAGTGCCCATCTTCCTGAGTTGCCATCCAACCTCAACAGGTTGGGGGCTGACCTTCTACACCTGCCTGGTCCCTGGCTTGCACTGGGCTGGCGCTGTTGTATTTTGGTCTCTCCATATTGGTGGCAAGTGGCACATAGAGTAGTGTGTGGAAGGAAAAGAAAGCATAACCAAAATGCTTTTCCCAGGCTCCCAGGCCATCTGTGAGCCTTGGCATCTTGTACTTTTTCACCCTGGATTGCACTTCTCCACCAACCAGGACCCAGCCAATCTCTCTCTCTCCAGGATTTCCCATATGTTTGCTGTTACTTTTTCAGATTCATCAACTTTCTCTTTTTTCCCAGCAGTGTACAGAATTGGGGTTTAGAAAAAGAGGCTAGCAACGTGTTCGTGCATCAGCTTATAGTCTGTGTAATTTCCATATGAAGATGAATAGTAAAACTGTTTTCACATTGGAAAATGAGTTCCATACAAATTAAGAAGTAATTTAAATATCTTAAAAAGTAAATATATTTACTCAACAAACATTTGGAAAGAGATTTAAATTCATATAATAAAAGTAAAACTAGAATAATAGCTGCATATATCTTTAGTGGAACAAAATATCATACACACAAACCCAGTACTGGTGATATGCAACGAAATGACACATTTTCATATACTACTAATGGACATCTAAATTTGATTTAGTCCTTTTTGAAAGTATCCAGCTTACCTGTAGAGTCTTAAATTGTTTACTCCCTTGACTCTATCGTTCTGTTCCTGGAATTCTAACCTAGAGAAACTTCAGTATGAGAAAAACCTTTAGGCACAGAGGTATGCAGTGAAATGTTATTTGTAGTAATAATGACAGTGACAGCACAGAGAAACAGCCTAACTGCAGGTATTTTTTGTTGTTGTGAGTGTGCAGTCGTGTTTGACAATTTGCGACTCCATGGACTATAGCCCAGCAGGCTCCTCTGCCCATGGAATTTTCCAGGCAAGCATATTGGAGTGGGTTGCCATTTCCTACTTCAGGAGATCTTCCCAGCCCAGAGATTGAATCCATGTCTCTTGCATCTCCTGCATTGGCAGATGGATTCTTTACGATTCGTGCCTCCCAATGGGAGGCTTTGAATCTATTAAAATGATCTATCTAAAGAATATATGAAAACGTGAAAAAATTCTATGACATAACGTTAAGTGAAAAAGAAAGATAAAACAGTTTATATATATAGTATTAGTATTAAAAATTTTATGCATAGCAAAGAAACTAGAGAGAAATTAATGACAACATTAGTAATGCTTGTGTTTGGGAATTTTATTTTCTCTTTTTATTTTTTATTAGCTCCAATGTCTTGGAGAAATTTTTAAGTTAAAAAGATACAAAAACCTGTCTGGTTTTGGTTGATTCAAGGTTTGGCAAAGAAAGGATAATGAAATGATCAAAGTTATTGGCATGCATATTTCATAAAAGAGCAAATCTTTCCAATGTAAAAGAACCTATTAGAAAGGAAGGAACAGCAGAGGAGTAAGGAACTCTCCTTTATAACTTAATACAGCAGGTGCTTGAGAGCAAGAGCTGGGACGCGAGCTGCAGGTTCAAATCCAACTCTGCCTTCCCTTAGCTGTGTGACCTTGGACAAGTTACCTGAGTTCTCTGTGCTCCAGTTTCTTCATGTGCAGAATCAAATAACAAGCGCACCTACCCCCTAGAGTTGTTAGGAGGATTGTGTTCATAGAGCTCCTGGCTCACAGGAAGGGTCATATATATATGAATATATACATATAAGAGAAGACAACACTGATAGTAGATAATATTCATATATATATTTCATAAAAGGACAAATCTTTACAATGTAAAGGAAATATATATATATATATGAACATTGTCTACTGTCATTGTTGTCTTCTCTTTATTCTCATCGAAGCTCATGATTCCAAAAATCTCTGGTGTTTAAAACCCAGCTGCATGACTCACTTGCTCTGGGCCCTTGAGAAGCTCACTTTGCCTTTCAGTTTCTGTGTGAAGTGGGGATAATAAAGTCCCTGCTTCCTAGGGTAACAGTGAGAACCAAATGAAATCAAGTTGGTCACATGCTTAGCATGGGCTCAGCCCACAGTGAGTGCTCAGAGCAGAGGTGTTGGGAGGTATGGAGGGCTGGTAAAGAGGTGGTAGTTTGTTTTCCTTTAGGTCTGTTTTAAACCCTCAGGAAGTATGGGGACACATAATGAGTGGGCAGCGATGAGGGCCTTACCTTTTGACAGAGTGAGGACGTTGAGGGTCAGTGATAATCATGACAGTTTATAGGTTTATACTGCTTTACAGCTTTCAGAGCTCTCTACATGTATGTTGACTCCCTGATAAAACAGTTCACCTGCCCTGGTTAACAGAAGACCTGCACTCATTACAGCTGTTTACAGACTTCTAGCCATTCCCCCATGTTCGTGCTGGACTTCAGCGACTGGCTGTGTCTGTCTTCCTCTCCACTCTGGATCTAGCTGTTCCTGAACCTGGTTTTAGGCAGATGCACGTCCATTGCTTTGCACTTCCCCTTCTTTGCCCTCATCTTACTCCGTATGTGCGACCCATCTATGTGCCCGTGTCTTGGATCCTGTTTCCCTGAGAATTACTCTAAATTCTTACACCGTTCTACCCTTCAGCCTGTTACTACATACTTAGTAATGTATAATTTTAACTGTAACTGATGGGTTCAGTAATCAAATTTTTACCCAGTTTACAATAGATAAAAACATTTTATCTGTTTAAAAAGATTTTCTTTTCTCTTTTGATGCAAAGGACTGTAATGCAAGTAAACTTTATGGCCTGCCCAGGAGAAAACCATAATATTTGGTGATTCATTTTATCAGAGAAATCCGAGGCAAGATCTTTTGCTTTTTTGAGTTAAAAATACCTATTTTCTAAAGAAGGGTTAAATATATGTTACTATTTTTGTAGTCAATCTGGATAACTAGAGGGTGATAATTTTCTCACTTAACAGTTAAAGAGAGGAAAATGGTGATATTAACCAGTAAATTATAACATCAATTGTGTTTTTTAAAAAAAGTTTATCGCACTTTTTAAGATTATGTATTAGCTCCATTTGTTAATGTATTTTAATAACTCACTTTTTTCCTTCAGTTTATGGGACTTCCTTAATTGGAGGAAATACCTTTTTAATTAACGTTTATTCGAATACAGTGAAAATGTAGAAAAGTATACAGATCATAAGTAAACGCGAGTTTTCACAAAGGGAACGTGCCCGTGTGCCCCGCCCAGAGAGAGAGTTCGGCGACGCTGCATCGCGAACCCACGCAGCCCCCTTGGAAAGGGATGCTTTTGTGTGCTGTCATTCTCTGTTTCCTGTTTGCCAGTTTTTGAATATATGTATTCTTTTTCTCTCTTTTTAAATAAAATGTTTGTATTTTAAAAATAACACAGTTTTTACAAGTTAAGTCGTAGTGTAAGACTTAACGACCAAGTACAGCAATTTCCTGCTCCACTGCTCCCCCTTCTCAAGATACTTCTTGCCAAAGGGGAGAAACCCTTTAGAATTCTTTTGCCATTCACACATTTCCATATTTCATAATAATGATAACTATATATGGCTATTTTTATTAACCCAATTTTAGGTATTATCAGTTGACCTCCTCTTATAGTAAATAAAGACTTAATTATCTTGTACTGGCATTTCTATTACTTCCATTTCTTCCCAATATATTTACACTAAAAAGTTTGGTTACGTGAATATTTTCTATTAACATTATATGTCTGTGCAAATTATATTCAAAATGGATATTACATAATACTATGATCGAGGCGTATTGTTTGCCTTTTGTTTTTTAATGGCATTAATGCTTGTGTTGCTTTTCACATGCTTGTCTGTGAGCCTCTTGTCTAAAATCCTCATCTCTCCTGCCCTCCCTTTTCTGGCTTTAGCTCTGGATGCTGTCACTAACCCTCGAACTTGCCAATCCAGCAGTCTTCCAGTCCTGATCTTTTGTGGATGTACTCTCCTTGTTACTTTCCTTCGCTGGTTTCCATGACATCACTTGCTGCCATCCTTCCTTAGTGCACAGACCTCCATTCATCTCTCCTCCTCTTAAACGGTGTTTTCCTGAAAGACTCCATCCTCGGTGTGATTCTTACCCCACACAGTCTCTTTAAGCAGTATCTGCCAGGGCCACGTGTGACTGCTATCTATTCCTCCATATGGAACTCTCTCCTCAGGCCCAGATCCAGCTATTTAATCACTGAACATCAAACAGAGAGCATACAAACAAATTTGGTATTGTCTCGCCTCTCTTCAGGACCTCTCTCCTGATGGTATCTGCATGTGAATTGGGTAGAGGTGTGTTTGGTGTCTGCACCCTGACCCCAACAGAGGGACTGCACCTCCTTGTCGTTTTACAGTTCCCTTTTTGCACCCACAAATATACACACACACTTTACCAACTTTTCCCCTCTCAAACACCAGCACTACAGCTCTCCATCTTAATTGGCAAGAAGAAGAAAAGATTTCTTTTCCCCCTTGGCTGCTACTCATGGCTAAAATGAGTAGATAGGATGTTGGGCCAACTGTGAGAGCCCAGAAAAAGCAAAGAATCTTACTACTTTAGTACGCGTTACTTGTCCACCTTAGTAACTGTTTCACTAGACCATCTCTTTCGAAGTGTGTTAATCCTTGAAATGTTTACAGAACAATTACTTGAAGCAGGTAGTGCACATTCATACCATTTCTCCTGCATTGTGACTTCCAGGCTTAAAATCAGGAGTGGGGCTGTAATATCAATTTCATTACTTTCAGATTTAAAACTGTACATGTTGAATTATAATGTGAATTTATGGGCAGAGATAATTTACCTTGTCTGTCACAAAAGAAAAAAAAAGCACAATTGAGTGTTCTCCCGTCCACTTGTATCCCTGGATGTAATTAGGGCCATGAGTCTGAGCTCACATTCCTAACAGTGTTCACGGGCCAGAAGGGCCTTGATTCCTTGGCTGCATCTCATGTCTGGATCAGAACGCCCTGCGGGGAGACAGAGCAAGGTGTCGGTTGCATTTCTCTTAGCAACTCTTTCTGAAAGAGGTGTGTTCGTGGCAGTCTGTCTTTCAGGCACGAGTCGCTTATTGCATCAGTACTGTGTGCCAGGCACGATGTTAGAATCAGGGACACGCGTTGATGATGTGGTCCTCTCCTTGAAGTTCAGAGTAAGAATAAAGATGTGGCACCCTGTCTCATGGAACCTTGCCACTCAGAAGAGTGTGTGATCTGTGGACCGTCAGCATCAGCACCGCCTGGGAGCACGTTAGAAATGCAGACTCTCAATCCGAGATGGAGCAGCATCTCATCCAGGATTCTGCACTTACAGCAGGCTCCTGGGGGAGGCCGCTGCTGTCAGTCCAGGGGCCATGCTGAGTAGCAAGGTCTGAGGGTGCTCTGCCTGAGCTGGTTCTTTAGATAGATCCATGTGTCTTTGCTGGCCTCCTATCACAAGGGTGGGTCATTGAGGATGCACTTTGTGTGCCTCCAGGAGCCCTTGAGATACACGGCCCAATATAGCTGTACCTTGTCATAGCAGTGTAACCTGCAGTGGGGCTCAACTGAGTTCATCTATCAGCATTCAGAGTATCTGGGGTAGAATGTGTAAAGACTAATGAAAGCGAGATGGCCAAGAAGTTGCCAAGTGGTGAGTGGAACTGGGGTAGTTGGAAGGACAAGAGATACTTTCTGGGAAGCCTGCGTGCCTGAGGCAGATGCATTGGTAGTTTATCATTCAACAGTGAGGAAGGGCCAGGACCACTTTAAGCAGAATTCTAGTTCTGAGCATTATTGCTGTGATATGGGTGGAAAATAGTGAGGCCAACGTAAAGGAGGAGAAGCTGGATTTAGGACTTATGGATGGCATCACCAACTCAATGGACATGAGTTTGAGCAAGCTCCGGAAGTTGGTGATGGACAGGGAAGCGTGGTGTGCTGCAGTCCATGGGGTCGAAAAGAGTCGGACGCAACTGAACTGAACTGAGGAGTGTTGAGTCAAATCGGTTACGTGTGGCCCAACCAGGAGAGAAGAGAATCTAGGCTGGTGCTCAGGGGGCCAGTTCTGAGAGTACAGGAGGAAGAGGGATCTGGGATCTAGGATAGATGGAGGGTGAGAGGTTGATGGGACATGTCTGGTAGGTATTGAGGCACACAGTCCGGGGGCTCTGTCTGGAAGGTGGTCAGGCTGGTGCTGCACCCACAGTATTGGGTAGATACTTGGTCATGGAGGGTTTGCAGCTACAGGTGTGGATCAGATCATTCAGAGAGGACCCTCAGAGTGAGAAGAGAGGCACGCGGAGCCTAAGGCCCTGTGAAGCAGAGCCCTCCAAGGAGCCTGAACAGGGGACACCGGGAGAGGTCAGATCACTGTCTGAGATCCCAGACAGTGGTTCCGGATGGGCTCATCTTGTTTTTTACTCTTTAAAAGTGGCAGAGTGATATTCCTACAGGCCTGACATGGTTTGTCACTGTTGTCATCGTTGATGGTGAGGGTGGCCCTTTGTTTTTTTGGTATTGTTTGGTTGTTTCTAGCTCACTGGTTTCTTCTGTGCATTTGTTAAGGTCCTTAAAATCCTGGTCAGGGCAGTGATGGATGGGATGGCCAATCGTAGTGGCGATGTTGCAACTGGCCTCAGAGGAAAGCTGCAGGAGTTATTTGGCAGAGTGACTTCAAGAGTGACGAATGATGGAGAAATCTGGAGGCTGTATGCCCAAGTGTATGGAAACGGGCAGAGTGACAAGCCTGACGAAAATGAAAAGGTGAGTCCTTCCCAGTCCTCTGGGGCTCTTACCTTCTATTTGAACACAGGGTGAATCTGCCTTTTTGATGGTTGGAGGGAGACTAATAATTTGAAAGATAAGATTAATATGCTCATATTTTCACTTATGATGCAGAGTTTTTTAACATAAGCACCCTGAATTGTGGACAGGTTAGGATGTGTAAACATTCATCTTTTTTCTTTCCATGAGTTTTTCTTAAATAATTGTTCTCTGTTCCCCAAAAAGGGTCTCTTTAATCTGCTTTCCTTGCAAGCCGTGAACAGCTGGTTCTCGTTATTTACTCCACACCCCTTTCTGCAGGCTCCTTGCTGAAGACTAAGGTAGACGGTACAAGGACAAAGGAGTGTTTAAATCTGAGGTGGAGACTATGAAAAGGAGAAAGAAAAGGAGCTCGATAAGACTATGGGAGAGGAGCTTTTAAAGTCTGAACATGAATGTTGTGCAAAGGTTGCCCTGCCCCTTTCTTGCAAGTGCAGTGGAGCACCAGTGCGTTCAAGTTATGCCTTCAGCTTCTTATCTTCGAATGTAAAAGGGGCCTCCAGAGTTCCCAGGGTTGGAATACTAAATGTTTTGTGTTCTTTTCAAAACATCCACAACAAATCAAATGTACTTGTATAAGTTTGGAATTTGCCACAGTACAGCCAATCTGTGGGATTCTTAGCCGTTCTCTCCCCCACTTCAGTCCACCCAGCTGGCTTCCAGCAAAGCCTTGTCAGCCTGGAGAATACACACTCACCACATGTGTACACACACTCCTGCTTTCTGTCCTTCCCTTCTTCTTGAATTCTGTCCTCTCTGGCATATGTGGCATTAAGGATACTCTGAATTCTCTGATCTGTGATTTCTCCCTCAAGGGTGGGGAGGTTGTAAAAGAAAGTTGTTTTAAGCATCTGTGTTGTTGCTCACCTGCCAGTAATCCCACAGTTTTCACCAAGTTCACACCTCGTTCTCTAAACTGGTCTCTTAAGCTGATGTTTACAAATGCCAGGGAAATGTGTATACTTCTTATACATTTGTAAACCCTGCCTTTTAATTTTTGGAGGGAAGTGTCTCCATTCAGACATGCCCATTTGATTTAACTGCTTGTTGCTGTTGTCTTTGATGAGAATAATGCAGAGAGTGTGCTGCATAACGCAGAAGCTGGCTTTTCAGCTGGAATTAGTTCCATATGACTTCCAGGAAGCAGAGTTTGAAATGTGAATTCTGCTTGTTCTAAATGCTGTTCTTTTTCTTTCCTCAGGCGTTCCAGTATCTCTCTAAGGCATACAAGTGTGACACACAGTCCAGTTGTTGGGAGAAAAATATTACGTCATTTAAGGAAGTGGTTCAAAGAGCCTTAGGACTTGCACATGGTATTTGATGTAACATTTAATATCCATGGTATATTTTAATGTATTTCTACTGATAGGAAAACATATTAGTCAAAAGCAAAATTCCATTTCAGATAATTTCAGATTATTTCATTGTATTAGAATTTTTGTAGTTAATTCAGCAAACATTTATAGATTAACTATTATGTAGTAGGCACCCTCAGAGAAGACAGTGGCACCCCACTCCAGTACTCTTGCCTGGAAAATCCCATGGACGGAGGAACCTGGTGGGCTGCAGTCCATGAGGTCACTAAGAATCGGACACGACTGAGCGACTTCCCTTTCACTTTTCACTTCCATGCATTGGAGAAGGAAATGGCAACCCACTCCAGTGTTCTTGCCTGAAGAATCCCAGGGACGGGGGAGCCTGGTAGGAGGCCGTCTGTGGGGTCGCACAGAGTCGGACACGACTGAAGTGACTTAGCAGCAGCGGCAGCAGTAGGCACCCTAGAACAATGAGAAAAAATAGGCTAGAGGCTTAAATAGTGTTTGAATAAGTGACTGATGGATAGGAAATACCTTTACAACTGTGTTTAATCTTCACACAGAAGTAACCTCCTGCATTGATGATCTAGTAGTAAGAAAATCTGAACTTTTCTTGACTCATATTCTTCTTTCATAAATGAAAATATTTAGAGTACATAGATTTCTGGAGTGCATACCAGTATATTTTAATGTGTGGTATTTAGGGGAGAAATAACCTTACCTAGAAAATTGTATGCCTATTGGGGAAAGATATTCCAGATAAAGGCTGCTTTTAATTATTTGCATTAATGAAAAGTATACCAGTTACAGGCAGTAATGCACTTTTATATTTATGTTTGAACATAGGCATGTGATGCCCTGGGAATGCAATTCAAATAAAATAGTGAAGCCACACTTAGGATTCAAGGACTGAATCCCAAGGACCGTGAATCTATGCTAAAGTCCTCCTGTAACTTCTGCAACAGTTGCCGCAAGTAGGGCGCCGACAAGTGGCGATTATACAGGGCAGACCTTTGGGCTCAGGGGGCCTGCGCTCCAGGACCAGCTCTGCCACATGCTAACTCGGTGACTTGGGGTCACCATTACTTACCTTCTCTGACCCTTAGTTCCCTTGTCATGAAAACGGAGATAATACCAATGGTTGTTACGAAAAATGAGTAAAAGCATATTGAAGCACTTAACAGTATCTTATGCATGGTGTAAATGTTAATCCCGTACCTCCTCACCCCCACCCTGTTCTTTCTGTAGTAGAGGATCTGAGTTGGGTGATAAGGGACTCAAAACTAAAAAGGAAAAAATGAGTAAGAATAAAGCTTAACTTTGCCTTGAAAAAAATCACAGAATGTTCAAACAGTTTAGAAATGGGCTTAGTAGTTAATAATTCTACTTGTCATTGACAAAAAGATATAAATATCCAATTTCCTGGGCCACCCACCCCTTGACAGATAAGGTAGAAGTTAGACTCTGTGTAGCTGAAACTCAGTGTAGAAGAGGTTCACATACTTTCTGACAGGCCAGTGGAAGGAGGGTCGAGGGTGGCTGGAATTTACAAAGCTTGTGCTGGCCTCAGGGTAGGTGAGCTTAGGTGGAGTTCATTCTTTAAAAGTTCAAAGGCCTTTGGCCTCTGTGGATACGGGACTACTTCTGGAGGAACCCATGCTAAGGTATATTATCTACACAGTTATAGCAGGGTGCAGTTTGCTTTGAAGAACTTACCCGAGCTATTTCCGCTTGCCAACCCTAAACATTTCTGTGAACAGCGGGTTCTGTATCAGTCAACACCAAGATATTTTCTGTAATCACCAAGTGGTAGTATTAAACCTGTCAAATATAAATAGGCAGGTTAAAAAAGTACTCCAGGAAAAAAAAAATCTTCATTTTGCACCTTAAAATTGATTTCAAACTATTTTTGGTACACTTTTTTCTCCTTCTGAGAAATACTTAGAGAAAAACAAGTGTCTTTTCTTTTAAGTTTCCCTTTGACTTGAATGAATTATGTGTTCGTTCTCCTTATGGCATTTTAAGCATACCTGAGTGGATGCTCAGCGTTCGTTTCTAGTGACATTTTAGATTTAAAAAGATAAATCTTAACCTTGTCTGTGTTGCTTTTGTGTAGCCATGCTCCATGGAAGAATAAGCTGAGTTTCTCTGTTATTTCTGTTCTCTTTTTTTATCTTTCTCCCCATCACTGTGCTCCACCTCACCCAATTCTGGAAAAGGAAATACGACATTAAAAAAAAACAATCTCTATATGATTTATTCCTTTTTGGGTTGCTGTTTTGAAGCATAGACACGTGCTCCAGAAAGCTTGGTAAGGGTTTCCACATAGGCTTGGAGACCCTTCTATAACAGTGTTGTCATTGTGTACCCGTTGTTCTGTCTGGAGGGTGTTCATTTACAGTCTGTGTTGTTCTGTTTTCTGGGAAAGGGTGGGCAAAAGTTCATTCCTTCTTTGCCATCCAGGAACTTTTAAAATCATAGTTATGCATTTTAACTACAGTCTGCCTGGAGGAAGCATAGCTGTCTTGAATTTCCTGATGATTTGAAACAGCAGGTTATTTCTCTCTGTTTCTCTCTCTGTGTCTCTCCGTCTCTAATGCCTCTTGAAAATAGGATTGAGGAAGGGGACTAATAGAGTGTTTGTCTCTTTGCTCTCTATTTTGTTTTTCTCAAAATGACAAGGATTGAAAACAGAATCACAGCTGTTTTTGATATATCACTAGGTACTAAACAACCCAAGTATCTGACTCATGGTAGTTACAACCTTCCTCTATTATGGGACACAGACATCATAATCCTCAATATCTCCAGGTTAACCTATGCCCTTTAAAAATGAGTGTGACATTGTCGACTCCCTTGCATCCTTTCAAAATCTAGTTATTATTTTGTAGTAGGAATGCCAGACGTAGCTCTCATGCCATAGAAGGTATTAATGAATGACAAACCTGGTTTACCAGGCACACAACCTCTGCTAGTTTACATACAGGAAGGAATCTGTTGTCTATCCCTGTTCTAAAATACAGGGTACTGAGTAGACTTCAGTTGCTGCACTGTTTAGTGGAGTTTTAGAATAGGTTGTAGGAACAGAAACAAGAAGGAGTCAGTGGAGAAATCTGAAGCATTATATTTTTACAAAGCTCTTCACTTGTTCTTGCTGCTGCTGCTGCTGCTGCTACTAAGTCGCTTCAGTCATTTCCAACTCTGTGCGACCCCAGAGATGGCAGCCCACCAGGCTCCCCCGTCCCTGGGATTCTCCAGGCAAGAACACTGGAGTGGGTTGCCATTTCCTCCTCCAATGCATGAAAGTGAAAAGTGAAAGTGAAGTTGCTCAGTCGTGTCCGACTCTTAGCGACCTCATGGACTGCAGCCTACCCGGCTCCTCCGTCCATGGGATTTTCCAGGCAAGAATACTGGAGTGGGGTGCCATTGCCTTCTCCTTCACTTGTTCTTAAAAAGCCTTAATAGCCAGGCCTTCTGCTAGAAAGGGTTATAGCCTCTGTTCATAATTTCAAGTTTAGGGAAAATGGGCTCCTCAGAATGCAGAGGCAGAGTTGTTGGCATGAGTGACCGTCTTCTCCCCTGCTTGGTGCTAATGGTTACCAGGTGTGGCTCAGCCTGGTCATGCTCACCTTCTCTAAATGCAGGCACCTGGGTTGTTGACATCACTTCTTCAGAGTGGTGATACAAGCCCCAGGTATGAAAATACAGTGAGAATTGAGCTGTGAATATCTGTCATGTCGCTTCCTTGGGCTGGTGTTGTTGGCAATTGTGAGTCCCCACCAGGGACTCAGTACTTTGGGAAGCCATATCAAGATGAACTGCGTCTGTTTTTGTTCTCTGTGAGCATCTTGTTTCTGCATAATTTCAATAATCTTTGCTTCTGTGTTTTTTTAGAGTCTATTCCCAACAGTCTGTAACTCACCAGAAAACACTCATTTTCCTCAAAAGTCTCCTTTGAGCAATAAATTATCCTTTTTAAGGGATAAAAGGGGAAATTATGCACATAACTTATTTTCCTTTTACCAAAATAAAAACTGTCCATGTAGAAGCATTTCTAAAGTCTGTTAGTATAAAGTGCTAATGAAATAATTGGATTTTGTGCCTTTAAATTATCATCATTATCAATTTTTAATGGATGTTTTCCGTGTATTTATCTTCCAGTGGCTATTAAATGCAGTAAAAACAAATCCAGTCCCCAGGAGGCTATACAAGTGCTGTCTTCAGTTCGACTCAATTTACGGGGCTTATTATCTAAAGCACAGGTGAGAGTGAAATGTGAAGTATTTAGAATTATCATAGGAAAAAAAAGTTTTTGGTGTCAGCCAGCTGCTCTTAAGTTTTCTTTACATGAGGGATAACTTTAGGCCCACATTTGATTTTACCTTTAAATTTTGTGTATTTGTTTTTGGCTGGCTGGGTCTTCGTTACTTTGCACGGGCCTTCTCTGCTTGCAGCGAGTGGGCGCTGTGCTTCATTGTGGTGTGCCGGCTTCTCATTGCAGCGAGTGGGCGCTGTGCTTCATTGTGGTGTGCCGGCTTCTCATTGCAGCGAGTGGGCGCTGTGCTTCATTGTGGTGTGCCGGCTTCTCATTGCAGCAAGTGGGCGCTGTGCTTCGTTGTGGTGTGCCGGCTTCTCTTTGCAGCGAGTGGGCGCTGTGCTTCATTGTGGTGTGCCGGCTTCTCGTTACGGTGCCTTCCCTTGTTGCGGAGCCTGGATTCTCGGTGCCTAGGCCTCGTTGGCTGCGGCTCCAGGCTGTAGAGCACAAGCTCTGCAGTGGTACACAGGCTTTGTTGCCCTGAGGCACGTGGAATTTTCCCAGACTAGGGTTTGAACCTGTGTCCTCTGAAATAGCAGGGGGATTCTTACCCACTGGACCACCGGGGGAGTCCCTCCCATTATGTTTTAGATATTAGCCCCCAGGTGGTTGTGCTGGTGAGGAGATCATTGACCTACTGACTAAACCACCCTACTCATGGGTAACTTAGGAATCTTTGAAATTAATATTTATAATCCAGCTCTTGATGCTTTCTTTAAACAGTGCTCTTCTACTTACATCACTTTTCCCCCAAATGTGGCATATATACTACTAGTAGCACTTGGGTAAATGTTGTTATTTTAATATATATTTATTTCAGTGCATATTAGAAAAAAGTGTAAGTAGCAATCAAATCTATAATTTCATGAATATTATTGCTTATTTTCTATTTACAGTAGTGTTCTAATGTTTTCCTTAAAAAATACTTTTATTTGAATAAAAAAATTTATTTAGAGACAGATATTAAGCAGGTGATGTATGGATTTGACAAAAATGTTACGGTAGATGTCAAACTCAGGTTTGACACGTAAAACGTATGCTGTCAGTTTACAAGTACCACCCTGTGAACCGGTGCTAGGAGGGGGACAGCTGAGAGTCATCGAGGGGGCTCTTGAGTAGATTGGACTCCACATCTCCACCTGTGACGGAGCAGGTCTGGGGCAGAGCCTGGGAAATCTGTGTTCAGTTTCTCAGGTAGTTCTAACATGTAAACTAGGCTTGGAGTATACCACTGGGAACAAAATTTGAAGTAGTATAACTTCTAGTACAAATTAGCACTTTCTTTTCTAATCTTTATTTGCCTTCCCTTTTTAATCTTGGGTCTCAGCTAATTTTAACTCACTTCTGAGAGCCAAATTCATGGCATGTGAAGGTCACTTTTGGACACAGGTAAAAACCTTTCCAGAGGGTGCATTTTTATTAATTGCATGATCTTTTCAGATCAGAGCAGCATTTTTGTCTCTATGTAGATTATTAACTCATTTGCTATCTTAATGAGTGTGCCTGCTGGAACCAGTTTTCTATAATCTGGGAGAACTGTATTTTCTCCCAGCTTGACAGCACAGCTTCAGATTGTGTGTCTCTCAGAAAGCTGCAGGAGCTCTCTTAAAGGTCAAGGTAGCAAACTTTTTTTGTGACTCTTATTCCCAAGTTAGGAGCTCAGTTTCCTAGTTTCAGTGAGGTCATCAACTTACCCATGATTGTTTATTTCTTCAGGATGTACTCCACAAGTTTCTCTTCTCTGTGCAAAGCTTATAATATATTAATTTTACATAAACCTACACTTATATATGACTTAAATAGTCTTTTTCTAATGTAATTTTACTTATTTATTTTTGGCTGCGCTGGGTCTTCATTGATGCACACGCTTCCTCTGGTTGCAATGAGCAGGGGGCCTCTCTCTATGCAGTGGCTTTTCTTGTTGTGAAGCATGGGCTCCAGGGTACGTGGGCTTCAGTAGTTGTGGTTCCCAGGCTCTAGAGCACAGGCTCAGTAGCTGTAGTGCACCAGCTTAATTGCTGTGCGGCATGTGGGGTCCTCCTGGACGAGGGATGGAACCTGTGTCTCCTGCATTGGCAGGCGAATTCTTTACCCCTGAGCCACCAGGGAAGCCTGACTTAAACAGTCTTGTATGTACTGTCCAATCCATTCATATTGTGGAATTCCAGACACTGAAAATGAGGCTTCAGAACATCATCTGTGTATAGATTTTGTTCTCATTGGATCTCAACTGGATTATCCAAAAATGGGAAAAATTGCTTCCCAACACCTCCTTTGAAAGCACCTTTTTGCATATAATGTTTGGGAGCCCCTGATTTTATAGTAAATCATTTTTACTTTTCTGCTTTATAACAAATTGGATTTGCTGAAAAAGAATTGCCTTTTCCAGAACACTTTAAAAAGTGAAAATGACTGAGGATAACTGTGTTAAGTAATAGGCTCAGTTCACACAAATCTCTGGTCCTTTCCTGCCAGGCCTGGCACGTCATGAACATAAACTCCTAGATAGAACCTAGAAACTCACCTAAAGTCATCCAGTTCTTGTTCGGCCAGGACAGAGTAATTCCTCAACCCTCAGCACACCGTCCTTGTACAGATTGGCTGCCAGGGTGGTGGGGGTGGGGGGGTAGGTGGCATGAGAGCAGTTGGTGAGAATGCCAGAGAGCCTAGAGACAGAGCAGATATAACACTTACGCTCCATGGGACCCTCAGCAAATTGTTCTTTTCTGCCTAAGCCTCCGTCTCTTTCTGCTTCCTCCTTACTTTATAGGGAAGTGAGGCAGATTTGTGATGATTTATAAGCGCTGTAATTCTTAGTAAAAATAAATATGCCATGTAAGTCCAAGTTACTTTGCTCAGAGGTGTTTTTTCTACTGCACATCGCAGCAGTTGGTATGTCAGTCTGTTGTGAAATGCTGTGTAAGACGTGACTACACAGTTACGTGGCAAAGCGTTACAAAACAGCTCTTTGCTCCATAAATCACTGTGGGAAACTCTAAGCTTATCATGTGATGACGCCTTCACTCAGAACATCTTCAGGATTCCCTTTTTAGAATAGCTGTCAGAATGATTGCTGTCATCTGTGGTGGTGGTGGTGGCAAATAGTCATATTTTAATGATAAGTTTGATTTTTGTAAACAAATAGTCTTAAGTGTGATGAAAAGGATAGATGGTAAGCTGAGTAAATTACATATCTGATTAAAAAACACACACACAATGTGGTCATAAAACCCTGAAGCTGGTTTTCCTGCGCGCCTGTACTGGCTCAGCAGGCAGCTCCTAGAAAGGCGTTCCAGAATGTGCCAGCCGTGGTGGTGTTACTGAAGGATGTTGTGGTATTGCCCCACCCCAAAACAATTCCTTTTACAGAAGGAGCTCACTTTTGTTTTAATGTGCTGGACTTTTTTATTTTTACCCAGTCTTGATGATTGTTGTGGCCTCTTAGTCCTAAGCCATAATTAATTTTCAGATAGCATAAAGAGTATGATTTATATGAACTTGAATATAAAATGTATTTGTTTTGCTTGTATACACAGCAAATAGATTTGTTTTGCTTAGATGAATAATGTCTATTTATCCAAAGACCATCTTATGACATTGAAATGAATAATACAATCAATACTCAAGATAACCATTTCCAAGAGGCGGACCCATTTGAATTTACAAGTTGAAGCATGTTGTTTGATTCATCCATTGTTGCAGCTCGTTCGTTTCCAGGATGGTGAATGGAACAAACACGACTATTGCTGCTATAATGTTGTGTTTTTATTATATAAAGGGAATTTTAATTCTGTACTCTGTGTCTATGTTTCTTTAAAGAGATGGTCACTGTTTTGATAATTCTGCTTTGTTCTTTATGCTGCAGCAACTTTTTACAGATGCGGCAAGTGGAGAAATTGCCAGGGAATTAGCTGATGAAATAGCAGCTATGGACACCTTAGTGACAGAGCTTCAAGACCTAAGCAACCAATTTCGAAATCAGTATTGACCATCCTGGGAACAGTTTCTGGAAGAGGTGTTTCACTTTCCAGAATTTCTTTTATATCTGTGTATCTCAAACTCAAGATACTGATTTTTTAAAATAAATTTTTCTTGTATGGCTAACATCCTTGCTTTTGTGATTTTTTCCAAATGCTTGAACTTTGTGAAATACATTAAATAAAATGTTCCTTTCCTCTTTCTTTAGGCTTAATTACAGTTGAATTCACTATTTTTATTATTCTTGAGGTATTTCAGCACAAAGAGGGGGGAAAATGTAGTTTTCTTTTTAGCACGGAGTTTATTCTCTCTCAGCCTAAAATGAATTAGATCATTCTCTGGAAAAAGTCTAAACGGGAAAAAAAATCACACACTGCAAGTTTGTGGAATCATTAGATTGGCTGGGATATTATCCAAAAGTGATAAAAGAGTACATTCGGTGATGGAAACCTTTACACTTCTTGAGATTTTGCATTTAGGTCAGAAAGATACAGACTTGGCTGAATTAGGAATATGGGTATGGTTTAACTTCCAAACTAGGAAAATGAGAGAAAAAAATGACATAACTCAAATCTTGACTCAACCATTAGCCACTAGTAACCAGACTGACCGTCCTCATTGTGTATACTGCCAGCCTTAAAGATGGTTATTTAATAAGGTTATGATGAGTGAAGACAGCTATAAATGGTGCCATATTACAAAAATGCCAAAGTAAAATGTTTTCATAGTAATGTCTATGGAAACAAATATTGAAGGCAGCAGCTGAATTTAATAATCTTACTTCAAAAGTCATAGTAAGGAATTTGTAGTCCTGGCTTTGGTTGCTGACTGTTCGGTCCTATGCATAAGTCATTGACCCTTGCTATTTTCCATGTTCTTATTTATAAAATGTGAATAATTTCTATTCCTTACTGCTTTGTGACTTTCTGCTGCCTTTGGAAATTTAAAAATACAGAATGTAAGTATTCTGAACATTAAAACAAAAACTTGAAGAAACTTTTGTCAGTGAATAAATGGTTAGCAGTGCTTCTTTTCCTTAACCACATGCTTCTCTTTTCTGGTATCGTATTGGCGTTAAAAACAAAACAAAACTGTTGATATATGTCTCAAAGCAGTTTCTCTTACAGGAGACGTGGTAACTATGAAAAAGAACAATAAAGTGATGCAGTAGCATGGGTTAAAGTTAAATGTCCACTTGTACCTTTTATGGAAGCCATTGAGGAATAAGTGGATAGATGGATGGTTGGATAGAAGGAGTGAGATTTTAAGAGTAAAACCTTTTTAGTAGTGTCTAGCTATGAATCCCGATAGAAGACTAGAACTGAAAAGGGTAAAGATTTTAGGAATTGAGTAGAAGAGTGAAGAGGAATTTCCAGATTTTTAGTTCTCAGTTTGCTTTCTTCGGGTTCAAGGTAGGAATGGTGCTGGTAAATGTGAGTTGTCACTAACCGAGTCACTAAAGGATTGTTTCCTCCCCGTCTGCTCTCAGATGCTGTAGTGGACCAGAATCTCCAGAAGCTGCCCTACATCTCTTTTTTCTTGGATTGGTTTCACAAAAGAGCTCTTAGGTACCTTCTTTTAAAGATACAGACCTTTTAGTTGTTTAGTCATCTTACTAGGTGAGTGAATGTTAAGTGAATGTTTAACATAGTTAAAGAAAATGTGGTGGTGGTGGGAGGGTGACTACGGCAAAGAAGGAAAAGCTTGGGTTTTAACAAAACCTTGTCTCTACCACCTCCTTGATACTTGACACTCTGGTACTTGATTCTTCCATCTGTAGAATAAGTGTTGTGATAATAGTACCTCTTATCACGTTCTTAATATCACTTACAGCACTTTAACCTAGCTGCAGTCAGTAACACAGTATCTCTTTAAACAGCTATATTTCATTTCCTACAGGGTCTTTGGTGCTCTGTATTGCTATGTTATGATTTAAATATTTGCTGTTTCCAAATGAAATGATAAATTTCAGCTTTGGTTTTTTAGTCTTAATACATTTGTCTTCAGAATTACTTTTTTGTTTTGTCAACTAAAATATATAATAGATATTATCCTCTGATCTTTATTGAATTCCCACAGTATGAATAATACTTATTGAGTTCCCAGTTAAGTACTCTGAAGGTTTCTGATATCACCAGGAAACTAAAGGTCACAAACTCTAGAAAGAGAAATAGCTAGAATTCAAAAACTTCTAAATTCTACATTCTCTTACTATGTTGAGGCCAGAAAAAGGCTTCCAGTAGTCAGCTGATTGGAGAAGGCAATGGCACCCCACTCCAATACTGTTGCCCAGAAAATCCCATGGACGGAGGAGCCTGGTAGGCTGCAGTTCATGGGGTCACTAAGAGTCAGACACGACTGAGCGACTTCACTTTCACTTTCCACTTTCATGCATTGGAGAAGGAAATGGCAACCCACTCCAGTGTTCTTGCCTGGAGAATCCCAGGGACGGGGGAGCCTGGTGGGCTGCCGTCCATGGGGTTGCACAGAGTCGGACACGACTGAAGCGACTTAGCAGCAGCAGCAGTCAGCTGATTTCAGTTTTCTCTTTCCAATAGTGCAACACCTGGAAGGTTTGCTTGTCATTGTTTATAAAGTTTTTCAAGGAGAGAAATTCTGTGAAGTCTTAGTTAACAATCGCCTGTGGTCTATTAAGATTATTTACGGTTCTTTGGTCTTTATTTTAGTAAATCTTTTGTTAGCCTTTTTCCAAAAAGACAGCATAGTAAAGTGAAAAGTGTGTTAGTGACTCAGTTGTATCAGATTCTTTGCAACCTCACGGACTGTAGCCCAACAGGTTCCTCCGTCCATGGGATTCTCTAGGCAAGAATATTGGAGT
This sequence comes from Bison bison bison, assembly GCF_000754665.1. Taxonomy (NCBI): domain Eukaryota; kingdom Metazoa; phylum Chordata; class Mammalia; order Artiodactyla; family Bovidae; genus Bison; species Bison bison. The sequence goes on from NW_011495064.1 coordinate 16,130,431, forward strand.
GGTTGCCTTTTCCTTCTCCAGAGGAGCTTCCCAACCCAGGGATTGATCCTGGGTCTCCTGTATTGCAAGCAGATTCTTTACCAGATTCTGAGCCATGAGAGAAGCATAGTAAATGGGGGCCCTAATTGCAGAAGAGTTAAGTAAACCCCAATGGAATAAGAAATCTCTTCTTTACACCCAAACCCAAAACTCAGGAAGCTTGGAGAGTTGGTACGTCTTGGGTGTAGAGCCACGGGGTGTGTGATGAGGGATGGGAAATAGAGTAGTAGATTTGGAACTACAGAATCCCAGAGTGCACTTTGGGGTTCCCATGTGGAGGTGAAGAGCTTTGCCTTACATCAAGTAGAGCCTCAGTACAGTAATGAAGACCCCAAACATCAAAAGCTTGCTTTGACTTATTTGTGTATCAAGGCTCTTCATGCTGTACTTGTTTCTGTTGACATCTATAGCAGAAATGTAAAGAAGAAATGGTACCGAGTATGTGTAGTAAATCTACCTACTTTCCAGACTACATTCAAACATTGTGACATAAGAAGTTTGGCTAGTTTGGGCTATTTGTTACCATTTATCCAAATTATGATAAGTCTCCTAGGTTAAAACCCTAGGTGAGTCTCGTGGAAAGTATTCTTTTTTTCCCCACTTCTGTTTGTATAACATCCCCATTCATCTAAATTGCTGTTTAGATAAGGTAACTCTGCTTTACTGGCCAAGAGTGAGGAATAAAACCTGCTAAGTGGACGTAGCACACTTCCTCTCTGCCTGTTCATTCAACGGGCTCTATAGTGAAATGGCAAAGAGCCTTTATTCAGACGGTGGGCGCCATGCTGTGGTGGTACAGATGGATTTTTCACAACATGCACAAGTGCTTATAAATAGATAGGTTTCAATCAACAGGCAGCTTATTCAGGCATGTGCTCAAATATAGTAGCTGCATTCATTAGATAGACATTTCCACTAATCCCAAGACTATGCCAATAAAAGAGTAATCCCTTATGGGGTAAAGGTAGTGCTGGCTTGCTTTTAACTCTTGGCGAGTCTTTCACAGACCAAGGCCTAATAATAATTGTAGCTGCACTAGGTTTTCAACAAGTGAACTATAAAAGCTGAGCTTATCTTGAAATTTTTTCGTTTCCTTTTTCACATTGCAGTAGCTCAGTGGACAAAGAGGTACTTTTTACTCAGGATATGCAGCTAACAGCAAAGCCAATTTAGAAACCGATTGTGTGTGCATGTTCTTGTTACTTTATTATAAAGCTCCTTCTCTTCCACCCTGGTCAATAAAGTGGTTAATAAAGAGTTTGTTTGAGCAGATCTTATTTTTCCCCTTGACTTTAGGATAAATAACAAGTTTATGTCAATTTTGAGGAGATTTGCAAACTTTTAGAGTGGTTAGACTTAATATGCGGACCTTTTCGCGTTTGGCCTTGTCCAACAAGGTCTTCACTCCTCCCACACTATTCAGAGCTAGCTGTAATTAGTTCACTTTGCACAACATTCAAATTTTCCCTTGCCAGTGATGTCAGATCTGCTTTCCTGTCTTTTATTCTGACTTCTTATAAACTGCAGTGACCTGTGAGTCAATCACACCATCTCTTGGCCCGGCACCAACATTGTATCTATGAAGAGGGACCCCTGCCAAGGACTGTGAAGCGGAAAGCTGAGATTATGAAAGTGGTCCTCCAAACAGTAAGTATCAGCCTTTTTTGAATCTTTTTTTGGTGGTGTTGCCAGAAAGGGGTGAGGAGGTAATGTTAATGTTGTTAAGGAGCTGACCCATGCATTGTTAACTTTTTCCATACTGAGGGTACAAATGAACGTGAGCATCTATAGGCATACAGACATTATTACACAATGCTGCTCAGAGAGAATCTTGAAGACTATTACTGTGGGACTTGAGGAAGACCTTGGCCTCTCTGTAGCCTGTCAGGGATCCATGTGACAGAGATGTTATTGCAAGATAAGTTGAGAAGATGCATATAGAAGTGCTTTGAAAGTAAAAAATATATATATACAAATAAGTGTCTTAGAAACCACTTTGTAATAAGCACTGATATAACCTTTCCTGGTCTCCAGTTTGGAGCTTAATGACGTTTAGTGCTGTGGGACCATGATGCAAAAGTGTCGTTGATTCTCAGCAATTTTCATTGCAAACTTTCCACATTTCTGGGCTGCAAGTGCAAATAGGGGAAGGGAAGAAGGAAAGACTGGTAGGCTTTTATGAAATGAAAGAGAAAATTAAGTTCTTATCATTGGGATTTCTTGGGTTGGTGCTAGGAAAAGGAAAGAAACAGTGACAAGGGAGGATAAGTAGGCAGACTAGGTAGAGAATAGGTAAAACAATGGTGAAATGGGAAACTGACTCCCTAGGATGAACTTGGGGTGAAGTGACCTGGATTTAAGTCCCAACTTCACCTGCTTCCCAGTTGTGACCACATTTGACCATCTGAACCTCTTTGGGCCTCTATTATATTCTCAGCTATAAAATGTGAACAGCCTACAGACCAGACAGAATTGCTGTTGGGGTCATATCAGTTGATGTGTGCACAGTGTTTTGTGAGCAACTGAGCACAATTAGTTCTTGTTACAGTCAAGAGAAAGGGGCATTGTGGATGGTCTTTCGAGTCCCAGGGACTGGTGGAGTCCCTGGGTGGGGCGTCCAGCAACTTGGCTCCAATTTCCATAATCCTTTGGGGTCATGACCTGGAGCTTGAGAAATAACGCTGCAGAATGGTTTTCAGTCTTCTATGCGCCCTTCATCACTACTTACTGAAGTCAGTTGGGTCTATATGATGTCTGGTGCCAGGGTTGATCAAAACTGTCTTGGTATTTTTACAACCATCTGGCCAGAAAACCTGTTTATGCCCCCACGGTTCTTTTTCACACACAAAAAAAATGTATCAGCAGCAGAACTGGAACGTACTTCACATGCTCAGTGGTTCCCCCAACTGGCTTCCTAACCAGTAGAAACAGGTTATCTGTTTGGTGGCAGGGTGGGAATAGGCACACCTGATGTTCACCTCTCCCCTTTAATAAGTTATACACATGTTCCTTCCATGTTCCCTGTCCAAAAATTAACAAAGACAAATAAACTAGAAGAAAAATATTAAATCACCCCAAATCCCACCCCTGTAGGAGATAACCATATTAACATTTTCCTGCATATTCTTCTAGACTATTTCCTATATGACTATGCACATATACATCTGAGAGAGAGGAAGAGATAGGCTTTTTAAAAAATATAATTAAGCTTTATAATTAAGTACATGGAAGTAGGCCTGCCTTTGACATGGTGAAGCTTCAAGCCAAAGTATAAATGGAGGTCCACATACCATTTATCTAAATTATTTAAAAGTTATAAATCAAGCTAAGAAACGGTTAAATAAAATTTGTTTTGTCTTTTGATATTGACAGATATTCCTTCATGCTGATTTGGGAGGACACTTAAAATTTTTTTATTATTAAGATTTTTTGTTGAATGACAGATTATTTAAATTCTAAGGTGCTTTAGAGTTTTCAGATGTTTCAAACACATGATTTCATATAATCCCATAATAACCCTTTGTTCCCCCTACCTGTATATTGCCCCTCTCCACTTCACTCTCCCTACTGGTAACCACTAGTTTGTTCTCTGTATCTGTGAGTCTGCTTCTTCTTTGTCTTATTCACTAATTTGTTTTATTTTTTAGATTCTACATATGAGTGGATATTATGCAATATTTGTCTTTCTCTAACTTATTTCACTTAGTATAATACCCTCCAAATCCATTCATGTTCCTACATATGGCAAGATTTCATTCTTTTTTATGGCTGAGTAGTATCCCATTGTATATATATACCATTCTTCTTTATCAATTTATCTGCTGATGGACACATAGGTTGTTTCATTCCTTGGCTATTGTAAATAATGCTGCTATTGGGGGCAGGAGAAGGGGACGACAGAGGATAAGATGGCTGGATGGCATCACTGACTCGATGGACTTGAGTCTGAGTGAACTCCGGGAGTTGGTGATGGACAGGGAGGACTGGCGTGCTGCGATTCATGGGGCCGCAAAGAGTCGG
>NW_011495064.1:16134589-16136758 GCF_000754665.1 Bison bison bison
GAGCCCACTCCGGGAGTTGGTGATGGACAGGGAGGACTGGCGTGCTGCGATTCATGGGGCCGCAAAGAGTCGGACACGACTGAGCGACTGAACTGATCTGATGAACATGATGGTGGTGGGGGAAATGTGTCTTTTTGAATTGGTGGTTTTTGTTTTTGTTTTTTTCAAGTATGTACCCAGGAGTGGAATTCCTGGGTCATATGGTAGCTCTGTTTTCAGTTTTTTGAGGAACTTCCATACTATTTTCTACAATGGCTGCACCAATTTACATTTCCTCCAACAATGTGCAAGGGTCCCCTCTTCACATTCTTGCCAGCATTTGTTATTTGTGGTCTTTCCAATGATAGCCATTCTGACAGGTGTAAGTTGATATCTTGTTTTGATTTGCATTTCCCTGATGATTAGCAATGCTGAGCATTTTTCATGTGCTCAGCATCTGAAGAGCTACTGGCCATCTGCATGTCCTCTTTGGAAAAATGTCTATACAGATCTGCCTATTTAAAAAAAATTTTTTAATGTATAAACTGTTTATATATGTTTGATGAAGTGAAGTGAAGTCGCTCAGTCGTGCCCAACTCTTTGCGACCCCATGGATAGTAGCCTGCACCATGCTTCTCCGTCCATGGGATTTTCAAGGCAAGAAGTACTGGAGTGGGTTGCCATTTCCTTCTCCAGGGAATCTTCCCAACCCAGGGATCGAACCCAGGTCTCTAACATTGTAGACAGACGCTTTACCGTTGGATATTAACCCTTTATGGGTTATATTATTTGCAAATATCTTCTCCCATTCAGTAGATTTTTTTTTTCCTTTGCAACCACTTTTAAGGTTAATTAGGTCCCGTTTGTTTGTTTTTGCTTTTGTTTCCTTTGGTTTAGGAGATGGATTTTAAAAAATATTGCTGCAGTTTGTCAAAGAGTGTTTTGCATATGTATTCCTCTAGTACTTTTATAATATTCAGTCTTCCATTTAGGTCTTAAATCCATTGTGAATTTATTTTTGTATATGTGTCCTTTTTTTGTGTGCCAGTATTATATTGTTTTGATGACTATAGCTTTGTAATATAGTCTGAAGTCAGAGAGAGTGATTCCTCCAGCTCTGTTCTTCTTTCTCAATTATTTTGGCTATATGGGGTATTTTATGCTTCCATGGAATTATTAAAATGATTTGTTCTAGAGGGGAGGAGCTAAGATGGCGGAGGAGTAGGACGGGGAGAACACTTTCTCCCCCACAAATTGATCAAAAGAATATTTAAACGCCAAGTAAATTCCACAAAACAACTTCTGAATACTGGCAGAGGACATCAGGCACCCAGAAAAGCAACCCAAGTCTTCAAAAGGAGGTAGGAAAAAATATAAAAGACAAAAAAAGAGACAAGAGGGAGGGACAGAGTCTTAAAAAGAGAGAAGTTTCCTAACACCAGGAAACCTTCTCACTGCCGAATCTGTGCCGAGCCTTGGAAGCACAGAGGGCAACATAACAGGGAGGAAAAATAAATAAACAATTAAAACCCGCAGATTGCGAGCCCTACAGTAACTCCCCCAGCGGAGAAGCAGCGCAGACACCTGCACACGCCACTAGCAAGCGGGGGCTGGGCAGGGAGGCACAGCACGGGCTGCATCGCATAGAGTAAGGAACTGGCCTGAATACCCTGAGCGCTATCTGAGCGAAATAATTTGGGCTAGCAAACCAGACTGTGGGATATCTACCATGCAAAAAGCCAGCCCTAACCTAAGACACCGCCAGGCCCGTGCATGGAACAAAGGACTGAACAGAGATAGCCGGCTGCAGACTATCCCCCTCCGGTGACAGGCAGCCAGAGCCAGAAGGGGGCAATCTCGGCCCCAGAGAGACATTATCTATAAAACTGTAAGCAGGCTTCTTTGCTAACTAAAAGTTCTTGGGGGTCTGGACGGTCAACATCTGCCTGAGAAGGTGCACCGGTTGTACACCTAGATAACCGAGCGGCGGGGAGGCGATACGTCGCAGCAATCGCGCTCGCCAAACACCTCATCACCTGAGCTGCTCGGACCTGGGAAGGGCACCAAACGCAGGCCCAACCGAGTCTGGGCCTCTGAGGACTACCCGAGTGCCTGAACCTGAGCAGCTTGGACCTGGGAGATGCAGGCAGCCAAGGGCCGGCCACGGATGGGTCCCAGCGGAGCAACCTA
>NW_011495064.1:16136879-16137115 GCF_000754665.1 Bison bison bison
AAAAAAAAAGTGTCCTCCACCGTCCCCTTTGTGTCGGTGGAAACCAGACACTGAAGAGACCAGCAAACAGAAGAAGCTGTAACAGAGGGAACTGCCTTGGAAGCTACAGGCAATAGATTAAAACCATGTGGTTAGTACCAACTGCATAGAAAGGGGCCTATAGATCTTGAGAAATATAAGTCGGACCAAGGAACTAGCTGAAAATGAACTGAATCCACAATACTCACAACAAAACC
>NW_011495064.1:16137834-16141551 GCF_000754665.1 Bison bison bison
TCATATTTTTGAAATTCCAAACTCTACTCTAGATTTTTAATTTTTGCTTTTATGTATTTGTTACCAATATTGTACCTTTAAGAACCCAATCTTCAGTACCCATTTTTCACTAGGGAGCGAGATTACTGGCTTGACTGCTCTCTCTCCCTTTGAACTCTCCTTTTTCTCCACCAGGTCGCCTGTGTCTCCTCCCTAACCCCTCTCTACTCTACCCAACTCTGTGAACTTCTGTGTGTTCCAGATGGTGGAGAACACTTAGGGAACTGATTACTGGCTGGATCTGTCTCCCTCCTTTTCATTCCCCCCTTTTATCCTCCTGGCCACCTCTGTCACCTTCTGCCTTCTTCTCTTCTCTGTATAACTCTGTGAACATCTCTGAGCGGTCCAGTTGTGGAGTGCACATAAGAAAGTGATTACTGGCTAGCCCACTCCCTCCTCTTGATTCCACCTTATCTCATTCGGGTCACCTCTAACTCCCTCCTCCCTCTTCTCTTCTCCATGTAACGCTGTGAACCTCTCCCGGTGACCCTCATGGTAGAGAAACTTTTCATCTTTAATGTAGATGTTTTATAAATGGTGCTGTATAGAAGGAGAAGTTTTGAAACTACTGTAAAAATAAGACCGATAACTGGAAGCAGGAGGCTTAAGTCCAAACCCTGACTCCAGGGAACTCCTGACTCCAAGGAACATTAATTGACAGGAGCTCATCAAACTCCTCTATACCTACACTGAAACCAAGCACCACACAAGGGCCAACAAGTTCCAGGGCAAGACATACCAAGCAAATTCTCCAGCAACAAAGGAACACAGCCCTGAGCTCCAAGATACAGGCTACCCAAAGTCACCCCAAAACCATAGACATCTCATAACTCATTACTGGACACTTCATTGCACTCCAGAGAAAAGAAATCCAGCTCCACCCACCAGAACACCGACACAAGCTTCCCTAACCAGGAAACCTTGACAAGCCACCTGTACAAACCCACACACAGCGAGGAAACGCCACAATAAAGAGAACTCCACAAACTGCCAGAATACAGAGAGGACACCCCAAACTCAGCAATTTAAACAAGATGAAGAGACAGAGGAATACCCAGCAGATAAAGGAACAGGATAAATGCCCACCAAACCAAACAAAAGAGGAAGAGAGAGGGAATCTACCTGATATAGAATTCTGAATAATGATAGTGAAATTGATCTAAAATCTTGAAATCAAAATGGAATCACAGATAAATAGCCTGGAGACAAGGATTGAGAAGATGCAAGAAAGGTTTAACAAGGACCTAGAAGAAATAAAAATGAGTCAATATATAATGAATAATGCAAATAAATGAAATTAAAAACACTCTGGAGGCAACAAATAGTAGAATAACAGAGCCAGAAGATAGGATTAGTGAATTAGAAGATAGAGTGGTAGAAATAAATGAATCAGAGAGGATAAAAGAAAAACAAATTAAATGAGGACAATCTCAGAGACCTCCAGGACAATATTAAACGCTACAACATTCGAATCATAGGGCTCCCAGAAGAAGAAGACAAAAAGAAAGACCATGAGAAAATACTTGAGGAGATAATAGTTGAAAACTTCCCTAAAATGGGGAAGGAAATAATCACCCAAGTCCAAGAAACCCAGAGAGTTCCAAACAGGATAAACCCAAGGTGAAACATCCCAAGACACATATTAATCAAATTAACAAAAATCAAACACAACAAATATTAAAAGCAGCAAGGGAAAAACAACAAATAACACACAAGGGAATTCCCATAAGGATAACAGCTGATATTTCAATAGAAACTCTTCAAGCCAGGAGGGAATGGCAAGACATACTTAAAGTGATGAAAGAAAATAACCTACAGCCCAGATTATTGTACACAGCAAGGGTCTCATTCAAATATGAAGGAGAAATCAAAAGCTTCTCAGACAAGCAAAAGCTGAGAGAATTTAGCACCACCAAACCAGCTCTCCAACAAATACTAAAGGATCTTCTCTAGACAGGAAACACAAAAACGGTGTATACATTCGAACCCAAATAAAGTAAATGGCAACGGGATCATACTTATCAGTAATTACCTTAAATGTAAACGGGTTGAATGCCCCAACCAAAAGACAAAGACTGGCTGATTGGATACAAAAACAAGACCCCTACATATGTTGTCTACAAGAGACCCACCTCAAAACAGGGGACACATACAGACTGAAAGTGAAGGGCTGGAAAAAGATTTTCCATGCAAATAGGGACCAAAAGAAAGCAGGAGTAGCAATACTCATATCAGATAAAATAGACTTTAAAACAAAGGCTGTGAAAAGAGACAAAGACGGTCACTACATAATGATCAAAGGTTCAATCCAAGAAGAAGATGTAACAATCATAAATATATATGCACCCAACACGGGAGCACCGCAATATGTAAGACAAATGCTAACAAGTATGAAAGGAGAAATTAAGAATAACACAATAATAGTGGGAGACTTTAATACCCCACTCACACCTATGGATAGATCAACTAAACAGAAAATTAACAAGGAAACACAAACGTTAAACGATACAATAGACCAGTTAGACCTAATTGATATCTATAGGACATTTCATCCTGAAACAATGAATTTCACCTTTTTCTCAAGTGCACATGGAACCTTCTCCAGGATAGATTACATCCTGGGCCATAAATCTAGCCTTGGTAAATTCAAAAAAATTGAAATCATTCCAAGCATCTTTTCTGACCACAATGCAGTAAGATTAGATCTCAATTACAGGAGAAAAACTATTAAAAATTCAAACATATGGAGGCTGAACAACACGCTGCTGAATAACCAACAAATCACAGAAGAAATCAAAAAAGAAATCAAAATTTGCATAGAAATGAATGAAAATGAAAACACAACAACCCAAAACCTGTGGGACACTGTAAAAGCCGTCCTAAGGGGAAAGTTCATAGCAATACAGGCATACCTCAAGAAACAAGAAAAAAGTCAAATAAATAACCTAACTCTACACCTAAAGCAACTAGAAAAGGAAGAAATGAAGAACCCCAGGGTTAGAAGAAGGAAAGAAATCTTAAAAATTAGGGCAGAAATAAATGCAAAAGAAAAAAGAGTCCATAGCAAAAATCAACAAAGCCAAAAGCTGGTTCTTTGAAAGGATAAATAAAATTGACAAACCATTAGCCAAACTCATCAAGAAACAAAGGGAGAAAAATCAAATCAATAAAATTAGAAATGAAAATGGAGAGATCACAACAGACAACATGGAAATACAAAGGATCATAAGAGACTACTATCAACAATTATATGCCAATAAAATAGACAACGTGGAAGAAATGGACAAATTCTTAGAGAAGTACAACTTTCCAAAACTGGACCAGGAAGAAATAGAAAATCTTAACAGACCCATCACAAGCATGGAAATTGAAACTGTAATCAAAAATCTTCCAGCAAACAAAAGCCCAGGTCCAGACGGCTTCACAGCTGAATTCTACCAAAAATTTAGAAAAGAGCTAACACCTATCCTGCTCAAACTCTTCCAGAAAATTGCAGAGGAAGGTAAACTTCCAAACTCATTCTATGAGGCCATCATCACCCCAATACCAAAACCTGACAAAGATCCCACAAAAAAAGAAAACTACAGGCCAATATCACTGATGAACATAGATGCAAAAATCCTTAACAAAATTCTAGCAATCAGAATCCAACAACACATTAAAAAGATCATACATCAT
>NW_011495064.1:16141651-16141890 GCF_000754665.1 Bison bison bison
CCACAGCAATCAGAGCAGAAAAAGAAATAAAAGGAATCCAAATTGGAAAAGAAGAAGTAAAACTCACTATTTGCAGATGACATGATCCTCTACATAGAAAACCCTAAAGACTCCACCAGAAAATTACTAGAACTAATCAATGATTATAGTAAAGTTGCAGGATATAAAATCACACAGAAATCCCTTGCATTCCTATACACTAATAATGAGAAAATAGAGAAATTAAGGAAACAATTCCA
>NW_011495064.1:16143189-16146855 GCF_000754665.1 Bison bison bison
TTTCACGCCAGTCAAAATGGCTGCGATCCAAAAGTCTACAAGCAGTAAATGCTGGAGAGGGTGTGGAGAAAAGGGAACCCTCTTACACTGTTGGTGGGAATGCAAACTAGTACAGCCACTATGGAGAACAGTGTGGAGATTCCTTAAAAAACTGGAAATAGAACTGCCTTATGATCCAGCAATCCCACTGCTGGGCATACACACTGAGGAAACCAGAAATGAAAGAGACACGTGTACCCCAATGTTCATCGCAGCACTGTTTATAATAGCCAGGACATGGAAGCAACCTAGATGCCCATCAGCAGATGAATGGATAAGAAAGCAGTGGTACATATACACAATGGAATATTACTCAGCCATTAAAAAGAATACATTTGAATCAGTTCTAATGAGATGGATGAAACTGGAGCCTATTATACAGAGTGAAGTAAGCCAGAAAGAAAAACACCAATACAGTATACTAATGCATATATATAGAATTTAGAAAGATGGTAACAATAACCCTGTGTACGAGACAGCAAAAGAGACACTGATGTATAGAACAGTCTTATGGACTCTGTGGGAGAGGGAGAGGGTGGGAAGATTTGGGAGAATGGCATTGAAACATGTATAATATCATGTATGAAATGAAAAAAAAAAATGATTTGTTCTAGTTCTGTGAAAAATGCCACTGGTAATTTGATAGGGGTAGTATTGAATCTGTAAATTGCCTTAGGTAGCATAGTCATTTTAATATTAATTCTGTAAGAATATTTTTAAAAATTGAAGACTAGTTTGACTTACAATGTCAGGGTATATTTTAACTTAGAATATTCAGAACCTCAGAATTCCAGGCCAGAAGAGGGTGGCGCATGGGAGAGCTCGCCCTCCCTCAGTGCTCCCTGCTCTGCAAGGCCCTTATGTGCATAGGTGTGCTCACCCCAGCACAACTCTGAGATGTATCACAAAGCCTTACAGTGCTACACTTCAGAAGTTGTTGTTCAGTTGCTAAGTTGTGTCTGACTCTTTGCAAGTGCCTGACCTGCAGCATGCCAGGCTTCCCTTCACTATCTCCTGGAGTTTGCTCAAACTCATGTCCTTTGAGTCGGTGATACTATCCAACCATCTCATCCTCTGTTGTCCCCTTCTCCTCTGCCTTCAGTCTTTCCCAGCAAGGATCTTTTCCAATGAGTCAGCTCTGTGGCCAAAGTATTGGAGCTTCAGCATCAATTCTTCCAGTGAGGGTTGATTTTCTTTAGAATTGACTGGTTTGATTGCCTTGGCATCCAAGGGATTCTCAAGAATCTTATCCAGCACCACAGTTTGAAAGTATCAATTCTTTAGCACTCAGCCTTCCTCATGGTCCACCTCTCACATCTGTACATGACTACTGGAAAACACCATAGCTTTGACTATATAGACCTTTGTCAACAAAGTGATGTTTCTGCTTTTTAAAACGCTGTCTAGTTTTGTCATAGCTTTTCTTCCAAAGAGCAAGCGTCTTTTAATTTTGTGGCTGTAGTCACTGCGATAATTTTGGAGCCCAAGAAAATAAAATCTGATACCTTTTCCACTTTTCCCCCATCTATTTGCCATGAAGTGACGGGGCTGGATGCCATTATCTTAGTTTTTTGAATGTTAAGTTTTCAACCAGCTTTTTCACTCTCCTCTTTCACCTTCATCAAGAGGCTCTTTAGTTTTTCTTCACTTTCTGCCGTTAGAGTGGTATCATCTGCATATCTGAGGTTGTTGATATTTCTCCTTCAGTCTTGATTCCAGCTTGTGATTCACCCAGCCCAGCATTTCACATGATGTACTCTGTGTATAAGATAAATAAGCAGGGTGACAATATACAGCCTTGATATACTCCTTTCCCGATTTTGAACCAGTCTGCTGTTCCACATCCAGTTCAAACTGTTGCTTCTTGACTTGCATACAGGTTTCTCAGGAGGCAGGTTAAGTGGTCTTATTCCCATCTCTTTAAGAATTTTCCACAGTTTGTTGTGATCTACACAGACCTAGGGGTGCACAGACCAGAGGCCGCTCTACCCTTAGGAATATGGGCCTGGACAAGAGGTCTACACAGCCCTGTGATGCAGGCTTTGTGCATTTGGGCAGGAGACTTTGGGGTCTCAGGTATCTGAGCATGGCCTAGAAGGTGGGAGTAGTACAGGCTCTGGATGGACATGTCTCCTTGGTCCCATGAGTGAGGGGTGTATGTGGGAGCGATGGAGAAGGGCCCATCAAAGTGAAAGGCTAGGGCAGAGGCCCCTCTTGGTTGGTTTTGAGGGAGATACTGACGGGGAAAATGGCGTCAGATGTAGGAGCTGTTGGAAGGAACACTTATTCACACGTCCTTAGTTTTCCTTAGAGGAAAGAGAATTTCTGTTCCACGTGCTCGGAAGGAAAAGAATAGGAGGCATAATTTAGTATCTCTGCACTCCGCATTTATTTTAGTGCAGTAATGACTTAAGGAACTAGACAAGTTCAGCCGTCCTTCTGCCTCTCCCCCGTTCCCCCTTCTTACTTTTCTGCCAAAAGAGAGGGTACGTTCTCTTCCCACCTCTACTCTCAATGGAGACACAAAAAGTCAAGGCCCAGGCTTGTCTGAGAGATAGCACTCCCCTCCCTAAAAGGATGGTGAGAATGGATCTGGTCTGTAGTTCTAAAATCTTCTTCTCCAAGAGCTAAAATTCAGGAGAAATATCAGGAGGCCCAAATGTGATGACACATAGAAATAATAAAGTTGAGATTTTGATTTCCATCTGTCTGAGTCTGGCATCAGTCTCTCAATTAGTTTCAAAATCAGTTCAGAGAGGGGAAGGGAGAAATATTAGAGTCAGAATTCTTGGATTCAAGCCCTAGCTGTGTTCAGTGAGTTGTCTAGTGGGTTTTTTAAAACCATGATGAATTTTTAACCAGGGCTGTGAATCAGAACCATCTAAAGAATTTTACAGAAAACAAAAATCCTAGATTCAAATCTTGGAGATTTAGATCCCCTAGGCCTGAGCAAATGTTGTTTTTTTGTTTTTTTAAAAAAAAAGCTCCAAAGGTGATTCTGATACCTGTATTTGGAAATTGCTGAACATAATTAATCTTTAGAAAATGAAAAGAATTCCTATATTGGTTTGTAACAGACTGCTGATAAAGATTAATTGCAAACCACTGAATGGTAAAGGTCTTTCTCTGTATAAAATATTGTTACTTCAATTATGAATAATTATTTCGTATTACTAGTATTAATAATTATCTACTGTTCTTGCCTGGAAAATCCCATGGACAGAGGGAGGAGCCTGGTAGGCTGCAGTCCATAAGGTTGCTAAGAGTCAGACATGACTGAGTGACTTCACTTTCACTTTTCACTTTCATGCATTGGATAAGGAAATGGCAACCCACTCCAATGTTCTTGCCTGGAGAATCCCAGGGATGGGGAAGCCTGGTGGGCAGCCGTCTCTGGGATCCCACAGAGTCGGACATGACTGAAGCGACTTAGCAGCAGCAGCAGCAGCATTATTCATTACTATAACAGTAAAGTACATTTGGAACAAAGTACAGTAAAATAAATATCAATGTCAATTGCTAACAGTCTCATTGATTAGACATCCAGTTCAGTTCAGTTGCTCAGTTGTGTCTGACTCTTTGCAACCCCATGGACTGCAGCACACCAGACTTCCCTGTCCATCACCA
>NW_011495064.1:16146955-16148090 GCF_000754665.1 Bison bison bison
CCAACCATCTCATCCTCTATCATCCCCTTCTCCTCCTGCTTTCAATCTTTCCCAGCATCAGGGTCTTTTCAAATGAGTCAGTTCTTTGCATCAGGTGGGCCGAAGTATTGGAGTTTCAGCTTCAATATCAGTCCTTCCAATGAATATTCAGGACTAATCTCCTTTAGGATGGACTGATTGGATCTCCTTGTAGTCCAAGGGACTCTCAGAGTCTTCTCCAACACCACAATTCAAAAGCATCAATTCTTTGGCTCTCAGCTTTCTTTATAGTCCAACTCTCATCCATACATGACCACTGGAAAAACCATAGCCTTGACTAGACGGACCTTTGTTGGCAAAGTATTATCTCTGCTTTTTAATATGCTGTCTAGGTTGATCATAACTTTCCTTCCAAGGAGTAAGTATCTTTTAATTTCATGGCTGCAGTCACCATCTGCAGTGATTTTGGAGCTCAAAAAAAGAAAGTCTGTCACTGTTTCCACTGTTTCCCCATCTATGTGCCATGAAGTGATGGGACGGGATGCCATTATCTTGGTTTTGTGAATGTTGAGTTTTAAGCCAACTTTTTCACTCTCCTCTTTCACTTTCATCAAGAGCCTCTTTAGTTCTTCTTCAATTTCTGCCATAAGGGTGGTGTCATCTGCAAATCTGAGGTTATTGATATTTCTCCTGACAGTCTTAATTCCAGCTTGTGCTTCATCCAGCCCAGCATTTCTCATGATCTACTCTGCATATAAGTTAAATAAGCAGGGTGATAATATACAACCTTGACATACTCCTTTTCTTATTTGGAACCAGTCTGTTGTTCCATGTCCAGTTCTAATTGTTGCTTCCTGACCTGCATACAGATTTCTCAAGAGGCAGGTCAGGTGGTCTAGTATTCCCGTCTCTTGAAGAAGTTTCCAGTTTATTGTGATCTACACAGTTGAAGGTTTTGGCATAGTCAGTAAAGCAGAAATAGATGTTTTTCTGGAACTCTCTTGCTTTTTCAATGATCCAGCGAATGTTGGCAATTTGATCTCTGGTTCCTCTGCCCTTTCTAAAACCAGCTTGAACATCTGTAAGTTCACAGTTCACATATTGTTGAAACCTGGCTTGGAGAATTTTGAGCATTACTTTACTAGCATGTGAGATG
>NW_011495064.1:16148190-16152528 GCF_000754665.1 Bison bison bison
AGGGCATATTGAGTGCAGCACTTTCACAGCATCATCTTTTAGGATTTGAAATAGCTCAGCTGGAACTCTGTCACCTCCACTGGCTTTGTTGTAGTGATGCTTTCTAAGGCCCACTTGACTTCACATTCCAGGATGTCTGGCTTTAGGTGAGTGATCACACCATCATGATCATCTGGGTCATGAAGATCTTTTTTTGTACAGTTCTGTGTATTCTTGCCACCTTTCCTTAATATCTTCTGTTTCTGTTAGGTCCCTGCCATTTCTGTCCTTCATTGAGCCCATCTTTGCATGAAATGTTCCCTTGGTATCTAATTTTCTTGAAGAGATCCCTAATCTTTCCCATTCTATTGTTTTCCTCTATTTCTTTGCACTGATCATTGAGGAAGGCTTTCCAGAGAAACCCATATTTAAAAGAACTAAATATACTGGATAAGACATTTATTAAAAATTTTCTTTTAGGGACCTCCCTGGTGGTCCAGTGGTTGAGACTCTGCATTTCCATTACAAGGGGTGTGGGTTTGATCCCTGAGTTGGGGAACTAAGATCCCACATGCTATGCAGCATGGCTAAAAGAAGAAAGAAAGAAAATTACCTTTTAAAGGGACAGCTGAATTGGTGGGAAAATAGGTAAATTCTTGCTGGTTATACAGCATGAATCAGGTCAATAAATGCTAAAGGTGCTATGTGCGTGGAAAGTATCTACTAATTCCTATGGGGTAAACTTAAGTATTACTGGGCGGAGCATGCTTGGAGACATGAGGTAAAACCTAGGATCCATCAGAGTAAGGTTGGCTCAGGGAACCTCTGTATCCAGGACCATCCTCCATGAAAAGTGTAACAACTGCTACAATAAAACCCACTATATAGAGGAACATTGATGGGGTACTTAACTACCTCAGACTTGACTCTCGGTTACGGGGGAAATGAAAAATCCCTTCTCCGAAAATTCCCAACAGTAAGGCTGCTTTTATATTGATATTTATACCCGCTGTGTGGCCTAAAGACAGAAATTATATCTGGCCCACCCAAGTTGATGTGCCACCAGATAAATAAATAAAATAAACCTCTTTGGAGGGCTCAGCTGGTACAGAATCCACCTGCAGTGTGGGAGACCTGGGTTTGACCCCTGGGTTGGGAAGATCCCCTGGAGAAGGGAAAGGCCACCCATTCCAGTATTCTAGAGCCCTAGAGAATTTCATGGGCTGCAAAGAGTCGGACATGACTGAGCGACTTTCACTTTAAACACAGACCTCAATGCATTATTCCAATAAGGTTCTAAGGAATATGAATTCACGATAAAAACTCATAAATGCAGATTTGCAAATGATATATCTAATAAGGGGTTATTATCCAAAATACAACATCAAAAAAAAATTCCAACAACATGAGCTACTCTTTCAAACATTATATTGAGCAAAGGAAGCCAGACATGAAAAAAAATTCATGCTGCCTGTTTCCATATATATGAAGTTCAAAAAGTAGCTGAAATTATACTTCTTCATGCATGCATGAGTGTCAGAACTTTAAAGGAAATTGAGGAAGTGATTAGCACAAAAGAGTGGACCGTGGATATTCTCTGGGTGCACAGGGTGATGGCTGGGAGGGGTATGAAGAGCTGGGGAGTTGGCAGTATTAACTTAGGTCATGGTTAACATGGTTCTTTTGCCAAATCATTGAATTACCCACTTTTGTTCTATCCTTTTTTTCTGAATGTGTGTTATTATTCATAGTAAAAAGCTTTGAAATATTAGAAACTATAGTTTCTATGCTGAATGTGAATCTGAGTGTCCACTTTCCCCTCCAGAACTTTGCGCTTTTCTACTTCTTTGGCTTTTCCTTCTTTTTAAGGAGACCTGGTTTTCTTTTCCTTGGAAATCATAAAATTGACTTCTGAGAAAGCATGCTTCTTTTTGAGGTGAAATTTAGCATCACAAGCCCAAACTTAACCCCATATAACTTTAACTCTCCATCCACTCTCTCCAGCCCGTTAAACACCTTAAAAGAAAACATTTTACAGCTCTCAGGTGGTTTTCCCCTAACACTAAAATGTGGATAATTTGACAGTATACTCTAAATTCTCTGTTTTTCTTTTGTTTAACATGGTTTACATGCTGTGCTTTCCACATTGCTGTCTGGATCAACAGCGGGGAACTAACCTGAGGGACTCTGACCAGCTTTGACTCATTGATAGAGTGTGACCATCTTGGTGACCAAAGCCAGCTTCTCACATTTCTTCTTGAAAAGCATGGTGTTGACATGTTTAATATCCTGTGGCATTTCCTCTGGGTTCTATAGTCTGATGGAAAAAGCCCCTGTTGATGTCTATAATGGCCAAGTTGAATAGCAAGATCTTGAGACCCTCCACTCCACCGCTCTGGGAGGGGTAGCCATTCCCCTTGAAGTTGTAATAGGAATCCTGATGGTCATATTTGGCAGGATCCCCATGCTACCACTTGCAGGGAGAGCATTTATGTGTGGCTGGATGGTTTTTGAACAAATTAAGGTGAAATCTTACCAATAAGTTTATTGGGAATAATAAATCAAAACAGCACACTACCAAAACAGAAAGAAAAAGATAACCCCAAGATTTGAAGCTTTTCTGGAAGAATTCCAAAAATACTTATTTCGAAGGAATTTCTCAGGGTCAACCTTAAATAAACTTGTGACCTACAGGTCAAAGACACGATTTTATTGGCCATCTCCTGACCCAGCCAGTCCTATGGTCCTTCTCTGTTACGTGCATTCAGGAAAACCCTCCCTGTCTTTCCTTCTTCCTCTAAGAATCACAAATCAGGCCTAACAACATTTGGTTTCTCATCTTCAGGAATGTGGCTGGTACCTTTAAGAGAAGGAGGCCATCCTAGGAAGGGGTATGAACCAGACCAGACAGAAGGAAAAGTATCTTATTTCATCTGCACAAAACAAAAGAGTCCTTTCCCAGCACCTGTGTGAGTCTGACCTGAATGAAAGCAGACTGGCTGAGCTTCATCATAAGGACAGAGTCACAGCTGGCAGGGGAGAGGGGCTCACTGAGGTAAGGCGGACCACTTGCCCTGCTCCAAGACTCTTCTTACAATAGGGTTCTAACTTGCAAAAATGGTGGAAAAGTGATTGACACAGAGTTATTTACCC
This sequence comes from Bison bison bison, assembly GCF_000754665.1. NCBI lineage: Eukaryota > Metazoa > Chordata > Mammalia > Artiodactyla > Bovidae > Bison > Bison bison. The sequence continues at coordinate 16,151,323 of NW_011495064.1, forward strand.
TTGGCTGAACCATTCCCCCAAAAGACATTGCTTCCCACACTGGTCCCAAGTTCTGTAGGATCATTTGGAATATAATTATTAAAACATGTGATTGTATGGCAGAAACCAACACAATATCATAAAGCAATTATCCTTCAATTAAAAATAAAAGAAAAAGACCTGATACAATAAATAAATAAACATTCTTTAAAAAGAAGCTAGAGAAGAATTTTTTTAAATGAACTCTTAAAAAAAAAAAAAATTCTGAGTTTCCCATAAGTTTAGCCTGTGCTTGGAAGTTGGTGAGGTATAGACAGCTCCATGTCACTTCCCTGATTAGGTTAAGTCTTACAAGCTGACTTTCTCCCTTGCTAGCTTTGACACAATAGGCCTGCGTGTGGGAGAGACTCAGGTCAAGGACTGAGGGTGGCCTTGGGTCTTGTGAAAAGCCAGGCCCTGAGGGAGGCAAGGACGTGAGGTGGCCCTTCAGTCCACCAACCTTCAAGACACTGAATACTGCCAACAAACACTGGCTCTTGGAAGCAGGTCCTTCCTCAGCTGAGCCTTCAGATGAAACCCAAGTGTTGGCTGATGCCTTGGTATCAGTTTGGTGAGAGACCCTGAAGTCCAGGATCTGGCTCAGCTGGCCCTGGATGCCTATCTCACAAAAACTGTGAGATGGTAAATGTGGGCTTTAAGTTGCTAGGTTTATCCTAGGAGTCTGTTAAATAGCAACAGATGATGAATAGTAGACTTCACCTGTCAATCTTTCTTTCCATACATGAATCTTTTTTTTTTTTTTAATGGACAAGTTACTTAATTAGGTTCTCTGCAAGCAGTTCAGAACACTACTTTGTGAGGATAAATTGCATTTGTGAGAGCAAGCACAGAGCGGATGTCACCCTGGAGCCGAGGGACAGCTTTGCTTCTTCGCAGAATTTGAGTCCCCAGCTTTCTGATCAGCCTTGTGCTGCTCTGTGATCTCGTATCTCTCTGTGTCAAAGATCTCAGCCTTCTGGCGTCTGGGCTTATGCAGCTGCTGCTTCTTGAAGTAAGCGTCAGGGAGACGTTCTGGGGTTTTCACACCACTGATACCGATTTTGGTGGAGGCGGCAATGACAAATTACTGGTGTGTTCTATGCAGAGGAACTCAATTGAGGGACACAGGCCCAGTCACAGGTAGCAAGCCATGGCCCAGCTGCTTCAGGAAAACGACCCTCTTGCCTC
>NW_011495064.1:16152628-16159795 GCF_000754665.1 Bison bison bison
CCAGTGCCCAGTGAGGATGATCAGAATGGTCCTGCGAGTGCTTCCTCACATGCTTACTGAAGGGTTTTTCGCTGTGACTCAACAGCTTTCAAGGCACGTCTTCAGTAGGGTAACACCTAGGCATTTGGCAAAGTTTGACCACGCAGGTACCTCCATTCTTGTTGCCACCAACTGATTTTGTGACAGTAGCAAGAACCCTAACCTTTTTCTTTTCGACCTTGGATTTAGCTGCTGAATACTTCCTCGTGTACCAGGCCTGTTGGAGTACATAGCTGATTGGGAATATCTGCCAATTCCTCTGACCAGGACAGGGGTTCGGCTGCAGTGGGGCTTCCCCTTCTTAACCTTCTTCACCTTTTTAGCCTTGTCACCAGCATCGGCCTTCTTGGCTTCTTAGTATCTGGCTTCTCAGCCTTTCCCCCGCCATCTTGCAAGATGGGAAAGAGCCATACATGAATCTTTAATATTCGCTAATAGTTACAAAATAGATCTTCTCTGGAAAACCTTTCCACTGCCACTTCCAAGATCGAAGACTGACACACACATGAAGCTCGGTGTGTTCGCACCGTGTCTCATCCTACGTTGGAATGAGTTAGCTCCTAGAGAGTTGTATGTGGACTAACAGGCGGTATAAGGTAAACATCACCCAGCCTCTGTGGTCTAAATGTGGCTCTAGTTATGTCATCCCCCCATGTAAAGACCTTCCATAGTTCCCCATGAAATACAGACTCCTGGTGTGGCATTTGTCATGTGACCCAAACCACCTTTCCAGGCTTTCTCCCCATTATACCACTCCCTGCCCTGCCTCCCCATGTATGTCTCCTCTCCTGCCCTCGGTGGCACGCTTCCCTCCCCTCACCATCTCCTGTCTGCCAGGGGAAAGCCCACCTCTTCCATAGAGTGTCTTTCGGATCCCATGACCACCCCAAACCAATTGCTCTGTCTCCCGCTTTCTGCCCCCACACAACTTTTGGCCTTGCTTGGAAACCTGTCCTGTGCTGACCTTCTTCCTGGCTTGAGCTCTGCCTCTTCTCTGATTCTGCCTTCTCTCCACCACATGAGACCAAATGCTCCCCAAGGGCATTCTCTGTGTAGCCCTTCCCACACCTGCAATACCACCTCAGGCTCAGTGAGGAGGGCTTACTGGTGTTTGTGGAACTGAATGTAATGAAGGGCAGATCCATATGGGGGTGCAGACATCCAGAGGGTGGGGAAAAAGTTTCTACTAAAGAAGTACTCTATGGCCAGAGGAGTTTGGAAACCAAGGTGTGTCCTGTCCCTCAGGAAGTATCCCCATGGATATTAGATGATTCAAGTTTCTAAGAAGTGCTGCAGTAAAGAAATGGACACCCCAACATCGGTTTTGTGTCATGCTGGGATTTGGGCAGGAGAACTGGAAGCAGCCTAGTCATGTGTCTACAACGCCACTGCCCATTTGGATTGCTTTTCTCATGGTCAGGCTGTGTTTATCAAGCTAAATAGCCATTCATTCCCCTGGTTTATTCACAGGCGATTCCAGAATGGTTTAAATTCATGATGCTCTGAAAGGATTCTCAACTCCTAAAAACACACAAATCCTACTGTTAGGAACGAAGCTCTCCACACTGTGTTCAAACTGTGTTTGATAACTAGTTTGACCTGACCCTGTCCTCCTTGGATTATCTGCTCAAAGTTCCAGAGACCATATTTAAAGATTTCAGATGTTAGAGACTCACCTTTTCACCAACCTTTGCCAAAGTCAATCTGACTTAATGGATGTTTAATAAGCATTTCCTGTGTGTCAGGCATCATGCTAGGTGCTGAGGGTACAAAACTCAGTAATAAACTGTTCTTAAAGGATGTACAGCCTGACTCAGAACATGACAGATTCTCCTCCTGCAATTCTGTGAGCGCTGAAATCCTGATATGCACGGGGTCACAAGCAAGAGTGGAGGAGGAGACACGGTCTAGAGAAGGCAGTTAAAAGATGCCAAAAGGTTACTCTGGGAACAAAGGTGGAAAAAACAAGTCCGATTCAACAGACTTGTTTTTTTTAACACTCACTCTATGCCAACAACCCTGTCTGCCAGGTCCTAAGGGTTCTAAGATGAATGAGACACACTCCCTTCCGTCCAGGACCTTAACTGGGGGTGGTGGGGGCAGAGGTCAGGTGACACTCATAATGGGGGTCAGGTGAGGGGCTGATTAATGGGCACATGCAATCCAAGGACTGTGTGATGAATTGCTGGTAGAGGAACCTTCCATTTTCATTTAGACAATCATTTCTTGCCTCTACTCTTTAAAAAAAGAGCTAACATCATTCCTCTCAGTGTCTTGAGCCCATAAACCGGAAGACCTGATAGCTGTGAGCTTCAGAATTTCCATGTGATCTCTGATACCCCCCACCTTAAGTCTCCTCCTCATCCTCTCTCTCCTCGTGCTTGGCTTCCATGAAGAGCAGTTGCAGGGAAGGAAAAGGAGCGGGGCTTGCCTCCTTTCGTGGTCTTGATGACACCGCACCTGGGATTCATTCTGGACAACCTACAGTAAGGCGACAACAATAACTAAATCTGGAACATGTGTCCAGGGCTGCAGTCGGGGGGTACTTTTGAGTCTGTTGCTTAGTTATTGTGTGTCCCTGGGCCCCTTTCCTAAGTTCCATTGTGTGTTTATGTCATCTCTAAAATGGAGTAAAAAGTATACTTCATGGCGTGTGCACAGATGGTATTCTGTGCTGAGCACAGAGTCTTCATGAAGGCTCTATTGGGTGCTTAATTAATGCTAATTCTCTCCCTCATTTGCCTTAAAGCAGGGAGTCACATGTGTTCAGAGTGTATTAAGAAGAACAGTTAACTTTCAGCTCAGGAACTCAGACATCAGGATCATTGATGTAGCGTTGAAGGCTGGATTTTTCTACAGTGACCATGGTTACAGGCAGGCTATTCCCTTTTCTTGGTAAGTGCAAGAGTTATCCCTCTTCTGTTGGAATTGAGACGATTTAGCCATTTTATTTGTATCTAAAACAGGTGATATGGAAACTTTTGTTCTGTTCTTGGAGAATTCCACCATCTCATTTTTCTCCAGGTTACCTTGAGACAGCCAGAGGAGATGGTAGTTTATGTTGGCACACGGGATTGAAGGAGAACATAAAAATGGGTGGGATGTATCTTTAGTGACGGATGGAGATGTGAATAGTTCTGGCTTACACATCAGTCTTCTTTTGCTATTGTTCTCAGGCCAAGGAAGCACCAATTACTTCAGGTCTTTCCTGGAGTAATTAATTCACCTGGAATGCCTTCAGCTCCTCCCTTCCTTTCATCCTGTCCCCATGACTTATTTCTCTTTATTTAGCTAATACTTACTTTTTTTTGAGAGAGAAGGAAGTTTTGGGGTTTATGTACACAAGAGAAGGAAGTGGTACATGTACAAAAAGGAGGGGGTCCCCTTATTCCCTTCAGGGGCTGATGGACTGAGTGGCTGGGCAGAAGGCAGTCAAGACGGGCAGGCCTGCCTCCAGTCCTTGTCTGAGTGTGAAGCGTCTGGCCTTATGGCTCTCAGTACAGGGAGAAACAGGGGGACCCCAGGACTCCAGGAGAAGAGAGAATGGATGCAGGCACCTGAGGCCTGCAGGGGAAGCAGCAGAAGTGAGATGAGGGGTGGGTTTGGGGGCTTGTGGGTGGCATCTAAAGAAGCATGGATCAGCAGGGACCCACACAGAGGAAACCCAGCGGTGAAGATGCAGCCAGCAAGGGTCTGCTCCTCTCACAGCTCTGTGGGTCTGACCCCTTTCTGGATTGTTTTAGTTATAATTCATTATGAGCTTCTATCTTGGGGAAGCATCCAGTGGGTCCGTCCCTGTCCTGAAACTGGTGGTGGTTGTTCAGTCGCTCAGTCATGTCCCAACTCTTAGCGACCCCATGGACCGCAGCATGCCAGGCTTTGCTGTCCTTCACTATCTCCAAGAGTTTGCCCAAACTCATGTCCATTGAGTTGGTGATGCCATCCCACCATCTCATTCTCTGGAACTGGGGATATGAACAAAACTGGGACGTGATCCCAGCTCCTGAGGTGTGGCAGCCGGCTTCCCAGTCAAATCAGTCTCCCCGGAACTTCGGAGCATTTCTGACCCAGCAGACAGGGCAGGGCTGCCACCAAGTGAATGAAGAATGAGCAGGAGGTCAGGGCCCCTTTTTTGCAGGCCCCAGCACTAAGGGCCTCACATAAGAAAAGGTAAAATAAGTAAACAGTGATGTGCTGGTGCAGCTCGGCTTATAAGAATCAGTTATGTGCGTTTCTTGACCCTTGATGTGCAGTGACATCACATTGATACTTTGAAGTCAGCCACGGAGGCATTATTTACACCATGGAAATCGGTAAATGGTAAAAAGTAACTGGTATTTCCCTTTCTAGAAAGCCAGTTGTTAAACACCTGTGTGTGTGTGTGTGTGTGTGTAATGTTCCCATTTAATTTAATCTTCACAATAAACTCAGATTTTATGCATGGAATAATACTTTATAGCTTTCAAGTCACTTTTAAATATGTTACCCTCCTATCCATATAATCCCAGGAGAGTAGGTAGGGCAGGAGCATTATCTCCATTTTAAAGAAACGGTGGCTCTGAGAGGCCACATGGCCAGGAGGGCCGTACCTGACATGGAGTCCACTTTAGATTCCTGACTGTGCTGTCCCTGCTCTGGCTGGCACTGCCCAGCGTTTAGAGCATTCAGAGTCTGGTTCTGAGTCAGTGTCCTGACCACAGGGGCTGGGGGTACCAGACCTGACCCTGTTCTCAGATATCTGATAACAGGAAGCTTCGCAACACTGGCAGGCCTTGCCAACCCTGCAGGGTGACCAGTGACCTTCTTGCCCTGCTTATTTTTGTACATGGTGCCACCTCCTGCTAGGTTCAGGGCCTAAGTAGGCAGACTGATGGGGCCTCCAGTCTGGGGCATTATATTTTGAAGGGAATGTCATGTTGTGCCAGGGAAGCCTGCCCATGGCTGGCATGGAAAGAAGAGAATCCGGAAGTTTAAAAAACCTGCTCCATTCAGGTCTTGGCCAAGGCCATGGGAATTTCCACAGTTCACTTTTTCTAACTGAGGTAGCTGTGAGTATACTGTGCTAGTGGGAAGCCTAGAGATTATGTCACCATGGAAAAATCCCCAGTAGAGAGGGAGCTAGTTCTGAACTGGTGAAAACAGTGGCAGACTCAACCAGCCCCACAGGTACTGCCTGCTGTGGAAACAGAATGTGTCCTGAGGAAGAAAAAGTCCTAATGCCTAGGGCTTCACTCTGCACACTTCTGGTTTTGTGGACGCCTACCTGGTCCCTGCTGCGAAAAACAACTGAGTGAAAAGCTGGTGACGTCATGGAAAAATCATAGAGCGAGACCTTTTCAAGACAGAATTTTCCTTTCTGTCCGGTGTTTGGGCACCTGGGGTTGTTCCACTCACGTGAGCAAACACTCTGGATCGCCACACGCTTCTCAGCATGGCTCTCACTCGCTGACCGTGACTGGAAGTTCCACAGAGGGTGTCAGATGTCACTTCCTCTTTATGTCCTGATAGTCCTGTCCGAGGGATGGACTTCTGGGTGGCCCTGGATATTAAACTTGGAAGGGTCATGATTCATATTACTATGGGCATGAGAGGGCTTCCAGGCTGCAGAGTTCTCAAATGGACAGGCCTGGCCTGCAGGTAGCTGACCCCTTCACCAGGTGCCTCCCACAGCCCCCGTGCCCCCTGCTACCCCCAGTGTTTGGCTCCATGGTGAAAATGTGTTTTCTTTGGAATCCATAAACATGAGGGTGCCCGGGAAGTGTTTCAGACCTCCGGGGTCAGCAGCAGTCCCAGCAGTGTCTGTAGAGTACCCTCTCAGGCTGAGGCTGTTGATGGGGATTCTGGGACTCAGCCCTCCCCAGTGGGCCCAGCCAAGGAACTGGCCTCGGGAGCTCTGGTGCTGTGCAGAGCGATGTAGATGGAACCAGAATTTCAGACTCGGGATGTGAGGGGAGACTGGAGGCAGCTTGTGTAAACAAAAGAGGCAGCTGCAGGAAGGGGCAAGAGAAAGCAGATTCACTGGTCAATGCGGCATTGTGGTTCCCGGCTGCACTGGTCTTACTTGGAATGTTAGGAATGCAGTCGCAGACCCCACCCCACCTGCCTGACTCAGAGCCTGTGTGTTAACAAGAGCCCAGGGCATTCCCATGCAGTTCCAGCTTGAGCAGCTCAGCTCTGCATGAAGGCGGGCCTTTGCCAGCTCCCCATGACTCTATCTGCTGACCAAGATGAGGTTCAGGGCACATGCAGGCGCCAGAGTATTTATTATACTCCAAAAACATTCACAGTAGAGAGTTCAGTAAGAGAGATCTCTTCTCTCTCTCACACACACATGCAAGTATATTGTATCATCAAGAACCCAGACTCAGAAGAGATTTCAGTTGGGTGCTTGACTTTGTCACCTGATCTTTGTGGAACCTTCACCAAGTCCCTGACTGCTCTGAACATGTTCCCATATCTCTAAAAAGGGGATGCTGGGCACTCGCAGGTAGCAAGCAATAACATATGTTGACATGCTTCACATGTGTTGACTCACTTAATCCTCTGGACAACCCATCCAATGCCCACCATTATTGCCCACATTCTACACGTGAGGGCCTGGAGGCACAGAGTGCTAACCAACTTGCTAGAGGTCACACAGCTTGTGGGTGGTAGAGTGGGTTCAGCATCTGGGTGGTCTGGCTCCGGAGTGCCCCCCTGCCCATGCCTCATGCTGGGACACAGTGGAGTGCCCGGTAGACTTGTGCAGATTATGTGGCCTGATGGTGTAAACCACGTAGCCCAATACCAGCACCCTTGGTGAGTTATTACTTGTATCATTATCCTTCCATAGGTGAAGTGTGGGAAGGATATGCCTCAGTAGGTGTGAATAGTGATTTCTTTAAGATGAGGGAATTCTGGGTGTCTTTGCTTTTTATTTGAATTTTCCCGAGATAAACATGCTCTAGCTTTTGTCATGAGAACTAAGAAATTTTCATTTTTAAAAATCCCTCTTGATTTGCTTATGTAAGTGACTCATTGTCAGCATGACGGAGAGAAGGGTAGAAACCTTTCGGAGCCTGAGCCAAACTCCTGCCTGTGGAAGCACAGAGGACACCAAAAAGGGAGCCCACCCCTCACCTCCGTCCC
>NW_011495064.1:16159953-16194875 GCF_000754665.1 Bison bison bison
GGGGGACTCCCTGTGCCTCCTTGGTCCCACTGTATCCAAAATGAACACCCTTGACAATAGGCTTTCAGTGCATAAAGTAAGGGCAGGAGAATGTGCCATGTTAGAGACTCAAGGTTAATGACTTTCTAGGTGTGGAAAATTTTCCTCCTAAGTGTTCCCACCGACAGAAAACTCACATAATAAATGATGAAGTTTCCTAGACCTTGGCAGCAGCAGGAGCAGAGGTCAGAGCGAGGAAGGAGAAGGATTTCTCAATTCCCAGGGCTCGGCATCCCACACAGTCTTCCCGGCTACTGTGCTGCTGATGGTCTCACACCCATCCTACCCAAGGGCTCTTTAGATAAATAATCCAAGTGGGAAATCAATGGATTACTTTTTTTTAAACAGTCATTGACAAAGTCCTTAAAATAAACTGCATTTCTTCCAGTCTTTCTAGACTAGAAATGTTTGGGGAGTTTGAGAGTGTCACCGTTCACATGATTCTTTTCTTTCCTGTCCCTAAAAGGGTTTGTTGTTGTCGGGTTGTTAAAGGCTGTCAAATACACACATGCCTCAGGCGTTTTTAACCTGCTAGTAGCTTGTTGGACCAAACAAACTACCCCTGATTCTCAGCTGACCGAATTTACCAAAATTAGGTCCTATAATTATCAGGTTGCTGCCTACACCAAAGGCTACTTCCAGCCTTCCTGGCTGAACCATCTTTAGCTTCTAGACAGCTGAGCACCTCCTCACTCCCATGGGTGGAAGAAACCAGGAGGGGTGCAGCTGATGGGAAGATTGTGGAGACCTGCCTCTCTTTCATGTGCCCACACCTTCCTTCCCTGAAGCAGGAAAGGGCCTGATCTTGGCACAGAAAGGATACTCAAAGATGGATCAAAAGTGCTCTGCAGAATGGAAATTATGAATTAATGTTCCTGAGATCATAGCTGCATGAACAGCTCTATTCCAACTCTAGCTAGTCCCCAAAGAATGAGGAATCTGTCAGAAGTTCCCAGAACATCTCCTCAAAAATCAAAAGCCCCAGAGGAGCCCTGGGCTTTAAGCGGGACCCCAGTGGAATGTCCTAGCCCAATCCCTTGTCATAGCAATAGACCTGAGTGCTATGTTGGATAAGAAATCGTGGCTGAGAACAGGTTGGGACTTATTCTCCTGGGAGATTATCAGGGGTTGCAGGGGCACATGCTTTGACTCAGAAAGTCCTAGGGGAATAGAGGGAAAGGTCACCATGTTATTTTAAACTCAAACTTGATCCTTGGATGTATTAATGGCCTGACATACAGAAGTTGAAAAATACCTTCCCACTCCTCTTGCCACTGCCCAAACCCTCACCACACATCATTTTGGGATTTGGACTCTACATTTTGAGAAAGATTAAAGTATCCAAAGAGATTCCAAGAAGATGGAAGAAAACCAGCATGAAAAGAGAGGAAGGATTAAGTCTTACGCAGAATGTTTAAATGTACTGGGAGGAAAGCCATAGGACAGTGAAATCGGCGTGTTTAAGTAAAAGAAGGTTGATGATGCAAACAGTGCTTGTTTTCTATTGTCAGCCAATGAGATGATTTTATTGCCCGACTCCCATGGGGTTCTATCTTGGGCAGTGTAGGCACTGAGTAAGAGCATTTTCTAAGGGAAAACCCTGAGAGTTCTGTGGATTGGAACCGAGAAACAGATTCACCCTCCATGATCCGTGCAAACAAGGGCCTGTCAGGTTTCAGTGGTGCTTCCTGGGCCTACCTGGTGACCGCAGGTGATATAGAATCAGGGCTCCATTCTAGACACGAAGTTTGAAAGACATGGTGGATAAGAAACAAATAAGGAAACACATAATTTAAATGCTATGAAATAAAAAGTGGAATTTCTTTCCATGGAGAGTCTTAAGTGTGGTAGCCACATTTGTTATTTTAAGGATGCTCTTGCCTGGAGACAGAGGGTTGTGTCAGTTCTCCTCTCCAAAGTCCACCTGTTTTTAAGAGGCTGTGATATATTAGGACTGTGAGAATGGAAACCCCAGTCTGGCTAGCGTGGACAGAGGGACAGACATAGGGCTCATAACCAGTCTCCAATGGGGCACGTTTGTGAATGGCCTGGGGACCTCCGGAACCAGGGAGTGGTATGCCACCAACACTCTATTTCATACCACATCCTTTCTCACAGCAAACATCATAGTCACCGAGAAGCCTGGATTTGTGTCTGACTCTTCAGTGTTAAAAAGGAGCTGCCTCTCTTTCTCTGGTTCCAGACCAAAACGTTCTAGAGAAAGGCAAGTTCAAGTACACACCTCTGAAGGCAGGCAGCCCACCCCTCACAGGTTGGAGTGAAGGGAGAAGCAGATCCCAGGAAGAAGGGCTGAGCAGACACGCCATAGACAGCAAGCATGGTACCAAGCAAGATGCCAGATTCTAAGAATGTATGATTGGTGGGGAGGAAAGAGAGAGACATAGGGAAAAATGTCTGGGAGAGCTGGGAATTGTGAAGGAAAGGGTCATTCTGTGGCATAAGCATGGTAATTGGAAGGACATTCAGTTCTACTCTTGAACAAAGATGCCTCAGGCCATATACATTTCTTGCCAATTTCCTTTCAACCTCAACTATTAACTTTTCATCTTTAAACTCTGTCTGAGCTAGTTGGCATAGTGTAAAAGCATTTTCTGTTTGTGTTTGGTATAGTTAGATTTCCATGAAGCTTTTTGCCCTCATCATTTTGTTTATAAATTTCTGCCCAACATGAACCTTTCTTAATAGGCTACCTGGGAAATGTGTTGGTGTTCAGTCACAAAGTCGTGTCTGACTCTTTGAGACCCAGCGGACTGCAGCATGCCAGATTTCCCTGTCCTTCGCTATCTCCTAGAGTTGGCTCAAACTCATGTCATTGAGTCGGTGATGCCATCCAACCATCTCATCCTCCGTCGCCTCCTTCTCTTCCTGCCCTCACCTTTTCCCAGCAAAAGGTGAGAGGTAGCAATATTCATCAGTAGCTGCACTTTTTACTTGGTAGAATTTATCTTCCAGTGGTGAACTCTAGCTGTACAACGGAAGCATGTTTACCCCTGAAACTGGACATGGAAGCAGGATCTTAATGATCCCAGAATGGAACTCCAGCCTGGCATAACAGGGATGTGCAGTGGAGATGACCTGGCATTAGAGCCGCAAAGACTAGGACTTGACTCCAGGTTGTAACACAAGGACAATAGTGACTAAGGACTGACTGAATCAGAGCTGTAATGGAGAATGTAGCCCAGCATCCAGATCACCCTTTCCCAGCTAAAGCTCATTCCCCAGCTGCTGGGAGTACTGGGGGCTGATCCCTCATTGCTGAGTCCCTTCTTCCTGGATGTTGTCATGGCTAAGGGACCAAAGTTACATCTCTCTCAGAGGCCCAGTGCTCTTACCTCAGTCAAAGGCAGTTTTTAATGTATCCCAGCTCTGTAATTCCCATGGGATCTGCTGTGGCCCTTTTTGTGACTGCTTCAGTGTTCAGCCTCTCCTTCTGCCTTCTCCTATCTCCTCACTCCCTAACTACTGTTACTTCAGAGAGCACTCCCCAATAACTTCCTACATGCAAATGTACATCTCAGCATCTAAGACAGACATTTACCTTGCATGACATTTTCCATTGGAGTTAAAGCCAATGTATGTCTAGAGCAGGTGTAGCTCAGCTGGAAAAGAATCTGCCTGTAGTGCAGGAGACCCCAGTTTGATTCCTGGGTCAGGAAGATCCTCTGGAGAAGGGATAGGCTACCCACTCCAGTATTCTTGGGCATCACTTGTGGCTTAGACAGTAAGGAATCTGCCTGCAATGTGGGAGATCTGAGTTCGATCCCTGGGTTAGAAAGATCCATGGAAACCCACCCTAGTATTCTTGCCTGGAGAATCCCTATGGACAGAGGAGCCTGGTGGGCTACAGTCCATGGGGTTGCAAAGAGTTAAACATGACTGAGTGACTAAGCACTGTGGTTCAGTGCCAGAGTTAGATAGAATACAGTTTATACAATCAGAATAATGTCAAAATAACTCAAGTGCTTTACTGATACCATTCGGAGAAAGGTGTTGGTTGCAAGCTATAGAAATCCCCACTACCACTACTACTCCTACTACTACTGAAGTCACTCAGTCGTGTCCGACTCTTTGCGACTCTGTGGACTGTAGCCCACCAGGCTCCTCAGTCCATGGAATTCTCCAGGCAAGAGTACTGGAGTGGGTTGCCATTTCCTTCTGCAGGGTAGAAAGCCCCATTAAGATTGTTTAAGGAGAGGAAAAGTGTATCTGTGTAATCACGTTGTTGATGGGGAGAGTTCGTGAAACTGAAGTCCAGAGGTAGACATGTAAGCACGTTGGAACCAGGAACTTCTTGGTGTGTTCAGCAGGACCTCGTCTCTCTCCTCCTCCTTTCTCTGCGTTGACCCCATTCTCAGAGTCTTTAGCCACCTGGTGGTAAGATGGCTGCCATTACCTGCAGTGTCTACACCATGATTTCAGCCCTGCAGCTCATGTCCAGTAGAAGAGAGAACAACTCCTTTCTAGATGCTCAAATAGGTGTGTGGTTTAGTGGTTAAGAACATGGACTCTCCCCGCAGAGCACCCAGGCTCACACCCAGCTCTGTCCCTTACCCGCTGTATGACCAAGGCTGAATTACTTATCCCTTTGTATCATAGATCCTTTATCTGCACAGTGATTGACAATGGCCTGTCCTTTTCCATGGGATTACACATGCAAAATGGGTTGTGCTAAACATATTATAAACACTACATAAGAGTTTGTTAAAATTTAAAAAAAATACACAGGTAAATTGACTTGGAGCACATTCCCACCTCTAAATTTATGAATGAGGACCAGACTGAAATGATGTCAAGCTTATCCACCCTGGAAGTGAAGGTAGAGTTAGTGCCACCAAAATATACTGTCTGAGGTAGGAGATTCTCCAAAAGCATTCAGACATCTGTTACCAGGTGAAGGAGAATAGGGAATAGGTGCTGGGCAGGAAAATGACAAATGTCCTCTTGATTCATATTTTTAAAAAACTTATACACAGGACACACCATAGTTTAGCAATAGCTTTAAAAATCTTTTAAAAAATTGATACCTTTATAATGAAATGACCTGCATGACACCAGATACATCCAAGTGAAAAAAATTAGCATCACCTCAACTGAAACAAATCTTATGCTTCCTACTTTAACACAATGAGAAGATATTCTCCTTTATTATCTTTGAAAAGTTTCCTTGGGACTATCTGGAATTGTGTTGTGACATGAAACTCCAAATTTATTTCTTTTCCTATATGGATATGCAATTTCCCTGGAACTATTTATTGGAAAGTTCATCCTTTCCCCACTGTTCAACTCTGTCACTTCAGTTACATTTCACCTGTTCATATAATTGCAAGTTTATTTCTGGCTTTCTATTATGTTCCACGGGTCTATTTATTTCTGTGCCAATACCACACTGTTTGCATTTTTATACAGGGAAAAGTGAGAAGGTTTAACAGATAGAAGAAAGTTCTAAAAAGAAAGGAGATTCAAAAAGCAAATAAATCCCAAATAAGATGAATAGATAAATATTAATAACAATATAAGTAATGAGTACACAAAGAAGCAAGAGAAAACAGTAACAATCAATTCATACCAAACACATCAACTAAAGAAAATTAAAAAACAAATGGGGAGTCTTAAAAAAAGCTAGAGAAAAAAGACAAGTTACTTATTAATGAGTGACATTTGACTTCAGTGGAAACAATGGAAGGAGAAACGGTAAAATGATATCTAAAATGTATTGAAAGAAACAACTGCCATCCTAGAATTCTGTACCCAGTGAAAATATCCTTTAAGAATGTTGGTTAAACAAAGACATTTTTAGCAAACAAGAAGAGTAATTTGCTGCCAACAGGAAAGGAAAATTATTCTAAATGGAAAGTCTTAGATATAAGCAGTAAATAGCAAAAAGTTTGGTAAAGGTGACTATAATAACAATTATAACGGTCATTTGTGATGGGTGTTTTTGTTGTCCATTGTTCGTTATCTCTCATGATTCTGTGTTGACTGGACTTGGCAGTTTCTGCTAGTTTCACTCGGAATGTCTCACAGCGTTAGATGTTACCTATGGCCAGTCATCCAGAGGCTCAATGGGCACACCATCATATCTAGGCCTCTCTCATCCTCTACTTGGTGTCAGGGCCTCTTCTTCCCTTCTGTTCTCTCCAGCAAGTTAGCCAGATTTCTTTTTTAAAGGTAATTTTATTTATTGTTACTTTTGGGTGCAGTGGGTCTTTGTTGCAAACACTCTTTGTTTTTTCTCTACTTGTGGCAAGCAGAGCCTACTCTAGTTGCAGGGCACGGGCTTCTTGTTGCAGTAGCTTCTCTTCTTGCAGAGCGTGGGTTCTGGGCACATGGGTGTCAGTAGTTGTGATGCACGGGCTCAGTCACCCAAAGTCATGTGGCGTCTTCCCAGACCAGCTGTCTAACTTATGTCCCCTGCGTTGGCAGGAGGATTCTCAACCACTATACCATAGGGAAGTCTGCCAGATTTCTTATATGGTATCTCAGGACTCCTAAAAGAGCAAGAGGGAAAACTTCCAGGCCATCTTAATATTTGGTTGAAAAAGTAATTTCCGTGTTAGTCAAGGTTCTCCAGAGAAATGTGGTGTATGTATATTTAAAGAAACGTATTGGTTTATGTGACTATGGACCTGAGAAGTCCCAAGATCTGTAACCAACAAGCTGGCAACCCAGAAGAGCTGATGATGTATTAATAGTTCTAGTCTGAGAACCAGAAGGAGCTAGTCCTGTATGTTCCAGTCCAAAAGTTGGCAGGAGTGAGACCTGGAAAGAGCCAATATTTCTATTTGAGTCCAAAGACAGAAAAAGACCGATACTGTAGCTCAGTCAGGCAGAAGGAATTCCCTCTTTTTGTTCAGCCTTTTTGTTCCATTCAGGTCTTCTATTGAGTGTATGAGGCTCATTTGGGAGGAAATTACTTTATCTACCAATTCAAATATTAATCTCATTCAAAAACACCCTCAAAGACACACCCAGAATAATGTTTGACCAAGTATCTGGGCACCCTGTGGCCTAGTCCAGTTGTTTTATAAACCTAACCATCACAGCTTCCATTGACTAAATCAAACCATGGGCCAGAACAAATAGAAGCCCAGTGTGGTTAAAGAAAATTTGAACTATACTATAAATTTATTAGATTGAATAGAGAACATGCTAAACCATAAAACAATAAGTTCAAAAGGATTGAAATCATGCAACAACAATGGAATGGATCTAGAAGTCAATAACAGAAAGGAATTTAGGAAATTCACAAATGTAAGGAAATTAACGCACTCCCAAATAACCAGTGGGTCAAAAAGCAATCACAAGAGAAATGAGAGAATACTTTGAGATGAATGAAAATGAAAACACAACATAGCTACCAAAAGCCGCTTTTTACAAAATCTGCATGTAGACCATAAGTGAATGTGTTAGTCACTCAGTTGTGCCCAACTCTTAGTGACCCCATGGGTGATAGCCCACCAGGCTCCTCTGTTCATAGAATTTTCCAGGCAAGAACACTGGAGTGGGTTTCCATTCCCTTCTCCAAGGGATCTTCCCTACCCAGGAATCAAACCCAGGACTCCTGCTGCATTGTAGGCAGATTCTTTACTGTGTTAGCTACCAGGGAAGCCCTGTAGATCATAAGGGCAGATAGTTTTTGGCATGTAGCTGACTGCTTCTGGCAGGTCCTTTAGCTGAACCATTTCCGTGTGCAGGCTTTGAATCTCAGTAAGTGCAATAGTCCCTTGAAGAAGTCACACTCCATTTATATCAGTCATTCACACCTTAGTACTAACCAGAGACTTCGGAGAAGGCAATGGCACCCCACTCCAGTACTCTTGCCTGGAATATACCATGGATGGAGGAGCCTGGTAGGCTGCAGTCCATGGGGTTGCTAAGAGTAGGACACAACTGAGCGACTTCACTTTCCCTTTTCACTTTCATGCATTGGAGAAGGAAATGGCAACCCACTCCAGTGTTCTTGCCGGGAGAATCCCAGGGACGGGGGAGCCTGGTGGGCTGCCATCTATGGTGTCACACAGAGTCAGACACGACTGAATTGACTTAGCAGCAACTAACCAGAGACTTGCGTTAGGTGGTCTTTAATAATTTGACAAAAAGACATATTTCAAAGCCTTAGGACTCAAAGTGGGAGGAAAGGAACTTTATGGAAGGGTGGGTAAACAGGCTGGGTGGCAAGATCAGAGCCCAAAACTCACCTCATTCACTGTTTAAGTCTCCACATTACCAGGCTTGCTTAGGTCCTTTGCAGATAATAAATGGCCAATTTATTATTTATTATTATCCGCCTCCAGGGGATCTTAAATTGAAATCTCAGTGCAAAGCCATGATTCTATAATAGCACAGTTTTTGATGCATACCAGAAGGAAGGGAATAGGTTTGGGAGCATCAGAGACTTCCTAGAGCCCCTAAAATCACAAATTAGGTCTGTAGTAGAATCTGCTGACAGCCTCCTAATGGATGTCCAAGCTATACTTACTGCAGAGATTCTACACTCTTCCCTGGAGGTCATGCTTCTCTTAGAGATTGGAGGATATATGAATCTTTGAAAACTGCTGTATAAATATTGACATCATAGTTATTTTGACCCCAGTAACCCTAAACTACCAGCAATGGCAGAGGAACCTGAGGGTTCAATGTGACTGGCCAGTCTGAGAGTTTTTCTCTTTGATTTCAAAAGACCAGTGATTCTTTAAGTGTGTTGGGAATGGAGATCGTAAACAAGAGATGCTGCTTTTCTCTGACATGGTGGTCTTCCATCTGAGCCTCACATTTCAAGTCCTACCTATACCTAGCACAGCCTTTGGCATGAAGTGCTTCTATGAATAAATGAATGCTTTTAAGTGGCTTGCTTAACTCTGCTTTTCTGCGCACATTCAGTGAGCTAATTCTATTAGCCCAGGCTGTTGATGGTCTAAGAAAAACTGAAGGAGTTCATTTTTGGCAAAGACTCCTCATTTGTAATGTTGGTGGTTACCGCACCCAAGGCTCCCCACTTAATTGGAAACAGTGGAATGTAATTTAGTTATGGTTGTTTCTCTAGCTGTTAATTTAGCTGATTTGAATGCCATTAAGATTTTAATGGAAACAATTCCTGGCTAATTAAGCAGAACTTCCATCTGCTGGTAGCTGATTACAAGTAGGATGTGCACAGAATTCACTCTTCCATGCTTCTTAAAGCAAGCTCTGCAAAGACACTCAGCCCCAGCTCCGAATACATTTGGCATCTAAAAACTCTGGTGTTTGTAATCAAAACCAGAGTCTGTTCAGTGACCAAACACTAAAACTGCTAGGTTTCGTTTTTCTCGATGAATTTCCAGTGACAGAATATTGAAAGTGTTTTGTTTATTGGCTCTTCCCAGGAGATCTGCTGCTCAGATAAGGTTAAAGCTTTATAACTTTGTTTAAAAGGAGAAATTAGCATCTGAAGAAAATGTCTTTAAAAAAAAAAGTCAATACTTTCCACTTCATTATTTTAATAAGACTTCAAATCTGATATTGTGTGCTCACTCTTGTGGACTGATTGTGGTTTTCTAAGTTTTCTGCAGGAAGGTTCAAGCTGATCAGGCAGCCCCCTGCTCTGAAACCTTTACAAGACAGGAACAGCGATCCATCTCAGTCATTTCTCCAGATCAGGAACCAACCTCAGCCCAGTTCTGAGGGAAGAGACCTGAACCCCAGCTGTTCCTGCTTTGGGCACATCTAGGTGCTTCTTTCCCCCTTCTATAGATGACTCTGTGCCATGGAACTCTAAAACCAAACTTTCTTCTACAGGGTCATGGTAAAGTAATAATTTTTAAAAGATTTTCAAAAAGATTTTTTTAAAAATTGTTTATTTGTCTGTGCTGTGTCTTAGTTGCAGCCCGTAGGTTCCCTGACCAGGGAGCAAACCTGGCCCCTGCACTGGAAGCTCAGTCTTAGCCACTGGGCCACCAGGGAAGTCCCCAGAATATTATTAAAGTTGCAAAAGCAAGTGTCGCCAGAATGAGAGAACTCCGAGGCTGTCTTCTCTGCATCTTCTCCATCCCCACTTACCTGGGAGCTGAACCTGGGAAGTGTTCCTCCTTCGTCCTGAAGAACACACTTCTCTGCTTGTAACTTGCCTTGGTTTTCAGTGGCCGCTTAGATGTTCCAGTTCAGTTCAGTTCAGTCGCTCAGTTGTGTCTGACTCTTTGCGACCCCATGAACCACAGCGCGCCAGGCCTCCATGTCCATCACCAACTCCCGGAGTCCACCCAAACCCATGTCCATCGAGTCAGTGATGCCATCCAACCATCTCATCCTCAGTCGTCCCCTTCTTCTTCCCTCAATCTTTCCCAGCATCAGGGTCTTTTCACATGAGTCAGCTCTTCACATCAGGTGGCCAAAGTATTGGAGTTTCAGCTTCAACATCAGTCCTTCCAATGAACACACAGGACTGATCTCCTTTAGAATGGACTGGTTGGATCTCCTTGCAGTCCAAGGGACTCTCAGAGTCTTCTCCAACACCACAGTTCAAAAGCATCAATTCTTCGACGTTCAGCTTTCTTCACAGTACAACTCTCACATCCATACATGACTACTGGAAAAACCATAGCCTTGACTAGACGGACCTTTGTTGACAAAGTAATGTCTTTGCTTTTTAATATGCTGTCTAGGTTGGTCATAACTTTCCTTCCAAGGAGCAAGTGTCTTTTAATTTCATAGCTGCAGTCATCATCTGCAGTGATTTTGGAGCCCAGAAAAATAAAGTCAGCCACTGTTTCCACTGGCATGGACCAGATGCCATGATCTTAGTTTTCTGAATGTTGAGCTTTAAGCCAACTTTTTCACTCTCCTCTTTCACTTTCATCAAGAGGCTCTTTAGTTCTTCTTCACTTTCTGCCATAAGGATAGTGTCATCTGCATGTCTGAGGTTATTGATATTTCTCCCGGCAATCTTGATTCCAGCTTGTGCTTCATTCATTCTTCAAGAGATGGGAATACCAGACCACCTGACCTGCCTCTTGAGAAACCTATGTACAGTCCGGAAGCAACAGTTAGAACTGGACATGGAACAACAGACTGGTTCAAATTGGAAAAGGAGTACGTCAAGGCTGTATATTGTCACCCTGCTTATTTAACTTATATGCAGAGTACACCATGAGAAACGCTTAGATGTTGGCCGCTCTTTAATTAGTCTGGGAACAGGAGCCTGCAGTGAGCACATTCACTTCTGAGGTCCAATGGGAATGTGTGTGACCACACGGTGACGAGGAGATTCTAGCAGCCACACGGGGAAGAGCCTCGTTACTTCATTGTGATGTCATTTGGATCCTTGAGGGAGAAAGTTCTCAATTCCTGCTTTCATCAGGCCATTAGTCTGTAACTACATACTTGTTTCTTCTCAAAATTCACTATTTCACTTAGAATGGAGAACTAAGGATGAATGTCTTACTATACTGATGGCAAATAATTTGTTCTCATTCTCTCATTATTCAGCAACCATTTACTGAATGTCTCATCTGGGATCAGACAGTCTAGATTTTCCAAGATAGCCTCATGTAAAGAAATTTTTATACTTTCCATAAAAGCAACTTGTTAACTATATCTTAATTATGGTGTAATATTTGAAAGGGAAAGTGTCAATTGCTCAGGCATGTCCAACTCTTTGCAACCGCATGAACTGTAGCCCGCCAGGCTCCACTGTCCATTGCATTCACTCTCCAAGCAAGAACACTGGAGTGGGTAGCCATTCCCCTCTCCAGAGGATCATAATCCAGATCTCCTGCATTGCGGGTAGATTCTTTACCATCTGAGCCACCGGGTTCTGATAAACACACAGATTAGGAAGACAAGAAGGTGTCAGATTATGTGTTCCATGTTCGAAGTTTGACTGTCTGAACACCTCAGCTGTATTAATGTCTTTGTTAGAAGCAGAGATGAATAAGGCAAGATCTTGCTTTAAACTGTTCACACGTAGCCGAGGATGGGAGGCGTGTATGTGAGTAACTGTACTAGAAGGTGGAGAGCGACAGGTGTGAGAAGGAACTGACCAGGCTGCCCAGAGAAGATTGTGCTTGCCTAGAAAGGCCAACCTGAGGAAGTGTTTCAGCCAGTGTGAAGGACACCGAGGCTTTGAGTTAGCAGCAGTATGGTGCAGGCGTTGAAGGCAGGCAAAGTGTGTGAGCAGGAGTCTACAAAGAGGGGCAGAGGAGTTCAGCGCATGGGAGGGGGGTACAGTGAGATGTAGAGGGCATGATAAATCCACCCAGAAATCTCAGGTCAGGGAGACTGGACATCATTTCGTACGCAGTGCGGGTGGAGTGAAGCTGATTGTTAAGGTGGCACAGAGGTTGTCACTGATCTGAAGGCTGATATGGCATCATGAGTAGGATTGGGGTGGGCTGGGGAGGCAGGGGCGGGACAAAGAAACACAGGAAACTTGGCAGGTGGGCAGCACCTTCCACGGTGCTCAGGAGATGGTCCTCCCCACAAGCCGGAGGCAGAGGACTGTCTGCGGAAGTCTGTGGACACGTTGGGGTGGTGGGGTACACCCTAACGTCTGACAGTATATGTGATCAGGAGAAAAGACCTCTGGGTGAGTTACAGCAGCACGTCTCAAAATGTCATGTGTACACACACCATGTGGGGATCTTGTGAAAATGCGGGTTCTGAACGGACAGGTCTGGGTGGAGCCTGAGACCCTGCATTTCTAACAGGTTACCTGTGTTGAGGCCCATGCTGTTGGTCCAGGGACCACTCTGAATAGCAAGGAGCCAGAAAGACACAGTTGCTGTTTTTAGGGATTGATTTATAACAGCTGAAAATCTGAGAAAAGTGACTCAGTTGTTTCTTAGTGTGGTCATTTCTTTAAATCTCATTCTCAAGGTGGCAAAAGCTGACACATGGGTAAACTGTTTTTTGGTTCTAGCTTGACCCGTGCAAGCCGGCCCTCTTTCCAGAGACAGTGTGTGAACAGGTGCTGTGGGTGCCGAGTTCTCAAAGGACTCCACTTGGTTGTGAGCAACCCTTTGAGACAAAGCACAAGGCTGCCCTGGGTTCGGGGAGTGGATCCCTCCTTTGCTCCAGAAGACTCTCTTCTGTGTTTGAGGTCTGATGGACTAGAAGGAAGGAAGAGTAGTGTTCAGAAGTGGCAGATCCTTGAATGCATGGTGACTCAGCATTCTGACGTCAGGTTGCAGCCTGGGAGGGGCTGGGGTTGGCCTGGAGGTCTGGTGGTGGGTCAGTCCCCAGAGGAGAGCAGCCACTGCCGTGTTTGCAGTGGGTACTCCGGCTGACAGCCTCCTGTCTGCGGAGCTGCTCCCCACAGCTGTAAAGAATGCTGCCCCCTCAGTCCCTGTTACTGCATAAGGCTCTTCATTTTTTCGGAGACCAGCTGCAGCTTCATGCCAGCCCACCAGTGGCAGAGACCCCTGGCCTCTGTGTGAATCAGAAGAACAGGCTCTGAGCTTCTTCTCTTGGAGCTGGACAAGGGTGTGCATGTGTCCACATTTTGAGTGATCCACTTATAAATATGGGGTAACTGTTTATCCCCCTTCCTTATCTTAAACCACAAAGAAGGCCATATTTCTCTTAATCAGTAGTATTCAGAACCACCATCCACTCACTTGGGCCGTATAAGTACATCCTTAAAGTACATCCTTCTTTCCTCTCCTGGGATCGCCTTCTAGTCTCAACTCTGATGCCAGAGCTCCAGCTGGATCCTGGAGGCTGGGTGCTGCTCTAGACTGTAGGGCTTGTGGGCCCTGTGCACGGCCCAGTCCCAGTGCTGACTGGCCACAGCATCGTCCAGGAGGCTGGGAGCTGGTGAGTCAGCCTTGCCATCACTCTGGATTTTTGCAAAAGCTGGTGACTGTGTGTAGTCTGCCTGTGAGCTTTGCTGAGTGAGAGCAGCTTCTTGGGGTGGTGGGGGCAGCAGATGGTTCCACCTCTAAGCCTGGGCCCAGCGCTGCTGCAGCCTTGAGGGTTTCCACTCACGTCGTTACTGCCCAGAGGCCCCACCATAAGGGTCCTCACCACAGTTCACCCCAGACAGTCGAGGTCCTGGGATGGAGCTGAGGTCAGGGGTCACCTAGCCGGTCTCTCCTTCGCTCAAAGGGGTCCCCACATGTCATTTTCACCCATTGGTCAGCACTTGGGCCCAGTAATCATCAATGACTCTAATAATTAGAGGTACCCATATGGAACTTCTGGAATTGAACAGGGGGTTCAAGTCCTGGTTTACTGTGTGGTGTCATGGCCTGCTCATTAGGGCATGCGCTTTGGAGCCAGCCTGACTAGGACCTACGTTCCAGATCCTTATCTTCCTTGTTAGACCTTGGGTAGTTCATGTAATCGTCATGAGCCTGGGTTTTCCCGGCCATAAAACAGAGATGGTGATGCTCCCCTGCCTCCTGGGGTCGTGGGAAGAATGGGGACGCACAGGGGGGTCTTTCACGCTGTGTGTGGTCCATGAGAAGCAGCCAATAAATATTAGCTTTACTGTGAAATGATGCTTATTCAATAAGTAAGGAGTTGTGGTTTTATTAGAAACAAAGTAGGTACGCCTGCTTCTTCATCCCTCATCCCTCTGGCAAGCCACGAGCTCATAAATGCACAGCGTCCACCTGGTGGCTGCATCCCCAAACCTCTCATCAAAAACCTTGGAGGAAATGAAAAGGCTTGTAATTTATAAACCAAGGCTTCTCCCAGGGGTGGGGGGAGAGTGGCTCACACACTCGGGCTTCGTGGGGGCTGCACAGGCAGCTCAAAAACAAAGCAGCACTTTGTCCTAGGACTTTGTTTCTTGTCATAATACTTAATTAATTTTGAAATTTCAAATAACATCAAAGTGTGAGATATTTACGTTTATTCAAGAAGGGAGCATGGATTTAAAAGGTTGAAGGCTCGTCTACAACCTGGAAAACCCAGCCAACTGCACAGGATGAGGATGGGTACAGGGAGGTGTGGCACTGTGCACCTCTGCCCAGCTCACTGCAGAGGCCCACCCATCCCCAGGCTGGCAGTGGGCAGGTGGAGCCCAGGAGCCCTTGCAGTTAGACTATTTGGAAAAAGCTGGCACCTGCCCAGGGTACTTCTGTGTTCTGGCCCCTTCCTTTGGCTTTGTAATGCTAATGAGTGAAACTTGAACAAACATTCCTCACAACCATTTGAAACATGATGCCCCTTCCTCCTTGGGTTTTCACTGTTATTCCAGAGATCCTTTAGGATGTGGGACATCAATCCTTTATTCATCCTGAGAGGTCCATTTACCACCCTAGCTAAATAAAACTTCTTCATGGATCTCCCCGCCACCCAAGTTCCAATTTTCTTTACATTTAAGACTTAAAAATTTAACAGTTCATAAAAGTAAAAAATATACTTGCTGAAATGTGCACAAGAGTGTGGCTTAATGAATCATTATGACATGGATGGAACCAATCAAAAAACAGTGTTACCATCCTCTGTTCACACGCCATGCCCCACCTGAACTCAGTCTAGTCACTAATCACCCCCAGAAAGGTGAGCCCAATCCTGGCTTCAATAGCACAGAATTATTTGGCTTGTTTCTGACTTTAGATAAATGCAGTCACACAGGATGTGCTCTTTGGGGTCTGCCTTTGTCTGGTGTTTTGTTAAGCAGGTGTGATGTAGATAGATCATTCCTCCTCAGCTCTGTCTAGTATCCACTGTGTTGTCCTGCACGATTGGAGACATCCCAGGAGGAGGTGGGCTTGTGTCCCTGACAGCATTGGTCTCAGGGATGGACATGTGGCCTGTATCAGCCGACTGGGATTCCCCAGACCAGAAGCCGGTCATATCTCTGTTCCTCATGAGAAGCAGCATGTCCTAGCCGATTCTGGAGTCAGGTCATCTGTGCCTGACTCTGGCTGTGTCACTTACGGGCTCTGGAATCTGCTCTGAGGTATAACATCTTCATTTCCCATCTTAGTTTCCTCTTCTGTAGAAGGATATAATAATAATAGCATCAATACCATAGAGTTGTTTCAAAGATTAAGTGGACACCTAGAACCACACCAGGCGTATGTTAAATGCTAATAGGTGGGTGTTTGTTCTTGGGTGTGAACGCTAAAGGTGCAAGGGCTGCGGTGGCCACTGAGCTGTCTGCAGTGTGAACACTGAGTTCTTGCCTCATGCCCACCATGCTTCTGAGCCCCTGTACATGTGGTTCCCTCTGCTTACCCTGTCATCCTCCTTTGAATCTCACATAAAACTTCCATCCTTCTTACATGTCTCAACCCCAAAGGACCAGAGTACCTGCTTTGTTTCTAATAAAACATTATCCCCATCTCTGCCCCCATCATCGTGCCTCAGTTCAGTTCAGTTCAGTCGCTCAGTCGTGTCCGACTCTTTGCGACCCCATGAATCGCAGCACGCCAGGCCTCCCTGTCCATCACCCACTCCCAGAGTTCACTCAGACTCACATCCATTGAGTCAGTGATGCCATCCAGCCATCTCATCCTCTGTCGTCCCCTTCTCCTCCTGCCCCCAATCCCTCCCAGCATCAGAGTCTTTTCCAATTAGTCAATTCTTTGCATGAGGTGGCCAAAGTACTGGAGTTTCAGCTTCAGCATCATTCCCTGCAAAGAAATCCCAGGGCTGATCTCCTTCAGAATGGACTGGTTGGATCTCCTTGCAGTCCAAGGGACTCTCAAGAGTCTTCTCCAACACCACAGTTTAAAAGCATCAATTCTTCGGCAGTCAGCTTTCTTCACAGTCCAACTCTCACATCCATACATGACCACTGGAAAAACCATAGCCTTGACTAGACGGACTTTTGTGCCTCAATAGCTCCCAAAGCGTGGTCAGCAAACCCCTGGGGCATCCTCCTAAGAAACTGTTTCCTTTCCCACTTTGGGGACATTTGCACGGATAATACAAAAGCAGCAGTGAGTAAAACTGTAGCTGTTTAACATGAATCAAGGCGGTGATACCAAACCGTATTACTGGACACTGGGTCCTTCCTCACCATGTACTAAAAAAGAAAACAGTTTCACTTAAGAATGCCTTTGATTAGGCAGGAAAAATTATTCATTTTGACCCTTAAATGCCTGTTCTTTTAAATTTCTGAGAGACCAAATCAGAAGCATGCATAAATCCTTTCTTAAGTACGTGGAAGTAGGATGTCTGTCTCAAGGCAAAGCACTTGAATGAATGAGTTGTGAACAGAATTGGCTGTTTTTTCCATGGAATTTCATTTTACTTGAAGGAACAAATGACAGTCAGGCAGATGGTGGTTATTCAGAATTAGGTGTCTGGCAGGCATCTTCTTGAACCTGAATGAAGAGATCCTGGCATGTCAAGGAGGGTATCGGTCAGTTTGTGTTGCCAAAGATAAAATCCGAACTTCAAGTGAAAATTGAAATTTTCGGAAACATGTAAATGCCACCACGAGCGTAACAGCTTCCTGCTACTTAAAGACTTTGACAGTGAGATGGGGGGAGATTAACAAACAGGGCTGGGCCAGAATTTCGTGTCTGTCTTTGTAGCAGTATCTCCCCGCTCTGGCTATGGGAGTCCTCCTCTCCATACGGATTCCATCCCATTTATCATCTTCCTCCAGCTGCTGTCCTGCCCTTCACATCTGAGTGCCACCACAGATTTCACAGAACTGTCCACCCAGGGAGGGGCTGAGGTGACCCCAGGACGGCTGCCCATGGATGATACCCTTGGGGGAGACAGCACTGCTGTTTAGGCGAGCCCTTTGTTCAGGGACCCAGAAGGAATTTGGATTCTCATGGTGGGAGGCTAAAGCCAGTTGAGTGTAGTAGGCTGGCTCCCTAGTGTGCTGACTCAACCCCCAATTAATTGTTTAGTCACTAAGTTGTGTCCAACCCTTTGTGACCCTGTGGACTATAACTCGCCAGGCTCCTCTGTCCATGGGATTCCAGGCAAGAATACTGGAGTGGGTTGCCATTTCCTTCTCTATGGGATCTTCCTGACCCAGGGATTGAACCCCTGTCTCTTGCATCTCCTGCATTGGCAGGCGGGTTCTTTATCACTGAGCCACCTGGGAAGCCCCAGTGAATCATAGAAAAGGTGTATTATATTCTTATTGATAATTGAGTGTTATCACTCCTTAGCAATTATTGTGAAATACCTTTTGAAGTATTTCAAAATGTTCTAGACATCAGAATCTCTTATGTCTCCTTTCTTTATTTCTTTTTTGCTTTAGAAACTTTTTCACATTATTTGGAAATAATGCTATACTAAAAAGAAGGTGCAAAAATAAGACAGTGAGTCAGTTCCTCAATATCCATCACACAGCTTCCCCCAATAATAATGTTTTACCTAACATGTGTGTGTATGTGCTAAGTCGCTTCAGTCGTGTCCAACTCTTTGTGTCCCTATGGACTGTAGCCCACCAGGCCCTCTGTCCATGGGATTCTCCAGGCAAGAATACTGGAGTGGGTTGCCATTTCATTCTCCAGGGTTCTTCCCAATCCAAGGATCAAATCAGCATCTCTTATGTCTCCTGCGTTGGCAGGCAGGATCCTTACCTCTAGCACCACCCGGGAAGCCCCTTTACCTAACAAAGTAGTAGTGTTAGTCACTCAGTAGCATCTGACTCTGCGACCCCGCAGACTGTAGACCTCCAGGCTCCTCTGTCTATGGGATTCTCCTGGCAAGAATACTAGAGTGGGTAGCCATTCCCCTCTCCAGTGGATCTTCCCAACCCAGGGATCGAGTCCAGGTCTCCTGCATTGCAGGCAGATTCTTTACTGTCTGAACTATAAGGGAAGCCCCTTACCTAACATAGTCCATTATGAATACTGAGAAATGGACATTAGTGCAGTGTTATTAACACTACACAGTGTACTTAATCTATTGACACATAAAGACACTCCTTTGTGCTACCCCTTTATAATTGTACTCCATTCATCTTTTAAAAATAAAATAATTTTTAATTCAATGAAAATTACACTCCATAAAAATATGCATGATTGGAAACACTAGTGCTGAGCATAGGGCCATGAATGTAGTAAATTATGTTGGATTTAAGCTTGAAAGACTCGCTATAAACATTGACTTGTGGCTCACTTGCTGTGTGATTTTAGGGACAGAATGCAACCTCTCTGAGCATTGGTGGTTTTTTTTTTTAATGTTAATACTTATTTCTTTACTTCTATTTTTGGCTGTGTTGGGTCTCCGTTGCGGCGTGTGGGATCTTTGCTGTGGCACGTGGACTTTTCTCTAGCTGTGGTGTGTAGGCTCTGTACTTGTGTCTCTTGGCTTAGTCGCCCCACAGGATGTAGGAACTTAGTTCCCCCAACCAGGAATCAAACCCTCGTCCCTTGCACTGGAAGGCAGATTCTTAACCACTGGACCACCAGGGAAGTCCCAAGCCTTAGTTTTTATTAGCTACAGAATGAAACTATAATCTCTACCCACTTGGGTATAGAGATGCTACGCAGGTAAGATGAAGCATACGAAGTGCCTGACACATCACAGGTCCTCTCCCCACAGTCAGTGTCTTAGGTCACATTATCCAGAACACAGGGTCTGAGATGGAGATCCGCCTACAGGTTGTTTATGGGGCGTGCTCAAGGGATCCACACTTACGAACTAGTTGGGACACAGGACTGGGGAGAAGGAGAAGGTGGAACCACGATGCAGTTGCAACAAGAATTATTAGATGATCCTGCAGGGAGGCCTTTAAAGATGTCTAGGCCTTTGTGTTTCCCTGGTGGCTCAGTGGTCAAGAATCTGCCTGCCAGTGTGGAGATGCAAGAGACGCAAGTTCGATCCCTGGGTCGGGAAGATTGCCTGGAGGAGGAAACGGCAGCCTGTGCGGTATTCTTGCTGGGAAAATTGCATGGACAGAGGAGCTTGGTGGGCCACAGTCCATGAGGTTACAAAGAGTCAGACATGACTGAGCATACACGATGACAGGCCTTCAGACCCCTGCATCAACTAGCCCCTGGATGTGGGCTGCTCTGAGGGAAGAGGGTAACTCTGGGCAGGGTGGCTCCCTTCAGCCAAGGGCGAGGCCTAAGGACAGACCCAGCTGGAAGCCTCTGCACTGCCAGAGGATCTGGACAGTGTCTCACTGCGTCTTCTGTGCTCACTGTTATTATTACGGCTCTGAGGAAGGGGGACATCAAAAGGGGAAATGGTCATAGGTCCCTCATCCTCCCCATGCGTTAACTACATCAAACACAGGCATATGTGAATGGCTTGATAACCCTAGAAAAAGCTGTTTCCTTTTCTGTTAGACCATTGAAGGGAATCTGTTTACATCTTCAGGAATTGCTATTTTGGGAGAAAGAGAAAAAAAAGCAGTGGATCCTACTCTTCCTTCTAGCTGCTAAAGGGAATTTCCTAAAAGTCTCTTTGCCAGCGCCATGAAAGAAATCCATCTTGTACTATCCTGCCCCATGTACGGATTGCCTTGAAGTGGGATTTGGAGGCAGACTTTTAATAACTTTTCGAGAAATCCCTTCTCGGCTTGCCAAGAACAAGCTAGTATCAGTGGTGTTACCAGTAATTGTGTGTGTTTAGTAATATCTGGAAAGTGAAAGTACAACCCACTCCAGTGTTCCTGCCTGGAGAATCCCAGGGATGGGGGAGCCTGGTGGGCTGCCGTCTATGGGGTCACACAGAGTCGGACACAACTGAAGCGACTTAGCAGCAGCAGCAGCAGCAGTAATAGCTGGAAACCTATTGGAAGTCTTGACACTGAGCTAAGGCCCTTGGAGACACCAATGAAGAGATACCAGATCTCTAACTGGAAAGATCCCATTTTGTGCCTTTTCCCCCATGCACAGCTGCTCAGAGATAGAACAGATAGTGGGATTTTGAAGTACAGTCCTATTCTGATTATTCAGTGGGTATGGGTTAAGATCTTGATGGTTCATATGGCAAACTTAGTTCGTTTGGTCTATAAACATTATGAGACGGTGTCCCCTTTTATAAGGCAAAGATCGTATATATTTAAAGTAAAGCATATCTGTTCTCTGAAACATCACGAGTTTCAGAGTCAATTGAAATTAGTTTCCTTGGTGTGTGAATTCTCTGGAGTAAAGTTCTTTGGCCAGTTATCCAAGCAACCATTTGCTTTAATTTGTTTATAAATAAAGATACAGCTCCATTGTACACAGTGACAATGAAATGATAACTTGAGAAAATTTCATAAATTAAGGAGATTTTTTTCTGCCAGAAAACTTGATACACACTTTTTGCCATGCTGGATGTTTGCGGTGGGGAGGCTGGGTGTCTACACTAACACAGAGAGAGACTGACCTAGAAACTTCTACATCTGTAACAAGGGTACGAGCCCCTCATCCTCTTCAGAACCGGGAAGGGTTCAACTCAACCCTGCTGGCCACTGTCTTCCGGCACTCTCTATCTTTGTCTGTCTCTCTCTCTCCAGACTTACAGACAGCCGTGGCTTTCTCAGCATGGGATGGGGAAACAGGGAGGAAGCCAGCTCAGGGCCCTGGAAGGCCCCAGGGTGAAGCTCTGCCAGGGAAAGAGCCCTTGCAGAAAGAATGAAGGGAGGTGAAGGCCCATCACCCCAGGGGTCTTAAATAGCACAGATCACCCTTGCCTCCTCACTCTGGGGAAAGGTCTGGGGGCAGGAGCCAGGTCCAATTCCCTTTGTGTCTCCACAGGGCCTCGCACAGATAGAGTTGGGGACTGAATGGACTTTCCTGTTACCCTTATTAACTGCCAGAAAGTGACAATATGAGTTAAGCAGCACTGATCAGTGCCACAAATTAGTCATCCTTAGAGGCAGCAGGATTTTGACTGTTATATCAGAGATCTTGGGTTTGTTCCTGGAAACTTCCCCGGGCAAGTGTCCTTTGCAAATCAGAATCTATGGTGAACTCATCTAGTGGATGATGCTCGCTGTTTTCGAGTCAAAGGAGGCCTGGCCTCAGGTCCTTCCCCAGCTACGTGACCTTTGAGAAGTGGCCAAACCACCTTAAGGCACAGTTTCCTCAGTAGTTTAATTGGTGGATCCAGTGCGGCCTCTCACAGACCTGTTTTACGAGTCTGATGAGCTCACGTCTGCAAAGCATCAGGCTCACCCAAGTGCTTAATAAGTGGTGGCCAGTGTTGTCATTACTAGGATAGCCATATAATAAATACACCATCCAAATCAGGATACTTTGACCGCCAAAGGGGGCATAAAAGCAATTAGGATGATATTTTTTTCTGAAAGCTTTTCTTCCTGACCAACAAATTGGTATCTTATTTTGGTAGACCTGTTAAAATGCTTTTATTCAGGAATGATTTTTCAAATGTAAAATTCCTTAGAAGAAATAAAAGAACATCTATCTCTGTGAAGTGAAGTGAAAGTCGCTCATTCATGTCCGACTCTTTTCGACTCCATGGACTGTGCCCATGGAATTTTCCATGCCAAAATACTGGGGTGAGTAGCTGTGCCCTCCTCCAGGGGATCTTCCCAACCCAGGGATCGAACCCAGATCTGTACCTTAATGCAAACTTGAAAATATTTCTTTATGTTAACAATGTGAACCTTACAAAACATTTAAGCAGAATAATTATTCTTGAATGGGACTTACATAGTTTAATCAGTTTCTTAGCCTGCCTGTCATCTTATTCTTCTGCAGAATACAGTTTTCAGTAATTTTATAATTTTTATTTATTTTTGGCTGTACTGGGTCTTCCGTGTCCAGTAGCCCTCTGAACTGAGCGAGGGCTACTCTTTGCTGCAGTGCACGCTGTCCAGGGTGTTCGGGCTTCGGGAGCTGTGCTACGTGGGCTCGGCAGTTGCAGCTCCTGGGCTCTGGCGCACAGGCTCAGTAGCTGAGGTGTGCAGGCTTAGCTGCTCCACAGCATGTTGGACCTTCCTGGACCAGGGATCAAACGCATGTCTCCTGCATTGGTAGGCAGATTTTTTACCACTGAGCCACCAAGAAAGCTCAATAGTTTTATTATTTTTAACTTTTTTCATAAAGTTGTCTACATTGTGAGTTTAATAAATTTGAAACCCACTTACTCTTCAGTTGACTTCTCTACAGACCGTGATATATTCAATAAAGAAAATGCTGCTTACTGGTGACGAAGTACCTGATAAGCCAAGAGAAATTCTGCTAAATAAAGGCTATTTTCAATTCTAACTTAAAAATATTGAAATATATAAATAATTCAGTCCAAATACTTCCTCAGGTAATTTTGTCCTCTATTCAGAGTACCTTCTGTGACAACTATTTTTATAATACAGCTTGCTGAGTAAGTTGTTTCTATTTATGATTCTTTTGAATGGTTCCCCAAATTTAGAGGATTCAAGATGGTAGTTCTCAGTTACAGCCTATACTGGGATAGAATCTAAACTTATCTGAATAAAAATAGGGGCCGCATCAAAATCTTCTCATAGGTGGAGATTAACCAGGGCACAATTATAGAATTTCAAAATTAAATCTTGTACTTTATCAGAGGATAGATGATATCCACCACACCCCTTACTCTGAAGGATGCATTTCACTTTCTTCCTGTTTGCAGAGCTGGCTACAAAGCTCTGGGTTTGTGATTTGTGCAGCTGCACAGAAGCCAGTGCTGAGAAGGGTTCCACACTTGGTTTATGGCCCTGCTGTTGCCATCTTGAAATTTTTAATATTTTGACAAAGGATTCTGCATTTTCATTTTGTACCGGGCCCCAAAACCTATGTAATTGGTCCTGCCTGTTTATCAGCTTGGTTTTCAGTCATTGTATCTTTCTAAAATATTCAAGCTCAAAAGCTGCATTAAAAAGAAAAAAAAACAAAAAAACCTCCATTCACTCTATACTGTGAAGACTTACAAATGATTTTGAACAAAACGAAACCAAAATTCAGAGCATTGTATGACACTTAGGTTGATTTTAACAAGGTGGTTTATCATGAAGACTCATATTCTAAATCAAGTGATAGGCATAAAGGAGAATTTTGTGATACAGTTACTGTGTGTGTAAAATTTGACATCTTGGCTTCTGTTTCCATTGGTAGACCACCATAGCTTGTTCAGACAAAAGTACTAATTATATACATACATTTCACTACCTCTTCCAAATAAGTTTCTGTCCCACAGGTTTTTAATTTAGTAAGAATATTGTTTCTACCAGGACTCCAGGAATCAAGATCTATCACCCACAAAACACAGTTTCTCTTCAATGATGAACTGTTAAACTGGATTTATAACATCAACCAGAATAATATCAGACTTTCCACCTTTGATGGAATGAACTTTCCAAAGGTTTAGTTATATTTCATGAATTGGGTTTTGAAAAAAGCGAACCCTCAGTAGAAGTAACAGATTTCTCATTTGAAGCATCTGATGACCTTGACATAAACCTTGTATCATTTCAGTGTTTACATGGTTCTACTTCTGCTAAAAGGAAGCCATTAGCAGCTAATGCTTCATTTTTCATGCATGCGCAAGAAGTGAAAGGAGTTTGGAAGAGCAGTCATTGCATCTAAATGAAAAATTAAGCTTCGCAGAGTGATGAAAACACAACTTATGCAGCTTCTAGTGTCAAATGATCATCTCTGAGCATGAGCTACTTAAAATAATAAACTTTTGAAGCAAATGCTGGTGTTTCTTCAGCAAATTTGTGTCCTCTGGCTTTCCTGTGGCCAAAAATGGCATTATGATATCCCCAAAGTGGAAGCAAGGTACCAACAAATATTTTATACAAGTTATACATTAATCTACAATTTTAATACTTTTGCATTTCCCGTAAAAATATACTTTGATCCTTTGAAGCTGACTGCTCCCCAAAGAGATTATTGTAAAAGAAAAAATGTTTACCCAACAATGCAAAAAATGCTTGTTGCAGATAGCAATTTGTGGTAAATGACAAAACCACTATAAAAAAGAATATTCAAACTATAGTTCCTACACTCTGCCTCCCCTTCCTGAGTGTCATTTCACTTACAGTTGCCTACCCGTTCTCCCCTTACCCACTGACTCTGCTGGGGTGTGGCCAAGCAGTTTCATGGACTTCCCCAGCTACAGCAGGGACAAGGGGCAGGTGGCAGGCAGCAGGGCCTGCAACCACCATGAGTTCCTAGGAACCGGTGGCTCCAGTGTTTTTTCATGTTTTCCATCCAAGAGGGCGTCAGGTGCACCTCATCAGGGAACAGCTGGAAAAGAGAAAAAGAGAGAAGGTTGTTGGAGGTCTACTAAACGCGTCCCAAATAGTTTAATTCCACTATTATACATAAGTTTTGTTCAAAAGATAAAACATCTGTTAAATTGCCTGGGACTGACCTAGGAAAACTGGGCCGTAGAGTCACCCACGTTATCAACCATTGTTCTGGTTTTCCTATGACTTGCCAATGAAAGGTAACCTTGCACTAATTTTACACACAACTTGTTTGTGATAAAAATGGCCTTTTGTTTAAATGGGAAGGAGAGTGAGGTTGGTGCAGTCTAGAATGGGATCATGTAAACCTAAAAGATGAAAGGCAACTCGGGCTCCTTCTGACATCGTGACTTCCCTCTCCTGGACGCTCAGCCCCAGGGACAGTTTCTGATCATTTTCTTACCGCTCTGGAGTGATTTCCAGTTAAAGCAGGCCGAGTTCTCGAGGGGAAGGGGTAGACTGGGTCAGTTATCTTACTCTTGCCTTGTAAGCCTAGGGTCTGTATAAATGCAGGCCTGCAGCACTGAAATCCCCTTTTAACTGGGCCCCGAGTGGAGTGTCAAGCAGTCACTGCTTTTATCCTATTCTTTTTTTGAGGAGGTGGCGTTAGAAGTCCAAAGTTGTCTTCGAGACCAGCTGTATACAAATTGTGTAAACTTCATTGTCTGAGGGCTTCATCACCTGTAAAATGGTCTTCACAGCATGGGGCTGCCAACACATCTGGGTCAGAACAGCTGGGAACAATTTTCAATTGGAAAAATGACTTATGTGGAAAAGGAGCATAAACTTTCATCATATATTGGCTGGTCATAAACGAAGGCCAGTCAGGGAGAAGTTCTAATGCTTTGTTTTTCTATTTGGTTGTAGTCAGATATTTGGGGGGCATATAAAGCACACATTTTCCAGGTGATAGGACATTGTAATAATGAACCAGATTGCTTTCTTACCTTTTTGGAGTCCTTTACTAGTGGATTTTGGGAAACAGATGCTGAATGTTTAACAAAATTTGTTAAACTAAAAATTTGTTAAAATTTAAAAATACCTGTGGTGGATTCATTTTGATATTTGGCAAAACTAATACAATTATGTAAAGTTTAAAAATTAAATAAAATTTAAAAATAAATAAACACATAAAAATAAAAACTTTCTTAGGGTTTTTTTTTACAGCAACCTGATCTTCACAGTTTAGACAGAGTGTATCAAAGTAAACAAGTATGACCTAACACAGATTAAAAGTGCACTTTTCTTAATATCATATAATGCTACGTGGACATGGGTGACCAGATTCCTGTGACTGGAGAGTACAGATAGGAGAAAACAGAAGAGAGGGTCCTGTCCAGAAGCAGAGTAAAGCCGTATTTCAAGTTTGTACTCTCTTCTAGTTTTAATCATCAGATATCCTGTTCTTTTTCTGGTTTAGGAAGCAAAAAGCGTAAGTGGGCTTTACACTGAGTGTTTGGGAAATAGCATTACTCAAATTCTATTCTGTGGTTTTTGTCAATTCTATGTAGCTTTTTATCTTACCAACCCTAAAAGTCTTTCTGTTTGCCCAAGAGGTTATTTTTTTTTTTTTTTACAATTTCATTTGATCTATTTTCAACTATTATTTAAGTATTTTATAATTTCTAATTTAAAAAAATTGTAGTAAAACATAACATTTACCATTTTAATAATTATTAAGTGTATGATTCAGTGGCATTAAGTGCATTCACAAACCACGACCACTATCACTTTTTAAATTTATTTTGGCTGCATCGGGTCTTAGTTGTGGCCATAGGATCTTTGTTGTGGTGAGTGGGCTTCTCTCTAGTTGTGGCTCTTGGGCTTAGTGCCCCCAATCTTGGGATCTTAGTTCCCTGACCAGGGATCAAACCCATACGTCTGCATTGCAAGGCAGATTCCTAACCATTGGACCACCAGGGAAGTCCCACCACTATCCATTTCCAGAACTTGATTTCTAAGTTTTTAAACTTCTTCAAGGTACAACAGTTTGGTATAGAGGAGCAACTACATGATTTTGCTTTAAAGTGAGATCAGTAAGCAGCTATTGCTTTCTTCCTGCCTGGGGATGTAGGCTTACTGAGACAGCTCTTAGTAGGGATGTCTGTAATTGTCAACGCACTGTGCTTAACCCTTTTTTGAACTCAGCTTTTAATCTGGGATGGTTGTAAACCAGGGAAAAGCTACAAAAGCCTATACATGCTCTGAAAAGAAATTTCAACAGAACTAAATGGCTGGT
Source organism: Bison bison bison (assembly GCF_000754665.1). Taxonomy (NCBI): domain Eukaryota; kingdom Metazoa; phylum Chordata; class Mammalia; order Artiodactyla; family Bovidae; genus Bison; species Bison bison. The sequence continues at coordinate 16,187,328 of NW_011495064.1, forward strand.
GTAGGAGCTGAGGAGTTTATTATGGTCATATATGGAAGAAAAGAAAGTCATTCAAGACCCACATGGTTAGATGTGACTATGTGTGTTAACTAAATAGGGGGATAGATAGGACTTTAGCTTCTGTTTATTTTATTTATTTTTCGTTGTGCTGGGTCTTCGTTGCTGCACGCAGGTTTTTCTCTAGTTGCAGTAAGCAGGGGGCTACTCTTGAGTTGCAGTTCACGGGCTTCTCATTGGTGGCTTCTCTTGTTGCCAAGCATGGGCTCTAGGGCTCACGGGCTTCAGTAGCTGTATCTCCCGGGCTGTAGGGCACAGGCTCAATAGTTTTGGTGTGCAGGCTTAGTTGCTCCTAGGCATGTGGGATCTTCCTGAATCAGGGATCAAACCTGTGTCTCCTGTGTTGGCAGGCAGATTCTTTACCACTGAGCCACCAGAGAAGCCCAGGAGTTTAGTTTTTAAACTTCTGCAGTTCAAATTGTGTATGGATGTTATGTCAAATGAAGATGCTTGTAAAATGAAACCTTGAAGTATATATGCATTAAAGGAAATCAACAAAGCATAGACCTGAGTAACTTTAGACCTTGTTTCTCCAAAGCGCCAGCTCATCAGATCTCACCACTTGGGTGTTTATAGAACACTTGTCTCTCCTAAATGCCCTATTTAATGTCCCCTGCAGACTCCCTCACTGCCCATAGCCCATCTCTAGGTAGCAGTGAAGCCCTGTTGAAGTCCCGTTTAGAATATTTATGGTCTATTCCTGAACCCATGTCTCTTCTGTTTTGAAATCATGGTTGCAAAAGGCTCAGAATTGAAAGGTTTCATTGTAAGATGTCCCTTAAGGAGAAAAATGGAAATGGGACTCTTGGTTTAACTTATTTCATGAGTCAAGTAAGGATATCCATCATTATAATTGGTTTTGACAGAAACATGGCAAAATGTTAGCATTTGTTAAATCATTATGGCTACTATATGGATGTTGGTTTTACTATTCTCTATATTTTTCCGGATCTACAAGTACAAAAAATGAATATTTACAGTTTATAGAATTGACAAAGCAGGCAGCCTTATCCTTCAGGATAGGCAAGGAAAATTTCAACATTCCATTAATATAGAATTGACTGGGCTTCCTAGACTAAAGTTGCTTCCAAACTGCCAAGCAATCTTATCTGCACATCTTTTGAAAAAAGACTTAATTGTTGCATTCAGCCCAAGGATGGTCTTATAACATTGCTTCAGGGGCAGTAATGCTTACAGTGAAAGAACATTGTCAACAAATAGTAAAGACTGTCCATATGTTGGCTGGTTCGGAAACTGGGGTAAGTGAATTCAGAAAATAAATTGTTCTGATTCTTTTGAGCCTTGAGGCTTTGAACCAAATAATGAATACCCCATAGTAATTAACATGCCTTGTTTGTTTTTGGTTCTTTTGAAAGCAATCAGGGAAAAGGAATGGGATGGAAAGAAGTGCTTAGAAGGCCCCCCAAAGCACTTTGGCACTTCCAAAGTAGACAGACGATGAATTACCCGGTGGGGGTAGATGGCTAAGTGGGTCCTCTTTTTGTGTTGTTCACTAACACTAGGAAACATGCTTTAATTCAAAGCACTGTTTCTCTTCAAGTGTCTTCAATCAGCATCACGTAGCTTTTGCTATTGCTAGAGTGATTTCAGTGTTCCAAGCGTCTTTGAGTAGATGTCTAAGGGAATAAAGCTAAGGAGAAGAAAAGGGGAGACAGAGGGCATTTGACCACAAAGACTGAGAATTTCATTGGTTTGTGGAAAAATTCCTTGGCTAGTACCTCTGGGAAATAGGATGGTTATAGCAAGATTCCCAGGCATACATGTTCTCAGTAACAAAGAGGCTTTGGGATGCTGTGTGGGTGAGGGTGCTTTTAGTGTCAAGAAAACTCAGACCGATTCAGGATGTCTTGAGCCATGAGGAGATTCATTATCTTGCGTAACAAGTCCTAAAGTAGGCATACTCCACCCAGGTCATGCCAGGCCACTGCTCCACTTCTCTGTGGCTTTTTGGATTTGTCCTCTTCTCCGTGTTGGCTTCATTCTGCAGCAGCTCTGAACACAATAGTGTTTTGTGGTCTGTTTAGCCCCAGTCTTGCTGGGCAAGTTCATATTCACTAGGGAATCTCAGGGATTGACTCTTCTTTTTCTTTTTCAAAGTACTGGTTGACTTACAATATTGTGTTAGTTTCAGGTATACAAAAAAGTGATATATATATATATATATGTTACATAAGATATCATTGCTGCTGCTGCTGCTAACTCGCTTCAGTCGTGTCCGACTCTGTGTGACTCCATAGACGGCAGCCCAGCAGGCTCCCCCGTCCCTGGGATTCTCCAGGCAAGAACACTGGAGTGGGTTGCCATTTCCTTCTCCAAGGCATGAAAGTGAAAAGTGAAAGGGAAGTCGCTCAGTTGTGTCCGACTCTTAGCGATCCCAAGGACTGCAGCCCACCAGGCTCCTCCGTCCATGGGACTTTCCAGGCAAGAGTCCTGGAGTGGGGGGCCATCGCCTTCTCCGTAAGATATTACTATAAAATATTCAATGTAGTTCCCTGTGCTGATTCTTCTCAATGAGGAGGTCCTGGAATCAGCTGCCACTGAGGACAGCTGAAGTTGAAAAAACTGAGGTGTTATAAAAAAGTAAGACACGCGTAATTGTAAGGAGATCAACCCCAATTGTTGAGGAGGACACACCCACCATCAGCTACTATTTTCTGACTTCTGGGATAAAACAACCAGTAAATCAAGTGAAACCAAGTTCAAAATGATGCTGCACTCCATAGATCACTGCTGGCGTAATGTTTTAAGGACAAAATCTCTTCTCAAAAATAGTCTTAAATGAAAGAAGCCTTTTTAGGTAGAGAGGATATTTTCCATATTAACACAATAATATTGCCTTCTATTTGTGTACTATGGGCAGCTTGAGAACATGAGTTTTGTCTAGTCAACTTGTTCACCTGCAGTACCTAGTTGGAAGAATAGCCTAACTAAGAAGGAGGTTCTCAGTAAATATAAATACTCATTGAAAAGAATGCCAGCCCTGTCATTTACCAGCTATGGAATCCTTTCTGTGCTTTAGTTTCCTCTTCTGTAAAGTGGGGATAATAGAAAACTTCTTCATCAGGTTGTTGTGAAAATTGAACGAGTTAATAAGTGTACAGCGCTTAGAACAGTGCTAGGCCCATAGGAAGTCCTCAGGAAGTGCTAATTATTATCATGACCATGACTACTCATTTCTTAATTTCTGATGAACCTCTCTGCAGGGCAGGAATTGAGATGCACCCGTACAGAATGGACTTGCAGACACTGGGGGGGAAGGAGAGGGTGGGATGAACTGAGAGAGTAGCACCAACGTATGCACACTGCCACGTGTGAAACAGACAGCTAGTGGGAGGCTGCTGTGCGGCCCAGGGAGCTCAGCTCAGTGCTTGTGATGGCCCAGAAGACCGGGGTGGATGGAAGGAGGCTCAGGAAGGAGGGGATATATATGTTTACTAATAGCTGATTCATGCTCTTGTACGGCAGAAACCAACACAACATTGTAAAGCAATTACAATCCAATCAAACAAAATTAAAAAAAAATTCTTAACTTCTATAAACCTCAATTTTCTCATTTGTAAGATGAGGATAAAAAAGGTACCCCCTTTGGAGGATTAAATGAGACAGTGTTTGTTCCTTCCTTACGACTTTAGGCATGGTGTTAGGAGGTTGGTCAAATGTCACTGTGATACCATATCTAATTCTCATTTCTCCTTCGAGAAATGAATGATCCTCCATTTGAAGATGGAGAAATGAATGATGAAGGAGAAATGAACGATGAGCTGGGCAGGTAACATAGTAGAGGAACCTATAATGCCAGAAAGTAAGGAAGTGTTTTTTTTAAATAGGTGAGGGTATGTTGAAGGGACACCTGAGCCAACTGAAGAGGCTGTCAGTGATCAGAGCTTTTTATGTTACAAAGTTATTTTTATCCTCATACTGTGTTTCATCCCCACAACAAACTGGTGAGAGAATCAGTTAAACATTTGTCCCTTTTGGAGATTGAGTGTGTGGTCAGTTGCATCTGACTCTTTGCCACCCCATGGACTGTAGCCTTCCAGGCTTCTCTGTCCGTGGAACTTTCCAGGCAAGAATAATGGAATGGGTTGCCATTTCCTCCTCTAGGGGATCTTCCTGACTCAGGGATTGAATCCATTTCTCCTGCATTGGTGGGCGAATTCTTTACCACTGAGCCACCTGGGAAGCCCAAAGTGGAAATTGAGGTGTGGAGCAATTAAATGTGCCTCTTAAGACTCAGTTGAGACTTGGGTTCAATCCCTGGGTTGGGAAGATCCCTTGGAGAAAGGAATGGCAACCCATAGTCCATGGGGTCACAAAGAGTTGGACACGAATGAGCGGCTAACACACTAAACAAGACTCAATCAGTAGGCAAGGAGAACATCCATAAGTCAACACATCTATCGTCTGACACTTTACAGTATAGATCTTCCACTTGAATTTTTTCAATTATTTTATCTCAGTTCCCTCACCAGGGATCAAACCCGGGTCCTTGGCAGAGAGCTCATGGGGTCGCAAGCAATGGCCTGCCAGGGAATTCCTGATCTTCAACCTTTTAAATATTTAAGCAGAGAATTTTCAGGGCTCCATGCTGATACTGAGCAAATGTATACTATTTGGCTCAGGATGAAGGTCTTATAAAGACTAAGGTGAAACATTTCTGAGTGGGATAATTGAGGGAAAAGAGGGAAGACATGACCAGGACAGGAGATAACATTTTTAAAGAATTGCTCTTAAGCAGGGGAAGTTCGAATGAGCCATGTGATACTGGGTTAGAGCCGAAGACATCAGTATAAACTCATGTTTAGCTTATTAAAGGTACAGATGGTTGCATAGAGAATTTTTGCAGCTATGTGTATGTATATAAATATACATAAATATATTTACTTGCTCTGTCAGCTGAGAGGGCCTAGAAGTAACAACATCCAGTAGCAACAAGCAAGAACAACTAGCATGCAGATCTTGGTTTCTAAAAGCTTTTTCCAATTAAAGCAACAAAGGCTCCCTGGGGAAGATTCTAGAGCTGGGCAGATAACGTGAAGAAAAGCTTGTAGTACCAGGAAGTAAGAAAGTGCTAAAATTTATTTATCTGTCTAGAGGAGTATGTTCAAGTGACACAGGATCCAACTGAAAAGGCTCCAAGGATCAAAGCTGGAACAGTTTGAACAATAAATAACATAGTACTAAATTATCACCTAAAGTGTAAATAAATATCTTTGAGTTTCTACTAATATAAATGAGAGAGAAGAGATAAATCTCCCCTGCATAAGAATTCTAAATAAATTGTCTCTCTCTCAAAGAGATAGAACATAACCCCTTACCTTTAAGTGTGGGATTGTGTGAGGCTTCCTTCCAAAATGTCAGATGAAAAGTGGGAAGAAAAGAGCCTGACAAGCACTCAGAGAGGGGATCAAGGTCAACATCAACAGGAATAAGTCACATACTATGGTACCCGTCCCTGATAGGATGCCATGAGAATGGTGCTTTATGGTATTCCTTCCAAAAACCCAGTCTAGTCTTGAGAAAAACATCAATAAACCTAAGTTAAAGGATATTCTATAAAATACCCCTCTCAAAAATTACTCCTTAGAACTGTTAAGGTCATCAAAAACAAGGAAAATCTGAGAAACTGTCACAGCCAAGAGGAGTCCAGGGAGACATAACAACTAAATATCCTGGAACAAAAAAAGGGATATTAGGTAAAACTAAGGAAGTCTGAATAAACTGTGGGCCATAATAATAATGTATCAGTAGGTGCCCAATATTCTACTAGAGATCAGTGGAGAAATAACTCAAGAAAGAATGAAGGGATGGAGCCAAAGCAAAAACAATACCCAGCTGTCGATGTGACTGGTGCTAGAAGCAAGGTCCGATGCTGTAAAGAGCAATATGGCATAGGAACCTGGAATGTCAGGTCCATGAATCAAGGCAAATTGGAAGTGTCAAACAAGAGATGGCAAGAGTGAATGTCAACATTCTAGGAATCGGTGAACTGAAATGGACTGGAATGGGTGAATTTAACTCAGATGACCATTATATCTACTACTGCGGGCAGGAATCCCTCAGAAGAAATGGAGTGGCCATCATGGTCAACAAAAGAGTCCGAAATGCAGTACTTGGATGCAATCTCAAAAACGACAGAATGATCTCTGTTCATTTCCAAGGCAAACCATTCAATATCACAGTAATCCAAGTCTATGCCCCAACCAGTAATGCTAAAGAAGCTGAAGTTGAATGGTTCTATGAAGACCTACAAGACCTTTTAGAACTAACACCCAAAAAAGATGTCCTTTTCATTATAGGGGACTGGAATGCAAAAGTAGGAAGTCAAGAAACACCTGGAGTAACAGGCAAATTTGGCCTTGGAATACGGAATGAAGCAGGGCAAAGACTAATAGAGTTTTGCCAAGAAAATGCACTGGTCATAACAAACACCCTCTTCCAACAACACAAGAGAAGACTCTATACATGGACATGACCAGATGGTCAACACCGAAATCAGATTGATTATATTCTTTGCAGCCAAAGATGGAGAAGCTCTATACAGTCAGCAAAAACAAGACCAAGAGCTGACTGTGGCTCAGACCATGAACTCCTTATTGCCAAATTAAGACTTAAATTGAAGAAAGTAGGGAAAACCACTAGACCATTCAGGTATGACCTAAATCAAATCCCTTATAATTATATAGTGGAAGTGAGAAATAGATTTAAGGGACTAGATCTGATAGATAGAGTGCCTGAGGAACTATGGAATGAGGTTTGTGACATTGTACAGGAGACAGGGATCAAGACCATTCCCATAGAAAAGAAATGCAAAAAAGCAAAATGGCTGTCTGGGGAGGCCTTACAAATAGCTGTGAAAAGAAGAGAAGTGAAAAGCAAAGGAGAAAAGGAAAGATATAAACATCTGAATGCGGAATTCCAAAGAATAGCAAGAAGAGATAAGAAAGCCTTCTTCAGTGATCAGTGCAAAGAAATAGAGGAAAACAACAGAATGGAAAAGACTAGGGATCTCTTCAAGAAAATCAGAGATACCAAAGGAGCACTTCACGCAAAGATGAGCTCGATAAAGGACAGAAATGGTATGGACCTAACAGAAGCAGAAGATATTAAGAAGAGGTGGCAAGAATACACAGAAGAACTGTACAAAAAAGATCTTCATGACCCAGATAATCACGATGGTGTGATCACTGACCTAGAGCCAGACATCCTGGAATGTGAAGTCAAGTGGGCCTTAGAAAGCATCACTACGAACAAAGCTAGTGGAGGTGATGGAATTCCAGTTGAGCTATTCCAAATCCTAAAAGATGATGCTGTGAAAGTGCTGCACTCAATATGCCAGCACATTTGGAAACCTCTGCAGTGGCCACAGGACTGGAAAAGGTCAGTTTTCATTCCAATCCCAAAGAAAGGCAATGCCAAAGAATGCTCAAACTACCGCACAATTGCACTCATCTCACATGCTAGTAAAGT
>NW_011495064.1:16195559-16196231 GCF_000754665.1 Bison bison bison
AGTGTGTGGCTCCGCTACTGCAAAGGACTTCACATCTCTCCTTCTGCCAGTGCTGTGGTTTTTCAGGACAAAGATGTGTAGCGTGTCCAGATAGCCTCCCCTCTGGAAACCATTCTGTTAATGGGTGCTACTCAGTGGGGACTGCTCTGACATCACCAGTATCATCTAGGATCCTGTTAGAAGTGTAGAATCTCAGGCCCCACCGCAGACCTACTGAGTCAGAATCTGCTTTTAACCAGATGCCCATGTCATTTAATCCAGGGATCAAACCCAGGTCTCCCACATTGCAGGTGGATTCTTTACCAGCTGAGTCACAAGGGAAGCACAAGAAAATTGGTGTGGGTAGCCTATCCATTCTCCAGAGGATCTTCCCAACCTAGGAATCGAACTGCCGTCTCCTGCATTGCAGGCAGATTCTTTACCAACTGAGCTATAAAGGAAGCCCAAGTCTCATCTGCTGCTGCTGCTAAGTCGCTTCAGTCGTGTCCGACTCTGTGCGACCCCATAGATGGCAGCCCACCAGGCTCCGCCATCCCTGGGATTCTCCAGGCAAGAACACTGGAGTGGGTGGCCATTTCCTTCTCCAAGGCATGAAAGTGAAAAGTGAAAGTGAAGTCGCTCAGTTGTGTCCTACTCTTAGCGACCCCATGGACTGCAGCCTACCAGGCTCCT
>NW_011495064.1:16196331-16196722 GCF_000754665.1 Bison bison bison
GTGAGTCTGAGTGAACTCCAGGAGTTGGTGATGGACAGGGAGACCTGGTGTGCTGCGATTCATGGGGTCGAGAAGAGTCGGACATGACTGAGGGACTGAACTGAACTGAAAGGGGAGAGGAAAGGGGGAGGGGAAATTAGGGATTAAGAGATCGTATTACTGTGTTTACAAACTATAGTGCTATCCTGTCTCATCTGAAAGTGAAAGTCACTCAGTCGTGTCCAACTCCTTGCAATTCAGTCCTCCCTATGGACTGAATTCTCCAGGCCAGAATACTGGAGTAGGTAGCCTTTCCCTTCTCCAGGGGGTCTTCCCAATCCAGGGATCAAACCCAGGTCTCCCACATTGCAGGTGGATTCTTTACCAGCTGAGTCACAAGGGAAGCACAAGA
>NW_011495064.1:16196822-16214903 GCF_000754665.1 Bison bison bison
AAGAACACTGGAGTGGGTTGCCATTTCCTTCTCCAAGGCATGAAAGTGAAAAGTGAAAGTGAAGTCGCTCAGTTGTGTCCTACTCTTAGCGACCCCATGGACTGCAGCCCACCAGGCTCCTCCGCCCATGGGATTCTCCAGGCAAGAGTACTGGAGTGGGGTGCCATTGCCTTCTCCAAAGTCTCATCTGAGGGGTAGCAAAACAATTCAGAAATATTTGTGAAGTTCACAGTCCAGAGGCATAAGTTCACTAAAGACTGAGACGTAATCATAGGACCACTGAACGCTTCCCCTCCCCCACAGCTCAGCCACATCACTAAAGGCCCATTTATAACAGCTCTTTTTATCCAGTCAGTGAAGTTGCTCAGTCGTGTCCAGCTCTTTGCAATCCCATGGACTGTAGCCTACCAGGCTCCTCCATCCGTGGAATTTTGCAGTCAAGTCAAACTAAATCAATCCCATCGATCCAATCTCATCAAATCCCATCAACCTAGATTTGATTTGTTATGAATTGACAGTGATCTGCATCAGCTCACTTCCTCAGATATTCCCCAGAAATACTTTATTTTCTTTGATTGTTTAATATATTCCATGGACTGTAGCCTGCCAGACTCTTCTGTCCATGGAATCCTCCAGGCACGGAATGGGTTGGCATTCCCTTCTCCAGGGGATCTTCCTGACCCAGGGATCAAACCCGGGTCTCCTGAATCGCAGGCAGATTCTTTACCATTTGAGCAGCCAGGGGAGCCCCTTAACATATTCTACCTGTGTGTGCTCTTAGCTCTCCTGGGATGCAGGGAGAGCCTCAAGGCCATCTTTCTCGTTTTCATGTTCCTTCCTCTTGCCCACCGCCCTTGACTCTCTACTAACAGTCTAGCAACTGCTGCAATTCCAAGTAATATGCAGTCCATTGAATGAATAGAAACCTTCACACATTAGTTATTTAACAAATTGGTAACGAAATTATCATTTATGTGCAGAGCACCTAACCATTTTGACGTGTTTTTAAATCCAACATCTCTTTTTTTTTCCTCTACAACTTCCCTTTGGACTCAGTATTAGTAGTGTGGGTGTATTAGAAGCTCAGTCATGTCCAACTCTTTGCAACCTCATGGACTGTAGCCCACTGGGCTCCTCTGTCCATGGGATTCTCCAGGCAAGAATAGTGAAGTGGGTTGCCATTTCCTTCTCCAGGGGATCTGCTTGACTCAGGGATCAAACCTGCATCTCTTGTGTCTCCTGTGTAGCAGGCAGATTCTTTACCACTTGAGCCATCGGGGAATCCCTAACTAGGAGTAACAGATTAGAAAATTGAAGCCTGGGAACGTTGTTACTTACAAAAGGTCATGCTGTGAATTATTGGTTGCGTTCATGTTAGGATCCATTTCTTATTCTGCTGTCCTTGCCTTGATACCAACACTGTGGTGTTGATGTTGAGTTCATCCAGTTGACCCACAGTAAAGTTATTATTTCTTCTCATTTCTGCAAGTGGGGAGGAGATGGAGGCCCAGTCATTTGAGTTTTGACCTGGCTCTAAATTGTGCCAGTAGGACTGGAACTGTGGTCTCCTTGATTGAAGCTGATGCTGTTTAGTCACTCAGTCGTGTCTGACTCTTTGCGACCCCATGGACTGTAGCCTGCCAGTCTCCTCTGTCCGTGGGATTTTCCAGGCAAGAATACGGGAATGGGTTGTCATTTCCTATTCCAGGGGATCTTCCCCATCCAGGGATCAAACCCGTTTCTCTTGCCTTGTCAGGCAGGTTCTTTACCACTGAGCCACCAGAGAAGTCCCTGGATTGGAGAATGTCAATCAAATCTTCACTCTATGGGTAACCCAAAAGAACAGACTTGTAGTTCTGAACCACACCAGGTAAACCACAATACCAACTCTGTCCATTTTCTTAATGTAGCATCTTAATTAGGTCAAGTTATTTTGTTGGGAGTGATGGTGGGAGGCTCCAGGTATGGTGAATTCCAGAAAGAAAACCTTACTCTTACGCGCTTTTGAAGACTCATGGAGCACAGAGGATGACACAGATTGTTTCCTTCCCCATCAGGGCACTGCTTGTGCATGTTGGAGCCCACCCTGGAGGCTAACTGGGATCTCCCTTCTCACTTCCCATCCCCTCTGGTCTCGGACCACCCCTCCCAGGGCCCTCTGTCTCAGCTGAGTGCTTTCAGGCTGAAGGAGCAGCAGTAAATTCTTCTGGTTTTCCCCCAGAGAAACCGGGGCTTCCCTGGTGGCTCACCAGTTAAGAATCCACCTGCAATGCTAGGAGCCACAGGAGACACAGGTTCAATGTGTCAGGCTCTTCTCTGGGTTGGGAAGATCCCCTGGAGAAGGGCATGACAACCCACTCCAATATTCTTGCCTGGAGAATCCCCACGGACAAAGGAGCCTGGAGGGGTACAGTCCATAGAGTTGCAAGGAGTTGGACACAACTGAAGTGATTTAGCATACACGCACGCCAGAGAAACCAAACCTCCCAAGTCAAACTACGTTTATCTTGCAGATGTTAACCACTTTTCAAGGCATAGCATCCATGAGTCACTATGCTAACTGAGCATCAGTCTCTGTTTCCTTTTACAAAAGATATCTTCCCAGCAAATATCTGGGAAGTGAAGGCAAGAGAAGGATGAGAAGGGAGAAAACCCCAGCCTGTCCCACTTAAAGCTTTGAACATGATCATATGTCCAACTCTCTCCCACTCGTTCATTCAACAATTCTTTATTGAGGATTTGCCTTGTGGTAGGAAATACATTACGGGACGTAAATATGAATAGGACAGAGTCCTTTACCTAAGGGAGATCATGGTTTATGAAAAGAAAAGGGTTTCTTTTAAAGAGGGTGGAATTACAGGGATAGAGAAATGTCCAGCATAGCAGGAATGAGAAGCACCTGTAGTCCTGGAGGGAGGTGAGGATACTGGAGAAAAGGTTGTTTGACTTGCCCCATTTTGCAGGTGAGGAAACTGAGACTCATCAGAGAGTCTGTGGCCAATCACAGACTGCAGTGCCAGCAGGGGAAGAGCTTTGTCTCCACTTCAGTTGACTGTGGCATGAAGAGAAGTCTGGCTTTACCACCAGTAAGAGCCTGGGTGTTGTCAGAGTGGACCTGGGCAAACACAGCCCACAGGTCTGAGGAGAACTTCTGGGAACAGGAAGAGGACCCTCAAGAGGTAGCTGGGAGGAACTGGTGTGACCCCTTAGGGGTTCACACAATGAGGTGTGAGGACTTTGGGATTCTGGCAAAGTCCTTAGGGTGGGGTGGGACAGGAGTGGGGGAGGAAGGTTGAGAAAAACTATTAATTTGTTGGAATTTTATAAAACATCTCCCTTTGCTTTTCCCTGCATACACATGTAGCCTTGCAGCACTTAATAATGGTTAATAAGCTGAACCTCTGAATATGTCATTTCACTCCCACGACAGCCCTGCAAGGGAGAGTCTTTCATCATCTGTCTGTCTTTAAAATAGATGAAAAACTGTAGTTTCAGAAGTTTAGCAACATATTCCTGATCACACCTGGAGTTTGAACCTTGGTACTCGGACTTCAGAGAGTCTTAGCTGCCGCAGCAACACAGAGACACAGAGACAGCCTTGACCTTAGAGTAAATCCACAAATACCAGGTATTAGAGCAGTACAAGCGGAGCTTGGGAGTGTACTAGCTGATATTTATCATCACCTATTGAGGGCTTCCCTGGTGGCTCGGTGGGAAAGAATCTGCCTGCCAAGTAGGAGACGTGGGTTCAGTCCCTGGGTTGGGAAGAGCCCCTGGAGGAGGAAACAGGAACCCACTCCTGTATTCTTGCCTGGGAAATCCCATGGACAGAGGAGCCTGGCGGGCTACATACAGTCCATGGGGTCCCTAAGAGTCAGACACGACTTAGCAACTAAACAACAACGTTGAGAGGTTTGTCTTGTTAATCCTCACAATGAGGACAGCCCAGTTATCACCCCATTTTACTGATGAGAAGGTTGAGGAGCAGAGATGTTATGGAAATGAGCTAATGCCAGAAATGTTTTAATATTCTAAATCAGTGGGGCAGTTTCACCTTTTAGGAATGTGGCAATGTCTGGAGACATTTGATTGTTGCAACTGGGAGGGGCATGCTGTTGGCATCTAGGGACAAACCCATGACAAAGAACTATCAACATGTCAGGAGTGCAGAGGTTGAGAACCCTTGTTCTAAATTGTAAATAAATTGTTCATGTTCAAGAAATAGTGTATTTTCCTCTCCATCAGGAATTCCTAGATTGAAGGTCAGTTCAGATTGAAGGTCAGAGGATACTGATTATGACTTCCTGCCAGCTTTACTTTGCTCATTCCAGAAACCGATGGGTCATGGGAGCACAGGCTTTGATTGCAGCCCCATGGATTGGATGACGTCAGTCATTGGTGGTCCCACCGTGGCCCTGAGGCCCAGCTGAGACCATAGGAGCTACCTCCCCAGCCACCAGGTCTAAAGCAGGAACACTGGCCCTGGAGAATGGCGAGGGCAGGGCTCCTGGGAGGCAAAGAATCCATTTCTTATTTGGTAGTTTTTTGGTATTGTTGACTGAAAAACAAGAACAACAGCAACGAAGACACACTGACTTGAAAGTTGAGAGGTTTTTCTTTTTTTAGTTTATTTATTTGGCTGTACCAGGTCTTAGTTGTAGCACACGGGACCTTCCGTCTTTCTTGCAGAGTGTAGGATCTTTAGTTGCGGCATGTAGAATCTCGTTCCCTGACCAGGGATCAAACTCGTGCCCCCTGTACTGGGAGCATGGAGTCTTAGCCACTGGACCACCAGGGAAGTCCTGAGAGTTGTGTTATTTAGGGAACTTGCTGAGGACTACAGCCCAGAAGACAGCCTACTAGATAGATAGCTCTGAGGAACAGTTCCAAAGAGGTAAGGGAGGAGCCAGGATATTTAGGAGTTTTTGCTAGAAAAACAAAAAACATGTAGTCAAACATCAAAAGACTGCTGCTAATCACAAAACCCAGACATCTCAAAATCATGATTTTAATGCTTTTCTATGTATGGGAAGATGCACAAGTTTGGGCTTATTGGAATTTTTTTTTTTTTTTGATAAGCATCTTAACTGTCTAAGGCCAGTATCCTGTTTTTCTCCATCCTGAATTCCCTGTAGGGCACACCACAGGGGCGGCTGGAGTGGCTGATGGCTTGATGCTGGGCAACATTCATTGTTCACTGAAATGGCAGGCAATATGTTTTTTCTTTTTTGTCCACAGCATTCTCCAGATTACAAATTTATCTTTTTCCAGTTTGAAGAACTTTTTAAACATCAAAATATATCATGACAGCAATGCCTTTTCATGCAGGTCACATGCTTGGGGATGAATTGGGGTGGAACTTTCTGGCTTGTTTTGATCTAATTTGCACAAAGGCACCAAATGAGCTAGCAAGAATCCAGTGCTTCAGGTGTGCATAGCTGACTTTAGAGTCTTTTGATTGAGAAAATATGTGATGATCCCTTCACTACTCTGAATTTGGTAGCTTGTTAAAGTGAATTTACATTTTATTAATCAGTCTACAGTTTTGAAAGACTGTAGTGCCAGTGTAAGCCAGAGATTATTTACTCAATCTGCAGACACTGCTTTGCCCACATGGATTTATGGACCCTTTACAAAGGCTCCAAGTTCTCCTAAGAGTTTGGGACTACAGGTCAGACAGTCCTGCCCTGGCCCTTCATGCGTAAAGCCCTTCTATTCCCCAGTTTAAGAATTTATTTGAGGGGCAGAGGGGCCCATTGGCAATATATGAAAAGTTTTAAACATTATTGTTACACAAATAAAAAACGCAAACTTTAAACATTTTTCATTTCCCTGGTTGTTTAAAAGAAATCCTTGGTTTTTAATCCAGGTATTGATAATGGTATTATAAACCTCTTCCCAACTCCCTGTCCTCCCTCGGTCTGCCACAACTTTGTTGCTCTATATTCAAAGACCTCAGTTGTCCTGTAGACCAGCCCCATTCAATTAAAATATAAGGTAAGCCATATTTACATGGTAAAACTTTCTAGTAGCCAAATTGAGAAAGAAAAAGAAAGAGATGGAATTAATTCTAACAATATATTTTATTTTGGAGAAGGAAATGGCAACCCACTCCAGTGTTCTTGCCTGGAGAATCCCAGGGACGGGGAAGCCTGGTGGGCTGCCGTCTATGGGGTCGCACAGAGTCGGACACGACTCAAGTGACTTAGCAGCAGCAGCATATTTTATTTAGCCCAGTATATAAAAAATCTTACTTCAACATGTAATTGATATGTTAAAAGTTATTAGTAAAGACTAGAAATAATACACGTACTGACATGCACTACGATAATAATACTCTCCATGATCCAACAGTTAAAATCAAGTGTAGTCCAACCAACACAAAGTTTTGTCTAACATAAAAATATTTTATACTACATTCTATTTTAAAATTTAAATTAATTGAAATTGAAAAGGATTTAAAACTCAGTCACATTGCAAGTGTTCACCAGCTACAGGCAGCATGGCTACTGTATGGGATGGCACAGCTCTAGACCTTTGGTGTGTTTTAACAGATCTCTATCTAATCCTCATAGGCCCCTTTATCATACATAATTGGTTTGGGGAGAAGTTCCAGAATCTTTTCTGTGTAACATTACAGCAGATCTATAGTGAACTCCGGGAGTTGGTGATGGACAGGGAGGCCTGGTGTGCAGCGATTCATGGGGTTGCAAAGAGTCGGACATGACTGAGCGACTGAACTGAACTGAACTGATAGTTGCTATTAGGATGCTCTTCGTTTATGTTGAACTTAAAATCTTCCTGTAGTGTTTGTCCATCCCAGGCTGATGGTCTCCTGTAGAGACGAAGAATACTCTGCTATTTCAAGTCCTGTAGTGATCACCATCCACAGTTGAAAGCCATTCCCAAACAGAATGGTTTTCAGAGAGTTGTGCTCTTTGACCTTGTCTTCAGGAGTGTAATTTTCTAAAGAATGAGGCAGGATTCAGAGGAAAATTTTCATGGGCCAAGGTCCAGAGGGGAAGCTTAGGAAGGGAGAGGACATTAAGATGGAGAAACTCCCATCTCTGAGGGAAATCCACCCCCACACTAGAAGGAAGCCCTGTGATGTGGTCAAAGTTCAGAGGAAGAAAGTGGATTAAAAAAAAAAAATTCAGACAGAAAAGTTTACGGCAAACCCAAGCTCTACACAGTTACTATGAAACAGTACATGGTCAGTACCTCTACTGACCTCTCTTGGCTATTCCATAATATTTTAGTAATCAGCCACACCCCAAACATGTTTAGCATCACACCACCTGCTGCTTCTCACAGCCAGCATTGTCATCAAATTTGATCCCAACATTTGCCATATTATTAAATATCCTATTAAACAGAATCTAAAAATGCACTTTTCCTCCCTCTAAATCAACCCTAACTTTACAACTGAGGTTGCTACTATAATATTGTTGCTTACTTTATTTTTTCACTTTCAAGGATTAAGGTATAATACTAAACTCCCTATCTCATGCTAGTCTCTGCTATTTGTACTTGGCTTGGTATTTGAAGAATATATTTCTAAATTAAAACTGTGCTACTTTTTATCTCATGCAGATATCCCATGCACTCCTGGGCTTCTGGCCTTGCTGTATCTCATAATGTTTTCTGTCAAGCTGGACACATCCAGTCACTCCCAGCTGAAGTTCCTCAGCTGAAGTTATTTTCATCTGAGAATCTCTCCAGAGCTGTTTTTGTTGTGAAGGATAAAAGGGATAAAGGATTCACAGCTGCCCAGAGTCCACACCTCTTTAAATACAGGTCTTGCCTCCAGAGTTTGATTTCTTCCTTTTATGGAGAAGTCCTCCTGTCAAGGATGGAAGGATTCAGGAGCAGTTGAAGTGGCGGGTTTCCCTGGGCTTGTGCTTTGCTCAGGTGTGGCTGCTGAGGGGCTTCTGGCATATTCTAAGAAGGCCCATTAAAGCAGAAAAGGCCCTTAGAACCAACTCTGTTGCTCCCAATATAGCTGCTAAACTTAGAATATTTCAGAGGGCTGCCGGTGCTGCTTCTCTCTGTGTGTGTGTATATGTATATGTATGTAATTTTATTTATTTTTGAGTGTGCTGGGTCTTTGTTGCTGTGAGGGCTTTCCTCTAGCTGCAGCAAGCAGAGCACTACTCTTTGCTGCAGTGTGCAGGCTTCTCACTGCAGTGGTCTCTCTTGCAGCAGAGCCTGGGCTCTGGGGCATTCAGGCTTCAGTAGTCCTAGTGCATGGGCTCAGTGGTTGGCGGCTCCCAGGCTCTAGAGCATAGGCTCAGTAGTGCTGGTGCACGGGCTTAGTTGTTCCCCAGCATGTGTGGTCTTCCTGGACCAGGGATCGAACCTGTGATCCTGCATTGGCAGGAAGATTCCTTACCACTGAGCCACCAGGGGAGCCTTGCCAGTGCTTCTTGTGCCCCTCTAACAGCCCGTCGATTCTGCCTTATGATTTTCTGTAGACTTGAAAACCCTTGTTAGACTTAGTTTAGTGAAATGTATCAGAGACAAAAAACACTTGAGTATTGACGGCAAAATCAGTTCTCAGAGAGAAACACATATTTCTTTCTTTTCATATTCTGCCAAGCACCTAATTCAAATACACAATTGTTTCCAGGGCCTATGACCACACCATATTTTATCTGTGAAGGGTAGCTAGGTTAAGACCTTAATTTCTGCTCAATTTCAAGTATGAGAAACCACATTTTGTTTTTTCCCCCAGAAAGGTACATTGCCTCTGACTCTTAAAACAGATTTTCTTCTTGTTTTCTCACTTTGTAACTGCTGTATGCAATTTGTTATCATTCTCTAGAAATAATTAAATGTCTTAATGACATTAACCTCTGATAGAAATAATTGGCCCCTAAACTAAACTTGTTCTTTATGGAAAATACAAAACTCTAAGGGCTTCTAGTCTTTTAGAATCATCACAGAATTTGTCCAGGAAGTATGACATTGGCAGAAAGGGAATATAGGTACCTTTGCTCATGTTTATTTGAGCATGGATTTTGGGTTTTACAAATAGAGAAATACTGTACAAGTCCACAGGGATAGTGAAGTGAAATGCAGAGAGAGAAGGAGAAAGCTTTTATTGTATTTTAAAAATGAAGTAGTATAACCAAATCAGAGAAAAGGGAGCACAAAGGTAAAGCTATTTTGACATTGTTTGCTCTTTATTTCCTATATGAGGCATCTCAGAGAGAGAACACAGCTTCACAATTTGGATGGAAGGTGTAGTAAAGGTTTTTAACCTAGAATAGCGGAAACAACCTTGAAAAAGAACAAAGTTAGAGACTCATATTTTCCATTTTTTTTTAAATAAACAATCTCAATTTATTTTTCACTTATTTAAAAATATATTTATTTATTTGGCTGTGCCAGGCTGCAGCCTGTGGGATCTTGAGATGCAGCATGAGGAATCTAGCTCCCCGAGCAAGGATCTCACTTGGGCCCCTGCACTGGGAGCGGAGAGTCTTAGACATTGGACCACCAGGGAAGTCCCTGCCATTTCAAAACTTACTACAAAGCTACAGTAATTAATCAAGACAGTGTAGGATAGGTTTAAGATAAGCATGTGAACCAATGGAATCCAAGGACTCCAGGGGAAAAAAGCTCATACATTTATGGCTAATTTTTTTCAACCTGAGTGTCAAGACAATTCAGTGGGGGAAAATAGGTTTTTCAACAAATGATGCTTATCCACGTGAAGCCAATGTGTCTTACCCAGAGTGAGACATCAGTCTTGCAAGAATCTGGGAGGAAAGTGCTCCCATGGAGAAGAAGATTCCTCCCAGAGAGGGATCTGAGAGGGGAATAGGCTTTCCCTACCTCCTTCAAACCATCCCCTTCTCAGTAACTTGCTGTGGTACCTGTAATCCCAAGCCCATCCCTTGGTTTAATGCAGGGCTCACAAGTGGGGCCCTTCACTTGTGAAAGGTCGAGGGCCCTGGGAGAGAGCAAAGTGGGTGAGCTGGCAAGCTGGGACGCACACCCCTCATGAGGGTGCTCAGGGCAGGAGCTGCAGGAGGTGTGTTCATGAAAGAGTCTGGGAGCTTGGGGTCAAGCAGCAGGTGGCTTCTTGACTCAGCCTAAAAGTTTGGGTGCGTGGCCCATTCTAGCCCCCATGGTCCAGGGGCTAACTCTTGACATCCTGAGGGCTCAGAGATGTCAGCATAGAGCGCCAGGCCTTGCAGGGTGGGCTATCTTCATGAGCACCAGCTCCTCACACTGGTTTGAAACTGGAACCAGTGAGCGAGGGTGGGCTTTTCCTGAGTCATGTGCCCTGCTACCCCACACCCCTTTGTTCATCTTTAAGGAGGTGATGGCTAAAGTTCCATAAGGCGGCCAAGAGTCATCATAACTTGGGCCATAATAATGCACTCAAGGGCCAGCATGCCTGGGGAAACTTAGGATTCATTTCTAAAACAATATTCTCTGTTCTGTAGCACATAGAATATTTTATAATCCAAATGGGCTGATGGCCTCTTGGCTTGCATTAGTGTGATGCTATTATCTCAATAAGTGTAAATCTCCACTCTGTTGGTTTTGGACAAGTTTTGGGGCCTCAGATTGCTGTTCTATGGTCTTGCTCTGAACTTCGCTAGGAACATACAAATGTGCAGATGACAAGAACAGATGTCAGAGCCCCTAGAAGATCAAAGTGTCGGCACTGCCTTAGAAAATCTGCCTAGGCCACGTAGTTCTCTGAATCTGCAGGAAGGCTGTCATAAATATTCGATACAGATCTGCTCAATGGAATCAGCTCTAAAGCAGCCCCATTCTTCAGGACTCTTCCCTAAGGCTGGTGCATGGGCGGTCGTGACCGAAAGCCAGTCGTGGGGTGGAATTCCTGGGAACATTTGTCCCTTTCCCCTACATCCTAATTAACTTGGTGCAAAGAAAATTTTCTCTCCTCTATACTAAAACCTAAAACTGTTTCCATGTTTATTTGTCTTTTCAAAACAGAAAACTTAAGAACATACTGTTTCTAGCATTGTGGACAGTGATTTCAGACAAGGGGAAACCAGAGGGTTTTAAGACTTGGGAAGAGAGAGTTCCCAGAGGGGCCCAAGATGTTTTTCTTCAATCCTTCCCTATTTCTGTTCTCTAAATCTCTTTTTGATTATTTTTCAGAGTTTTCTCAACTTGCCGCTCCATCCTCTGCCTTTCTCTTTGCTGCCTTCCACTGCTTCTCTGTGTTGCTGGTCCAGATTTCTGCCTGGGCTCCTCTTTCCCATTTGCGCAAAAGCTCAAAAGTATTTTTTTCTGTTGTGGATAAAAACAAGCAGAAAGCCAGAAGGATGGTTTTCAAAAAGAGAAGCTCCCCCAAATGTCCACTCCTGACTACATCGAATCCTTCTTAGGGGAGTGTGCTTAATGGATACTGCATCATCTTGCAATGTTTTATTCAACTGGCTGACTCTGTTACTTCTTAAATTGTGTACTTTTCTATAAAGATGTTTCACCAGTACAGCTGGATAAAACAAACGTCAAGTGAAAAAACAAAATTCAGAAGTAGATATTTGTAAGACCTATCCTTAACCTCATTAAGGTTGTCTATGCCAAAACCGGCGTCTGGTAGTAAAATCTGTCTCTTTCAAACATTGTTTTTCTCCAAAGAAGTCTCCAAAGGTTGCTACTGTGAGAAAGTCCTTTAGCCGTTTGCAGGTTGTGGTTTGTTTTTTTTTTTAACAGCTGTGTCTTCCTGACTGATTTGCCTGGTTGAGGTTATCCCCCAGCACTCAAAAGACACAAAGTTCTGACAAAATCATGATGTGCAGTTGAAGAAATTACCTGCCACCAAAGATGATAATTGACAAGAGTTGTGCTTTTTGCCCTATGGCATGAGCTGTCTCTGTCCCCAGATGTGTAACTCTCAGGGTGTGACAAATTGTTTGTGGGACAACACACGTTACACCCAGACAGTTAGACAAAACACCCCATTGGAGCTGAAACCGCAGCCTAGACCGCTGCATGAGAAACGTGCAAAATCACACCTGCTGGCCAACACTGTGCCTCGTTTCCCTCCTCTCTCTCTTTTTCCTTTACAACAAAGAACATGAAATGTCAGATGAATTTAATGTTGAGAAAAGGACCTCGGGTTAGGTTCCCACATAAACTTCTTTCCATCAGTGACATTTTAGGTGGCCTAACTATGGATAGCTTGAGTGGTGTGCTGAGGTCACGCTATTCGTGATCTGGAATTTAAACCGTAATGTTTGATTGATGCCAGAAGGCTGTGACATAGATGGTTGACAGGACAACAGATCTAGTCTCAACGGTTATCTGTGGTTTAGTCCTGGTTATCTTTTAAAGACTGATATATTCCAGCAAAGAATTCTTGCCGCAGTTACATTCTTATGTGCGTGGCTGTTAGCACCCAATATTTATGATACTTGAAGGTAGGAATTTTTTTTTGTAATGGACAGTGAGATTATTGGGAATGAAGTAGGAATGAAAAGACTCGTTTGGGGGATCTCTTCCGATATGAGAAAGGCTTAAGTATTAAATTTCAAAAACTCCTCTTTTCAAGAGAGCTTCTGATGACGTAGCAGGATGAGAATGTTATGCTGTCTTTAGCAAAATTTGCAGCATTTGTGTCTGTTGGTTATTAATGTTTATTATGGGCATTGCAAGCATGAATGCCTTCTGTATTTTAACCTTTGAGCAAAGGACTACAATTTTATAAGCCATATGTGTATACAATATATAGTACATAAAATAATATAAAATGTTTATGTAATATAGCAAAGTATATATGCAACTTTGCTAATTTTCTTCTTGTTTTCACTGGGAGCACTGTGAGTTTCCCTAGAAACGTGCTTGTGATAAAGTTTATAACCAGTTGCAGTTTAAGAATTGTGCCAAACCAAAAGCCTACTTTCTGGAGCTTTCAGTAGACCCACAGCATGAAGTAGGCACTTGAGTTCTGTTGTCATCACTGAAACAAGTGCAACCTCAATCTTTCCACTCCGTCCTGCCAGCCCAGTTCCTCGTCCCATTTTGCAGTATCTGCTCAGGCAGGCCTTCAGTTCCTGCCACCCAAGTCCAGTTTTATATCATTCCGGTCATTTTTCCTCCTTTCCCTCAAACCCCATATTCAGTTCATTGGTAAATTCTGTGTATGTTACTTAAAAAAAAAAATCCAAATGAACTTCTCTCCAACTTGACTGCACACCCTCAATTCACACTTTGCCTCATCTAAATACTGCAGTAGTCTCCTAAATGCTCTCCCTGCATCCCCCTCCCCAGCCCTGCCCCCAGTCCACACAGATCCATTTACCACAGAGCATCTGGAATAACCATTAAAATGCATACATCAATCAGGTCGTGTGACTCCTGCTCAAAACGTTCAACAGCTCCCCATATCTTTTCGAACACATCCTACATTCCTTAGGATGGCAACGTCTTATTCCCGGATTCCTGCCTCTCTCTTCAACCGTATCTCACAATCTCCTATTTTCCTCTGCCTTGCTCACTGAGGTTACTTTCCTGGCTCCTTTCGGTTCTGGGAACAAGTGAAGTTCTCTCCAGTCTCAGGGCTGTTGCACCTGCTAATTCTCTCTGCCTCCCAGTGTTCATCCATCTCTACCCTTATTGTATAGGTCTCAGCATAAATGGCGCCTCCTCAGAGTTTTCCCTAAAACCATCCTTATATGGATACTCACTGTTATTCTCCGTCTTCCCCCATTCTTTCCCTCCTGGCTTTGCTGTAATCTGTATTATGTTCCTTGTTTACTTAGCTATTGTTTCCCTTCACAGGACTAAGTTGAATGGAGAACTGTATTTGTCATGGATTCCTCAGTGCTTAGTGTCATATTTGGCGCAAAGTAGGTGCTCAGTAAACACTTGTTGAATAAACAGAAAATACTTTCAAATGTTCAGGAAAAATCTGCCTATTTAAAGTTTCTACTGTTGGTTCTAGTTCTGGTTTTGAAGGCAACATAATGTGATCCTATGGCTTCTTATACAAACATTTCAAATCATCGATACCCTTCTTAGTCACCTGATTTCTGTGCTATACGTCCCACTAAGCCTTCCCTTGTTCAGCACGGCTTGCAACTTTCTCATCACAGTGTTCATTCTTTGTTGGAAGATTCTAGTTTCACAACAACCCTCATTGGCAAAGCAGGTGTGTTCTGATCCCCACAGGGTCCAGCAGGGTTCACCCTCATTGAGAATCGTGTCCAGCTTATGGATCTTTAATTTTCAGGATATTGCAAAATAGAACATTTCCCAAGCTTTCTGGCCTGTTTACCATTCTTTATGATTTCTCAAACTCACTGCCAGTGGCTCTGAGATTATATGTGCAAATTCTTTTTGCACTTTGTAATGTAATTTGTCTGAATCTGGAGGTTTGAAATAATCTATATGCCTAGTTTTTCTTATTCTCTAACATATTATAGGCTCCACTTTATTCTTTTCATGGTCTCCTTTGCTGCACAATTTGAATTCAAAATCTATTCTCCTTTCTCTAGAAGATGGAATTCGAGTATTTAGAAGTTTTGACCTTTAGTTTCTTGTTAACATGACACCATCTTCCTGAACCTGTCACTTCCTTGTTCTTCTCCTCCTCCTCGTTCTCTTCTTCATCTCTTTCCTTCTTCTTCCTTTCTTTTATCTTCTGTTCTCACCTCTCTCCCTTCCTCCTTTCCACCTTTCCCTCCATCCCTCCTTCCCTCCCTTCCTTTCTTCCTTCTCTCCCACCCCATTCTCTCTCTCTGAATTTGTCATGGAAGACCTTTTAAATCACTCATGTCTCTTGGATTTCCCACTAGTTAAGTCTTTAGTCTTTCTGAAAATCATCATTTTTGTGTGTTGGTTCTTGACTGTATATCCCTCACAATCTCTCTTGAATTGGTTCTTTGAAAAACATGGATTCATGAGAAAGTTTTCTGGGTGATCACGTTAGCTTAAGAGTTTACTTATCTTTTTCCTTTTCACTGGAATTCCTCATTATTACATTGCCTTAGAATGTATGTAATGCTCCCTTCCCTTGCTATTATAGACTCCCAAAAGACATGTTCTCCCAAGGCCCCTGTAATTTCTGTACAGAAACTAGTTCTTTCTCATTGGTTAAAATTATATCCAGAATGACAGTTTCTCCTTCTAATCTGAGCTGAACTTGTTAGCTAGGAATGTTAAAAATTTTTATAAGTAACTCTATTTTAGCAAACTGTGAATTCCAACAGACATAAGGATAGTTCAAGTCCCCCTTCCTGTGATCGCTCACTTGTAGTTATGCAAACTGCCTTCAGAAAGCCTCATCCTTGTCCTGACCATTCGTGGTAAAGGCTCATCTCAGAAGCACCACTGTCTGTATTTCTCCTGTAACTCCATCCTGCTTCCACTCTTCCTGAGTGGTTTTCTGTACAGGACAATGGCATCTTTGGCATCTCCGTTTCATGTACAAGTCTATGTCTTCTTGCTTCTTTTGAACCTGCTGTTTCCTTCTCCTCCTGCATTTCAGGCAGATGACTCATCTCACCTGTGTGAGAATGGCCATGCTTATGTTAACATTCCAGGTTCTCTTTCTTTGAATCCCATCCTTTGTGAATCAAAGTCAGAAATCTTATAGTACATAAGGGTTTCTCCTGATGTTTCTCTCATTTTCAACTAAGGGTTAGGTATGAGTTACCACCTGTAGTGGGGCTTCCACAGTGGTTCAGCATTAAAGAATCAGCCTGCAGTGCAGGAGTTGCAGGAGATGCAGGTTTGATCCCTGAGTCTGGAAGATCCCCTGGAGGAGGGCATGGCAACCTACTCCGGTATTCTTGCCTGGAGAATCCCATGGACAGAGGAGCCTGGAGGGCTACAGTCCACAGGGTCACAAAGAGTCAGATACGACTTTAGTGACTTAGCACGCATGCATGTATCACCCGTAGCGGGCTTCTGTGGTGGCTTCGCTGGTAAAGAATCCACCTGCCAGTACAGGAGATGCAGGTTTGATTCCTGGGTCAGGAAGATCCCCTGGAGAAGGACATGGTAGCCCACTTCAGTATTCTTTCCTGGGAAATTCCATGGACAGAGGAGAGTGGCAAGCTACAGTCCATGCGGTCGCAGAGAGTCAGACACGACTGAGCGATTTAAACAGCAACTACCTGTAGTGGCCCAGCCATTTCTCCAGACTGTCCCATTCTCCTCACCCTTGCCTCCCATTCTCCTTCATCTCTTCATAAGGCTTTCCCTCTGACTTCCTAGTGCTTCATCCTTCCTAATATATTTTTCTTTTTTTCTTTGCTGATTATCTTGTGTATGGAACTATGTTCCTCTAAGAAGTCTATCGGTTAGAGTGATTACCTTCGGAGTCCGAGTAAATCTGAGAGCTGGTTCTGCCATACTAACAAGCTGTGTGATGTTGGGCAAGATACTTAACCTTTCTAAACCTCATTTTCCCCAACTATACAATGGAAACAAGTATAGAACTTACTGTTTAGGGTTGTCATGATTAAATGAGATAATGCACGTAAAGCAACCAACCCAGTACTTGATGCTTAGCAAGGGCTTCTGAAGCTGTCATCACTCTTACTAGTTGCATTGGTCATTTTGTTCTCCCTCTTGCCATCCCCAACTGTGGGTCAGGAGAGATTTTGGTTGCCCAGTGAGAGAAGGAAGGAAGCCAATGAGCAGAAGACCCCAGAAGGCATGAGAGAGATCCACACCCTTGGGAAGAAGGAAGAATGGATGGCAGGAGTAGTTGGAGAGGACAAGCTCAGAGAGGATGTGGGTTTAGGTGGATGAGCACCTAGCGCTCTTGCTTTTATTCTTGTCTTGTGCCTTTTCCATCATTTCTACGGGCTGATGTGTAGACATTTGCTGAGAGGGATATTCCACCTGGATGTCATTGAAATTATATAGCCTTTTCCTTCACCAAATGTTTTGCTATCCCAGTGACTATATGAATGTTCCATTTGTGATGTAATTGCTCTGTTTCAGATTTTCTTCCCTAAAGACTAGAGTTATCCAAAACATTCAAGACAATGACTTGAACATAAGGCTTTGTATGATGCATTCTTTATTTCCTAAGGTTTGCATTTTTCCCCCTATTTAGTCATCTACCTCTGGCTGGAGGTGGAGGCTCCAAAGGTCAGGGGTTGCATTGTGAAGAGAATGGAAAGATGAAGGGAATGACTTCTGTTGTAAATTTTCCACTTCCTAGAGAGTAGGGGGAAACATGCGCTAACAGAGTCAGCTTTAACTTGTTTGGAAGTACAGTCTCACAATTATTTTGGTTGCTCACAATGTCTGCAGAAAACAACCAGCTTCTGCCAAAGTTATTTTTATAAAGAAAATATTCTGTTGCTTTAGCTGCCTATGGCAGTGACTTTTTCTTAAAAGTGTGTGAACCTCCCTTTTGTTTCATGGTTCTGCCAAATAACCACACATGGGAAGAGTAGGGAAGAAGGATGAATGGACCAGGATTTAACTCTGACCTTTTTAAAGGTTGAAAATGGACCATATCTTGCTTAGTGAGGAGATGAGATAGGGCATGAATAATTTAGTTGTGGTAAAGTAGAAGGCTTTCTTATGTCTCCTTGCTATTCTTTGGAACTCTGCATTCAGATGCTTATATCTTTCCTTTTCTCCTTTGCTTTTCACTCCTCTTCTTTTCACAGCTATTTGTAAGGCCTCCCCAGACAGCCATTTTGCTTTTTTGCATTTCTTTTCCATGGGGATGGTCTTGATCCCTGTCTCCTGTACAATGTCATGAACCTCCATCCATAGTTCATCAGGCACTCTATCTATCAGATCTAGTCCCTTAAATCTATTTCTCACTTCCACTGTATAATTATAAGGGATTTGATTTAGGTCATACCTGAATGGTCTAGTGGTTTTCCCTACTGTCTTCAATTTAAGTCTGAATTTGGCAATAAGGAGCTCATGATCTGAGCCACAGTCAGCTCCCGGTCTTGTTTTTGCTGACTGTATAGAGCTTCTCCATCTTTGGCTGCAAAGAATATAATCAATCTGATTTTAGTGTTGACCATCTGGTGATGTCCATGTGTAGAGTCTTCTCTTGTGTTGTTGGAAGAGGGTGTTTGCTATGACCAGTGTGTTCTCTTGGCAATC
>NW_011495064.1:16215003-16215615 GCF_000754665.1 Bison bison bison
CTATGACCAGTGCGTTCTCTTGGCAATCTCTCTTCAAGAAAATTAGAGATACCAAGGGAACATTTCATGCAAAGATGGGCTCAGTAAAGGACAGAAATGGTATGGACCTAACAGAAGCAGAAGATATTAAGAAGAGGTGACAAGAATACACAGAAGAACTGTACAAAAAAGATCTTTACAACCAAGATAATCACGATAATGTGATCACTCACCTAGAGCCAGACATCCTGAGATGTGAAGTCAAGTGGGCCTTAGAAAGCATCACTACAAACAAAGCTAGTGGAGGTGATGGAATTCCAGTTGAGCTATTCCAAATCCTGAAAGATGATTCTGTGAAAGTGCTGCACTCAATATGCCAGCACATTTGGAAAACTCAGCAGTGGCCACAGGACTGGAAAAGATCAGTTTCATTCCAATCCCAAAGAAAGGCAATGCCAAAGAATGCTCAAACTACTGCACAATTGCACTCATCTCACACACTAGTAAAGTAATGCTCAAAATTCTCCAAGCCAGGCTTCAGCAGTACATGAACCGTGAACTTCCTGATGTTCAAGCTGGTTTTAGAGAAGGCAGAGGAACCAGAGATCAAATTGCCAACATCTGCTGGATAAT
>NW_011495064.1:16215715-16216249 GCF_000754665.1 Bison bison bison
TCTTGAGAAACCTGTATGCAGGTCAGGAAGCAACAGTTAGAACTGGACATGGAACAACAGACTGGTTCCAAATAGGAAAAGGAGTACAGCAACACTGTATATTGTCACCCTGTTTATTTAACTTATATGCAGAGTATATCATGAGAAACGCTGGGCTGGAAGAAGTACAAGCTGGAATCAAGATTGCCAGGAGAAATAACAATAACCTCCGATATGCAGATGACACCACCCTTATGGCAGAAAGTGAAGAGGAACTCAAAAGCCTCTTGATGAAGGTGAAAGTAGAGAGTGAAAAAGTTGGCTTAAAGCTCAACATTCAGAAAACGAAAATCATGGCATCTGGCCCTATCACTTCATGGGAAATAGATGGGGAAACAGTGGAAACAGTGTCAGACTTTATTTTTCTGGGCTCCAAAATCACTACAGATGGTGACTGCAGCCATGAAATTAAAAAACGCTTACTCCTTGGAAGGAAAGTTATGACCAACCTAGATAGCATATTCAAAAGCAGAGACATTACTTTGCCAACAAAGG
>NW_011495064.1:16216395-16224488 GCF_000754665.1 Bison bison bison
GTTGGAGAAGACTCTTGAGAGTCCCTTGGACTGCAAGGAGATCCAAAGTCTATTCTAAAGGAGATCAGTCCTGGGTGTTCACTGGAAGGACTGATGCTAAAGCTGAAACTCCAGTACTTTGGCCACCTCATGCAAAGAGTTGACTCATTGGAAACGATTCTGATGCTGGGAGGGATTGGGGGCGAGGAGGAGAAGGGGACGACAGAGGATGAGATGGCTGGATGGCATCACCGACTCGATGGACATAAGTTTGGGTGAACTCTGGGAGTTGGTGATGGACAGGGAGGCCTGGTGTGCTGCAATTCATGGGGTGGCAAATAGTCGGACATGACTGAGCGACTGAACTGACTGAACTGAACTGAACTGAACTGAAAGTGGAAGGAGTAGACCTGAGCTCACTCTAAGGGAGAAATCTTCATCCCTCGTGCTCATGTTCTCAAGGGCTGCTTACATTTTCCTCTGTCCACCCACCTGCAGCCCACAACCTTGACCTCTGCTGTAATGGAGTTATCATCAAGAGGGTATCCAACCACCAAGGAGAGCACTCTCAATCCTGACTGAAGCTTTGGGGAAAGGCTTCTCAGAGGAGATGGTGCTTGATATAGGCTTTGCAGGGGGCTGAGCCAGTTGAGAGGCAGAGTTGTGGGAAAATAGTTTCCAGGCAGGTGGAGAGTCTTGCATGCTTGGGTTTTACTCTGAAGGCAACGGGAAACATCAGGGGTTTTTGAGCAAGATGGGAACACGATGAGTTCCATAGTTTTGAAAATAAATCCAGCAGCAGCCATGGGAGATGCAGATTCAAAGTAAGGAAACCCACAGTGTTTGGTGATGATCTTGGTGAGACATGGAACAGGGGAAGTGGGAATGGAAGAGAAAAGAGGGACAACAAGTCCATTCTCATCAGGGAGGGTTGGAGGAAAATAAAAGGCTTCTCTGAGCTTCCCATCTGGGAATGTTGAAGGGATGGTGATGTTAAGTGAGTTGGAGTTCAAGGAGGAAAGATGACCGGGAGGAAGATGATGAGTTATGGATGAGAATAAGGAGGATCTATAGATCTAACTGAAAGCAGTTGGAAGTACAAATGAGGAAAAAAGACGAAGTTGAGTTGAAAAGTTGGGCTCATTTTCATATGAATGTTTGCTAAAACAAAGAGGGGGAGAGATCATCTAGCGGAAACCTAAAGAAAGGAAAGAAAAAGCAACTGAGCATGGAATCATGAATGACCCGTATTTAAGGATGAGCAGATGAAGAGCAGCCCACAATAGACACTGAGAATGAGCCTCCATTCATTCATGCAGTCAACAAATATTTATTGGGCACCCACCATGGACAGGTCCTAGGCATCAAGGTTCCAGTGAGAAAAATATGCTGCCTCCCAGAGGCTATCGTGAGGGAGATGCTTAGGAAAGTGCAGCATCCCATGGAGCCCCAGAAAGGCACGGGGTGAGGAAGAGCAGCGGAGGGGGTCTGATGGTGATGACTGCACTGAGGCTAGGAAATAAAGAGGGAAGATGGTAGAGGAGAGAGGTGGGGGAGGAAAGACAGGCAGGTGGGAGAGGAGACAACATAGAAGCACAGAGGGGAGATGCGTCTCCTTCCCAGTGCCTCTAAGAACCCCTCATTCTTTTCTTCTGCCTCACATGGAAGCAGAGTGAATGCCAGCCTAATCAGGTTTACCTCGGTAGCCACAGCAACCTCTGGATGAGGCTTTGTTGCACATTCATAATACTTTTAAGTGAGGAACTTACTTTATATCAAGTTACACGCTAATTAGAAATACAGCAACACTCCTGTCTCTTAAAAATGTTCTCTTAAAGGTTTGCCATGTTGTCTTTTTCCAGAATTCATTTTTCCTGTACTATTTCATTCACAGAGATTCTTGGCCATAATATATATATATATATAATGTGTGTGTGTATATATATATATATACACACATATATATACATATACATGCATATATATATACATATATATACACACACACACACACACATATCTGTGTATATATATATATAAACTGACAAAATATTAAAGCTTTAAAGTAAAATTAGTCTGTTATCTGATTATGAAAGTGCTCATTGTAAAAACTTGGAAATAGAATATAAAGTATAAAATACAAATTATTCATTTCGCTATCACTCTTAATATTATTTTTTCTTCCTAATCCTCTTTCTAGACACATTTTACTTCATTAATAATTTTTTGTGATCATTTTGTATTTATAGTTTTATACATTGTTTACAAATTACATCATAGATATTTCCCCATGTCACTAAGTAGCTATAAAAACATTTCATTTTACATGGGTGTCTTACTTTACCCATTCCTGTGTTGTTCATTTGCTGCTGCTAAGTTGCTTCAGTCGTTTCTGACTCTGTGCAACCCCATAGACTGCAGCCCACCAGGATCCTCCGTCCCTGGGATTCTCCAGGCAAGAACACTGGAGTGGGTTGCCATTGCCTTCTCCAATGCATGAAAGTGAAGTCGCTCAGTCGTGTCTGACTCTTAGCGACCCCGTGGACTGCAGCTCACCAGGCTCCTCTATCCATGGGATTTTCCAGGCAAGAATACTGGAGTGGGGTACCATTCATTTAGGTTCTTTCTAATATTTCTCTATTTTAATGCAGCAATTAAAATACATAATTTTTTATCCTTCATATATATATATCCACCTTTATACATAATTTTTGTCCCCATCTATTCAAATCCACTTGTACTTCAAAATGATTTATTATATATTTCCCCCTCAAATCCTTATATTTAAATGAATAGTGTCTCATTAATACAATGAAAACTGATTTCACCATCTTTCGTCTCAAAATTCAGGTTATTTTGAAATGGTAATTGATTGTTTTGTAAACTCCATTTTTAAGAAATTTGACCCAAACTATGCTGTGCTCAGTTGTTCAGTCGTGTCTGACTGTTTGTGACCCCATGGACTGCAGCCAGCCAGGCTCTTCTGTCCATAGGGATTCTCCAGGCAAGGATACTGGAGTGGGTTGCCATTTCCTACTCCAGGGGATCTTCCAAGCCAAGGTTAAAACCATGTCTCTGGAGTCTCCTACACTGGCAGGCAGATTGTTTACCACTGCACCACCTGGGAAGCTCTTCTCTTACTAAAACTTAGAGGGCTTTAACTCTTTCAGCTTATAGACTATTGTTATTCAATATTTTATTTCTATTAAAAATACTTTGCAAGACATCACCGGCCTGAACTGGAAGCCGCCTTGGGGCTGCCCGACTGTGCGTTGAGGAGCTGGGCATTGCGGAGACTATTCTCAGCCCTGTCCTTCGGGGCTTGTCATCCATCCATGCGTCCACTGAATGTGGGTGACTGCCGAGGTGGGGCCAGGTGGCAAAGTCCATGGTCTCCTAGGTCCTCCATGTGTCTCTTGGCGAATGCAGGGTGTGAGGTGATGATTAAAGATGTTTTATTAACGGTGCTGTATAGATGGAGAAGTCTTGAGGCTACTGTATAAATAAGACTGAAAACAAGAAGCAGGAGGCGTAAGTCCAAATGTTGAGAACACCAGAGAACTCCTGACTCCAGGGAACATTAATCAACAGGAGCTCATCAAACGCCTCCATACCTACACCAAAACCAAGCCCCACCCAAGGGCCAACAAGTTCCAGAGCAAGACATACCACACAAATTCTCCAGCAACACAGGAACATAGCCCTGAGCTTCAATATACAGGCTGCCCAAAGTCACTCCAGACCCACTGACATCTCATAACTCATTACTGGACACTTCATTGCACTCCAGAGAGAAGAAATCCAATTCCACCCACCAGAACACAAGCGACACAAGCTTCCCTAACCAGGAGATCTTGACAAGCCACCCGTACAACCCCACCCACAGCGAGGAAACTCCACAATAAAGAGAACTCCACAAACTGCCAGAATACAGAAAGGCCACCCCAAACACAGCATATAAACAAGATGAAGAGACAGAGGAATACCCAGCAGGTAAAGGAACAGGATAAATGCCCACCAAACCAAACAAAAGAGGAAGAGATAGGGAATCTACCTGATAAAGACTTAAGAATAATGATAGTGAAATTGATCCAAAATCTTGAAAACAAAATGGAGTCACAGATAAATAGCCTGGAGACAAGGATTTAGAAGATGCAAGAAAGGTTTAACAAAGACCTAAAAGAAATAAAAAAGAGTCATTATATAATGAATAATTCAATAAATGATATCAAAAACACTCTGGAGGGAATAAATAGTAGAATAATGGAGGCAGAAGATAGGATTAGTGAAGTAATGGTAGAAATGGTAGAAATAAATGAATCAGAGAGGAAAAAAGAAAAATGAATTAAAAGAAATGAGGACAATCTCAGAGATTTCTGGGACAATGTTAAATGCCCCAACATTCGAATCATAGGAGTCCCAGAAGAAGAAGACAAAAAGAAAGACCAAGAGAAAATACTTGAGGAGATAATAGTTGAAAACTTCCCTAAAATGGGGAAGGAAATAATCACCCAAGTCCAAGAAACCCAGAGAGTCCCAAACAGGATAAACCCAAGGTGAAACACCCCAAGACACATATTAATGTGTGGGAAAAACAACAGCAGCAAGGGAAAAACAACAAATAACACACAAGGGGATTCCCATAAGGATAACAGCTGATCTTTCAATAGAAACTCTTCAGGCCAGCAGGGAATGGCAGGACATACTTAAAGTGATGAAAGAAAATAACCTACAGCCCAGATTGCTGTATCCAGCAAGGATCTCATTCAAATATGAAGGAGAAATCAAAAGCTTTACAGACAAGCAAAAGCTGAGAGGATTCAGCACCACCAAACCAGCTCTTCAACAAATGCTAAAGGATCTTCTCTAGACAGGAAACACAAGAAGGGTGTATAAACTCAAACCCAAAACAATAAAGTAAATGGCAAAGGTATCATACTTATCAATAATCACCTTAAACGTAAATGGGTTGAATGCCCCAACCAAAAGGCAAAGACTGGCTGAATGGATACAAAAACAAGACCCCTACATATGTTGTCTACAAGAGACCCACCTCAAAACAAGGGACACAGACTGAAAGTGAAGGGCTGGAAAAAGATATTCCACGCAAATAAAGACCAAAAGAAAGCAGGAGTAGCAATACTCATATCAGATAAAATAGACTTTAAAATAAAGGCTGTGAAAAGAGAAAAAGAAGGACACTACATAATGATCAAAGGATCAATCCAAGAAGATATAACAATTATAAATATATATGCACCCAACATAGGGGCACCACAATATGTAAGACAAATGCTAACAAGTATGAAAGGGGAAATTAATAATACAATAATAGCGGGAGACTTTAATACCCCACTCACACCTATGGATAGATCAACTAAACAGAAAATTAACAAGGAAACACAAACTTTAAATGATACAATGGACCAGTTAGACCTAATTGATATCTATAGGACTGCTACTGCTACTGCTAAGTCGCTTCAGTCGTGTCTGACTCTGTGTGACCCCAGAGACGGCAGCCCAACAGGCTCCCCCATCCATGGGATTCTCTAGGCAAGAACACTGGAATGGGTTGCCATGTGAAAGTGAAGTCGTTCAGTCATGTCTGACTCTTAGTGACCCCATGGACCACAGCCTACCAGGCTCCTCTGTCCGTGGGATTTTCCAGGCAAGAGTACTGGAGTGGGGTGTCATTGTCTTCTCTGATCTATAGGGCATTTCACCCCAAAACAATGAATTTCACCTTTTTCTCAAGTGCACATGGAACCTTCTCCAGGATAGATCACATCCTGGGCCATAAATCTAGCCTTGGTAAATTCAAAAAAAAAGAAATCATTCCAAGCATCTTTTCTGATCACAATGCAGTAAGATTAGATCTCAATTACAGGAGAAAAACTATTAAAAATGCCAACATATGGAGGCTGAACAACATGCTGCTGAATAACCAACAAATCACAGAAGAAATCAAAATATGCATAGAAATGAATGAAAATGAAAACACAACAACCCCAAACCTGTGGGACACTGTAAAAGCAGTGCTAAGGGGAAGGTTCATAGCAATACAGGCAGGCATACCTCAAGAAACAAGAAAAAAGTCAAATAAATAACCTAACTCTACACCTAAAGCAACTAGAAAAGGAAGAAATGAAGAAGCCCAGGGTTAGTAGAAGGAAGGAAATCTTAAAAATTAGGGCAGAAATAAATGCAAAAGAAACAAAAGAAACCATAGCAAAAATGAACAAAGCCAAAAGCTGGTTCTTTGAGGGGATAAATAAAATTGACAAACCATTAGCCAGACTCTTTAAGAAACAAAGGGAGAAAATACAAATCTATAAAATTAGAAATGAAAATGGAGAGATCACAACAGACAGCACAGAAATACAAAGGATCATAAGAGACTACTATCAGCAATTATATGCCAATAATATGGACAACTTGGAAGAAATGGACAAATTCTTAGAAAAGTACAACTTTCCAAAACTGAACCAGGAAGAAATAGAAAATCATAACAGACCCATCACAAGCACGGAAATTGAAACTGTAATCAGAAATCTTCCAGCAAACAAAAGCCCAGATCCAGATGGCTTCACAGCTGAATTCTACCAAAAATTTAGAGAAGAGCTAACACCTATCCTACTCAAACTCTTCCAGAAAATTGCAGAGGAGGGTAAACTTCCAAACTCATTCTACAAGGCCATCACCCTAATACCAAAACCTGACAAAGATGTCACAAAAAAAGAAAACTACAGGCCAATATCACTGATGAACATAGATGCAAAAATCCTTAACAAAATTCTAGCAATCAGAATCCAACACCATATTAAAAAAGATCATACATCATGACCAAGTGGGCTTTATCCCAGGGATGCAAGGATTCTTCAATATCCATAAATCAATCAATGTAATATGCCACATTAACAAATTGAAAAATAACAGCCATATGATTATCTCAATAGATGCAGAGAAAATTTTTGATAAAATTCAACATCCATTTATGATAAAAACTCTCCAGAAAGCAGGAATAGAAGGAACATACCTCAACATAATAAAAGCTATATATGACAAACCCACAGCAAACATTATAATCAATGGTGAAAAATTGAAAGCATTTCTCCTAAAGTCAGGAACAAGAAAAGGGTGCCCACTTTCACCACTACTATTCAACATAGTTTTGGAAGTTTTGGCCACAGCAATCAGAGCAGGAAAAAAAAAAAAAGGAATCCAAATTGGAAAAGAAGAAGTAAAACTCTCACTATTTGCAGATGACATGATCCTCTACATAGAAAACCCTAAAGACTCCATCAGAAAATTACTAGAACTAATCAATGAATATAGTAAAGTGGCAGGATATAAAATCAACACACAGAAATCCCTTGCATTACTATACACTAATAATGAGAAAATAGAGAAATTAAGGAAACAATTCCATTCACCATTGCAACGAAAAGAATAAAATACTTAGGAATATATCTACCTAAAAAAACAAAAGACCTATATATAGAAAACTATAAAACACTGGTGAAAGAAATCAAAGAGGACACTAATAGATGGAGAAATATACCATGTTCATGGATCGGAAGAATCAATATAGTGAAAATGAGTATACTACCCAAAGCAGTCTATAGATTCAATGCAATCCCTATCAAGCTACCAATGGTATTTTCACAGAGCTAGAACAAATAATTTCACAATTTGTTTGGAAATAGAAAAAACCTCGGATAGCCAACGCAACCTTGAGAAAGAAGAATGGAACTGAAAGAATCAACCTGCCTGACTTCAGGCTCTACTACAAAGCCACAGTCATAAAGACAATATGGTACTGGCACAAAGACAGAAATATAGATCAATGGAGCAAAATAGAAAGCCCAGAGATAAACCCACACACCTATGGACACCTTATCTTTGACAAAGGAGGCATGAATATACAATGGAGAAAAGACAATTTCTTTAACAAGTGGTGCTGGGGAAACTGGTCAACCACTTGTAAAAGAATGAAACTAGAACACTTTCTAACACCATACACAAAAATAAACTCAAAATGGATTAAAGATCTAAACATAAGACCAGAAACTATAAAACTCCTAGAGGAGAACATAGGCAAAACACTCTCCGAC
>NW_011495064.1:16224588-16239168 GCF_000754665.1 Bison bison bison
AGCAAAAATAAACAAATGGGACCTAATTAAACTTAAAAGCTTCTGCACAACAAAGGAAACTATAAGCAAGGTGAAAAGACAGCCTTCAGAATGGGAGAAAATAATAGCAAATGAAGCAACTGACAAACAACTAATCTCAAAAATATACAAGCAACTCCTGCAGCTCAATTCCAGAAAAATAAACGACCCAATCAAAAAATGGGCCAAAGAACTAAACAGACATTTCTGCAAAGAAGACATATAGTTGGCTAACAAACACATGAAAAGATGCTCAACATCACTCATTATCAAAGAAATGCAAATCAAAACCACAATGAGAGACCATTTCACGCCAGTCAGAATGGCTGCTATCCAAAAGCCTACAAGCAATAAATGCTGGAGAGGGTGTGGAGAAAAGGGAACCCTCTTACACTGTTGGTGGGAATGCAAACTAGTACAGCCACTATGGAGAACAGTGTGGAGATTCCTTAAAAAACTGGAAATAGAACTGCCATATGACCCAGCAATCCCACTTCTGGGCATATACACGGAGGAAACCAGAATTGAAAGAGACACGTGTACCCCAATGTTCATCGCAGCACTGTTTATAATAGCCAGGACATGGAAGCAACCTAGATGCCCATCAGCAGATGAATGGATAAGAAAGTGGTGGTACATATACACAATGGAGTATTACTCAGCCATTAAAAAGAATACATTTGAATCAGTTCTAATCAGGTGGATGAAACTGGAGCCTATTATACAGAGTGAAGTAAGCCAGAAAGAAAAACACCAGTACAGTATACTAACGCATATATATGGAATTTAGAAAGATGGTAATGATAACCCTGTATGCGAGACAGCAAAAGAGACACAGATGTATAGAACAGTCTTTTGGACTCTGTGAGAGAGGACGAGGGTGGGATGATTTGGGAGAATGGCATTGAAACATGTATAATATCATATGTGAAACGAATTGCCAGTCCAGGTTTGATGCATGATACAGGATGCTTGGGGCTGGTGCACTGGGATGACCCAGAGGGATGGTATGGGGAGGGAGGTGGGAGGTGTGTTCAGGATAGGGAACACGTGTGCACTCATGGCGGATTCATATGGATGTATGGCAAAACCAATACAATATTGTAAAGTAATTAGCCTCCAATTAAAAAAATAAATTTATATTAAAAAAATCAAAGATAGTGTTAAAAAATGCTTTGCAAAATGTATCATACATAGAAGAGAATACAGCATGCACACTACATGCATTCATGAATGCCTATATGCCTACTACTTTTTGTATCTACTATTATAAGAGACAGAATATTATCTCTATTTATATGGCCCCCCCCCCATTTTTTTAACTTCACAAATTAGATGTTATTAATGTTGATGCTTATTTAGATTTATCCATATGATTACCACTTTCACCTGGTTACCAACCTTAAATCTCAAATCTCCCTTCTGTGGTCCTTTTCCTTCTTCCTAAAGTATATATACTTTTAAGAAGTTCCTTTCTGTTTTCTCTGTTTTAAATCTTAAGAGGGTCTGTTGATAATAAACTATCTTAGCTTTTGTTTGTATAAAAATGTCTCTATTTCATCATCATTCTTTAAAGTTTGTTGGATATGCAATTATAGATTGACAATTTTTTTTTAGCACCTTGAAGACATTGTCTTACAGTATTTTGGTATCTGCTAATTGTTCATGAGAAATTAGATATAAAGTAGATAAAGTGTCTTTCTGGGAGGCAAGGGGTCTTTTAAAACTGCTCAATTAGTCTTGAATATTCTGCAATTTCAAAACAATGGGTTTTTTGGTAATATTTTATAGATCATAAATATTAGGATCCATGAAAATTCTTGAGTATTCTTTCTTCTCATTCCTTCTGGAACACTGACTAGATGAATGCTAGAACTTCTCAGTCAGATTTCATGCCTGTTAACCTCTCTTTTGTATTTTCCTCCTCTGTCTCTCTGTACAAAATTCTTGGTAGTTTTGTCATATCCAAATTTCAAGTTGCTAATGATGTTTTTCAATTGTTCTAATCTGCTCGGTAGCTCATATGTTGAATCCTAAGATTTCAACTAAACCTTTTACTTTCAGAAATTAAGAATCTGCCTGGATATTAATGATAGTGTTTTATTCCTTGCTCATACATTAAATTCTTTAAATATTGGAAGCATACTTTAAAAACTAGAGCAAAATCTGACATCCTCCTCATTTTTGTAAATAAAGGTTTATTGAAGCACAGCTAAGCCTATACATATTGCTTATCTGCTTTCACTCTAGAATGGTAAAGTTGAATCTTTTTGATAGAGACTACATAGCTTGCAAAGCCTAGGATATACACCACCTGGGCCTTAATAGAAAAAGTTTGCCAAGCCCTGCTACATAGGATGCTCTGACCCCTCAAGACCTTATGTGTCTGGTTCTGCTGCTTGACGCTTCTGCTGACTCTGTCCCATGATGTCTTGCTCTGTGAGTGGTTTTGTGATTTTTCATTGTGAGCTCCTTTTTGTTGTGGCCTTATCTGGGAGAGTTTTAGGGGACTTGAGAGAATATTCACTTTATTTGTGTCAACTTTGCTAAGTGCTTGGGAAGCTAATAATCTAGGACAATTTTAAATTAGTTTCAGAATGGGCAAATAGAGTGAATTTGAACTCAGGCTTGAGGCCTGGGTTATAGTTGTTACTTCTGGTTTGGTACATAGGGACTTTCCTTTTTTCTTCCAACCCAAATCAAAGCCAGGACACAATTTCTTTTCCTCTCTCCCTTTGCAGGGCAAATATTTTTTAGTCTACTCTTTCGCTGAAAATCTGGGCCTCTGGGGACCTCATTCCAAAGTCTCCCTACTGACACACTTGTCCTGTCCCCGTCCATACTGGCACATGCCATTAGGGGCCCACTGCCTAAATGGGTGAGCATTTACCATGCCCATTCTGGATTTTGGCTTCTATTTCAGTTACAAACCCTGAAGGTTTACCTTAATTTCTTGCCAAGTCAGCTATTCATTTTTTATCCAGAACTTTCTAAGTGTTTTTCAGAGAGAGATTTTCATGATATGGAGTCTGTCAATGCTGGAAATAAATGTCATAAAAGCTTAAATTAAACAATGTTAGAATAATGGAAATGGGAAAGTTTTATAATGCCCCCACAGGCTCCAAACCTACCTAGTATTTACTTAAATCTGAATTATGAGCAGTGTCTCTAGAGTCAGACAACCTGGGTTTGGAACCAGGTATTGTGTAGAGTAGAGGGAGACAGGGAGAGTGGGCAAACTCTGAAAAAGGCCAGATGGTAAGTATTTTCAGCTTTGCAGGCCAGATGCAACTACTCAGCTCTTGCCACAATATCATGAATGCAGCCATAATTACATACTATATAATGAATGGGCATGGGTGTATTCCAATAAAACTTTATTTACAAAAACAGACAGTGAGCTGGATTTGGTCTACAGGTTATAGTTTGCAGACCCCTGACCTTGTGCAAACTAAAGCGTAAGTTTCCTAATCTCTAAAATGAGGGTAACAATACTTATATTATACATAGATTGTTATGAGCATTAAATTAGAAAATTCATGTAAATGCTGATATTAAAATGATGATGCTGGCAATGCTGATGGTGGTTTCAAACAAGTCCCCTGATTTTATAAGATTATCAGGTGTATCTTTACTTCCAAACCTTCAGATACATCCAGCGCAGCAGCTGAGGACTCCTAATAGAAAGCTAACAATACTGCAGTTCGTGGGGTCACAAAGAGTCGGAATGACTTAGCGACTGAACAACAATACTTTGGCAACAAACAACCTTAAAATCCCAGAGGTTAAAGAACTCAGATTTAAGTCTCGCTCACATTGGGTTCCAGTACAATTGATAGGAAACGCTCTTCACTGTGGTCCCTCTGGGACCCAGGCTGATGGAGCAAACACCATTTTGAGATTGCTGGTCACCAAAGGCGGAAGGAGCTCTGAACGCTCTTGCAACAACAATTCAGTGCTTGGTTTGCAATTCCTATGCATAATTCAAGGTCAGAATTGGTCACATCTTCCCTTCCCTCCCCTCCACTGCCCCAGTTGCTGGGCATGCTGTGAGCTGTCAGCTCCTCCAGGAGTGCCTGTGCTACAGAGCAGCCTCCCTTCCCAGGGCAGCCCACATCCAGTGACTGCTCCAGGTGAGGGTACCAAGGCCCACCCACTCTGATCCACGTGGGACAACACTAATGGCCATTTTAGCTTCAGAGATCCCTGTAGGTTCGGCTCAGCCTGCTGTTGGGCAGCTGGACTTCTCCCTCTGCCCAGTCCTCCTTCCTTCTCCTTCTTTCCACAGGGTTACACCCAAGATGGCAAGGTCTAGAAATATCCTCCAGGGAGCACCAAGGATTACCTTACTCAATAAGGTAAGCAGAGGTAGCACACACACACAGGAGGGTCTAAAATCTGAGCAATGGTAATAGTTAATCTTTATTATAGAGTGTTGATCTGCTGCATGCTGTACAAAAATATGTTGCTTGGATTAGCTCATGTAATCCTCCTTACACCCTATACTAGACCAGGGGATTAGACCAGATGATGGCAAACTTTGGCCTGTGGACCACATCTGCTCATGCCCATTCCTTTCTGAACTGTCCAGGCTGCTCTCGTGCTAGAATGGCAAAAATGAGTAGTTGGAACAGAGACAGTTGTTATTGTTCAGTTGCTAAGTTGTGTCTGACTCTTTGCGATCCCATGGACCGCAGTACACCAGGCTTCTCTGTCCTTCGCTATCTCCTGGCATCTGCTCAAACTCATGTTCACTGAGTTGATGATGCCATCTGACTGTCTCATCCTCTGTCATCCTCTTCTCCTCCTGCCCTCAATCTTTCCCAGCATCAGGGTCTTTTCCAGTGAGTCGGCTCTTCACATCAAGTGACCAAAGTATTGGAGCTTCAGCTTCAGCATCAGTCCTTCTAATGAATATTCAGGGATGATTTCCTTTAGGATTGACTGTTTGATCTCCTTGCAGTCCATGAGACTCTCAAGAGTCTTCTCCAGCACCACAGTTCAAAAGCATCAATTCTTCGGCGCTCAGCCTTCTTTATAGTCCATCTCTCACATCCATACATGACTACTGGCAAAACCATAGCTTTGACTAGACAGACCTTTATCAGCAAAGTGAGTCTCTGCTTTTTAATACTCTGTCTAGATTTGTCATAGCTTTCTTTCAAGGAGCAAGTCTCTCTTAATTTTGTGGTTGCAGTCACCGTTTGCAGTAGTTTTAGAGAGACAGAGACTGCATGGTATACAAAGTTGAAAGTATTTACTATCCATCCCTTTTCAAAAAAGCTTGCTAAACCTTGTGTGTATTATTCCTACTTCATAGATAAGAAAATACTCACTTTCATAGATAAGAAAATTCCCACTTTCATAGATAAGAAAATAGAAGCTTAGAGCGGTGGATGGTTTATTAAATGACAGAATGTCATTTTTTGGTTACAGAAGCAAGTGTCTGTGGCATGTCCCCCTTGAGTGATAGCAGGCGCAGAACCCTCCTGGGCCATTTATGGACCTTTGTGGGTGCTCAGAGAATGAATATGAACAGCTCTCTTCCCTTCCCTTCCTTCCACCATCTCCCTTTATAAAATTGAGGTCTCCTCTCCTATCTCTGCAGGCTTCCCAAGTGGCTCAGTGGTAAAGAATCCACCTGCCCAGCAGGAGACATGGGTTCGATCCCTGGGTTGGGAACATTCCCTGGAGGAGGAACAGCAACCCACCCCAGTGTTCTTGCCTGAAAAATTCCAGGGACAGAGGAGCCTGGCAGGCTACAGTCCATGGGGTCACAGAAGATTCAGACATGACTGAGTACACACACACTAGGAGCTTTCTCTACTGAGGGAAAAACACAAGAGACTCATTACTTTTTTACATCTTTGTAACTCCTGGAGGAAGCTCCATTTTTCCAGAAATGACAACTGGAAGAATTAGGGCAGTAAGTATGTAGAGACTGAGGAAACACTTCATGATCACTAAGAAATTACTCTTATGCTGAACCATACGGTGATTAAAGAAAGAAAGAAAAGCAGCCTTCAC
Organism: Bison bison bison; assembly: GCF_000754665.1. Lineage (NCBI taxonomy): Eukaryota > Metazoa > Chordata > Mammalia > Artiodactyla > Bovidae > Bison > Bison bison. Next base: position 16,230,634 of record NW_011495064.1, read on the forward strand.
ACATTGAAGGCTGAGATTATCTATTTCCAACTGCCTCCAGCTGAGAAGCAGTTCCCAAGGTGGCACTGAGTAGCTCAAATACATCCCCTCATAAAAGTGATTGTTCAAGGGGGATTCAGGAGTCTAGTTCCTTAATTCCCAGTGGCTGCTTCCTAGATTCATCAAGAACATAGGCTTACTCCACATTTAGAAGCAGAACATATATATATATATGTATATACACACACACACACACACACACACACACACACACATACTGCATATACAATAGATATCTAATGAAAACTTAGAGTAGGCTAACCTACTATACACCTATAGCAAAAGGACCTCTACGTAGTGCTCTGCGGTGGTCTAAATAGGAAGGAAATGCAAAAAAGAGGGGATTTATGTATATACATATAGCTGATTCACTTTGCTGTACAGCAGAAAATAACACAACATTGTAAAGTAACTATACACCAATTAAAAAAAAAAAAAAAGAACTGAGTCCAGGTTGTTTGACGCCAAAGTCTGTGCTTTTGACCATACATTCTATTCCTTCTTGGCAAGCAAATATCCAGGATTATGTACTTACATCCTACAGATGCTGTTCTAAGTGCTCATAGGTTTTCTGCCAGTGATTTTCTAGCAATCAGCTGCAAGAGGACTGTAGGAAAAGATTCCATCTATCTGCTTATCCCTTCCCTTCTAAAGAAAATGTACCCAGTTTTCAGAGAGAATCTTTGCATATATTCAGACATATTAGATCCCTTAGCAAAAATGTCTAAAATTCATTCTCCACTATTAGTTAATTAGAAAACAACCAGGGGAATTCCCTGGTTGTTCAGTGGTTAGGGCTTTGTGCTTTCACTGCCGAGGGCCAGGGTTTGATCCATGGTCAGGGAACTAAGACCCTGCAATTGCATGGCATGACCAACACACACACACACACACACACACACACACATACACAATTGGCTCTCAAAAATGGTTACTGAATGAATAAATGAGTCAGTGAATCAATCTCCAGACCCTTGACAACTTAAGAGATCTTGAGCAAGGTTTTTTCTTAGGATGACCCCAATGTTCATCACAGCACTGTTTATAATAGCCAGGACATGGAAGCAACCTAGATGTCCATCAGCAGATGAATGGATAAGAAAGCTATGGTACATATACACAATGGAGTGTTACTCAGCCATTAAAAAGAAAACATTTGAATCAGTTCTAATGAGGTGGATGAAACTGGAGCCTATTATACAGAGTGAAGTAAGCCAGAAGGAAAAACACCAATACAGTATACTAACGCATATATATGGAATTTAGAAAGATGGTAACAATAACCCTGTGTACGAGACAGCAAAAGAGACACTGATGTATAGAACAGTCTTATGGACTCTATAGGAGAGGGAGAGGGTGGGAAGATTTGGGAGAATGGCATTGAAACATGTAAAATATCATGTATGAAATGAGATGCCAGTCCAGGTTCGATGCACGATACTGGATGCTTGGGGCTAGTGCACTGGGACGACCCAGAGGGATGGTATGGGGAGGGAGGAGGGTTCAGGATGGGGAACACATGTATACCTGTGGCAGATTCATTTTGATATTTGGCAGAACTAATACAATTATGTAAAGTTTTAAAATAAAATAAAATTTAAAAAAAAAGAAGAAAAAAAAAGATAGTTGGAGATTTCTTACTGGGGACTGCTCACAGCATTTAAGTGTAGTCAGTCACTCAACAAACACTGTGCCTTCACTTAAGTGAACATTTGCTATGATGTGCACACTGTGTTAGGTGCTGGGAACATGGCACAACAGGTGTGTACCCTCAGCACAGGCTTCCAGGGATGATGGAGGCACGGAAGTAAGCGTTGGTGCAGGTAGCTTCATGGGCGTGGGGAAGAAAAGCTTCATAGGGGCCGGCAGGCTACTTGTGTGTTGGGAAGAAACCATGGGGGAAAATATAAAGCCAGAAGGTGCTTTTCTAAGTGAAATGTAAGTGTAACAAGCAGGTTGTGGATTGAAAAGGGTTAAGTGGAAAGTTCTGGGGCGGCTGGCAGATGTAACCTGATCCCTCTCAGCAGTAGCTTGGGCTTTAAAACCGGGAAACCTGGAGGAATCACAGACACTGGGCTGGTTTTACTGGTCTCCCCTCACTGTACAGAAAGCCAGGCCTCTCCTTGCACAGCTGGTTTCCTTGGTGGTGTGAGTCACTTCTGTTATGTTGCTCCGTTCATCCATATTATGTAGGTTTTTACTAGCTGCCTTCTCAGAGTATGTCCTGGCCTCCCATAACAGAGTAAGTTGAGAGAGCAACAAAACAGAGAGGTTATAAAAGCCTTGACTGTTTTAATGGTATTACTGGGAATGTAACAGTTTTCAAACAGAAATAAGACAAAATTCTTTCTACAGAACGTTTCAAGCCATCAATTCAGAGGTATAAAACTTTTTTTCCCTACCATGGCTTGATTCAACTTAATTTAGATTTGGGGGAAAATTTGGGCAAACCCCATTGCTCAGCAGAACCCTGCCTTTAATGAGCTAAAGAAAAGTCACTTTGTCACTGGTCATTGTAACCAAACCTCAACTGTTATTAACCAGGATTTGCCTTAGTTCTGGTTTATCTTAATAAGACCAAGAAGAAAAAAAGGCTTTGGCTTCAAAAGGTGCTCTGTCTCCTGCAAAGCATGTGTTCTGTGCTTAACGCCTGAGACGGATAACAAATGCTCTAAGAGGAAGTGAGGGTAAACTAAAGTTCTGTTGTTGTTTAGTCGCTAAGTCATGTCCGAGTCTTTGTGACCCCTTGGCGCTTTAGGATGGTTCAACGACCTTCATGGAACTAAAGGATCTTGAATTCTATTTTGAAGGAGGAGGAGGATGAGCTGAAGAGATGACAGGCTGTCAGGAAAATGATGTGAGGGGTGGTTAGAGGCAGGAATGTGGATATCCTTTCTTTGCAGACTAGTGGCTAGCTGCCTTTTTTTTTCTTTCAAAGAGAAAGAAGAAAAATGGGTAGATAAACGTAGTTGGACCAGAGGTTCATTTGGGGGAGTAACCCAAGATGAGGTTGAAAAAAGGAGAAGGAGGCAATCTTTAAAGGGTCCTGGGTCTTAGAAGACCAGACAGGCTGGCTAGGAATTGATCTGTAGAAATGGTACAATAACTTCCCTTGTTTTCTTCTTTTTGTCTAGGCTGCTTTATTCACTGTATGATATTTTAATCAATTTGTTGGGTGGCAGAGAGAATATTTTGGAAGAAAAATAATTAGGATCAAGTATTAAACTCAGGCAGGGCTTCCCAGGTAGTACTAGTGGTAAAGAACCCATCTGCCAATGCAGGAGACGTAAGAGACACAGATTTGATCCCTGGATCAGGCAGATCCCCTGGAGAAGGGCATGGCAACTCACTCCAGTATTCTTGCCTGGAGAATCCCATGGACAGAGGAGCCTGGCAGGCCGCAGTACGTAGGGTTGCAAAGAGTGGGACAAACTTAAGCAACTTAGAACATACACACGCACATTAAACTCAAGCATCATCATGCACTTAGGCCATTGGGTGAAAATCCTAATATAGACAAGAGAACCACTAGTGTTCTGCAATTTACATAAAGAAGCAATTACAGCAGCTCTACAACCTGGGAAGCATAGAAACTGACACGAAACAGGAGGTTCCTCTTAAAATTGGGTCATGATTTCTAACAAAGCTGTATTTGAGGGGAGAGAGTGTTACTCTGCTCGCCTACCTGGCACTAAACCAACCTTGCAGGTGTCTGGGCATCTTTGAAGTTAGATTTAAGCAGGGAATTTAAGTAAACTTTCATGGACTAATGGAAGGCCAAAGAGATATAATTGAGATATCGAAGTGAAATGTAATTTCTTGGGGGCTATGTTGTGATCAAAAGGCAAGTGTTTCATAGAGGTGAGGTGCATGTCAGTTCAGTGTGCATCCAATTATTTTCCAAGACGCAAACTCTTTGAGAGTAAGAACACATTTCCTATGCGCCCTCTTGAATGTTGTCCAGCTGATTGACCCAGTGAAGTTTGGAAGTGAATGAAAAGTATAAATAAAATTGTATTGATAACTACTTAATTATTACTTGGTTTCATATTTAATGTCCAAAAATTTGAATAAATGGGTATGAAAAACCTCAATGAGAGTAAATTAATGAACAGATTTTGGTTCCCTGTAGACAGGCATTTCATTGCCTTTGGCAGCCACCATTGTGTGATACTTACCCTTGATTATACTCAAGGTAAGTAAGAAAGGACCAAAACAATCAGAAAGGGAAATTTAGTGTACCCAAAATCTACTTTTGGTGAATTTTCCTTTTGTGGATTGGCTCTTCAAAATTTGTAGAGTGGTAACCGATACCCTTTACCCTTTTCCTTTTATGGGTCTCATTTCCCACAGTCCTTTATTCAATACTCACCTTACACGTAATTATACCTCATTAGACTCCACGTGAATGGGGTGTATCTTGCTATGGCTGAGCATTCAGGGTCAGCACAAAGACACTCGCTGGCCTAGGGGCAACTTTGGGTTGCAGTCCAACCAGGCTTTATTTAAACTTCTTCACCTGAAATGGAAGTTTGTTTTGATTTTGCTGTAATTGTTATGTAGGCTATCTGAGGGCTGAAAGGTTTAGGGCCCTAAATGTTTGTTGACAACTAAGGATGCTTAGATTTCAAACCTGAAGCATTAAAGGGAGGGAAAGCCTGGGGTAAACTTTGGTTCCACTTGTTGCTTAGTCCCAGGAGCACCTCATTCTTCTCTGCAAATGGGCCCCGTCTCCAACTTGCTGACACATCTCGGGAGAAACATGGATACGTTCAGTGGATGAGTCTCTGCTTTAATTCCTCATCGGAAAAGCTATGTGATTTTTCATGGATGCTGAGTTAAACATGGAGGAAGTCCCACATTTCTAATCTCCTTCACCTCTGCTTTTTTTTTTGATGCAATGGTTGGAAGAATGAGGGAGAGGACCATGAGAGTAAATGAAGCATCTCCTTGCAGGTATCTGCAGCTGCAGCTGTGGTCTTTGGCCTCCGGCTTGTGTGAGAGAACACGAGACTTCCTGTGCCTCCCGCTTTGCATGTGGTGTGTGGCAGCCAGCCAGCCTCCATTCTAGCACCTTCTAAGGGCACAGGCTTAAATCTTGCCCAAACCTGGACAAGCTGATGTTCAGGTCAGAACCGGCCGAGGTTCAGAAATGGCAGGATCCTGTGAGCAACCTAAGAAGATTAGCTCACAGATGCTGGGTATAATGCTTCTCACCCGATAGTTCCTTTTTCCTTTCCCCCTCCTCCTGCCTGTTTTCCCCCACTTCTCATTCATTGATTTCTCCTTCATTTTGCCCAATCTGCCCTCTTCTTCCCTTCCTTCCACCCATCTCTTCTTTTCCCTCCTTCCACTGCATCCCCTCTCTTTTTGTCTTCACACTTCCTCTCTTGTTTTCCCTTTCTTTTCCATTCCTCAATCTCTCTCTCTTGCTTTCACTCTCCTTTTCTCTTTCTTTTACCTACAATTCACCGAATTCTTGTTTATCTCTTTCCCTTCTCCCTTCTCTTTCTAAGAATTTCTTGATGAAATTAGAAGAGAACTAAGAGAGGTCCCATGAAATCCTTGGCTGGAGGAAAACATGAGTGGAAGAAGTTCTGATCATAGGCAGCCGTTCAGTTGATTTGTAGCTGACCTTAAATATAGGAAAAGATTTCAATTACAAAACTCATAAAACGTAAGGATGAGGGAAACTGGCTGCATTTTTGAATTTGACTAATGGTTTCAAAGTGCTTTAAAAGTTTGGCATTTGCCAGCCTTCTTTTCTTCCCCTAATCCTCAAACCCATGAGTTTTTATGCGAAACATAATCCTCTTTTCTGATTCATTTACACTTAGCTCATCTGAGTATTGTTTTGTAAAAACCATCTGAAGTCTAAGAAGTTTTATGAGATCTTTAAAGACTTGTTTTTTCAACCAGGAAGTTGTGTACTGCCAATATAAATGAACCTTAAAACCTAGGGGGCTTGGCATTAAACAGGGTCTAGACTTGGCAAAGGCTGGTCCCCCAGCCTGACAGAAACTGGGCTTTCACTTTCAGAGTAACAGTGAGTCCAGTGTTTTAGATGAGTGACCATCTCATACGATAGTACATAGGCTGCACAACACATTTTTCAAGGGTTATCTTGCTAGTTATGTAGATAGCAAGAGACTGATGTGGAAAAACTGAGACTTTGCTAGAGTTTCTTGACTAGATTGCTTGCTTCTGTGTACGCATGCATGTATGCTCAGTGGTGGCCAACTCTATGCGACCCCATGGACTGTAGCCCACTAGGCTCCTCTGTCCATGGGATTGCCTAGGCAAGAATACTAGAGTGAGTTACCATTTCCTTCTCCAGGGGATCTTCCTGACTCGGATCGAATCCACATCTCTTGTGTATCCTGCATTGAAAGGCAGATTCTTTATCATTGCGCCACCATATTACCACATTAATGGTTGTATATAAGTAAACACACATGTATACAAATGTATATGGATCATTTATGGATGAGATTAACATTTACATTAGAGATTCTTCCTGTGCTTATGTTTCAGAGAAGATCTAATTGTGATGTATCCAAATATGTCATAAGGCAGGTTGTAATCAGACTGAAGATTGGGGTGAAATACTCACCTCTGTGGATCAAGAGAAAGGAAGATTGCTTTTTAAACATTTTTCTGCAGAATCACAGAGCATGGTTAACACCCTTGTTCTCGTCAAATGTGAGGACCTTGGGTGGACCCCCAGGCCCTCTGGAAACAGGCTCGTAGGTGAAATGGCTTGCTCAAGTTCCTGTGGAAAGTGAAACAGCCAGGCCGCTCGAGCCCAGCCCTCTGGTTCCATGTCCAGGCTCTGCCCTCTGCAGGCAGCTGCCTCTCATTGACCAAAATGGGCTTTGATGTGTGCTGTCCATCTGGGTCCTGGAGTGAGTCACAAGAACAGCTCACCCACCACCACAGACTAAAGTCTGGTCCTTTGGTGATGCTGCCCATCACTATTTCCTGAGCTTTCACCTGTCTGACATGCATTCTTTGCAGTCTAGACTCTTCAGAATGGAGCTGGTGCTCTAGACATCCCCTCCCTCATCCATTTCAACTGCTGCCTACCTGAGAGATTATAGAGATTATAAAATCTCTATAAACTGGTTTGAATTGCAGGTAGAAAACGTTTTCCGTACATGTTGCAGATTCTCCGTGAGATGACAACAAATTATGGGTTGTACTGTGACACTGGTGGTGATTTAGTTGCTAAGTCGTGTCTGACTCTTGCGACCCCGTGGACTGTAGCCTGCCAGGCTCCTCTGTCCATGGGATTCTCTAGGCAAGAATACTGGAGTGGGTTGCCATTTCTTTCTCCAGGGGATCTTCCTGACCCAGGAATCAAACCTGGGTCTCCTGCATTGTAGGCAGATTCTTTACCATCTGAGCCACCAGGGAAACCCACTGTTGTATTGGCCTCTCACAAAGCAAATCCTGCCTTGTGAGGGTTCTGTGATTGTTTCAAACTGTTGCTTCACTGAGTTCTTTATCTTTTTAAAAAGGTTTTATTTACATTTTTTCTCTTGAATAGGATAGGAAGCTTTTCCAGAATAGAAAGGCTGTGCTTCTGATATGTTGTGTCTGCAAAGGGTCAGCCTCTCTGCTTGCCTCCAGAGTAGCACTTGGGAGATATTTATTAGCCTGTGCCGTGTCCTTTCTCCAGGATCCCAGGCTGGAGACAGTTTCTTCACCCATCCTCCTTCCTCAATCTTCTCAGCTGGTTCCCTTTGGCCTGACTCAGAGACTGACCTCGAGTGACCTCACTCATCTTGTCCACAGGGACCCCGGATGTTCTTAGAGCCACAGACTCTTAGGGCTGGAAGGAAGTTTGAATCCAACTTCTCTGTGTTGTAGAGGAGCAAGCTGAGGTGCGGAGAGGAGAGGTGAGCTGCCTGTGGTCTTTTGGCTACTTAGCAGCAGTGTTAGGACTGAACTGAGGTCTCTCCCTCCAGCCAGATGCTGTTGATTCTGTGACTGTGGCTCTCAGAGGGTGTTCTCACATGAAACTGGGGCTCAGGCAGATGGACTGAAGCTCTCTCCTGCCAAATCAAATATCGGAGGTCTTTCCCCAGTCTACAGAAAAAATAGATTAAGGGATGAAGTTTCAACTTTCTTTTCCCTTTATTCTTTTTAAACCATTGTCACCTGCTACCAACTGTCCACGAGCCAATGAGATTTTCTATTGCATTCATGTAATTAAAGCATGAATTGTGCTGGAGAAACTGTTTTAAATTCAAATGCTAGAAGTAAATATGTTATTATTTCATGGTTTTCCCCCAAAAGCACCCTGACCCCAGATCCTCTGTCCCCTGGGACATTCTGCATCTCCCTTAACGTGATTTTGGTTTATCTCCAGTGAGTGATCCTTTCTTTTTCAATAGGGGCCCAGGGAACTCATCTTTTTTTTTTTTTTTCAATATTTCTTTTTAAAAAATTTATTTATTTTAATTGGAAGCTAATTGCTTTACAATATTGTAG
>NW_011495064.1:16239268-16239979 GCF_000754665.1 Bison bison bison
TAAAAAGATACTAATAACGGCTTGGCATTATTATGGATTCTAAGCCGTGTGCTCCCATCATAAAGGCCTTTTCACCGAGGGTAGAGCTGCTTCCCGGATTGATTCCTGTTGCAGTTTTCCCCGTCTATACAGGCGCCCCCTGGTGCCCACCCTGGTACATGCCAAGCGAGGAGTAGGGTACCAGAAGCTACAGACCCGCGGAGTTTACAAACCTAAGGAACCATCTAAGCACTTTGCAATGGACATTCAGCGCACCCCGAGCAGTCCTTTCGGGGGCCCGATCTGGTATTTTAATCCAATACCCGCAGCAAGTACCCGAGCAAACCACGTCAGAAAATGACTGGAGATGTCGTGCAGACAGTATGAAGTGAGTTTTTTGGGGCTTCTAGAAGGAAAGGACCAGCCAGTGACTTTGCCGTGTCCTTTGTCCTTTCCACGGGAGACGGGATCCTCTGCCTTTGCCGACCCACAGGCACAATCTCAGTGGATGTGGAGGGTGGCGGCGCGTTTTCGGGCTCATCTCACGCTTTCCCCAATTAGGATTTACTGCCTGACGTCACGTCTGCCAGATTGGCTGTTCAGATCTGACACTCGGTTCCACGGCGAGAGAAACTTTTTAAAGACTTTGCAGCCGGGGCTGCCGCTGAGCGTCCCGCGCGCTCACACCGCCCTCGCCCACTCTCGCCGGGTCCCGGGCGGGCACCCCCTGAG
>NW_011495064.1:16240758-16241357 GCF_000754665.1 Bison bison bison
CGGCCGCCACCGCCACCGCCGGAGCCGGCGCGTCCCGGGGGCCCCGGCGGGCCGCTCCACCCCAAGCCCGGCGGTCACCCGGCGGCCGCCCCGTTCGCCAAACAGGGCAGGCAAGCGATGCGCTCCAAGGTGCCGCAGGAGACCCAGAGCGGCGGGGGCTCGAGGCTGCAGGTTCACCAGAAGCAGCAGCTGCAGGGGTAAGCCCACACGCCCCCTCCTCCTTGCTCGCGCGCGCTGACCGCGCGGGGACACGCGGGGTCTGGCCCCTCGGAGCCCCCGCGGTGACCGGGGGTATCGTCCGCCGTGAGTCTGCTGTCTCCTCCCCGCCCGCCTCTGCCTTCCTTCCCGGGAGTGCGGCGGGAAGAGCGGAGTGCGGGGAAGCAGGGGAACTCGGAGCATAAAAACTCCGATCACATTGTTACTGAGCTGCGGGTAAACACAAAAGGCATTTCTGCCTGGGGCGTAACCTACTGTGCGCGAACCAAACTACTCCTAGAAGATGGGCGTAAACATGAAGTCACTACAGCTTAATCCCCCATCATCAATTAAACTTCCCTTTGCAACTTAGTTTAATTTTTTTTTTTTTTTTTTTGAGCTAG
>NW_011495064.1:16241457-16264007 GCF_000754665.1 Bison bison bison
GCTTGGCTTCCCTGCACCTGTGGGGTCTGCTTTCCCGGGACGGGGATGTCTTAGCATTGACAAGAATTTCAGTTCAATGGTTTCTGTTATTGGGCTTTCCTAAACATCCTCCCTGCCCCCCTCCCCATTAATCATAGGTTGAGGGTGTGGAGGGAAACTTGTTTTGCCTTTTTTTTTTTCCTTCAAGGGTGGTTCCAGGCCTTGTGATCTCACCTCTCTTTGGACGCCTCTCTCTGAAACTCAGATTCAATTTAAAATGTAGTCACAGATAATATACAAAATACAATTGGCTTTACTTTACTTTTGTAAGAAAACCGTTAGTTTGGACCTTGTTCTCCCGTCTAGTTCCAGGCTGTGCAGGATTTGATTCTCCCATCCCGCTCTGATCTCCTGTCCTTCCCCTTCTACCTGGGCAGCTTTGGGTTGGGCTTCCTGGGTACCTGTTAGGACTCTCTGGAAGCTAGAGGAAGATGGAAGCAGGAGGCTGGGCTTGCAGGAGTCCAGTGGAGGCTTGGGTTCTCTGCAAGAGTGTTGCTACTCCTGGACTCAGGGGTCTTGCTTTGTTTCAGGGTCAATGTCTGTGGTGGGCAGTGCTGTCATGGCTGGAGTAAGGCCCCTGGCTCCCAGAGGTGCACCAAACGTAAGTGTACATGTTCCTAGCTACCCTGCACAGTAAGCCACGTGGGTCAGTCCACATGGGGGTGGGGATCACATAGAGGGCATCTGAAGAGGCTAATGCTGCCCTGAGGAAGTTGATACCTGCAGTGCAGTCCACCCAGTTACCTGCAGCCTCGTCACCACCTAGGAAGGGCTGGGCCAAAGTAATGACAGTATCAATACCAGTTCATTGGATACAACTGTGCCTTGCATCCAAGATTCCCCTGCATTCAACCTCTGTTACACCCATGGGGGGCTAGGAAGAAAATTCTCATTGGAGGTGTGCAGTATGGCAGAACCGGTACAATTAACTTAAACGTGGATATCGACCAATGAAAAACATTCTTTACGTTGATGGCAGGAAGGGAATGGTAAGTAGGAGGCCCTGCTCTGGAATCAGTAGTGTTAAAGCTTTCTGACAATGGCAATCAGAATCTGCCATCCTCGAGGTCGGTTCCCAGGAGGTAACCACTCTACTGTTTATCAGAACTGACAGGTGGGTTTTCCTGCAGGGCTTCTCAAACTAATACACATGCTTAGCAGTGTTTTGAAATGTATTAATGATGCATATAGATTTGAGAACATCAGAAACTATTTCCCCTCTGCATTGTGGAAGTTTCAATATAGTTCGAGAATCCTCTTGACAAGTTGATTCTGTCTTGGTGCTAATTGGAAATAAAGAAATCTTATTTCCATTCAGAAAAAGTTAAGCATTCTTAGGTGTTCTCTGCACAGAGCTTGAACCATAAACATGTGGATTAGAATCGTCCAAAATTTTAGTTGCTTACTAGTATTCAGTGTCATAAATCAAATTAAGCAATTTGTCTTGTATATGGTTTGGATTTCAAAATACTGGTGAATAAATTAAAAATTTTTTTTCTATTACAGTTATTCTGGTGAACTTGCTTGTTGAAAGGTGCCTTCAGTCCCTGAAAGAAATAGGATTCTGGCATAGTGACTTTAGTTTTGGAAAGAGCGATGTCCAGACGGGTTATGGTTTGGCTGTGATCAAGGAGTAGTGGCAGACATGAACTCACTAATCAGCCTCCTCATTATGGAACTCAAACGGCTAGATCAGAAATAGGGTTGTAGGCATTTTAGATTAACTCATAACCCTTCACTTCTTCTTAGATTACACTTGACAATAGTGCACCAGTATTTTCCTGAGTTTACAATTGCTTGGGTCAAATTACACATCCTCTCCTCCCTTCAGTAACTCCGGCTCAAAACCTGATACGATATGGTTTGCCTGTTACATGGAGACAGCCCATCCATGACAGCACTGCTGCTGTGTAAAGTGGGGTACTGCTGGTAAGGAGTGAAAATAGAGAGCATTCTTTTATAGGTCATGGGTGAGTGCTCCTTGATGCCTGTTAGAATATGTTAAGACTGTCAAAGAAGTTTCCTTGGTAAGCTATTTAACTGAGGGCCCTCTCTGAAAAGATAATAGTAATACCCCATTCTTAGGTTGTCTGGGGATTTGGTGATCCAAAGATGCTCTGGAAGGAGAGTATCCTTGTATTGAGGAATCACTTTATGCTTCCTGCTTCTCCAGGTGACGGGGCAAGGGCATGAGTTGTGCCTAGGTTTAGCCAGAGTTGCCCTCTGATGACCCAGAAAAAGATAAGGCTGCAAAAGGCTACCAGTCAGTAGCTGCTGCTGCTGCTAAGCCACTTCAGTCGTGTCGGACTCTGTGCAACCCCATAGACGGCAGCCCACCAGGCTCCCCCGTCCCTGGGATTCTCCAGGCAAGAATACTGGAGTGGGTTGCCATTTTCTTCTCCAATGCATGAAAGTGAAAAGTGAAAGTGAAGTCGCTCAGTCGTGTCTGACTCTTAGTGACCCCATGGACTGCAGCCTACAAGGCCCCTCCGTCCATGGAATTTTCTAGGCAAGAGTACTGGAGTGAGTTGCCATTGCCTTCTCCGACCAGTCAGAAGAGTTAGGGTTGAATAGTTACCATCCGCAGCATTCCAGAGGATGTTACACCATGGTTTGGTCTCATAATACCTATTACAATGCTTGTGACTTTTGGTTCAAGTTATCCTTCCAGCTGCTAGAAGGTAGCGCTTGGACAGCACCAGGATTTAAGTAATCAGTGCAACATTAGCCTTCCAGTACTGCCCAATCTGACAAATTAATTCAGGCCCCAAGGCTGGAAGCTTAAATCACAACTCCTTTCAAGAATAATTGTGTTTTTAAAAATGATGCTGTGTTAGGTCAGTGCTCATTCCAAAGTACTATATCTGCTCAATGGTAAGTTTCAGTGGGGGCCTTGTGTTTGTCTGGCAGAGCCAGAGACGAGGGAGCCTTTTGCCTTCACATGGGAAAACCAGGGTTACCATTGATGCAGTGAAACTTGTGTCCGTGGCTGAACAGTGTGACACTGGGAAAGACCCTTGGCCTTGGATTCAGGAAACTTGAGTTTAAATCCTCAAGCCTTCACTAGCTGTGTGGCCTTGGGGAATTCATTTGACCTCTGTGACCCTTATATTTTCCTATTGTGAAATGACTGCTAAAGACTTGACTATTGGGACTTCCCAGGTGGTCCAGTGGTTAAGACGCCATGCTTTCCCTGCAGAGGCTGAGGTTTGATCCCTGGTCAGGAAACTAAAATCTCACAGGCAGTGAGGCCAAAGGAAAAAAAAAGTTGAATATTTTGCAGGATTGTTGCTCGTATGAAGGTGAAAGAGAATTATAGGTTTGAAAGCCTCGATGAAACCAGAAGGATTGTTAGAGTTTATTATTGAATCAAGCCAAGTAAACCTTGTCTCATTTATCCATTATTCAGTTTTCTTTTTTTCCATATGAATGTGTGTGCGTGTGTGCCAAGTTGCTTCAGTCGTATCTGACTCTTTGTGACTCTTTGGACAGTAGCCTACCAGGCTTCTCGGTCCACGGGATTCTCCAGGCAAGAATATAGGAGTGGGTTGCCATGCCCTCCTCCAGGGGATCTTCTTGACCCATGGCTCCTGTGTCTCCTGGATTGCAAGCGAATTCTTTACCCACTGCGCCATCAGGGAAGCCCCTTCCATATGTATGTTTCCTATTGTCGTCAACTTCTTTTCAAAGAATGTACATGTGGATCCCTTTTTATAGTACATTTTTAAAGTAGTTTAGGGTTGGGGGAGGGGGAAATACAGAGATACTGTGGTCAAGGAGTGCACAGTTTTAGTCCCTTAAGATGAATAAATTCTGAAGATCTAATGTATAGCAGTGTGACTGTAGTTAACAATAGTGTATTATAAACTTGTAATTTCCTCAGTGTTCCCATCACACGCAAAAAATGTCACCTGTGTGGTGAGGGTTATGTTCATTAGCTTGGTTGTGATGTTTATTTTATAGTGTGTGCATATATCAAAACATCGTCATACACCTTAAATATATACAATTTTTATTAATTATACTTCAATATAGATGAATTAAAAAAAAAGGAAGAGATGAAAAAGCCAGTCACTTCCATACTGCCTGGCTTTGATTACTGAGAAAAAAGAAATAAAGTAAATTGGATTGTTCTGTAGCGCAGAATGATTTATTTTAAAAAGAACTTTAAAAGGAACTAAATATTTGATTATTTGTGTATCTCTAGTTCTCTTGCTGTAAAGCTTGCTGTTCAGATGGAAAATACTCCCTAAGGTATTCATCATTTGAATGGAAAAAATTCTGATACCGGTTTTTGTGACTACAACTACTTTGGTAAATACTAGTGAAATTTAGGCTGCAAAAGAAATCGGTCTGTGGTCTCTTTCCCCTCTCACTTCCTTATTATGCTGAGACTGAACAGTTACACTTGGGTATGGTTTGTTACACTTACAAATACCAAAGGCAATGGCACATCAACATCAATTTTCCTGTTAAGATAGTAGTCATCATATAATTAACACACTGCTGTAAAATAACTATACTTCAAATAAAAAGGTAGGAGTCCTCATACCGTGTGTATGCAATTTGAATGTGCACATTAACGCCGAGGATGCTAATTGTCAATTCTATTTTCAGGATAATTGAAAGGATTTAATTGAAGAATTTAAATTTGTAGAGGCTGTTTTCCAGTTGATGCAAAAAAATGTTTCTGCGTAGGAGATGGGATATGTTTCTGTTGTTCAGTTTGCTTAATCTTGTGAGAAAACGAGGTGTCCCTTAGAGGCAGACTGGATTGATTTTAGCTGATTGAGACTTAATTTAAATGGGCCACGGACAAATGCTTCTGCACACTGAAGATTTAGCGAATCTGAAATTGCCAATCAGAGAGATGTGAAACGAGCAGCCGCAGACCCACACGGGCAGAGACTGGTTGTGGGTGTCCACAAGGGCAGCCCTGAGGGCTTCGCCACCCAGCCTCCATGTAGAGATGCCCCATTGCATATTAATGCTGCTCTTGCAAACACTCTTTGTGTATGGGTCTCTAGGAGTTGAAATCCCAGCGCGAGACATGGCATTTTAGTTATTAACGTGGAGTGACTAGGGCTTTCCAGGTGGTGCTAGAGGTAAAGAACCCGCCTGCCAATGCAGGAGACATAAGACATGGGGGTCTGAGCCTTGGGTTGGGAAGATCCCCTGGAGGAGAACATGGCAACCCACTCCAGGATTCTTGCCTGGAGAATCCCCATGAAGAGAGAAGCCTGGTGGGCTACAGTCCCTGGGGTCACAAAAGAGTCAGACACGACTGAAGTGACTGAGCTGCACACATGCATGGAGTGGCTGCTGAGAGTGATGTCCATTTTGGGCAAAGAAGATGGTACTGCACCTCTTTTCTTTCTAAGGGCTTCACATTTATTGCGAGGGTTTTAACAGGTTTTTTTTTTCTTTCCCCATTTTTGCATTTTTTTCCCCTCTGCCTAAACTGAACCCACCAGATTGGTTGTTCCAATCTTTTTGTCCCCCCTCTCAGTGTAAGTGCAGGCCAGAGAGAAACACTGCCAGTGGGCTCAGCTTTAAAGAGGAGACCGGACTCCTCTTTAACAGACAACACAAAAGAAGAAAGGCGAGATGAGACTGAGGCCGGGTTGGCAGAGTGAGGTGGACGGAACAGGAAAGACAGCAGATCTGAATCCAAAGCTGGTGCCTGGCACAGGGCAGGCCCTGCCTAAATGCATGGATGGTTCTTTCATTTATTTAATGGGTATCTGTTGAGCTTTTACCATGTGCCAGGGTCTATGAATAGAGGAGAAATGCAGCCAGCTGTAGGGCGCGCAGAGTCTGTTTTTACTCACTTAACTCATGGCACATCAAATGACTTGTTCTCTGCTTAGCAAGAAACAGAAAATCGATATTCCATTGCTTTTCCACTGGCATTCAGCCCACAGTGCTTTGGAGGGAAAAAAAAAGCCAACTCTAGACATTTTCCTTAATTATATACAGAAGAGACAGAGTCTTGCATGACCTGATTCTTGGAGCTGTGGGCATCGAGGGCATCATCCATGAGTGTGCAGCACCATCCATGAATGTGCAGTGTGGCTAGAGTTCCAGGTGATGGAGAGGCTCCTATGCCTCTTGGCTCAGCGTTGTGCTGCCTAAGTGTGGGAGTGGGCCTGGAGTGATCACACATTTTTCGTCAGCCTGCTATGGCCATTGACAGCTGCCTTGCCGGTAGATCTGCCGTGAGGTTTACTGTGGCAGCTGCTGGGAGGGCGGCCCCGGCCCCAGTGCAAGGAGCAGGGGCCCAAGGGTTGGCTGGAAAAATCTTGTCGTGCGGCACAGACAGCCCAGAGAAGGGAGAAGGACCCAGAGGTCAAGTTCACACTGGGTCAAATATGTGTTCTCAGCGCTGGTTAAAACAAACATTTAGGAACCATAAATTCTGGGCTGTGATCATACTTAAACCTTTGTGGCGAAGCCCTGAAGCCCCCTGGGCCAGCCTGTGCACCCCGTCGCTGCCTGGCAGGCGTCAGGGAACTGTTTCTCTGTCCAGTGAACCCTGGGACCTTCGGAAGCCTGACTTGGTGAAAGGACCTTTGGCCACCGCAGGAGTTTGCTGTTTCTGACCCTATTATTTGTTGTCTTGGATATTCCAAACAGACTCAAACATGTTTGGGAGCTCGAATTCAGTTTTCCTAAAATGCACATTTTGCTTCCAAGTCCTTCCGAGTGATGAGCAGGGTGGCGTTACAAGGGTGGCGTTACCACTCTGGCAACAGAGAGCAAAATCACAGCAGAAGCTGAAGATCTGCTGAGGAGGGAGGGTGATTTGTGCACGTTTGTGCAGTTCTTCGGAGCCTGCAGAGGGCATTCTATTTCTTTTACTTAAAAAAAAAGAAACTTCTTCATGAAGTTTGCATTTTGCTTCATGCAAAATGCTTCATGAATTTGCATTTTATCCTTGTTCAGGGACCATCCTTATCTTTGTGTCTTTCTAGTGTTGGTATATGTGCTGCCAAGCCGGCACTGGAGAGCATTCCTTGACCTCCACATCCCTGGGGGTGTAGGCCAGGCAGGCATGATTTATTACCCCTGTTTAAGTGGGGGGCAGGGCCCAGACCCCACCCAGCTCTATGGCTCTTAGTTTGTTGTTCTTTCTGCTGCTTCCTGGACAGCCCGATGCTGAAATCTCTCTCTTGAGGTCTTGGTCTTCAGCTCCCCCGACAGCCCTCCCTGCCTTGGATCGACTTTCCCCTCCAGAGTTCACTGTGTGAATTCCCTGCTGCTGCTGCTACTAAGTCACTTCAGTCGTGTCCGAGTCTGTGCGACCCCAGAGATGGCAACCCACCAGGCTCCCCTGTCCCTGGGATTCTCCAGGCAAGAACACTGAAGTGGGTTGCCATTTCCTTTTCCAATGCATGAAAGTGAAAAGTGAAAGTGAAGTCGCTCAGTCCTGTCCGACTCTTCGAGACCCCATGGACTGCAGCCCAATGGGCTCCTCCGACCATGGGATTTTCCAGGCAAGAGTACTGGAGTGGGGTGCCGTCACCTTCTCCAAAAGGGTGGCTTAGACCAACAGAAATGAGAGCTCTGGAGGTTGGAGGTCCAAAATCAAGATGTCAGAAGGGCTGATTGCTTGTGAAGGTGTGAGGGAAGATCTGTTCCAGGCCTTTCTCCCTGGCTAGCAGAAGGCTGTCTTCTCGTTGTGTTTCTTCACCTCATTTTCCTTTCGTCTATGCATGTCTATCTTGAGGTCCAAGTTGCCCCTTTTTATAAGGACACCAATCATATCAGATTAGAGCTCACCCCAATGACCTTGTTTCCAGAAAAGCATCTATTTCTGCTTTATTGACTATGCCAAAGCCTATGACTGTGTGGATCACAATAAACTGTGGAAAATTCTGAAAGAGATGGGAATACCAGACCACCTGACCTGCCTCTTGAGAAATGTGTATGCAGGTTAGGAAGCAACAGTTAGAACTGGACATGGAACAACAGACTGGTTCCAAACAGGAAAAGGAACACGTCAAGGCTGTATATTGTCACCCTGCTTATTTAACTTCTATGCAGAGTACATCATGAGAAACGCTGGACTGGAAGAAACACAAGCTGAAATCAAGATTGCTGGGAGAAATATCAATAACCTCAGATATGCAGATGACACCACCCTTATGGCAGAAAGTGAAGAGGAATTAAAAAGCCTCCTGATGAAAGTGAAAGTAGAGAGTGAAAAAGTTGGCTTAAAGCTCAACATTCAGAAAATGAAGATCATGGCATCTGGTCCCATCACTTCATGGGAAATAGATGGGGAAACAGTGTCAGACTTTACTTTGGGGGGCTCCAAAATCACTGCAGATGGTGACTGCAGCCATGAAATTAAAAGACGCTTACTCCTTGAAGGAAAGTTATGACCAACCTAGATAGCATATTCAAAAGCAGAGACATTACTTTGCCAACAAAGGTTCGTCTAGTCAAGGCTATGGTTTTTCCAGTGGTCATGTATGGATGTGAGAGTTGGACTGTGAAGAAGGCTGAGTGCCGAAGAATTGATGCTTTTGAACTGTGGTGTTGGAGAAGACTCTTGAGAGGCCCTTGGACTGCAAGGAGATCCAACCAGTCCATTCTGAAGGAGATCAGCCCTGGGATTTCTTTGGAAGGACTGATGCTAAAGCTGAAACTCCAGTACTTTGGCCACCTCATGTAAAGAGTTGACTCATTGGAAAAGACTCTGATGCTGGGAGGGATTGGGGGCAGGAGGAGGAGACGACAGAGGATGAGATGGCTGGATGGCATCATTGACTCGATGGACGTGAGTCTGGGTGAACTCTGGGAGTTGGTGATGGACAGGGAGGCCTGGCGTGCTGCAATTCATGGGGTCGAGAAGAGTCGGACACGACTGAGTGACTGAACTGAACAATGACCTTGTTTGGATGTGATCACCTCTGTAAAGATCCTAGCTCTAGATAAGGTCACAAGGAGTTGGACACTACCGAGTGACTGAGCATCACTAGATAAGGTCATATACTCAGGTACTAGGGATCAGGACTCTAGTTCTTTGTCGGGGGAATCATTCAACTCACAGTAGCATCCATAGATGCTCTGCACCTAGGCTTGAGAAGTGGGCTACTCAGAGCCCTGGGCCATCCCTAGGCACTTGGGGGTTCCCTTGCAGTGACCCGAGGGTGGGTGGGTAGAGGCTCAGTTGGGACCGTCCCCCTCAGTCTGTGACTGTGGATGGAATGTGGCTTCTTCCCTAGTGCAGAAGCTTGGGCTGCTCCAAGGAGCAGGAAATGTAAGGAATTGGCCACTGGTGATTTTGGTTATACCTCTGGCCTTTTCCACTTGGTCTGCTTTAAAGAGATTCTGCATATAGGGTTATTACACCCAGTTTTTCTTTAGTTAGTTGAATGATAAATACATTAAAAATGACATTTATTTTTAGCTGTGCTAGGTCTGCATTGCTGCATGCGAGGTTTCTCTATTGCAATGAGTGGAGGCTACTCTAGTTGCAGTGTGCTGGCCTCTCATCTCGGTGGTTTCTCTTTGGCAGAGCCCAGGCTCTAGGTTCAAGGGCTTCAATAGTTGTGGTGCACGGGCTCAGCAGTTTTGGCTCATGGGCAGGCTCTAGAGCTCAGGCTCACTAGTTGTGGCACAAGGGCATAGTTGCCACGAGCCGTGTGGGATCTTCCCGGACCAGGAATGGAAGCCATGGCAGGCAGGTTCTTAACCACTGGACCACCAGGGAAGTCCCCATACGTGTATTTTTATAAGCGTTAGAAATTTGCAAAAATTGTTAATGATAAAAAATTGTTAATGGTGGTTAAATAAAGTGGTTTTAAAAAAGGTTTAAACACTTTGGAACATGTTGGGTGCTTTTTTTTCTACTGTTTTAATTATAAAATATTTTAAATACACAGAAATGCAGACAATAATACATCCAGCAGCTGCTCATTGGGCTCATGTTTTTAAAACCTCCCTGACGTGGTAATTAAGCACAATGATTTATGGATAAGGGAGAGACGAAGGTCTTATCTTGCTTTAACTGCATGTTTTACTAATGATGTTTCCTGTCTTCCTAGTGGAAAGAAAACAGTACATAATTTGTTGATGTGACACAAATTGGTTGTTTTGGTACTTATGGAAAAATACAGAGCTGTATTTGTATATGCTTTCGTGCACCTGTTTGCTCAGCTTATTATTCAGGTTGAACATCTCATGTAGGCACAGTCCAGTGGCCAGTGAGCATTTGTGTGCACACTGTCATTTAGACCCAAGACAACGTGAAGAAAATGCCGTCTGTTACTCCCCCATCATACCCACCTTTCTGCCTTCCTCCTCTTTCTCTCCTTATTAGGCCAGAGTTTTACTTGCCCTGAACTAGAGGTGGTGGAGTTCCTTGGTTACAAGTTCAGTCTTTGGAGCTAGAATACAAGGCACCTAACTTGATGTTAACACTTTGCCAACACATCCTCACTCTTTGATCTTGGACTTGACCTTGGGGCAAGGCTAAGTTACCCCATTCACATTGTAGGTGTGATGATGGTTTTTGCCATCATTTAGAGGCTGCTAGGGGACCGGATGAATTAATACACAAAGAGCGCTTAGAGAGCAGCTGCCCCCCACACAATAGTATTTGACAGATGTGAGCTCTCAAGGGCTCCTGTTGGTCTGTTTAGGGGGGTTCCCCCTTGTGGGCACCCCAGCGTTTTACACACCCCTCTTGGTGTTTCGCAGATGCCCTGTTCTTCTGTTCTTCTCTCTTCCCCTCTTCTGGAGCACTCTGATTGCACTCTCACTTGGCTCTGGGTATGACTGGACCAGGTAGGAGAGGCATCTGCCCCCACCATCAGCGTGGACCTCCTGGGAAGCAGGATTTTCTGTATCATTTTAAGTACCCAGGCTCCCTTCCTTGCCGTAGGACATATGCTAACTGAATTGAGTAGAATTGAATTGAACAAGTATCTCTGATTTTGCTGTGTTGTAAATACTTTCCTCTAAATACTACATAAAGAATTCCACTTCCTTTTCTGTTTCCTCTCACCTTTGGGTGGAAATTCCCTTTTGGTTTTCTTTCCACTATATATTTCTGTGTGTTTATCCCTTGCCCGACAGACACTGCTTATTATGACAGCTTTTCAAGGGCACACCACCTTATTCCATTTCCTCCTGCTTCTCTGAAGGCTACCCTGGCATGGCCCAAACCGTAAGACAGCTTTTCCTTTCTCACTGCCAATTTTAGAATCTTTCTGCTCAACATCATCTGATAGAGATTTGGGACTAAGTATAATGAATGTTGTATGATTTTCCCTGTAATTTTAGATCCCCAAATACTGCTCTTGGCCAACTACACTAGTCCCTGTGGTTTTTTCACTCCACCACATTTGAGTAATATTGTTGGCACGGACCTAAGTAAACAGTTTGTGAAATGTTGTGTTTTGTAAATTAGGAGATGGATGGGCTGGTTTTTTAATACATGCTCTTGGTTCTGCTCAACCAGAGGAAGATGAGTTTGGTTAATGGATGGGAAGACAAATTGGAGGGAGGTGTTTTTAACTGAAGTTGATGTGGTTGATTTACTCATCAATTATTTAAAGGTGAGAACTAAATGGTTGAAGAGGAACCTTCAGAGGTATTTTGGTAATGAATTAAGGAAGCATCTTTACAGAGGATAGAAGATGTAACCAGCAAAAAACCACAGGAGGAAAAGAGGATAATAAAATAAGGAAAATATAATAATAAGGACCCTTTGTCTTTGTAGACTTTAAAATGTTTGTATTTCTTATAAGATTACCAAACAATTCCAATCTCCCTTTCAGTCTTGCAGGAACTTCAGTTTATTATTGTTACTATTATAAATTAAAAGTAGAATTGCCATCCTGTCACTGATATGTGTTTTATCTTAACACCATCTCACGTGGACAGTTAACAATTAGCATCTTCAAAATATTTCATTATAAAAGCTATTTAAATCGGCTCAGAGGTACCACCTCACCTTGATGAATCATTTGCTACATTGGTTCAAGAGTGGGGGCACTTTTGACTCTGCTATTGACTGTGTAGTTTAAAGTAGATCAGTTACCTAACTCTTCTGAGATTTTTTTCAACCTGGATGAATGAAATGAATGGGCAGAGGGTCAGTCATCACCCAACCCAATTCAGGTCATTCTTGTGAATATCAGGCATACAAATCCTCTTCTGTCTTACCCGTTTCCACATTGTATCACGGCTGCACGTGTCCACGTGTGGCTGTGTGCTTCCCAGCTGGAATGTGAGCTCCATCTGTGAGGGGAGGGATCATACCATAACTGTCTTTTTATCCTCAGGACCTAGTAAGTACATGGACTTTCAGGGAAGGAAGGACGGGATGGAATGATTGAGTGAATGAATGAATGATTCATTTGTTATACTTTCACTCAGTCCCTGTGTGCTAGTTAATGCCTCACAGAAGGTATTAAGTACAAAGAAGGAAAAAAACCAGGGCAATAGGCTCAAGAGTGGTGGGGGCTGGGAGAGAGGGGTGGAGTAAGGAAAGGTCCACCATTCCTTATATAAGGAAATGACTTATGAGACCTGTGTGGTATGAAGGGGTGTGGAGGAAGGGCTTTTGCAGCCAAGAGAACAGCTAACACAAAGGCCTCAGGCTGGGAGTAGGCCTGACCCTGTACAGGACTCCAGATGTGAGTTTTGCTGGGTTGTCAGTGAGAGCTAGAGTAATAGGTGGTAAGGGAGATGGGGCTGGAGCCTCTGTCAGGTCTTATGGAAAACCATAAATAGGGAAGTTACGGATAGAAGTGGATTTTATTACTAAGGAATAAACACAGTATAGGATTTGGTATTTTTCATCACTAGTTTGAAAGCATGGAAAAAGAATTTTGTTGTTGTTGTTTTGTTGAACTTTTTTTTTAAAAAACTGAAGTATGGTTGATTTACAATGCTGTATCAGTTCCTGGCATACAGCAAAGTGATTCAGAGATACACACATCCATTCTTTTTCATATTCATTTCCATAATGGTTTATTCCAGGATGTCAAATATAATTCCTGGTGCTATACAGTAGAACGTTGTTGTTGATTTTCTATATGGTAGTTTGTATCTGCTAATCCCAACTCCTGATTGACCCCTCCCCATCCCCTTTCCCCTTTGTTAATCATGTTTGTTTCCTATGTCTGTGAGTCTGTTTCTGTTGTGTAAATAAGTTCATTTGTATCAACGTATGTATTTCCACATATAAATAATACCGTATGGTACTTGTCTTCGTCTGACTTCCTTCGTTTAGTGTGAAGTGCGATTTCCAGATCCATCCATGCCATCTATTGATGGACATTTAGGCTGTTTCTGTGTCTTGGCTATTGTAGATTGTGTTGCTTTGAACATTGGGGTTTGTGTATCTTTTTGAATTATAGTTTTCTCTAGATATATGCCCAGGAGTGGGGTTGCTAGATCATATGGCCACTCTAGTTTTAGTTTTTAAAGAAACCTCCATACTGTTTTCCATGGCTGCACCGATTTACATTCCGACAACCAACAGTGGAGGATGGGTCCTTTTCTCTTCACCCTCTGCAGCATTTGCTAATTATATACTTTTTAATGATGGACATTCTGACCAGTGTGAGGTGGTACTTCACTGTAGTTTTGATTTGCATGTCTCTAATAATTATTGATGTTGAGTATCTTTTCATGTGCCTATTGACTATCTGTATGTCTTCTTTGGAGAAATGTCTATTTAGGTCTTCTGCCTCTTTTTTGATTGGGTGGTTCCTGTTGTTTTGTTACTGAGTTTGTGTGAACCGTTTGTGTATTTTGGAAATTAAGCCCTGGTTGGTCACATTGTTTGCAACTGTTTTTCCCCATTCTGTGATTGTCTTTTCATTTTGTTTATGCCGTGCAAAAGCTTGTCGGTTTAATTAGGTCCCGTTTCTTTCCTTTTGCTTTTATTTCTGTTGCCTTGGGAGACTGACCTAAGAAAACATTGCTAGGTCAGACAGTGTTTTACTTGCGTTGTCTTCTAGGGGTTTTCGTGTTGTGTCATATTTAAGCCATTTTGAATTATTTTTGTTTATGGTGTGAGGGAGTGTTCTAACTTCATTGATTAACATGTGGGTGTCCAGCTTTCCCACCACCACTTGCTGAAGAGACTGTCTTTTCTCCATTGTATATTTTTGCCTCCTTTGTTGAAGATTAATTGATGGGGTGACCGGGTGTGTGGGTTTATTTCTGGGCTGTCTTCAGTTCCATTGACTGATATGTCAGTTTTGGGCCAATATCACACAGTTTTGATTTCTATAGTTTTGTAGCATTGTCTGAAGTCTGGGAGGGTTGTGCCTCCAGCTTTGTTCTCTTTCCTCAGGATTACTTTGGCAATTCGGGGTCTTTTATGGTTTCATATAAGCTGTGGGATTATTTGTTCTAGTTCTGTGAAAAATGTCATGGGTATTTTATAGGAATTAATGCAATTAAATTAATGCAATTAAATGTGTAGATTGCTTTGGACAGTATGGCCATTTTGATTATGTTAAATCTTCCAATCCAAGAGTATGGGATATGTTTCCATTTCTTTAAATGATTTTCAGTTTCCTTTATCAGTGTTTCATAGTTCTCAACATACAAGTCTTTTACCTTCTTGATCATTTTTTTTTTTATGTGCTTTTAAAAGAGATTATTTTTTTAATTTCCCTTTCTGATATTTTATTGTTAGTGTAAAGAAGTACAGCAGATTCAATTGTTAATTGAAAAATAGTGTTTTAAATAGAAATTTTAATCCCCTTTATTGCTAATTTGTATTGATGCGAAAAGCGGTGTATAGAAGAGTGAAGTACCCAAGATCACACCCAAATTATGGTCACAGTCCAACTGCCTGCATTGTACCCAGATCTCCAGACCGGCCCCATGCCAACTGAATTTCCATGCCTCAGCCAAGCTCTGCCAGAAGATAACACGCTCACCAGAGCTGTGAGGCTGAGACTTAGGATGAAAGTTTGAGTATCAAAAAAAAAAAAAGTCTCTGGTTACTGCTATGTTAACAATTAGGGGGATCTTCACGTGATACTAAATAAAAAATAAAA
The DNA here is from genome assembly GCF_000754665.1 of Bison bison bison. Lineage (NCBI taxonomy): Eukaryota > Metazoa > Chordata > Mammalia > Artiodactyla > Bovidae > Bison > Bison bison. The sequence continues at coordinate 16,256,535 of NW_011495064.1, forward strand.
TGTTAAATCCTTCAAAAAAGTTTAAAGATAAAAATCCCAATCCTGTGATTGTAGGAAATTCACAGAGAGCAGTTAGGATGTATTAAAGTAAGAGTGTAAAATTTTAGCATTGCATTTGAATTCTGTTCTTCAGTGCCCCTTCTCCCCCCAATCTAACATGCAGATTTTGGGGTGAAACTGAAGTAGGTACAAAGGCAACCTAGATGATTTTGTTCCTATCTGTAAATGGGGTTAATAGCACCCATTGGCTACATCTCCCATTCTGTAGTGAAGATCAAATAAAATGAGGCTCATGAACATACTGCACAAAAGAGCCTTATAAACATAAGGTGATGTTAAAATGATTTACGACTGTTTTGTGAAAATTTTTCAGTTGTTAGTGAAAATTGTTTCCTGTAATGTGTTGGTATAATTCTTGTCTTGAAAGTAAGAAGGCTTAATGTATTTCTTAAGTTTTGGGGGATCACAGATCTTGTGTATCATGTCTTTACATTGATCATCCTGTTTACCAATGTTTTATAGTCTCTGGGGGGCAACTCCTAGCAGTTGGCTTGAAAACAGGCAAAAGTACCTAAATCGCCACTTTACTTCCATTACCAACAACGCACAATTGATTTGCTTTATTCTCCTAGAGATAGAGTGCAGGCAAAGACAACCTTTCTTTCGAGAAAGCTCTGTTTCTTTCTTATTGTGATAATGAAAAGGTTGTGTTTTTAGTCCAAAGTTTCTCAGTAATCAGAGGTGAAATAATACAGATGATAAGTTAAAAGACAGGCAGGGTCCCTGTTTTTGTTTTACTTTTTATCGGTTGGGAAGTTGGCCTCCTCAGCATTTCTGCATATACAATAGACCCTCAATTGCTTGAGTAATAAGTATTAGAAGTCACATTTGTTTTGAGGGAAAGATCAGCTGGAATTCATTTAACTTAGTGGCAATCGAGATTATGTTAGGAAGCCATTCCTTTTGTTAGGAGAGAATGTATATTACAGCAAACCTCCTGGATGAGAGTTTTTAATGCCCACTGTTGAATGTTTGAGAGCCTTTCTCTGGTACAGTTGCCCCATACCTTCCTGTAATAGTCTGCTTGAATGGCACATCACAGACCTAGTGGTTCTCAAAGCATGGTCCCTGGATCAGGGGCAGCTGCATCACCCAGGAACTTGTTGGAAAGGCAGACTCCCACGCCCCATCCTGGACTCACTGAATTAGAAGCTTTGAGGTTGGGGCCCAGCACTCTTTGTTTTAATGCGCACTCCAGGGGGTGCCAATATAGCTATGGTTTGAGAACCACTGCTCTGGCCAAACCCACTTCTACCTCCTCCCTTTCTGCATCCCTGTCCCCTCCCTCCCCCACCCCTCCATGATCCTCTGTCATGCACCCTCTCCTTGATCACCCATGGCGCCGAGGAGTCCGGGGAAACTGGCTCCTGTGGGCTCCAGGCCTTGGGGACTGGAAGCTTGGGTTTTCTCCTCTGCCCAAGGGACTGGAGCCATTGCTTCATCCCAGACGGGAACCTCGGGCCTGAGCAGGCGCCTCCATGCGTGCTGCCACAGAGTCTGCTCTGCGCAGTCACCGAGGAGCCTTGGAAAAGGCATTTTTGCCTCTCCGTGAATATGAGTTTTGTATCTGTGGGCCTTCCTAGTTCTGTTCTTCACTGCGGATGGTATTGAAATCACACTTGATACGCTTCAAAGCTACATTTATCAGCTTTGTAGGGTACACAGCCCCCCTTTGCCTCGCAACCCCCGTGGAATATGTAAGAAATGTGGGTTGTGGGAATGACTTATTGGTGAAATAGGAACAGACTCACAGATGTAGAAAACAAACTTATGATTACCAGAGGGAAAGGGTGTGGGTGGGGACAAAGCAAGAGTTTGGGATTAGCAGATACAAACCACTGTATGTAACAGAGATGAGCTTTAAGGCTCCGCTATATGGCACAGGGAATTATAGTCAATATCTAGTAATAAACCATAGTGGAAAAGAATATGAAAATATATATATTCTATACATGTTCTCTATATTATATTATACATAAGATATATATACCTGAATCACTTTGGTGTACACCAGAAAGTAACACCACATTGTAAATCAACTATGCTCCGATAAAAAAAAGAAATGCAGGTTGTAGGGCCCCATCCCGGACCCACCACAGTGGAGCCCTAGGGGGATCACCCAGGACTCTCGTTTTCACAAGTACCTAGCCAGCTGATCCACAAGGAAGCTTGAGGAGCCTGGGTTTAGAGTGGGTCTACTGAAATAAAAGACGTCACAGGCAAGGAATGATGTGAAAGGTATTAAAAAATTAATAAAAGGAACAGAAGTGAATGTGACATCTTGTTTTGGAGGCAGGTACTGCTTCTCGAGTCCAAGATAATTTAAAAGTGAAATGAAGAACAAGCTCTAGTCCAGAACATGCCCTCAGCGTTGGCAGGGACAAAGCCTTCTTGTGTGGAGATGAGGAAGTTCAGATGGAAAAGGGACAGGTCAGTGCTGCTCGGCCATTCCTTGGGGTCCTGCTGACTCATTCCTGGAAGTTGCTGGAGGAATGCATCAGATCTTTGGAATTAGCCCTGTTAAGAATTTCAGCAGTGACACACACTTTTATAAGATGTGTGTTTAGGAAAGGAATTGCCTATCATAAAACTAGGAGCTCTTGTAGAAAAAGAATGAATACGGAGTTGGTTTGCTTGTCCTGTGAAATAGGGACTGTTTTCCCCATCACGTGTCTTTTTTTCCTACAAAATAGTGGATGCAAAAATACTTTATCTGTGTATGGAAGGAAAATTAGGTTTTTAAAAAATATATCTGTTTATTCTCCAAGTAGAAATACTTTTTTTGGGCGGGGGGATCTTATTTAAATTATCAGTTACTGTGGTAATAGTTACACCTGGTTAAAGTAAGTATTTTGTCTTTGCTTCCCAATGCAAACGTAGTTATTTCCGAAAACCCATATGCTACTTTTGATTAAAGCATCCAGAAATTTAAATGTTATGTAGACAAGGCTGCAATACTGGAACATGGTGCTCAAATTTTGAAAAGACCCAAATTTGAAGAATGGCTTAAAATATGGATTAAAAAAAATTAGTTCTTATTCCTTCGGTCTCAGTATGGGTAAACACTTTACAAAAAAAACCCCAAAAAACTGCTAACAGTTTTATAGGTGAGTTATATCTCTGTAAATGTCCCTAGAGGCCTATACCTTACACTTGCTTAGCCTTTCATTTTAATTCACTAAACTTTTAATAAAGTACTATATAGAAGGCATTGTACAGATGGCTAAGACCCTGCTCTGCGGAGCTGACGGCCAGTGGAGGAGGCCAAGACACCCACGGCACCAGGACCGTGGCTGCACACCGTAAGGTAGCCCCTGTGGGTGAAGTCCCTGCTCTTGAGTGTGGGAGGAACCTGTGACTTGCTTCAGGTCAGTACAGTATGTCAAAAGTGATAGAGTGTCATTTCCTTGATTATGTTATGTGTGACTCTGTCTTAGTGGACTGGAGTGAGAGACTTCCTGCTGGCTGGGAAAAAGTGGGCTGCCCTATTGGGCTTGTGGCTTGCCTATGCAGAGGACCATGTGGCAGGAAGCTGTGGGCTGTCCTTAGCTGGTAACCAGTATGCAGCTGGGGCGCTCAGTCTGACAGCCACAAGGAAATGAAGTCTGCCAACAACCTGAATGATCTTGGAAGTAGATTCTTTCCCACTTGAACCTCAGATGAGACTGCAGCCCCACTGACACCTTGATTATAGCCTTGTGAAACCCTGAAGCGCAAGAGCTGGTTGATTTGTGCTCAGACTGCTCACTTATAGAAACTGTGAGATAATAAATGTATATGGTTCTTAGCTTTTGAAACGGTGATACTTTGTTAGGCATGATAAGGAAGAATGTGCAGATGCCAGAAGAGCAGCCCAGCCCCAAGGCTCATTCATTCATCAGAGGAGCACCTGGTGAACACAGTCCGTGAGCCATTCTCTTTCCAGTACTAGAAATGCAAACATGAGTAAAGCCTGGTTGTATCTCCAAGTAGCTCCTAGTCTGGAGTAGTGACGCTTTGAAGGAAGGACTTGCTCTCCTTTGGTGAGATATTAGAATAGGAATTGTTTGAAATGGCTTTTGAGGAGAGAATTTGGACTCGGAGAGTCTGGTGGGAAAACTCTCATTCCATTAATGGATGGTGCTGACTTTATAGTTTGGCTGGAAAAGGGATTCTCCCATTTGGAGGGTTTGGATTTGCTTTAACCACAAGTCTTATTAAAGAGGAAGAATCTACCATTGCAGCAGATGAATAAGGCATCCTTGTAGATTAAAGGGGTAAGCTCTATGGCCAAAGTGGGCAGCATTGAATTTTACTTTAAGAACAATAAAATTACAAATCACGAGGGCTCGGAAACATCCTCTGATAATCCTTTCATTCAAATCCTATGTGGATCACGGAGTTATAAAGCTGGATTGTCAAAATAGTCCTGAGTAATTTTCTTCTAAGCCATTTGTCATATGGTGTTTTTTTTCTTATTGAGGGGGACTTGTGGGTAATGAAGACAACAGCTTTCATTTGTTATGTTTTTAGCTTTTAACTGAGGACTCTCAAGTGAGGTCCTCCAAGGACCCTTTCCAAAGATGCTGTTTACAGAAGGTACCTACTATGCTAGAAGGTGGTGTCAGTGACAGGGTGGCCTCACCCACAGCTCTGAGTTCCTCAGTTCCTAGAGGACCAGTATGTATCTTCTGTCCAGTGTGTACCTGGGCAAGCACAAGACTGTCAGCTTCTGCTTCATTCCCGTGATCATCTCATTCTACTGCTGATACGATGAGTGCTTTTGGCCGTCTCTTTTCAGATCTGAATACATTTCAGGTTCCCCTTTCATCTCTCCTGATGTGTTCTCATCACTCAACTTGGTGTAAAACGCATGGCTTTGAAGGGCTTCTCTGATCTTGTGTGACCTTGTGGAATCTTCATTCCTGATGGTTTTTTAAAACGGGAGAAGTTTCTCTGGCATACTTTAGCTCAGCAGCACCTGTGGAGTGGGCTTGGCAGGGGTCCTGCAGGCGGGTCTGGGGACATTGAGGGGTGAGAATCGGGATATTGGGGATGGATTCACCCTGTCTAAACCTCTAGGGGGCACATCTTTGTTTCTTCTGGAAACCACAAAGAAGATCCAAGTTATTTTTTCCACCCCTTCTTTATCTGGCTTCTGATCAGCTTTTTCCACTTCCCACACCTTTAAGCTTCTCTGTCTGTTCCTGAAGGAAGACCATAGGTAATGTGAAGCTTTCTAAGGGTGTTTCTTCTGTCAACTGCAGGTGCCAGAAGGTTTCTTGTATCTTTCTTGTGCCTAGTACATGGTAGATACTCAAAAATATTTTTGAATGAATGGATGAATCCCTGACCCTGTTGACACAATTAAGTTTTATAAGCACAGAAGACTGACTTTGATTTTTTCATGTTTCTTAGGGAAGTCTAGACTCTTAGCTGCCAGGGTAGTGGATCAGCTAGGACTTTTGGGAAGGTGTCGGTGAGGATGTAAATTGACTGGAGGATGATGCAGAGGAAGCTAGAGTCAAGTGGAGCGGGTGTCTGCAGGTGCAGTGGGAGATGGGGGTGAACGTTGAGGCAGAGTTAAGTAGGACCCTGTGATTGTTAAATGGAAGTTACATAGACTAGCTGGAGGAAGAGAAGCTGTTTTTTGTTTTTTTCTTAGCCAGGTAACTTGGAAGCCTAAAGGTTGATGCTGACTTTAGGTCTCACTGGATCTGAGGAATTGAATGGTCATGTCAAGACCAGATGAGCTACATCATCTGCAGGGCTCAGGGCAAAATGAAAATGTGGGAACCCTTGTTAAAACACATTTACCTAGGGGTAGGTTAAGTGTTAGCTGTTGTTAATTTCCAAGGAAGAATAGTAATAACCAGGAGTAAGTTCTGCATTTTACCATTTGGAGAGCTGCTTTCTGGATCCAACGCTTACTGTGCACACTGATACTCTGTGCCTCTGCAGTTTGCAAAGGTTTCAGGCCAATTAATTTACGGTCTCTTATATCTGCCGGGAATTATCATGATCGCTGGGTGTTCTGCCAGCCTGGAGTGCTTCTAGAACTCACATTTAAATTTCAGCTCAGTGATGACTATTTTTATCAGGTCTATGGAGACAAAGTATAGAGGAGATTAAACTTTTTTTTTTTTTTAGTGTAAGTTTAGTTTGAGTAACTTTTCCATAAAATTCTAATGGAGTTCCATTTAAAGAATTTCAATTAGAAACACATGGTGTGAGTTTCCCAAAGCTTAACACTGTTGGTTTGAAGTCATATTATTCTTTACTATTTGCTTGTATTGTTTACATGAAGACTGGTGTCTGGGTCACTAACCACATTTTCATGCTTTTCATCTAGGTTTCTTGAATACCTTCTTTGATGACTGTTTTATAATCTGCTAAATAAATGAATGTGTGTGGGGGAGCGATCTTCAGATTACCTCGTCTGATTCATAGCACAGTCCTGCAAAGCAGCTGTGTGGGGAGAAGTCCTACATTTCATTAGTCATTTTTATGACTCAGTTTAGTATTAGGATTCTACCTGTCTGTGCAGCATTTTCATCTGAGACAAATTAACTAAGCTTTTGGGTGCCACATAAAGGAAGGTGCGTGTCAGAGCTTTCCATGAAGAGATTAGTCACCTCTTTAACTGTAAGGTGGTCAAGGAGCATCCTTTCTCTTGGGAAGCCCTGGCATTTGTTCGTTGCTCCTGGTGGACAGTCCATCACTCACACATAAACAGTTTACTTTCAAGGATTATAATAGCTTCTACCTCTGGCTCCAAGCTGGATTGTGCAGTTAATAAAGATGGCTATAGCAGATTTCTGAGAGTGTGATGACAAAACTTTGACTTGAGAAGAAGAGAGTGCTTATTTTCTTTTGCTTGAATTTGTTCCTCATTTTGCTTTTTATCTCCCATCACAGGACTTGTTGCTTAAAGTTTCAGAACAAAATATGATCTCATATTTGCTTATCTTTCTTTTTAAATATTTGCCCACATAAATACCTGTAACTATAGAGAATTTGTAGGTGGCGTTAGTGGTAAAGAACCCGCCTGCCAATGCAGGAGACGTAAGAGACTTGGGTTCGATCCCTGGGTTGGGAAGATCCCCTGGAGGAGGAAATGACAACCCACCCTAGTATTCTGGCCTGGAGAATCCCACAGACAGAGCAGCCAGATAGGCTACAGTCCATGGGGTTGCAAAGAGTCAGACATGACTGAAGTGACTTGGCACACACATAGTGAATTTAAGTCACCTTGAAGTATCTAAATATTAAGCTGGCTTTTGGTGGGTTTACTGCTATTGCTAAGTCGCTTCAGTCGTGTCCGACTCTGTGCGACCGCATAGACAGCAGCCCACCAGGCTTCCCCGTCCCTGGGATTCTCCAGGCAAGAACACTGGAGTGGGTTGCCATTTCCTTCTCCAATGCATGAAAGTG
>NW_011495064.1:16264107-16343469 GCF_000754665.1 Bison bison bison
CCGACTCTGTGCAACCCCATGGACTGGAGCCCACCAGGCTCCTCCGTCCATGGGATTTTCCAGTCAAGAGTACTGGAGTGGGGTGCCATTGCCTTCTCCATTGGTGGGTTTGGAAAGTATATAAAAGTCACACATAGATTTTCATGTTAAAAATGAGGGTTTGGGATCAGAGGATGAACTCACTGACTGCTTTGACTTATTTTTAATTGTTGTACAACTTCAGTGACACATTGATGCTTGGCAGAATGACATGGGGTAGGATTTCAGGAAACTGTTTTCAATTGTGATATATGACAGAAAATGCCTGTCATCTTCAGTGGGTGTGCTGACAGCAGGAAGGGCGTGGCTGAAATCCTATTTGCAAATGATCTAGGAAGCCAGCCATCTACACTGTCCCCACTCCAGTCCAGGAATCCTCCAGGGACCTCTGCCCCAGGACACTTAGCCACTGCTTGAATCCTTCTAGAGACACAAAGCTCACTTCTTCATGACCAGCTTTTTATTTTTCTTTAACAATTTATTTGTGAAAAATTGACTTTGTAGAGCTTAAATATGCTTAAATACTTTTCATTCATTTCCTAATATTGGTAGTCTTAAATAATTTTCACTTAAATAGTGAAATTTTCATTCATTTCCTAATACTGGTAGTCACTACTTGTAGGGGACAAAAGGAGTCCTCAGGGACATAAGGAGGAAGATGACATGTGATTTCTGATTCTTGCGTTTTCTCAGCATGCTTCTCCTTGATAGCATCTTACAACAGTTGCCCAATTCAGCAAGTATTTGTTGAGGATCAGTTATATGCGAGACTGTCTCAGTGCTAGGGTGGAACTTGTGGGGATACAAAGATGAGTTGGTTCTTGCCACCCAAGAGTATGCTGCAGTGTGAAATGGATCGGAAAGCACATGGATTGGTTTAAGAGGGAAGCCAAGGGCCATGGGATCCAAAGGAGAGAGATGTGTATCAAACGCAGTACATTTGAGAAGTTGCAGAGCAACACACGGAGGGAGCTGAGTTCGGTGGGTGGGATGCTTCTGCAGGCTGAGACTGGGAGAAGGGCATTCTTGGCAGAGAGAACAGGGTGAGCCAAGCCTGGGGGTGGAAGCATAAGTTGTGTCCATAAGGTGGGGGTTTACTCAGCTTACAGAATGCTTGTGGAGGAAGTTAAAAAGAAAGTGTTAGTCGCTCAGTTGTATCTGACTCTTTGCGACCCCATGGACTGTAGCCCGCCAGGCTCCTCTGTCCATGGAATTCTCCAGGCAAGAATATTGGAGTGGGTTGTCATTTCCTTCTCCAGGCGATCTTCCCAACCCAGGAATCAAACTTGGGTCTCCTACACTGCAGGCAGATTCTTTACTGTCTGAGCCACCTGGGAAGCCCTGTGGAGGAAGGGCAGGTGGAAGGACCATGTGGTAGGCTCTGAGAGGCGGATTCCACCCCCGCTCCCCAGTCATTAGTCCAGTAGAGCCACGATTCCACTAGATTGGAATACAGGAATACAGGTGTTGTCACGGAGCCTCAGCTTCCTGGTCCGAAAATATAGATCCATTCATATTGTAAGGATTGTAGGGTGGGTGAGTGAAAACGCCAGTGCCATGACTGGCAGGAAGCAGAGGCTTGGTAAACAACAGTTGTTATGTTCTTGTGTTTGATAGGTTCAGAGAAGCCTGGGAGGGGCAGGAGCCAATCCTGCTGTGGGGATGCAGGGCGATTTATATAGAAAAACAAACCACTTCAGAGGTCGAGCTCTAGAAGAGAAAGGAAGGTGTATATACGACAGTGGTGGCCGTGGGAATGGAAAAGAGGGCCAGGGACACTGCTCAAGGAGATAGAGTTAGGTTTAATGTTTGGGGCAGGAGAAAGAGGGGACATGGGCAGGTGGGTGGGAGCCCCAGTTGCAGGAGCCGCAAGCCAGCCTTGGATGTGCTGCAGGAGGAGCCAGAACTGAAAAGGGGCTCGTTTAAAAGCAAAGAAAGGTTTGAACTCAAGAGACGCAGTGAAAGGAAAATTGGCTGAGACAGCCTGACTAATGATTCCTGGTGTCTTAGTGTTCTCAGGGAAAAAACCCAACACAATCGCCAGATTGTTTTTATATACACTCACACACACACACTCACTCACACTCATATATACAAGTACAAACCAAACACCCATCTATTATTTAGGTCTGTTCCCCCAGAAAAACCCTTCAGGAAATCCTCTGCTCACCCGGAGAATGTGTCTATATTTAGGAGACTTTCAGAGAAAGCCTATTGTTCAGTCTGAGTGTGCAGGGGAGTCGCTAAGAGTCTGCAGGAGCGTCCATCACACGTCTCTGCTGAGTGGGCAGTGGGCTGCCTTTTTTGTACTGTGGAAGACCGTGGTGAGGGAAAACCCAACCCAGTCCTTTGTGAGTGCCCCTTTCTGGCACTGTGAGCCCAGGGAACCCAAGTGGATGATGCTGGGGGCACGTGGGACTGCCTGGCCTGACCCTTTGTGTAGGGGGTGAGGAAGCCAAGGCCTGGGGTGCTGTGGCCCGTCCAGAGTCACACAGCTTGGTTGAGGCAGAGCCTGGGGGTGGATGCTGGGTGTTCCTGCTGCCTGAAGGGGTGCATTCATCCCAGGCCAGGACGTCTGGGCTGCATTCACAGCAATGGCCCAGACAGAAGGGGTCTTCACCCAGGAGTGTGCGTGTGTGTGTATGTGAGGGCGCAGTCCGCTACAGAGGTTAGAGCTGGATTGTGGGAGAGGCCAACCCGAGTGATTATTACAATGCCCTCATAGTTAGAACTTTCTGGTAAGCATCCCACAGAGGAAGGTGCTAAAGTGTGAAGCCTGAACTCCTTATCACTGGAAGCCTTTACGTAGAAGCTAAATATCCCCCTGCTCAGGTGAGCACTAGTCAGTGCTTGTTAACAAGGACAGACTCTGTGCCTGGCACAGTTTTGTGCGTTTTCAGGGATTACGTCTCCTTTTGTCTTCTAAGTATCTTTATGAGATTGGGCACCATTATTATTAGGGCTTCCCTGGTGGCTCAGTGGTAGAGAATCCACTTGCCAGACAGGAGACGTGGGTTCGATCCCTGGGTCGGGAAGTCTCCCCAGAGAAGGAAATGGCAACCCACTCCAGTATCCTAGCCTGGGAAATCCCATGAGCAGAGAAGCTTGGTGGGCTACAAAGTCCATGGGGTTGCAAAAGAGTTGAAACCACTTAGTGACTAAACAGCAGTGACAACAGCAACCATTATTATGCTGATTTTAAGACAAGGAGACTGAAGTACCAAAGGGAGTAAGTAACCTGCCCCAGGTGTCACAGCCAGTGAGTGGTATAAGCAGGATTAAACTTATCCCTTTGACTGCAGAGCCTGCACACCTATTTTTTTTAATGTATTTTGTACAATGTATTTTTTTATTAAGGTATAATTTTAAAAAATAATTTAAAAATTAGAAAAAAATTAATTTTCTTTTTTTTTTTTTTTGCCACGCCACATGGCATCTGGGATCCTAGTTCCCCAACCAGAGGATCAAACTCTCAGCGCCTGCATTGGAAGTGTAGAGTCTTAACCACTGGACTGCCACAGAAGTTCCTCTGCACCCTTATTCTGTACTAGTGATTCTCAACCTTTAGCTGCCTTAAGATTAAAAAAAAAACTCAGTTCTCAGGATACTTCCCAAACCAGTTGAATTAGACTTGCTGGGGATTTGACTTTGCATGAGTAACTTTTTTTAAAGCCTCCAGATGATTACAACTTGGCAGGGTTCAGAACCACTGACATACTCCCTCGCTGATGGGGTCATTGTTGGGTAGTTCTCAAACTAATGTGTGTAGGAATGTTCTTGAGGTCGTGTTAAAATGCAGGTTCTGATCCAGAAGGTTGGGGTGGGCTTGGGATACTGCTTGGGATACCGCAGTATCCAGGATACTGCTGTCCTCCTGGTCTTTGGGTTTCTTTTATCGGCTGAAGGCTAAACATTAAGGTCCCTTCCAGTTCCACGATTTTATGGCTCTGCTGTCAGAGTGTCATATATTCATGATTTTACTGAGTGACAGTCCTGTGCTAAGTACCTTACATACGTTATTTCCTTATTACGTCCTCTCAACAACCTCCAAGTGAGATATCATTTCCCCTACTTTAGAGATTGGCTGGAGTCCGAACCTGAGTCTACACCTATCCGATTAACCACCTGCTATTTGCTTTCCCTTGTGCGTGTAGGTGTTGCTCAGAGCAAAGTTTCTGTGGCGTCGTCTTTCTCTTCTAACCTTGTAGGTTAGGTTTGGAGCCCTAGAGACAAGGCTTCCAGGAAACCCAGCCGTGATCTGGAACTTGTCTAGTTCCAAGTGGCATTCTCTTTTTCCTTAGGTTGGGCCTGCTTTATGAGAGTGTCTTACATATGCAGTGTGGTGGCACTTTATAAAGGACATTTATGATGTTCAGCCTCTCTTTCCAGTAAAGCTTGCTGTTAGTACCAGATATGTCATTGCATTGGTAGGATGCAAATTCAAGACCTGAATGAGGTCCCTGGCCTAGAAGACCGTGTGAGTCCCTTGAGAAGCTTTGTTGTTTAGTCACCAACTCGTGTCTGGCGACTGCAGTTTCTGCAGTAGGATTAAAGACGGTTGATGTTGGAATGACAATTCCTCCCTTAAGCAAGCATTCGTTCCCAGCCTTCAGTGCGCCACCCCATGGACTGCAGCACACTAGGCTTCCCTGTCCTTCACTATCTCCAGGAATTTGTGGAGCTGTAATTCTTGGGCTCCTCTCCAGGCATGGGAATCATCTGGACTAAGCCTGCTCACCTCTGTTTCAGAACACTCCCAAGCTGTTCTAATGTACATTAATGTTTGAAAACCATGGCCTTCTTAATTCTTAGAGTGTGGTCACTGGGTCCTCAACTTGAGCTCCCCTGAGAACTTGTTAGAAATGCAAATTTTAGTGTCCCGCTGCAGGCATATTGAATTGGGAACTGTCGGGGTGGGCCCAGCCATCTGCATTTTAACAAGCCCTCCAGGTGATTCAGAAGTTTGAGAACCATGAGATCCTGGCTGCCCCAGATGTGATCCGAGCATCAGTACCAGGGAGGCTGTTGGAAACGCAGGCCGTGGGCCCCACCTCTACCCCCCGAATCAGAATCTTCACTGTAACAGCATCTGTGCACGCTCACGTTTGCACACGTCTGCACTAGGCTGTGCATTTTAACCCAAGAGGTCTTTAAAAAATGTCAATGCCATGCCCCCACCCAAGGCAATTAAGGCAGAATCTGTGAGGGGCGGGGAGGGTGGCACCTGGACGCCTTGTTTTTAACGTTTGTCATGTGATTCTAATCTTGCAAACCACGCTGAGACCCACTGGCCCAAGTGTTGGTGCTTGGATGTCAGCGATCCTGTTCTCCTGTGTTAAGGGTTGAGACTGAAAAGGAGTCCAGGCTCCAAGACATGCCTCCTTCCTGCTCCTCCAGTGTCTCAGAGGGTGACTTGACACCCAGGCTCTACGAGTGAAGGCTCAGGAACTAGCCAGGAGGGATGAATTCTCTTTATATTTTCAGGTGAGAGGGTGAGAGATTGAGGGGGGTGGAGTCAGCATACCACAAGACTGCGTGTACCAGATGCACGTGAGAACCACCTTCCATTGTAGATTCCGGGCTCTGCTCTGGAGATCCAGCCTCAGTAGGGCTTGGGGAGGGCCCAGGAGTGTGCAGGGTTAACAGGCTCCTGCAGATGATATACAAGGCTAGGCTCTATTCTGAGACAAGCATTGCTTAGTGGCTCTGAGCTGGCTGATCATCAGGGTTACCTGAAGAAAAAGATAGGTCCCGAGGCCCCATCCCCAGCTCTTCTAGTTTAGTAGGTCTGGTGGGGCTCCAGAAGCAGCCCATGTTTTTCAACCTGTGCTCTCAGAAACCCTCAAGATTCCACTGAAGTGTATCAGGGGCTACAAAGGGGGAGAGCTAAGAGGAAAAGCAGGTGGGGAGGGTGCTTGTCAGTCTCGTATATTAAGCTTCAGTGTAAAACTGCCTTTGAAGAGAAGATTTCATTTTTTTTTTTTAATAATTTTGACTTACTTATCTATTTCATTTTTGGCTGTGCTGGGTCTTCGTTGCTTGGTGTAGGCTTTCTCTGGTTGTGGCAAGTGGGAACAAAGAACGACTCTTTGTTGGGTCGTGTGGGCTGCTCATTGCAGTGGCTTCTCTTGTGGAGCACGGACTCCAGGCGTGCAGGCTTCAGTAGTAGTGGCACACAGGCTTAGCTGCTCTGAGACATATGCAATATTCTTGGACCAGGGATCGAGCTTGTGTCGCCTGTATTGGCAGTCGGATTCCTATCCATTGTGCCACCAGGAAAGTCAGGATTTCATTTTTTATAAGATGTTGAAAACGAGTCATGGCTGTCCAGTGAGGTGTAGGATGTCCCTGAAGTTGGCAGTGTCTTACCTTTCAAGCCATACTCCAGGGCAGATCACCCATCCTTTCTGTTACTTGGACAGTTAGTCCCTGAGCTGCCCATGGTGCTTATGGTCCTGAGTGACCCTGACTCCACTCATGTTATTGGACAGCCTGACTCTGCCTTTTGTCCCAAGTCCCAGACTACTTTGCAGCTAATGAATGCTGGTCACCCCAGAAATCCCCTTTGCATAGATTCTTAGTACCTTAAGACAGTAACTCGCAAATCCGACTGTAGCTGGCAAAGTTCTTCATGGATCAAAGTCATCCAGAGTGCTTGTTAAAGCACAGATTGCTGGACTCCACATGGCTGAGGCAAGACACTAGAACCTGCATGTCTGGTAAGATGCCAGGTGATGCTGCTGTTCCAGGGACCACACTTAGAACCTCTGCCTTGAGATTAAATAATGCTGATGCACCTGGGGCCCAGTTTTCCTACTAGAGAGATTTTATCCTTTGGGTGTTAGGAAGGATGGTAAGAGAAAATGTCTTGCTTGAGGGGTAAAAGGTACAGGGCATAAAGAACTCTGTATATTCAGATTATGGCTCAGTCCTCTGTGTTCTCAGTAGATTCTGCTGGGCTCACTTGCCAGGCTGACAACCGTTTACCACGTGGTTCTGCCAGAACCAGCTTTGTGGTATATTCCCCTTGTCACTCATCACACGGACCCTGGCGGAGGGTTGTGCCGGTGACAGAGATCTGTCGGTGGCTTCTTGTGGCCCAGGGCTTGATCAGGCGAGAGAGTGGCAAGCCATCACCAAACACTGGTTATCAGAAAGGCAATAATTTCTCCTCCCTGAAATGTTATAGGACAGAAGTATCCTGCATTAAATGATCTTTGTAAGGGCTCCCCTCCTTACTGCCCCACATTCTCACATTGAGCTGGGCATGGTGGCAAGGCAGAGAGAGAGATCCTCCTAGTAGCCAGGTAGACATGAGATCAAGGACCTTGCTGCCTGGCCTGGTGGTCATCACTGGCCTCTGGGGAGTTAATCTGCCTGGACTCTCCCTGCAATCGAACGTTTTGATCAGGCAGATGACTATCATTATTGTGACACTAAAAAATAACCCTTGAGCATTTTGACCTCTGTAGTGGTTCACCTCTGTTGTGGGAAAGTATTTCAGTTTTCAGCAGTACACCTGGGTGAGTCCACCACTCCTTTGGAACAAGTGCAGAAGTTTAGTTGAGAAGGTAATTACATTTGTGCAGGTAATCGGGTGGACCTCTGTGGGATGGTGAAAGGAAAATGTGTGTTTAATGTTCGGTGGGGTGCTGCTAAGTCACTTCAGTCGTGTCTGACTCTGTGTGACCCCAAAGATGGCAGCCCACCAGGCTCCCCCGTCCCTGGGATTCTCCAGGTAAGAACACTGGAGTGGGTTGCCATTTCCTTCTCCAAGGCATGAAAGTGAAAAGCTCAGTCATGTCTGACTCTTCTCGACCCCATGGACTGCAGCCTACCAGGCTCCTCTGTCCATGGGATTTTCTAGGCAAGAGTACTGGAGTTGGGTGCCGTTGCCTTCTCCTCAGTGGGGTGGGGTCAGGCAAAAACCACACTTTCCTTCTCTGCCTGTGAGGCTGGGTTGGGGGCTGAGAATCAGCATGAGTGCCTGCAGGTCAGATGGGCACCGGGTCCTGGAAGTGGGGGACTGAGTCTCTTCTCCAGTGCTCTTGGAGGTGGATGTTCTGCCAACTGGATGAAGTACAAATAATCAAAATCATAAAATGAGGTTCTGCCATGACATTAAAAAAAACCATTCCCAGCACTGTCCCACTCTGCCCCACCCAACGCCAGCTGGGCTGACCACTCTGGAGACATCACATTAGATTTTGTCATTCCCTCCTGGAATTGCAGTTGTTTAGTCACTAAGTTGTGTCTGACTCTCTTGTGACCCAATGACTGTAGCCCACCAGGCTTCTCTGTCCGTGGAATTTCCCAGGCAAGAATACTCGTGTGTGTTAGTCGCTCAGTCGTGTCCAACTCTGCGACCTCACGGACTGTAGCCCACCAGACTCCTCTGTTCATGGGGTTCTCCAGCCAAGAATATGGGGAGTGGGTTTCCTTCTCCAGGGGATCTTCCCGCCCCAGGGATCGAATCCTCGTCTTCATTGGTAGGTGAATTCTTTACTGCTGAACCACCAGGGAAGCCCAGAATTGCAATAGAATAATAAAAGCTAGTCGTTTTGGTGGGCTTCCTGGGTTCCAGACCCTGTTGCTGCTTGCTTAATGTTGAGGTTGGGTCTATTCTATGAAGTTGCATCATTCGTGCATTTAATGAGCTTGAATTAACTACACGTGCTTGGCAGAAGGGGAGAGGGTGTGTTTAAACAAAGAAATGGTGGCTTGTTAAATGCAGAAAGACATACTGAGAAACAGTATGTTGACCATACTAAGTAAATTTGCAAGCGTCGTTTTTGAGTTCAGGTGATTGTCATCTCAGGCCCTGCCTTCAATCCCTGTCTCACTCCTTCCCAAAGATGAGACTTCTTTCCCCATCTGCATTTTACACATGTTGAAATTGAAGCTTCTCGTGGCTAGTAAGTGATGGAACTCAGATTTAAACCTAGGCGTTTTGACTCCAAAGTGCATGCTCTTCTGCAGTACCAGGAGCTGCTGTAATGTACTCAGAGTTGTGCAGCTGGATGATGGAGGGAACACAGAGCCGACATGAGGAGCTGCGGGGATGGGTAGCTTGATTCAGGAGAAGAAAAGTCACAGGTGGAACGGTGGAGCTTTCTTCAATACTGTGGAAAGGGGAGTTGATGAATGAAAGCTGTGCGCAGGCACATTTTAACACACAAAAACCTTTTTGAGATAGAGCTGGTCAAAGATGAGCTGGACTGTTTACCGTGTGGAGGACTGTGTGGAAGTGCTGTATTGAGATTTAATTCACATATCATCTAATTCTCCCACTTACAAGTATACAGTGTTTTGTGTGTGTGTGTGTGTGTGCATTACATTATTTTAAATATTGTGGTAAAGTATAACATAAAATTTGTAGAATAGTATTCAGTTGTGGCTACAGTTATCAAAGATGAGTGTTTTTCTGCACTGGTAACTTTGCCAGGAAGTCACTGGAGAAAGCCTTGGTTGTCTTTGATCATCTTCAGTACTTGGCAATGCATAGATGCAGAGGCCTGTGCTGGGTCTTCTCCCTTCCTCATAGGCTTCAGGAGGCTGTTAGTCACAACTATGCTCATTTTTATTTTGAAGACTTGATTACACAACCACAGGTTTAAAGTGCTTAATGCAGGATAATTTAGCATGATAGAATTAGCAGAAGCCCTGGGATGAGAGATAATGACTCTTCTTCAGGAAGATTGTTTCTATCTATGCCTCTGAGACAAAATATCCTAATACTCAGTGGCTTAAAACAAACACCATCATTTATTTACTCATGATTTTGCAATTTGGCAGGGCTCAGTAGGGACAGCCTGTCTCCATACCACATGGCATCAGCTGGAACACTCCCACGGCTGGCAAGATGACGCTGGCTGTTGGTTGACAGCTTAGCAGGGGCTGTTGGTTGAGAGCCTCAGTTCTCTTCCATGTGGGCCTCTTTCCTTGGTTCCTTGGGCTTCCCCATGACATGGCAGCTAGGTTTCAAGAGGGAGGAAGTATTGCTTGCGGGCCTTTTCAAGCCTGGGCTGGGAGGTTCTCAGTAGGGCACGTCTGCATTTTTTGGTAGAATAGTTATAGACCCCGGCTTCCCAGGTGGCTCAGCTGCCAAGAATCCGTCTGCAATGCCGGAGACTCATGTTCGATCCCTGGCTCGGGAAGATTTCCTGGAGGAGGAAGGAGCACCCCATTCCATTATCCTTGCCTGGGAAACCCACGGACAGAGGAGCCTGGTGGGCTACAGTCCATGGGATCACAAAGAGTTGGACTTGACTGAAATAACAAGTCATAGACCCAGCCTCATACTCAACAAGGAGAGACATAAGAGTCACCTTTTCATGGGAGAAGCAGCATGTGCTGATAGGAAGGAAAAGATTTGGGACTATTTTTAGAAAGTATCTATCACCAAAAAACACTTGTAAATGTCACTGATGCCTGAGCATCACTGTAGAACACAAGCACTTTCTCTTTCTCATTCTAACTCCACAGAAGCCTACCCTTAATTGTGGTATGAACTGGTGATGACAGCGGGAAGAAGTCTAAGAATAAAAATGGGTACTAGGAATACATGATCTTTAGGGGATTGTGGCTTGAGAATAGTGACTGTATAATCAGTCTGTTCAATGGGCAGTTGTGAGACATTCGTGATTGTGTTTTTCACATGTTGAGATTAAAATCTCTACTTCCAGAATTGTGTAAAGTTTCTTTATTTTTTTCTCTTAATTATGTTTTTTTCAGAATTGACTAGCAGGAAATTTAGTGATTCTACTTTGTAAGAAAACAGAAACAAATAAAATTACTACTAAAATAAGTTGGATTTCATGGCATATTTTGAAACATAAAAATAATTACTTGGATTAAGTCTTAGAAAACTTATTTTATGGTTTTTAAATTTATGGTTTATTTTCTTGGAAAATACAAAACATTAAGAAGTTGGGAAGAGTAACACCCTATGAACATCATCCATTATTTAACATTTTTGGCATTGTGTTTTAGATGGAAATGGTTTATTTTAAAGTTGACTGCTTTAACAGAAAGATCATTCTTGTTGATTTCTGTCCTAATAATTATGTAAATTTCTCTTTGTTTGCTGATTATACATTTCAGTTCTGAGATGATCAGCTGTTAAGGAAGCTACTTACAGCGATTCAGTTAAAAAAAAACAAAACAATTTAAATGCATGTGGAAGGTAGGCCCAGTATATCACTAAAAGGAGCATTTTATATTCACAACATTTACTAAAATAATCGCTCTATTCTGAAGGATGTCGGAAATGAGAAATGCTATTTAAACAATTTTAATTTTGTGTATTGAGAACAGAGCTTTGCTTGTTCCTTTCAACTGCTTGCTGATGGGTCCTTGATGTCCATAGCTCTATTTCAGCTTCAATTCTGAAAATGGTTGTGTCACGTTTCACAATAGAGCTAGTAGCCATAGGGCTAAGTGTTTGCAAATAGCCTCATCTGCTTTGCTTCTTCCTTCCATTTAGAGGCATGGCCTGGTATTTCACAGTGAGGCGTCAACTGTTGCTCCCATTTGGGGTTTTAGAGCCTAATCATTGTGATCCCTGTAGCTGGGGCCGTGTCCACAGTCCACTGAATGTTTGTGTTCTACAGTGATGCTCAGGCATCAGTGACATTTACAAGTGTTTTTATTTTAGCAAGGAGAGCCTTTGGCATGGCCTGGATTGTATCTCTTCCAGGATGTTCCCATCCTTGGTCACATAATACTCTTAATTTACCTAAAGGAATGCTGTCAAAATAAATAGTAATTTTTAAAGGCTCTGTCTCACTTATGTAGCTATTATTCTTTTTTCAGTTAAGAAAATTTGTTTGGAAATATGAGTCTTGAGAATGGTAACAACCATGTAATATTTTATTTTATATTGATGCTCTATCACTTTTTGCCTCCCACAGCTTTATTCTGGGTGATTAAATGTGGGAAAGACAGGGGAAAAAGGTAACTAATTTTGTTTGATTCAGTGTGAAAGGCTGTCTTGCATAAATTTAAAATTCCAATGGCAGAAATAAAATTCTATCCCAGATATAGATGTGACCTGCTTTTCAGAAGCTTCCTTAAAGGCTATTTTGGGGCATGTGTGGGATGAATTTGATGCGCAGAATAATAATAGTAGCGGACACCTGTCAGATGCTCCTCTAAAGCAGGCCCCGTCCCAGTGCTTTGTGTGTATGCGTTTAGTTAATCCATCAGAAACCCTCTTTAAAAAAAAAAAAAAATCACTCCCATTTTACAGATGGGAAAACTGAGGTGCAAAAAAATGTAATGGAAATATACTCAGGGGCACACAGCTAACCACTGTCTGAACTGGGCTTGGTATAGGCTGCCTGACTTTAGTGGGCTCTTTACTTCTAGCTTCCTAATCAGAGTAAAGTTATGTTTTCTGTCTTAGTCTTTTTTACCTTTATTTTAATCCAAATTTCAGATACATGATTCTCAAGTTGGCAGTCATTTAGGCCTTATAAATCTTGGTTTTTTATTTCTCTGATTTTCAAAAAAGCCTCTCAGCGTTTTTGGTTGATGAAAATAAAAAGCTTTTCAAACAGGTTAAACATGTAAATAATAATGCTAGACCTATTACCCAATCATTACCAAGTTTGTTAAGAATAAGTTTCAAAGTAAAAATAATGTATGTTTCAATATCATACAGTTACCATAAAATCTAGTATATGGTACTCCATCTCATGGATTGTTTAGATTGTAGGATTTATACCCCTTAAAAATGTAAGTATGTTTAAATTAGCCATTAAGTGAATTAACATTTTTTTCTTGATAAAGTATTGATATTTGCCATGCTGTGAAGGCCATTGTAGCAAATACGGAAAGTATAATATAGTATAAGTAATCACTTACAATTTTACCACTCCTAGGATTGTAATTCATGTTAGCATTTAAATATATTTTTCTTCCAGCCTGCCTTCACATGTTCATTCATTCTGCAGTTAGTTATTATCTTCTTTGAGTTAGACCAGAGATTAAGTTATTATCTTCTTTGAGTCAGACATTATTTTAGGTCCAAGGGAAAAAGCAGCTACCGAAATAGTCTTCTTCCCTGTGGAGCTGATATTTTAGTGGGAAACAGTGAATAGATAAATAATATAGGGTTAGGGATAAGTGCTTTGAAGAAAAATGAAGCAGACTAATCGAGGCCTATACACTGTTGTTTGGGGCAGATAGTCATAGGGAGGCTGAGTGATGTGAGAAAGGGAGCCTGTGAATATCTGGGGAAACATGTTACAGGCGGATGCAAGGGCCCTGTGGTGGGAGCAGGTACTGTCTGCCCAGGGGCGAGCAAGGAAGCCAGTGTGACAGGAGTATGGTGCGCAAGGTGAGGAATTGACTGTGAAAATAAAAGCTTTGCATTTCACTGAGTGAGATGGAAGCCTTTGGAGGGTTTGGAGCAGAGGAGGGATGTGATCTGACTTGATTCTACAGGATTCCTCTGGTTGCCCTGGTGAGAATAGATTGCAGGGGACAAGGTGGCTGGGAGAAGGGTTTGAGGGCAGGTGGTGAGACATGCATTGAAGGAAGACATGCGAAAACAGCTTCTGGGAGCCAGGGATGCCCAAGGCCACTAGAAGCTGGGAGAAAGCAACCAGACAGCCCTCGGAAAGGATCAGCGCCTCCAACAGCTCGATTTCAGACTTCTGACCAGTGCCTCTGTGTTGTCTAAAACATGTAGTTTGTCGTGCTTCATTGTAGCAGCCCTAGAAAACTAATGTACTTGGCAAATGGTGGTGCCCTTTTTTGGTTTTCTTTTGTTTTGGGGTAGTTGATTAACAATGTTGTGATAGTTTCAGGTGTACAGCAAGATGATTCAGTTGTACACATACATGTATCTATTCTTTTAAAAATTCTTTTCCCATTTAGATTGGTACATAATTTTTTTTGGATTTATTTTTAGTTGGAGGAAAGCAGTTTTACAGCGTTGTGTTGGTTTCTGGCATGCAACAACACAAATCAGTCATAATTATACATACATCACCTTCCTCTACAGTGGATATCACCTCCCTCTACGGTGGTTTCTTTGAATGAGATGAGTGCTGAGGAGGAGCTGGTGGTGCTGTATGCATTCAGCAGAGGCGGGCAGAAATCAAGATGTGCTAAATTTGAGCATCTGTTAGACATCCACTCGGAGCTGTTGAGGAGGTAGTTGGACGTGGAAATCTGGAGTTCAGATAGAAGGACAGGGCCTGAGGTCTAAATTAGGGCCCAGTTTAAATGGAAATCAGAGCCACATGACTGAATGAGGTCATCAGAAGAAGGGCCCAAGGACCAAGAAAGCCCTGGGAAGTGTCAACATGGAGAGATCAGAAAGGGAAAGAGGAGCCGGAGGGAGATTGTGAAGGTTGATAGTGAGGTTGGCAGAGGCTGCTGGGGTGACGTCTCAGGCAGGGAAGAAGGTAGTGAGGGAGGAGGGATTGGTCCATCGATGCTCTTGGGGAGAAGGGAGAAGGCCATGGGACTGGCAGCCAGGAGCTTGCTAGTGTCTGTGACCCGGTGGACAGGCAGAGGTGCAAGGCTGACTGGCGTGTGTTCTAGAGAGAGTGGAGGGTTATTTATTTTTTTTTAATCTTGGCATTACTTCATAAGCATTACCCCAAGTCATTAAAAAGTTTTTAGGACATTGGTTTTTGATGACTTAATCACATTTCATGATTTTTGTCTCTTCTTTGTTTTTACAGGTAGGTTATTTCTTTTCTTTCACTCTCTCTCTCCTTTAACCACTGTATTGATTGTAATACTGCAGTGGACAGATTTGAATAGAAAATTTCCTGGGTTATTCATGATGAAATCCAAATAGCATGAGTGTTCTCAGGGTGTAATCTTAAATATGGCTGATTGCTTTATAGATAGGCTGTACTGTGGACACCGCCTCGGCAGTGTAGGAGCTGGCTTGGTACAGCTATGCTAGTACTGAGTTGACCAGAGCATCCAGAACAGTGTTAAGTTACAGTGGTGATGATGGACATCAATGTTTCTGTTCCTGTTTTACAGGGTAATGTCTCTGCCGGTTACACTAAATCATACCAGGTCAGCGTTCTGGACACATGTATTAAAGAATATATGTTAATTCCTTCCCCCTCCCCTGAACCCCATCTCTTACGAAGAGTCATTCTGGAATCAGTAGAGTCGAGTTGCATTTTGCTTCTTGAGGGCTTGTGGCAGGTTTCAGCACTAGCATTTGTCCCCATACTCTGGGATTGGGCAAATGAGTTATTTATTTCTCTCAGCTTTCAGATCTGATAGTAAGTTCATGATCTCAGTGAGGTCTTTCCTAATACCCTGAATCCCCTAGGGATAGGTGCCTGCTGCACAGTATTTATTCTTCCCTTTCTGAAATGTTTGTTATAATTATCATCACTGTTTCTGTTGGTCTGCTGGCTGGGCTGTGAGTTCCACTGGGCACAGATAGTGTTTTCTTATCTACAGTTCTAGTCATGGGGCGTGTGATGGCGCCTGGTGCAACCTGGAGTGCAGAACTGTCACTCAGGACTTCACTGAGTGAGGGTCTGAAGCACAGGTCAGACTTGGAACTGACCCCAGGGCACCCAGCTGGGGAGGCAGGGAGGGGTTCAGACTCAGGTCTGTGCGACGTTGAGTCCGGCTTCACGTCACCCTACTGCCGGCTTCCACCAGTAGGTGGATTTTACATCTCCTCAAGGGGACAGGTTTGTCCTGTCCTGAGAATTGTCTGTATCCTTTTTGGTCCTTTGAATATAATTTTGAAAGTATTGGTTGATTTCCCACTTGCTTGCTTAGTTGCTTCAGTTGTGTCTGACTCTCTGCGACCCTGTGGACCATGGCCTGCCAGGCTCCTCTGTTCATGGGATTCTCCAGACAAGAATATGGAGTGGGTTGCCATTTCCTTCTCCAGATTTCTCACTTAGGGCCCTTCTTTCTCATTTCTTCCATATCTATTATTCCAACATATAACTGCATGGTGAAGTTTTATGTACACACACACACACACACACACTTGTCTGTCTTCCATACTGGACTCTGATCTCCGTGAGAGCAGGAAATTTGTCTTCTCCATCTTTTAATCCACACGTCTTGGCACAGTGTTAGCATGTAAGGGGGAGGGGCTCAATGTTTGAATAATGAATGGAGAAAGATTATGGTATTAAAACAGATCAAAGATTTATTATTTAGAAATTTATGGCCTTGCTATAATGAATTATGACAATGTCATTTGTAATTATACTTTACATGTGCGTAATAGTTTGTAAAACCCAAGATTTGTCAGGAACTTGTTTGTCATGTTTTGTGTTGTTAGTCGTGTCTGACTCTTTGAGACCCCGTGGACTGTAGCCCGCCAGGCTCCTCTGTCCATGGGATTTCCCAGGCATGAGTACTGGAGTGGGTTGCCATTTCCTTCTCCAGGGGATCTTCCCAACTCAGGGACTGAATCCATGCCTCCTGTGTCTCCTGAATTTGCAGGTGGATTCCTTACTGTCGAAGCCACTGGGGAAGCCCCGTGTCTATTATACATCTGTACTAGTGTTAGTATACAAAATAAAATTATACTATTATCAGAGAAGATGCTTAACTAATGACTGAATAGCAAAATAACCTTGTGTTTTCAATACATTTTAATAATGACATTTAACAACTTACAATATCACTTTATAATTCTAATTTTGAAAGGCTGTATAATACCATCCTTTACTCAATCTATATGCTGCTTTTGCATTTTTCATTGGTATAAATAACACTGCTGTGGACAGCTGGGCATAAGTGTGTGTATAGTTATTTTCTTTTTTAAACTATTTTCTTAGGGTAAATTTCTAGAAATGAAGCTACTGAAATAGCCTGGAACATATTGTTGAAGTGCTTTCTAAAAGGCTTGTATCATTTTACTACCCTTTATTACACTTTGTATTAATATTCTACATGTCTTTTAAAAAAAAAATACAAAGTAGCCATAAAATTGTACCTCCTTGTTTTGGTTGGCATTTCTTTTGATGACTGCCTTAATTTAGACAGTATACCACAGGTTTACTTGCTAATTGTATTTTCTTTTGTCTCAACTGTCTATTTCTGACCTTTTTTCACCTTTTCAATTTTGGTCTTAATTTGTTAAAGACAGCTTTTGTTAATTCTTCCTATATATAACCATTTTCTGAAAATTTTCTGGTTTTTCCTCATTTTTCTTTTGCTATTTTAAATTAAATATTTACATCATAAAAACTTGTAGATCTTTAACTTTGTTTTCTTTTTCACTGACTTAAAAAAAACAACAACAAAACATCATAAAACAGCAGTAATAAGCCCAGAAACAGAACCCATAAAAATTACTGGTGGTTTTTTCATTATGTAACTTATGACTTAATTATTACACTCTGTGAGTGATTTCACAGTTATTGATGGCATCAGGAGGAGTGTGCTTGGCCTCGGCTGACCATCTATTTTAAATTAAATCACATGGTAACAAGCTTCTCCTGCTGAACTCAGGCTTCCAGAACCTCCACCCTCCAGAATACAGCTCCCGGGGAATTAGGCAGACGAGGGCTCACTCCTTGACATAAAGGCAGTAAGTAAAGTCCTCATAAAGCCCTGAGAGTCTTCACACAACCTTTGGGCCTCATATATTCCACGTAATTTGTGCTGTGCTCAATCATCTGACTATCTGCTTGGTTAAGTTGTCACTTGAGAGTAGATTAGAAAAGCAAACGGCGTAGAAAGGCTGGGGAGAGATCCTGATTGAAGAGCAGGGCGCTCTGAAAGCACGCACACCCCTGAGGTTTTTCATAGAGCTCTTCCAAACCTATGAGTTAGTAAATGTCTTGGCGCTTGATTCGCCTATGTAGAGCATGTGATTTTGTGGTACTCTTCATTATTTCACAAGTCTGGATAGAAAAGGTGTTGCGGTTTATACTGTTGTTTTTTGCTCCTTAGGGATTTTGGAGGAAGCTGACCCAGAGGTATTCACAATGAAAGTACAGCATTTTATCTAAGTTTGGCACAAGGGGCATACGGAGTGAGGGCAGACGAAAATGTGTGACCTCATGCTATGAGTCTTGTGATCTGATATCACTTAGTGTTATTGAATGACTTCAAAGGGCAGCTGGGAATTACTGTGAAGACGCACACACAGCAAAGCAGTTTCTCACCTGCTGTCTCTGATCACAGAAGACACAGTTAGACTTATATTTCTCCCTGGGACACATGCAGTCGACATGCTGTAACTTGCTTGGAGTTAGGCAAGGGGCAGAGATTCCCTCTGTTTGCCCTGTGTGGGCTGGGACGGGTTTTAAATATAACTAAGAGTTACTTTTTTAGAATTAAGAGCGATAGAGCCTGAGCTTCAGGGCATGGGACACTTCCTAAAAATACAGTCACTAACCTTTTAAAGAACATTAGGATCAGCTTGTTAAACTGGAGTAGGATTCACATGTGGAAGAAATCTGAGAGGATTTACTGTTTGGAGCAAAAATTGAGGATTTGTTTCAAAAGATGAGTGGTTTCCTAAGACCATCTCTGGGCCACAGTGGGGTAGGATTTTATTGTCCATTCTTCTCACCCAGGTCTTGATGTGGGCTTCCTGCAAGCCTGCTGTGTGCACACTGAGTTCGTTACTGTCACGGTGGGCTTCCCAGGTGGCTTGGTGGTGGAGTCCACCTGTCAAGCAGGAGATGCAGGAGACTCCGGTTTGATCCCTGGGTCAGGAAGATCCCCTGGAGTAGAAAATGGCAACCCACTCTAGTATTCTTGCCTGGAAAATTCCATGGACAGAGGAGCCTGGTGGGCTACAGTCCAGGGGGTCACAAAGAGTCGGACATGACTGAGCAGAGCACAGCATTGTGATGTTGGCAGTTTTTGCCACTTTGACCAACCTCATCCCTGTGATCACCCTTTCACCCCATGATTAAGAATCAGGTTTTAACTGTCTTCAATTCTCAATTGCCTTGTGTTGGCTAATTTTTAAAAAAAAATTATTTTGATTTTGAAAAAATTTTGCATTCAGGAAAGTAAAAAGGATACAGTAGTTAGCATCTGTGTATCTACTACCCACAGCTAATACCTGTTGTCATATTTTCTATACATCTTTTTTTTTTTTTTAATAATGTGGGCCAATTTAAAGTCTTTATTGAATTTGTTACAGTATTGCTTCTATTTTATGTTTTGATGTTTTGGCCATGAGACGTGTGGGATCTTAGCCCCCTGAGCAGGAATTCAACCTGCGTCCCCTGCACTGGAAAGCAAAGCTTTCACTGCTGGACCACCAGGGAAGTCCCCCGTCTTTTTATTTTTTAAAGAAAAAATTCCAATAAAGTGACGTATTTCCTTCTCTGAATTGTTCCGCATCCTTCCCTGAGGTGTCATGGTTATGAATTTAGTGGGAATCCAATACATATTTTAATGCTTTTGTTGATTTCATATATATCCTTAAAAACAAGGAGTAGTGATTTATGTCTTTAAAAATTACATGGACAGTAGTATAGTATCATGTAAAGAATAGTACTACAGAGCATTTTATAATTACTTTCTTCGGTCAACATATTTTCACAAGGTTCATTCATATTGCTTGGCATATAGATCTAGATCGTGATTTTAACTGCTGTAAACAATTCCATACATGAATATACCAGAGTTTATCAGTTCATCTGTCCGTGTCACTATTTTCCTACTATAGTTGGTGTATATGTCCGCTTGAGTCCATGACAGTCTAGAAGGGAAATTGCTAGGTGTTAGGGTGTGCACATCATAACCTTACTGAACGTTGCCATAGTGCTTCTCACAGAGCTGAGTATCTCATACGCCTCCGTGAACAGTATATGAGTTTCCATTTCCCGTATCTTTGCTAACACTTGGTGCTAACAGACTTACTGCCAGTCTCGTGAGTGTGGAATTGCATCTCAGTGTTGTTTTGATCTGCAGTTGTCTGATAACTGGAGAGGTCGTGTATCTTTTCACATGTATTTTACATTTCACCGTCTGTGAATAGCCAGCTCACATCCTTTGTCCATTTTTTACTTTGTTTTTCCTATCTATTTTTAGGAATTCTTGCTATATCTGATTATTAGTCGTTTGTTAAATATATTGCGAGGGTCTTCTTTCTGTCATTTGTGCTTCAGTTTTGTATGATGTCTTTTAAGTTTTAATACAGTCAAGCTCATCAATCCCTTTCGATTTTTACTTACTGTTTTCACATTTGAGAAATTCCTCTTTACCCCAAATCATGAAGATATTCTGTCACGTTTTCTCTTAAGTTTTATAGATCTAGAATGCATGGGCTTCCCAGGTGGTGCTAGCGGTAGGGAACCCGCCTGCCAATGCAGGAGACAGAAGAACTTTGGGTTTGATCCCTGGGTCGGGAAGATCTCCTGGAAGAGGGCATGGCAACCCACTCCAGTATTCTTGCCTGGAGAATCCAATGGACAGAAGGGCCTGGCGGGCTACAGTCCATGGGGTCGCACAGAGTTGAACGCAACTGAAGGCCTTGGAACACACTAGAATGCACACTCCTGTGTTGGGTAGGGATCTAGTTTTGGTTCTTTTAGATGTGTGGCTCTTTCTTTTTCAACACCGTTTATTTCGTCCATTTTTTTACAGGGTTGTTATATCTCCTCTGTCATGTTTCAAGCCTCCATTTATATTTGAGTCTGTTTCTAAGCTTTCTGTTAAATTTCATTGATCTGTTTTTCCTCTCTTTGAACAAGTACCACAGTCTTATCTGCTATTATAGTTTGTAGAATTTCTTGATTATGTACATAACCACTTAGATAAACTGAAATAATGTCACATTGTTTCTTCATTTTAGACCTTTTATTCTTTTTCCTTGTTTTGCCATGGGACTTACAATATAACATCAATTATAGAGGCTGTTGTGGGCATTTAGACTTGTTTCCAGCTTTAACAGGAATGTTTCTACAGTTTGCACATAATATTTGCTGTAGGTTTTGGTATCCTCTTTAGTATGCGGGATTTGCTGTAGGTACTGTTTACCAGAATAATGAAATACTTTTGTATTCCTAGTTGTCTTACCAGTTTTTGTTTATTATGAATAAGTGATGAATTTCATTGGAAAATTTTTGCGTTCACTGAGACAAGTTCTCATTTAATTTTTAACGTGGGGAATTCTGTGGAAAGAGTGGCTGACATTAAAATCATCCTTATATTTCTTGAATTAATTTGGTTTGGGAATAATGTTGTATTAGATTTACTAATTTTTTTTTAAGGAATTGTGCATCTATATGTTCTTAACTGTGATTTGTGTGTGAGTTTTCATTTTTGTTTTGATTCTTTGTGTCTGTGTACAATTCCTGTCTGATTTTGGTATCGAGGTTTTACTTTTAACGGGAGTTGATTCTGGGGTCTGTACTGAATGTCCTGACTCTGGTAGGCCAGGACTGGGAATCTGCAGCGTACAGATCCTGGGTGGTTGCACTCTATGCCTGTACAGCTCAGAATCAGGTGAAGACTCCAGGACTCTCTGCAGATCTCTCCTGTCCAAGACTCTGCCTGGAGATCCCAGCCACTCGGCCTTTATCACACTGTGCGTGGTGATCCTTGCTGCATAGTGGTCGACCGAGTGCCTCCTGCAAGGCGGTTACGGTGATCCTAGCGCTCCCCTCTTGATCCCCTTCTCTTAGGATTCAGTCTTCTCTTGCCAGTTGTCTGGTATCTGACAACAGTTGTCTTATATCTTTCATCCAGTTTTCTAGCTGTCATGGCAAAAGGGCTTGTTTGGTAACAGTTATTCCATCATGCCCAGCTGTGGAAGTCTGTTTCTTTAATCTAAAAAAAAAGTCTTTAAAAATGATTGTTCTGTGTTTGGAATGGGAGATGTGGTAGAGGTTAATTCACTGTGCTTATCTTGAGCAGAAGTCCTTTTATTGGATTATCTACTTAATAAATTGTGGGCTTCCCCCACTTCTAATTCCTTTTCACAAAAAAAGCTTTCAGAAGCTTTTTTCCTACTGCACCTGAATGTCTTAGGCTAATTCTCTTAATGCACTTTTGAACTGGAGGTTTAGTACCTTATCACAGCTCCTATCAGCCCTTTGTGATGTTCTTCTCTTGTGAGTTCATGACCAGTTTCAGAGGGTTCCTCCCGTACAGAGTTTTTCTAGAATGCGTTGAATCTGAGCTTCTGTAATTGTTTAATATACATATTGCTAAATGCCACTGCAAGCCATATATGTGAGCAAAGTGTACTTATATATTAATTTTGATTTAAAAATATCTTTGAAAGCTTGGACTTCCCTGGTGGCTCAGACGGTAAAGCATCTGTCTACAATGCAGGAGACCCGGGTTTGAGCCCTGGGTTGGGAAGATCCCCTGGAGAAAGAAATGGCAATCCACTCCAGTACTATTGCCTGGAAAATCCCATGAACACAGGAGCCTGGTAGGCTACAGTCTATGGGGTCGCAGAGAGTCGGACACGACTGAGCAACTTCACTTTCACTTTGAAAGCTTGGAGACTGACTGAATAACTGGTAAACCACATCCAGGGTTGTAGATGTTATTATGAACCCACTTATGATCTTCCTTTTATAGATGTCCTGAAGTCCCAGCATTCTTGGAAAGAGGTGGATCTACTTTGACATCTGTCAGTCAACCAAGATGAGGTTCAGGCTTCCGTCCTTGGGTACAAAAAGTTCTGTCTTAGCCAATTATCTGACCTCATAGATGACATTCTAGTTGGGAAATAAAGGAGCTTTATTAAAAGATGATTAATATATGTGACTGTATAGGTGAGATGTGAAGTGAATGATGAAAATGGCTCAGGAGGTCAGGGTGAGTGGGCATTTGGAAAGGACTTCACAGAGAACCAGGACGTTTCAGGTGAATAAGCGCTTGAGGGGCTGGCCCATATTTCAGGACAGGGCACCCTATGTACAGAGGCAGGAAAGGTGAGCTTTTGCAGGGGTGGACCAGGGGCGGGGGTTGATGGGGTCCAGATGAGGCCTTCAGTGTATCTCCTGGGCAGCTAGAATATGTTGAAAATTTTTAAATGAAGGAGAAAAAATTCAAAGAGCAACATTTTGGGAAGATGATCAGCAAGTCTGGTAGGATTTTATTCCCTCACCGGCGGTTCTCCAGTTTGGCTGCACATTGCCATCACCTAGGGAGTTAAAAAACCGAAAAACGGAAGTGACCAGGGAGCCCCTTTCCCCAGAGATTGGGATTCGATCAGCCTGGAGTCACACCTGGGTTTTGAGCTCCCCGGGTGATTCTGCTGTGCTGCAGAGCCTGAGAACCACTGCCCCACCCGCTGATAAGATCTCCATAGTGTTCGCTCATTGTGTGGAGCCACAGCTGGGCTGGGCAAATGCAGGATGACTGATGGATAACATTTTTAAAGAACTTCTGTAAGATTTAAAATACTCCACATAGTGCAATACCTCAGTTAGAATAACAGTTTTTTCCGGAAATAACGTCACAGAGAACTAGTGACTACCAGAGGGGAGAGAGGAGGAGGGAGGGACAAATTAGGGGTATGCGTTTAGCAGATACAAATTGCTGCTACTGCTAAGTCGCTTCAGTTGTGTCCGACTCTGTGCGACTCCACAGACGGCAGCCCACCAGGCTCCCCCATCCCTGGGATTCTCCAGGCAAGAACACTGGAGTGGGTTGCCATTTCCTTCTCCAATGCTTGAAAGGGAAAAGTGAAAGTGAAGTCGCTCAGTTGTGTCCAACTCTTTGTGACCCCATGGACTGCAGCCCACCAGGCTCCTCCATCCATGGGATTTTCCAGGCAAGAGTACTGGAGTGGGGTGCCATTGCCTTCTCCGATACAAACTAGTGTGTATGAAATAGAGAAGCAACAAGGATACATTGGAGTGTAATCTGTAAACATACTGTCTGTGCTGACACCTGAAACTGATGTAACACTGTAAGTCAACCATCCTTGAATTTAAAAAAATAACAGTTTTCTCATAAATGCCTACAAATTTTTACACTGACCATGAAGTAGTGACAAATGTATACATTTTTGAAAGGGACTGATAATTATCTTGAGAATTTAGTCACATGGAAAATTTTTTTAATTTTTTGCATTAAAAACAGAAGGGCGACATAAAACAGACACAGCTATGAGGGTAAGAATTCAGTAAGCCACTCTACGTAGTGCAAAAACATAAACTTGCAGTGACAAAAATGTAAATTCTCAAAAAAGGTGTTGGTGGAAGGCCGCTGGTTTGTGCATCACCCGGCAGGCAGGCAGGCAGATGGCTGGGTTCTGGTTTGGGATTCAGCAGGCCAGGGGCCGGCCAAATATGCATTTCTAAAATGTTTCCAGGTGATGCTGCGGCTTGTCCAGGCGTCACACATTGAGAAGTGACACGTGGGAGCCACTGTTGCACGAAGCCCAAATGTGGTGGGAAAATGGCTTGCTCAAGTGTGGCTGCAGGATGTCAGTTTTGCTTTTCAGGTCGGGGAGGGGCTTGTCTTGGCCACTGGGGAATCTGTTCCCTTACCCGCTCTGCCTCCCGCACCCCCACCCCCGCAGTGTAAGCCAGCCCTACCTATCTGCTCCAGGAGGCTACTGCTGAAGCCCAAATGGGGAGGGTAGAAGAGAAAATCGTCTAATCAGTCTCTTTATTGTCTCTTAAAACTTACTGTGAAGGATAGTATTGTATATATACTATCCTTACTGTGAAAGGATAGTATTGTGTATGTGTATATATATATAACTACTATTATATAAAGTGTCCTTTTTTGGTGTAAGTTTAAAGTTTTTTTTTTTTTTTCTTTCGTTATTTTTTCCCTGCTCCCCTCATCCTTCCATATGCAAAATTTGAAGAGTTAAAAAAAACAACAAACAAGGCTACCCTTTATACTTCTAACTCATCCTCCAGACAGCCCCTTGTTGGCTATTGTAGGTGTTTTGGGGGAGATTTCTGTGCTTGGCTTCCACCTAGGTGCCAGCTTTTGTCAGCCACTCTGTGCAGCCTTCCTAAGAGATTAGGAGACGTTTGCAATACACCTTGGGAGGGAGAAGCGGAAATCATTCTCAGATGTTAAACCGAGACATGTTTCTAATTGAAAGCATGAAGAGAATGTGTACATGAAAGTGCCTGGGGGTGGGGGGTGATCTCTGGCAGAGGCTCAGCCTTGAAAGCCCCGTCCTCTTCCGCTTGTGACCACTTCTGCTGTCTCTGGGTGGAGCCCATTTCCATTCCTGAGACGTTCCATAAATAAGCATGGCTGAGGAGGGACCCGATGATCATGTTGGCCAGGAAGGCGCGGATAAATTAGACTCCTGAACTCTCGAAGTGCATAGCTTTTTGACTTTGACTTCTAGAAGCCTAATATGGAAAGAGCCCTTGGGGACCATTTTAGAAAAGCAGCTACTGCCCTCCTCCTGCACTGAGACTTGTGTAGGTGCAGAGGCCAAGCTCAAGTAACTCACCCCAGGGTGACCTCGGGAGCTGGCTGCATTTTTCTTTCCTTTTTTAAGAATCTTTCTCAACTCTTAGAAAATTTGTCGGCCTGGTATTCTGACACTTGACAGTTATTTCTTATCATTATTTGCTATAACTAATAGGAATTATAGGGAAATAGGAAAAGTATCTTTTCTCTTTTATAGGAGGTTTCAGGGTTTTTAGGTCTCGGTCATTGGTTGCTCCATGTTTGAGCCTCCTCTGGTGTGTATTCTTCATCTATTTTGTAATTGCTTGTAGACTGAATCCTGGGTTGAATTGTATGGGAGGTTTAATATTATGATCTGCCTCAGGACAGAGAGTTTAAGTCAAAGAGGACTGATACCAAAAGGCTGGTGTAAATAAATGGTACAAATAAAGAAGGGTCTGAAGGAATCATGTCTGTAGGCCTATGATGTTAGTAAAATTTAAGTCATAAATTTTATGACATATAACATCTAAACTCCCAGGGGACCTTGCTTGTGATAAAATCCATTCACCTTGCCCGTGACCCATAGCCCTGCTAACTTTAAGACTCTGCTTGGCCACAAGTCTGATGATTCAAAGTACATGCATTCATGGGACTTCCATGGCAGTCCAGTGGTAAGACTTTGCCATCCAATGCAGGGGGTGTAGGTTTGACCCCTGATCAGGGAGCTATGATTCCACATGCTTCATGGCCCAAAATCAAAAACATAAAACAGCCACAATATTGTAACAAATTAAATAAGGACTTTAAAAATGGTCCATATTAAAAACAAACAAACAAACAAACCCCAAACCCAAAGTAAATGCATCCTAGCTAATAGGAGATAAACAGGTGGTTTCTTTTTGATTGCCTTTTGTTATAATATTAAGGGTGTACTGGCTTTTAAAATATATAATGCATGTATGAAAGTGTATATTAGATGACTTTCAATCTTTTTACCTTTGCTTTTTCTCTCAAAAAAAAAAAAAAAAAGTAGGTTGACTAAATTTCTAAACAGTCACTCCAAGCTTTGATAGCTTAATGCAAGATGAAGGCCATTACCCTCTTGGGGGGTTTGGGTTTGGGACTGGGCTTCTGTTTTTTTTTGCCAAGACTTATTTGGATACCTAAAGTTTAAACTGAAGCCACGGAACACGACTTAAAAAAGGACAGAGTACTTTCTCCCCCCCCCCCCTGTATTTCTGATGCATTTCTGAGCAGCAGCTATAGTAAAGTGGTCAAGAAAGATGACTTTGGAGTCAGTTCACTTGAATTCATATCCAAGCTCTTTTATTTCCTAATGACTGTGGGACTTTTGGCAAATTTTATAACCCCGTGCCTGTTTTTCATCAGTAAAATGGGCAAAATAAAACATCTCCTTAAATCAGTTGCTGGGGGTGGGAGTTAAATTTGTCAATATCTATTAGAACAGCACCTGGCACATAGGAAACCATGAATAAATATTCGCTATTATCATCATCATTAACAACATCATCAGCATCTTATTTCATTGAGGAACAGCCCAGTGCTCGTGGTAAGCATCTGGAAGAATTAGTGAAGTCTGAACCACTCTCCTTCAAAGTGTGTCTTCTGTTATCTTTCCACAGCAAGCTGTGTTCCGCCGTGTCAGAATGGAGGGATGTGTCTCCGACCTCAGCTGTGTGTGTGTAAACCAGGGACCGAGGGCAAAGCCTGTGAGACGACAGCTGCCCAGGACACCTCGTCCCCAGTCTTTGGAGGGCAGAGTACTGCGGCCGCTTCCTCCTGGGTCCCTCCTGAGCAAGCCGCAAAGCGCACTTCATCTAAGAAGGCGGACGCGCTACCAAGAGTCAGTCCCGTGGCCCAGATGACCTTGACCCTCAAGCCGAAGCCTTCAGTGGGACTCTCCCAGCAGATCCATTCTCAGTGAGTGTTTTGAACTTACCTCCAGCTCGGGAGCATCTTGATGTTCTCTTGGATGCGTTGCTTTAAATCACTCTTCTTTTCCAGCACAATTTGCAGAAATCACTTGGATAATAATGTCTTTCCTTCAGATTTTGCATTTTATGTTTACACATCAAGTCTCTTTAAAATAGTTGATATGTGTGTTTAGCCTCTGCAGGGAAGATTTACCATAAGCATTAAGCAAAGAAGTGGTGAGGATTAAGGGGATCAAGGGTGGAAGGGAATAATATAGTTGTTTGATTATGGTGGAGTTAAAAAAATTCTTTATTTTTTTGAGGTGGGGGGTGCTTTAAAGCTTCTGAAGTCATAATGCAAAAAGAGAAGCGGTGAGTGCAATTTTATAGGTACATGGAAAAGGTAGGAACTCAGCTTTGCACGGAGAAGGGATTCAAATGAAAGTGCATCTTGGGAAAGAGAATTATTCTACCCCGGTAGCAAGTGAAGTGTATCTTCTAGTAAACACCC
Organism: Bison bison bison; assembly: GCF_000754665.1. Classification (NCBI taxonomy): domain Eukaryota; kingdom Metazoa; phylum Chordata; class Mammalia; order Artiodactyla; family Bovidae; genus Bison; species Bison bison. The sequence continues at coordinate 16,291,912 of NW_011495064.1, forward strand.
TGTTTACCTCCCAGTTGCTATGCAGGTCCATTTTTGGTGAATGAGCTTGTGTTTTATTTATAGGAACTTTTTTTTTTTTTTAGCATTAGGAAGTCAGTGCTGTTCTGAACAAAATGAGAACTCTGTAAAGACAGGGTCCTTACACAAATTGTTTCCTTTTAATTAGCTACTCTATGTGGATAACAAGATGCAGAATTTACTATAGCTATCACTTGTCATTTGTCTAGGAATGTAAAATACAGGAAGTGCTCAACTTAAAAATGACCCAGCAGTTCATCTGTAAGTCACTTGCTTAGAATTTTGAATGCTTCCCTCCCCAGCCCCTGAGATAGCTTCCACCTGGTGATTAGTATCCCGTCAGCCCACAGAAGTGATTTAATCTGTTACTACAGATGAAATTACCCTAATTTATACTTCCCCTGTGAATAGGCCACCTACTGTCCTTGCTGAGTGAGGTCCTGATAACTTTTTCCTTTCTCTTATTCCCTCCTCATTTCTCTTGTTTCTGGTTTTATTTTTCTCCCCTCTCATTCCTTCTTGCCTCCTACTTCAGTTCTACCTTGATGAAGAGATTTGGGATGTTGCCCTGGAATCTAACTGCTTTGCTACCATTTCATCTGAAAATACATCCTGTCACCCTCAGCAAGAAGGAATGGTAGTTGTAGCCCTTGCTTAAAAACCGCTTCCTGCTTGCCAGGTCCTGTTTCACATGCTTTGTATGTTTTATTCATTTAAAACTCACAGTGACACCCTAGCAGGTGGGCGCCTTTATTAACCCCATTTTACATATGAGGAAACTGAGGTGCAGAGTGGTTAAACAATGTGTTCAAGCTTACACAGTTAATAAGTGAATATAAGTGTTAAGATAGAGGCTGAATAAAGAGAATATATGGACCTCCGTGGTGGCTCAGTGGTAAAGAATCCGGCTGCAATGCAGGAGATACAGGAGACGGGGTTTGATCCCTGGGTCAGAAAGATCCGCTGGAGGAGGGCATGGCAACCCATTCCAGTATTCTTGCCTGGAGAACCTCATGGGCAGAGGAGCCTGGTGGGCTACAGTCCACAGCATCCCAAAGAGTGGGACACAACAGAAGCAGCTGAGCAGCAGCAAGGAGAATATATATTAGGCTTAAATGGAGGCAGCCAGGCTCCAGCATCCACACCCGAAAGCAGAGGCAAACGTTCTCTGTAAACGGCTGCATAGTAACTATTTGGAGCTCTGTGGGACATGTGGTTTCTGTGACAGTTTCTCAATTCCTCACAAAAGCAGCCAGAGACAGTGTGTAAGTGGATGAGTGTGTGTGTGTTCCAATAAAGCTTTATTGATGGATGTTGAAATTTGAGTTTCATATAAATTTCATGGCACCCAATAATACTGTTTTATTTTTCTCAGTCATTAAAAAGTATAAAAATCATTCTTAGCTTTTTGGCCATATAGAAACAGACTGTGGGCCAGCTTTGACCCTTGAAGTGTAGTTTGCTGGCCCCTTCTCCAAAGGATAGTAGCCCTTTTTTTGTGTGTCAGAACACAAATGCAACTATGCATCTTTGAAATGAAATAAAACTTTGATTATATCATAGCCAGACAGCCCTCTTCCAGCATTGCCCTGTATCTTAAAAACAAAGAACAATTCTGTGTTGAAGTATGCCTTGGCAATCAGGAGTCAGATTCCTGTGCATTGCAATTATTTTTTTTTCTAGTATAAACTGTGAAGTCATTTACAAGCAGCATCATTTATCTTGAATACCACCATCCCCTGTTAGAATGTGACCCTCTATGATGTGTATATGTGGATTATTACTGAGAATCATATGTCAGATGTCAGATAAAGAAGCAACCTTTCCCTCCTCCTCACTCTTTCTTTTTATGGTAGCAGCAGTGTAATTTAGACGAGAATGTTGTGAGTCAAAGAGGAGGCTAAGGTTTCAGCTCTAATTTGGCTTTGGGAAAAAAGAAGTCATTAGATAATATACTTTAGAGACTTCATCTGCTGAATGAAGATGCTTTTTTCATGGTAATACTGTTACAGGCGTGTGTTTATGGGTGTGCCTACTACTGTGTCCTTTTGGGTGAGGAGAAGAGATGGCCCAAGATGCTAACAATTCTTATGCTTTCATAATAAACCTTTGTCAGTTGCTCTGTTATCTGGGCAGGGAGTATTAAGTTGCCCTGTTATCTGGCAGGGAGTATTAAGATGTATAAGACCCAGTTCTATTCTTAAGGAGATTTTGAAATGACAGATGTTATCACTTGAGAGAGGTACCAAGGGAGTGGCGTGGTTGACTCATGCATGAATAATGGCAGCCCACTCCAGTACTCTTGCCTGGAAAATCCCATGACGGAGGAGCCTGGAAGGCTGCAGTCCATGGGGTCGCTGAGCGTCGGACACGACTGAGCGACTTCACTTTCACCTTTCCCTTTCATGCATTGGAGAAGGAAATGGCAACCCATTCCAGTGTTCTTGCCTGGAGAATCCCAGGGGCGGGGGAGCCTGGTGGGCTGCTGTCTATGGGGTCGCACTGAGCTGGACACGACTGAAGTGACTTAGCACTAGCAGCATGATCACCTGAAATGTAAACTGCCAAGGAGGCACATGTGACAGGATCACTTTGGCTACTTTTGAGAAATGTAACCATTCTTAAGCATCTTTTCGTTAAGCATCTTTTCGTTTGATTGCCTACTTTACGGTGTTTCAGGCTTTGGTTTTGTTTTTATCTAGTGAAGGAGGAAATTAATTAAGCTCCCTAAAATGCTTGTAGACAGGGATTTCCTGGGCAGCTCAGTAGTCAAGACTCTGTGCTTCTACTGCAGGGGACACAGGTTCAATCCCTGGTCCAGGAGCCTGAGAGGACCATACTGAGAGGTGTGGCCAAAAAAAAATTCTTATAGACATAAAGACACCTAAAATATCAAAATGTGGTTAGTGTTACATCCCTAATGTGGCATGTGAGATGCTGCAGTCTTGATCGTTTACTCAGGTTTTTACTGACCACATGGTATGTACTGTGCATTGTTCCAGGGGCTCAGGGTGTAGCACTGAACAGCTAAACACAGTATCTTCCTTCCTGGAGCCTATAGTCTGGAAGCAGGGAGATAATGAGTGCTGTATTTAAAACATATCTTAGATTGTGGTTGGTGGTGTGGAGAAAATAAAAGTGCAAAGATGGGCAGGGAGTGCGGGGTGGGTGTGAGATGGGTAGGAGGGAGGGCTCTGGTGGCTTTAAATGGGCTGTCAGAGAAGGTTCTCTTGAGGTGATATTTAAGTGAGGAGGTGGGGTGTGAATCATGGAGATGTGTGGGGCTGGGGCAGAAGCTCCAGAGGGGGTATGCTGCTGCTGCTGCTGCAGCTGCTGCTAAGTTGCTTCAGTCGTGTCCAACTCTGTGCGACCCCGGAGATGGCAGCCCACCAGGCTCCCCCGTCTTTGGGATTCTCCAGGCAAGAACACTGGAGTGGGTTGCCATTTCCTTCTCCAATGCATGAAAGTGAAAAGTGAAAGTGAAGTCGCTCAGTCGTGTCCGACTCTTAGTGACCCCATGGACTGCAGCCTACCAGGCCCTCCGTCCATGGGATTTTCCAGGCAAGAGTACTGGAGTGGGGTGCCATTGCCTTCTCCCCAGAGAGGTTATATGCCTGGCCTATTCGAGGAATGGGGACTTTAGTAAAACTGTAATGTTGAAACTACACATTTTAGGCAGGTGAGGGTTAGATGAATTTGTTTAACCTTTGGCCACATTGGTTTTAGACAGCTTGACTTAGAACCAGATACAAAGTTCTTTAGGAAATTGAAGGAAGGAATAATCATTTACAGATTTTGGAGCATGGAGGACATTGAAAAGATGTTAAATTTGGACACAAAGAACTGGAGAAGAGCATTTCTAAGAAAAACAATGATGTGACACCAGAAAGATTGGTGTATTAGTTGTCTACTGATGTGTAATAGGTCCCCACAAATGTGGCAGCCTTAAATGATAATTTGTTGTCTGACAGTCTGTGGGTCAGGAATCCAGGAGGTGCTTGCTGGAAGCTCTAGCTCAGGGTCTCTTGTGAGGTTGCAGTCAGCAGGGGTGGCTCGCCTGGGGTTGGAGAACCCACTGCCAAGGTGACTCATTGCCATGGTTGTTGGCAAGAGACTTCTTTTCCTTTCTACATGGACTCTCCACAGAGCTGCCTGAGCATCCTCACAACATGGCCACTGGCTTCTTCCTGAGCAAGTGAACCCCAAGCCACAGGGCCGTTGTAGTCCTGTATGACACACCTTCACCTCCACCTTATTCTACTCATTAGAAATGAGTCAGTTGAGTCCACTCTCAAAGGAACTGCAGTTAATAAGCTGCATTGCTTGAAGAAAGAAATAGCAAAGAATTCGTGAATGTATTTTAAAATGACCACATTTAGGGTATCATTTGATTGAAATTTGATATAAATGAAGACTAGTGGTAATGAAAGTTGTTAAAGGTTGGTTAAAAACCAAGTTAAAGACTACAATTTCAATAAAACAATTCTGAAAAGACACAAAACAAAATAGAAAAAGTAATGAAGGGGAAACCTAAATAGCTTAAAAGAGGGTTAAGAAGCAGATTAACCAATCACAATATTTAGATTATGTCTCTCTTGATGCAAACAAGCTGCAAATTAAAGAAAAAGATAATGATGATGACGTACAGGACAATAATGAAAATGCTGACATTGACTGGAAATTTGATGCTATAAAAGAGTGATTGTTGATTTGGAGGGCTCGGATGATGACCTTGTCATTATTTAAGGAAGGGAAATAATACTATTTACAGATGAAATTATATGATTTCTGAGCTTTGATTGACCCAGTGGGTTGAGGTATAGAGGTAACAAGTCTTGAGGGGATAATTATTGAAGCTAGATGATAGGCACACAATTATTATGCAATCCTTTTTTAATGCATTTTTGAAGTTTTCTATAATAAAAAGTAACTAAAATGAGAAAGATACAAGTAGGAAGACTGCTAGGATTTTTCTTCTGCCTCAGGAGATTAATCTGGTTATAGCACATAAAATGGATTAGAACTAGTGGTAATTGGTAATTGGAGGGTGAGTCTGTAACAGATGAAGTAGCACTGGTAATGTAGAGGAAGGATGTGAGCTCAGGAACTACTTAAAATTTTTTTTTATTTATTTGACTGTGCTAGGTCTTAGTTTCGCTGTGTGGGATCTCCAGTCTTCACTGCGGCACGTAGGATCTTTAGCTGTGGCATGTGTGGTCTAGTTCCCCAACCAGGGACTGAACCCGGGCCCCCTGCATTGGCAGTGGACGGTCTTAGCCACTGAACTACCAGGGAAATCCCAGGAGTTATCCTTAAAGACCTTTTGTGTTAGTGTTAGTCACTCAGCCATGTCTGACTCTTTGCCACCCCTCTGTCCATGGGATTCTCCAGGCGAGAATACGGGAGTCGGTAGCCCTTTACTTCTTCAGGGGATCTTCCTGATCCACGGATCAATCCCAGGTCTTCCAATTGCAGGCATTCTTTACTGTCTTTACAGTCTGAGCCACCAGGCCACCTAATCACTGGTGGGAGGCAAAGAAAACGAGAATTAGGTATTATCTAGGCTTGGGACTGTGGGAGAAAGGGAGGATGTGAAGTCTTTATATTTCTTGGTAATTTCATGAGTCTTCAAGATCTTTGATGGTTGATACTTGGTGAATGGATGATTTCTGACACAGCTTTATAGGCTGAATAGCCTTGGAGAAGGAAATGGCAACCCACTCCAGTATTCTTGCCTGGAGAATCCCAGGGACAGAGGAGCCTGGTGGGCTGCTGTCTATGGGGTTGCACAGAGTTGGACATGACTGAAGTGACTTAAGCAGCAGCAGCAGCCAAAATCATCCTCTGTACCCCATCAGGGACTAAAAGCAAGTGGGTATCAGTGGTACATACCTGGCCACTTGGTCAGGTATTGGTTTGGAAAGACCTTGGTCAGGGCATTCTGGCAGTGGTCATCGCAATAGCTGGTAATTCCATTCATGCTTTTCATTGAAGTTTACTATTACGGTGTTCTTTTTTCCAGTTTTCCAGGCCACATCTTGGACCTTCCATGAGCTAGAGAAAAGACCAAACGATGCCTCATTTTCCTGTGTATAAGTTTTGGGAGTAATTTTTCTCCTTCTTAAAACTTTTGAGTTGCTTTATAATCCTTCATTCCTTGGGAAGTCCATGTGAACACTTCAGGGTACTTTCATCATTGCAGCCTGTAGATGTTCATATATATAGCTATCCATTTGCTATACATAGCTTCAGTATGTCCTGAGGAATTGTCCTTGTCAGGTCACAGGTGCACCTACAATGTCTGTCTTTAGTCCTAGATGTGGAAGGGCATCAGTGCTTGTGTGTTGTGGCCAGGAACTTCACAGAGGAGCAAAAATCAAAACTGTTCCGTTTTCCAGAGCTTTTTCATCACCTGTCAGTACCATTTTTCACACGTGTGTTGAACTTTCCCACAAGAGTTTGCTTTCGGCCCTCAGTGCTGCTCAGTGAGGCTGTTTGTGGGAAATGTCTGTCTTTCTCCTTGTTAATCATGATGGCTGTCACAGGCACCAACCTTGGACCTACAAGGTGGAGGTCATTAGGGGCATTCTTCAGCTGCTGATATCTTCTGGTTGTTTAGAGAACATAAGGACAAATGACCACTGCTTTGCCAAACGGGAAGCTGTTATCTGTACTGTGACAGGAGGAGGCGCTTGCACAGGACACAGAGTGCCCAGTTACCTCGCTTTGAGCTTGAGGAGGAAGTCTGGTTTTACTCAGGATATGGATGTCAAATCTATCTGAAGAGCTTACGTAAATCTAGTCTTCTTTTCTTCCCTGTTGATGGCTATTTTCATCATTTTATGTCCTGATGTTTCAAAGGATGGTGGTTAGTTTCCATGGAAGAATTAGATTTGTCCTGTCTCAGACCAGGGCAGGGGGCTTGGACTTACCTAATGGCATCGAAGATCCATTTTCTGTCATCTTTTTTGCAGGGTTGGGTTCTTTTAAGACAGCTAGAATTCAACTGTGTTCTCTGTTTATCAAGTGAGCTTATACTGCTGCTGCTGCTGCTGCTAGGCCACTTCAGTCATGTCCGACTCTGTGCGACCCCATAGACAGCAGCCCAACAGGCTCCCCTGTCCCTGGGATCTTCCAGGCAAGAACACTGGAGTGGGTTGCCATTTCCTTCTCCAATGCATGAAAGTGAAAAGTGAAAGTGAAGTTGCTCAGTCGTGCCCGACTCTTTGTGACCCCATGGACTGCAGCCCACCAGGCTCCTCCATCCATGGGATTTTCCAGGCAAGAGTCCTGGAGTGGGGTGCCATCGCCTTCTCTGAGCTTATACTACACCAGTTATTTTGTAAATATAGGGAAGGCCCTTTGAAGTCCACCTTGAGATGATGGGTTCCACTTACAAAGGTCTAAAGAAATAATACTTCACACATACAGACGGCTAAAAAATACATAAAAAGATGGTCAACATCGCTCATTATTAGAGAAATGCAGATCAAAGCCACAGTGAAGTATTATCTCATACCAGTCAGAGTAGCCATCATCAAAAAGTCTACAAACAATAAATGCTGGAAAGGGTGTGGAGCAAAAGGAACCCTTTTACACTGTTGGTGGGAATGCAAACTGATACAACCACTGTGGAGAACAGTGTGGAGATTCCTTAAAAAAAAAAAAAAGGACTAAAACTATGACCCAGCCTATGCCACTGCTGAATATATACCCTGAGGAAACCAAAATTGGAAAAGACGCATGTACCCCAGTGTTCATTGCAGCACTGTTTACAATAGCTCAGACATGGAAGCAACCTAGATGTCCATCAGCAGACGAATAGATGAGGAAGTTGTGGTACATGTACACAATGGAGTATCACTCAGCTATAAAAAGGAATACATTTGAGTCAGTTCTAATGAGGTGGATGAACCTAGAGCCTATTATACTGTGTGAAGTAAATCTGAAAGAGAAAGACAAATATCGCTTATCAATGCATATACATGGAATCTAGCAAGATGGTGCCAATGATCCCATGTGTAGGGCAGTGAAGGAGACACAGATGCAAAGAACAGACTTTGGGATTCAGTGGGAGAAGGAGAGATTTGAGAGGATAGCATGGAAACATATACATTACCATATGTGAGACAGAAAACCAGTGCAGATTTGATGTATGACCCGGGGCACCCAAAGCCAGTGCTCTGTGATAACCTGGAGGAATAGGGTCAGGAGGGAGGTGGGAGGAGGTTCAGGATGGAGGGGACACATGTATACCTGTGGCTGACTTATACTGATATGCGGCAAAAACCATGGCAATATAGTAAAGAAATTATCCTCCAATTAAAATAAATAAATAAAAATTTTTTAAAAGGCACTTGAGAAACAAAAAAAAAGAAATGCTACTTCCCATTTGCCACCTGTAGGTTGATAGGAAGTAGTGTTGAGTGATGCCTGTGCCATGGAGAAGAGGGCTACACTGTCCTTTATCTCTGTTCTGTTCTTAGCTTTCTGTTGTTTGAGTCTTTTACAAAAACAAACAACTATATGCTATGATATCTACAAGGATGGGAGACTTTGTGGAATGCTCCTTGAAATATTCTGCTCTTCTAATTAATAGCAGCAACAACAATGAAATATAAGGTCATTCCCTTTATTTGGACTTTCTCATACTACCCCTAAAAGAAAACAGAAAACTCATTATAAAGCTACACTAATAGGTGAAACTTTAGGGAGAAGTTCCAAGCTTTTTGTAGCACTTAGTAGCTGAGATTGGAACCTGGTCTGAATTTATTAAAGAAGCCAAGGAGATGGTCAGTACTAGAATAGGTAGTTTCCTCAAATGATCTGGAAGACTTTGGGGGGGGCCCTTGCTTACTGCTTTCCCCTCAACTCTGCTGACCCTCCCCTTTGTACAGTCATCTGTGTATCTATATAGGTACATAGAAAGGCTATAATAAACATTTAATACATTTTTGTTGAGTTTTTCTTGCAGAAAAAAAAAATAATAATGTCTAAGTCCCTGTCCTAGGATGGGTGCCTAAATACTGATATTGCAGGAGTGATCTTATTCTCTTGGATACTCTGCCTTCTTTGTTATGTTTGCCCATGAAGTCTACAAGATGAAGGTTTTGAGCTTTATTTTATGATGTTGAAAAAAAGATGAAATGCTAGAAAGTTGAAGAAGAGGGACTTAGTCTGGTGATTTTAGGCATTCATGACACTTTAGGGATGCGATGGGAACTAAGACTGTGAGCCAGGGACTTTCATCATTTTATGTGTGTGCTTCTAATTTTTTTAGTTTTTATTTTTTAAACATTTTTTTGGATGTGGGCCATTTTTTAAAGTCTTTATTGAATTTGTTACAATATTCCTTCTGTTTTTATATTTTGTTTTTTGGCCACAAAGCATGTGGGATCTTAGCTCCCCAAGCAGAGACTGAACCCATACCCCCTCACTGGAAGGTGAAGTCTTAACCACTGAATCACCAGGGAAGTCCTGTGTGTGTGTGTGTGTGTGTGTGTGTGTGTGTGTGTGTGTGTTTAACTTTTTGAAAAAGTAGAAGTTAAATTAAAGTTATATACAGAAGAGTACCAGATCAAAAGTGCACATGCTTGCTGATTATCCCATACTTAATGGAAGTACCATCCACATCAGAGTAGAATGTTGCCAGCACCATAAATACCCTCTTTTTCCAGATCTGCCCTCTTCCTTCTCCCTAAAAGGAGCCATTATCTTGACTTCTCACACCAGAGATTGGTTCTGTTTTAACTCTATGTAAATGAATGTATGCAGGTCAGGAAGCAACAGTTAGAACTGGACGTGGAACAACAGACTGGTTCCAAACTGGAAAAGGAGTACGTCAAGGCTGTATATTGTCACCCTGCTTATTTAACTTATATGCAGAATACATCATGCAAAATGCTGGACTGAATGAAGCACAAGCTGGAATCAAGATTTCTGGGAGAAATGTCAATAACCTCAGATATGCAGATGACACCACTCTTATGGCAGAAAGCTAAGAGGAACTAAAGAGCCTCTTGATGAAGGTGGAAGAGGAGAGTGAAAAAGATGATTTAAAACTCAACATTCAAAAAACTAAGATCATGGCATCCAGTCGCATCACTTCATGGCAAATAGGGGAAACAATGGAAACAGTGACAGACTTTATTTTCATGGACTTCAAAATCTTTGTAGATGGTGACTGCAGTCATGAAATTAACAGACGCTTGCTCCTTGGCAGAAAAGCTATGACCAACCTAGACAGCATATTAAAAAGCAGAGACATTGATTTGCCAACAAAAGTCTGTCTAGTCAAAGCTATGGTTTTTCCCGTAGTCATGTATGGATGTGAGAGTTGGACTATTAAGAAAGCTGAGCGCCAAAGAATTGATGCTTTTAAACTGTGGTGTTGGAGAAGACTCTTGAGAGTCCCTTGGACTGCAAGGAGATCCAACCAGTCCATCCTAAAGGAGATCAGTCCTGGGTGTTCATTGGAAGGACTGATGTTGAAGCTGAAACTCCAATACTTTGACCACCTGAGGTGAAGAGCTGACTTATTAGAAAAGACTCTGATGCTGGGAAAGATTGAAGGCAGGAGGAGAAGGGGATGACAGAGGATGAGATGGTTGGATGGTGTTACCGACTCAATGGACTTGAGTTTGAGCAAGCTCTGGTAGATGGTGAAGGACAGGGAAGCCTGGCATGCTGCGGTCCATGGGGTCACAAAGAGTCAGACACGACTGACTGAACAACAACCACACCAATAATTGAATCTCAGTGTGTATCTTTTCACTCACTGTGATGTATGAGATTCCTCTACGTAATCGTGTGTGGGTGTAGTTCACACTTATATTCCAAAGATGATTCCATCATATAAATATACTGCTACTTATTATTTGTTCTGCACTTGATGGATGTTTGGAACTTCTCCAGTTTTTAGCTCTTATGAAGAATGCTGTGGACATATGCAAATTCCAAAAAAAGACCTTTGTGAACTAAGTCATCAGAAAAACAAGCCCAACTCGATGTAGCAACGTCAGGGAGAAGGAGGTCATGATCCATTGTGTGAAGTTTGATCATGTTCGTTTCTGTTGGTCAGTGGTGTTTGGTTTTTTGAGAAAAATAGTCACATGAGGAAAGGGAAGGGGTGAGAGAGAGTTTGAGGAACTGGAAGCAAAGAATGTTTTCCTCCTGAGCAGGGCTTGGCAGGAAGAGTAGACTGTGGAGTGGGGGTGGAGAGGCAGGGGGAGAATCAGGGTAGTCACTTTGTTCCACACGCTGTCTGCACACTGTGGGGTCCCATGAGGAAGCCTTGGCCAAGAATGGTTTTGAGATAGAACCAGTGAATGCCTGGGTTTATGTTCTGGTTAAAGGTATATAAGAAATTTTGTGGAAACTCAAATTTTGCAATTGAAAAGGGCAAGTGCTGGGATAGTTTGCTCTCCAATTTAATTGCTGGAAATCAGGATGGTTTTTGGTGCAGTATAATAATAAGAGCTAATATTTATTGTTTGTCTATTCTGTGCTACGGAGAAGGCAATGGCACCCCACTCCAGCACTCTTGCCTGGAAAATCCCATGGATGGAGCAGCCTGGTGGGCTGCAGTCCAGGGGGTCGCTGGGAGTCGGACACGACTGTGTAACTTTTAAGTAGACAACCTGAGTGACTTCACTTTCACTTTTCACTTTCATGCGTTGGAGAAGGAAATGGCAACCCACTCCAGTGTTCTTGCCTGGAGAATCCCAGGGACGGGGGAGCCTGGTGGGCTGCCGTTTGTGGGGTCGCACAGAGTCGGAGACGACTGAAGCGACTTAGCAGCAGCAGCAGCAGCAGCATTCTGTGCTAGGTGGCTTTTAAAATTATTTTTTGAGCATTATCTCATTTAACCCTCTGAAAAGAATGTGAGATAGACATTATCATTATTATCCCCGCTTCATATGATGGGGCAATTCAGATGCAGAAGGATGAAATAATTGGCCTAAATGCACTCAGCTAGTAAGTGCAGAGTCAGTATTCAAATTCAGGCAGTCTGTGAAGTTGGCCTCTTTATTCTGCCTCTTCCTTTGATGGCATTCTTATTAGTTTCCTAGAAGGAAATGGCAACCCAGTCTGGTATTCTTGCCTGGGAAATCCCACGGACAGAGGAGCCTGGCAGGCTACAGTCCATGGGATTGCAAGAGCTGGATTCAGTGACTATCACCATCACCGCTGTAACAAATGACCACAAGTTTAGGGACTTCAGGTGGTGCAAATCTGTTCTCATAATTCTGAGGTCAGAAATCTGGAATGGGTCTCACTGGACTAAAATCACCTTGCTGGCAGGGCTGCCTTCCTTCCAAAGGCTCTAGTGGAGAATCTGTTTCCTTGCCTTTTCCAGCTTTTAGAGCTTGCCTGCATTCTGTGTCTCATGGTCCCTTCTCCATCATCAAAGCTGATAATTTTGGGCTGCCATCTCACTGCCACTCCCTGGTTCTTCCTTCTACCTCCCTCTTCTACATTTAAGGACAATTGTAATGGCATTGGGCTCATCAGAATAGTCCAGGACAGTTTCTCCATCACAGGGTCAGCTGATTAGCCACCTTAATTTCATCTGCAACTTTAGTTCCCTTTTGCCATGTAACCTGCTGCTGCTGCTGCTAAGTTGCTTCAGTAGTGTCCAACTCTGTGCGACCCTGTACGCAGCAGCCTACCAGACTCCTCCGTCCTTGGGATTCTCCAGGCAAGAATGCTAGAGTGGGTTGCCATTTCCTTCTCCAATGCATGAAAGTGAAAGGTGAAAGTAAAGTCGCTCAGTCGTGTCCGACTTCTAGTGACCCCATGGACTGCAGCCTACCAGGCTCCTCCGTCCATGGGAGTTTCCAGGCAAGAGTACTAGAGTGGGGTGCCATTGCCTTCTCCAACCATGTAACCTAACATAGAGGTTCTGGGAATTGGGATGTGGACATCTACAGGGGGCTGTTATTCTGGCTGCCACAGACTTTTACCAGGGACCTGGTCTTGTTCTGGCAATCTTCTCTGCTACTCTCGAGTGAGCCATCATCAGAGGGATGGTAGTTAATCATCACAGTATTCATTAGTGAAGAGCAGAGACAGCCCTCAGGACTCGTATAATGTTCGATGGAAACACTCCACATAGATTGAAGGCCTGAATGTGGCCCCCCCAGTGTTCTCGGAAATCTTGGGCCCAGCACACTCAGGCATTTGTGGTAGATGAAAGGGAGATGGAAATCAAGAGATCAAGAGCCTAGAGATGGCAGGGACCAGGAGGGGCTGGCTCCTCATGCTCTTAGCCTCCTGGAAGGACGGGTTGAAAAGTTAGCACCACTGTTGACATATAATGGCCCCACCCACTAGACAAAGTGGCCTGTGGGCTCTGATTGCCACTTTCTTGGCGGGGGGGCGGGGCAGGGAGGAAGGAGTGGGCAGACGGGGGGAGGTGGGGGGAGAGGGCTGGGAATACCTCTCCCTTCAACAATTAGACTGGGGCCCTTGAGCCCGAAAAAGTGTTTCCCGTGTGATTATTCTTCTGCATTGAAATAAATTTGTGCACTGAAAGCTGAATTAATTACTTGTCAGAGCACTTGCTGCGAATGGACAATGGAACTGGGATTGAAACACACACGCATCCACTGATAAGAAGTTGGAACAAAACACAGTTTGGCTCACATGTGGGACCCATGAGCTTCAGGCCTGGCCTTCGTGGTGGATGCCAAGCATGAGAATGATGCTCAGGGCCTGATTGTGGGTTGTGCAGATTAAAGATTCCTCTTTACATTTGGATATATTTGGCATTCCATAGATACTACCCGTGAATCCTTCCAAAGTGCCTCTGGGGTTGCTCTAAATCTTCTTTCCTTGTTTTTCTTGGCTTAAGTGTTTGTTTGTGTTTGAGAAGAGTGTAGACTAAATTATAAAGACTAAATTTCTGTAACAGTTCTCTGCCCTGGAGTTGCCTGAGATCAGGCTGAAGAACCTATAAGACGTGAGTCCTCTGTGAGGGAGGTGACAAGTACACCTCACATTATACAACATGTGCGTGAGTTGGAAATAAAAATCTGAGTTAAATAACTTGTGTGGTAAATATGCCTCAGGTTAGTATATTTTCACTGAGGTTTTCAAAGTTGAGTATATTTTTTACCTATTTATCTGTAATCATACTAGAGATGACCTAGCAGAAAGACCTGATCCTAGGGTCCACAGAAAAGAAGTTTTAAGTAGAAAGAAAGTCTACTCAAACTCCATGGAGAAAAGAAAACCCTGGATTTGCTATTCCAGAAAAAATGTCCCTCATTTTTTAGGACTGCAGTTTTTGGACAAGTTGTGTTTATTGGAGATAGCAGGAGGAACCAGAAGGACTGGGTGAAATTAAATCATGGATTGGAGAATGTTCTTGTACCCATCAGAGTCGGGGGCTTTTCCACAGGTGGGTGGAAAGGCTCTGACTGTCCCCCATATGCCAGGTGCTGGGGTCTTTCCGAAGTATGAAGTCTAGTTCAGAATACAGGGATCTTTTCAAAACATGAGTCTTGTCTCGTCTTGCTCTGCATAAGAGTCTCACTGGCTTCTCAGTGCTCTGTGGGTAAAGATTAGTTCTTTAGTGGATGGGGCTTCCCAGGTGGCTCGGTGGTAAAGAATCTGCCTTCCAATACCTGCCAATACAGGAGATGCAGGGTTCAGTCCCTGGTTTGGGAAGATCCCGTGGAGGAGGAAATGGCAACCTACTCCATTTTTCTTTCCTTAAAAACCCCATGGATAGAGGAGCCTGGTGGGCTACAGTCCATGTGGTCTCAAAAGAATCGGCCATGACTAAGTGACCGAACACACAACACACCTAGGGGATGGGACTCCATGGTCTCACCTTTCCCGACCTGTGGCTGTGTTACAGGCAACTCCCAGATTGTGCCCAGCTTCTTCCTGACACGTTTTCTCTGTCTGCAGCCATGTGTGCACATACGTGTTCCTCTTTCTTGTTAACACCTGCTCGTTCTACTGATCTGTTTTCCCAGGGAAAGAATTCCCTGATACCTCCCTTCCTCCCTGAAAGATGCTTTCCTAGCACCATCTCCTCCCTTCATAGCATTCATTTCTGTTTGTGTGATTTACTCTACCCAGGCACAGTGCTTACTTGGCAAACAAATAAATGTAGGTGGTATTACAACTGCTCTGAATCGAAGAGTCTGATTACACACTAATGCAGACATTAACCCATCTTCTAAGCTGCCTCAGTTTCCTCAAAATAATTAGAAGAGATAAGTTCAATATGTCACTGATCAGAGTAGGCAGAAGTTCACTGAATCATCCCACTTACTGAATCATTCCAGGACAGCAGTTCAGTCCTGGCGTCCCGGTCTTCTGGGCTACCCCTAGGTGATGATGGGACCCCATCCTAACATCTCTGCATGTTATAGGAACTAGCATTGATCAGATTCCACTTAGTTATCTGGATGTTATCTTTTTGACATTGCAATGCCAAGTCTTCTTGCTCCTTACACTTCATAGAGTGCCTGTAATAGACGTAAGGCATGTTAACAAACAACAAAGTGACAGCAGGGCCCAGGCAGCCAGTCTCTTGGGGAGATTACTGAAACTGACACTATAAATCAATCCAGTTTATGAGCTCGAAGTACTCATGAGCACTTAATTAAATATAAATTGATTTGAACCTGACTCAAGATTGGCTCAACTCTCATAGAAAGCAAACAAGGACATTTAGGCAGACTTCTATTTTTTTTTTTTTTTCAGGGTTCATATGGTTCCAGAGTGATGTTATTCATGGAGTTAGCTCTTAGTAAAACACAGGAGAAATATTTTATCGGTATCTTTGAATAGGATTATTCAACCTTGGGATGAATAATTCAACCTGTCCCTTTTGAAAGTTATTTGAGCATAACAGAAAATAAAACAAGAGTGTATTAGGTACAGATTTTTTTTCATCATCCACATTTTTCAACCTGCACAGACTTACTGCTTAAGGGGGCAAGAACCTTACCCAGAGTCACACAGGAAGGTGGCAGTGACCTGTGACTTGAACCTGCCCTCGTTTATACGCCATGGTCTGACTCGTGTGTGTGTTCTAAGTCACTTCAGTTGTGTCCAACTCTTTGTGACCCTGTGGACTGTAGCCCTCGAGGCTCCTCTGTCCGTGGGATTCTCCAGGCAGGAATACTGGAGTAGGTTGCCATTTGCTGCTCCAGGGGATCTTCCTGACCCAGGGATCAAACCTGTGTCTCTAACATCTCCTGCCTTGGCAGGTGGGTTCTTGACCACTAGCAGCCACTTGGGAAGCTCATGACTCTTTTTTACCAAAATAATAAAAAACAATATGCACAGTAATTTTGAAGCCTGAATATAAATAGAAAGGATGGAAGAGTGGAAAATTTTAGCTGTTGCATGAAATCTCAAGCAAACTACTCTTATTGGACAAAAAGTTATTTTCAAAACAATCAAGATTCATTTAATCAAAGTGTATTGTCTCAGGAAGAAAATGTGATAGTTCAATACAGTAAGTTACCAATGTAGAAGCTGTTTCTAAACTTTAAAAAATTAGCTAGCCTGTTACAGGTACAGAGGTTATTTTAAAAAAAATTCTCATGTTAGGGCTTTCTTGACACAGGTATCACTGTTATTGCTTTAAAGCATTGCCTCTTTTTCTTTTTGCCTGATGTTGGTATCTTGCCAAGTGCTGGTATTTGGAGATTTGATGGACAGAATCTAACGTGAGACATCATTCTTTCTTAATTTGTTCAAAGCCTCTTTATGCACCAGCTAATCCTTCCTAATTATATTTCTAGGAAGGATGTTCTTAACTCAAACAGGAAGATGACATGGGCATTTTGAGGAGATTAGGATGCACTTTACTCAGAGAAAAGAAATTTGAAAGAAGGCATTCTCTCTTTCCCATTTCTCATTCCCTGGGCACAAATGACCATTTTCCTTCTTGGTCTTTTGTGGAACTTTTTTCCTCTCTCTTTATGTTTCTCTTCCATTCCTGTGGTTCCCCTTTATCTCCTGGTTTAAGTAAGCTTTTTGAAGGAATAAAAAAAAAGTCTAAGAAACTAATTTCCATGGATGAGGCAAGCATTTCACAACTTAATTGGCTTAATGTCTTGAAAGGCGAGCTGGGAATCTAAATGATTGTAAATTTTAATGTGCGTATATTAGAAATATTTTATGTCAGGTTGAAGCACTTTGCAATCTCCTTGATTAATTTCTTGCTGCCATATTCTTTTGTCTTAATGTGATTTTTATGTGGAAGTGATATGTATATTTGTGATATGTATATGTTTCAGATCCTTAATGCTTTGAACAGAGTAAGTGTGGTCATTGTCAAATAAGACTGATAAGTAAATTATAGTCTGTAAACTCTTAGTGGTTTTGAATATTCCTATGAAGTAAATTATCACATGCTCACAGAATAATTTCAATTTTTCTTCTTAGTTTTTTTAAACTGAGCTAGAACATTTCCCACATTTATTAGCCCTCTGTATTTTTATGTGAATAATCTATTTACATCCTTTGCCACATTTAAATTACATGTAATTTATACTGCATGTTCCTATAATTATATATTTTTTAATTTATAAGAGCTCTTTTCATATTAACAATCCCTTTGTTAAACATTTCAAGAACTCTCAAAGAGGGGCGGAAAGAATGCAAAGAATGTTATTAGTATTTATTGAATCTTTTTATGCCCCAATTTGGAATAAGTTTCTTACATTGGATTTTTGAAAATTCCCACTTGCACATGAGGACAAGAATATAGTCTGTGACTCATTGGGTAATGTATTTCAGAATTCTAATGTCCGACGAGAGGCTTGTCGATCGACAGAGACAGACATCTTTTGGTTCTCGTGAACCATCTATAACTTTCCAAGCCTAAATAGTTCTCGAGCATTTTGAACTGGTTGCCTTAAGCCAGGCTCATCTTCCTTAATGAAGTTAGAAGCTTTATTCTCACCTCCACAATCCAGAACTTTAATTAACTATAGTTGATTCATTCAGTCTGTAGACAAAGATTTATTGGGTGCTGACCATGTGCTTAGAGAAGGCAATGGCACCCCACTCCAGTACTGTTGCCTGGAAAATCCCATGGACGGAGGAGCCTGGTAGGCTGCAGTCCATGGGGCCGATAAGAGTCAGACAGGACTGAGCGACTTCACTTTCACTTTTCACTTTCATGCATTGGAGAAGGCAATGGCAACCCACTCCAGTGTTCTTGCGTGGAGAATCCCAGGGACGGGGGAGCCTGGTGGGCTGCCTTCTATGGGGTCGCACAGAGCCGGACACGACTGAAGTGACTTAGCAGCAGCAGCAGCAGACCATGTACTAGGTACTGTTCTAGGCACTCCAGTTGGAGGGATCAGGCTAAAATGCTGAACAAATGTTAATAATATAGTTAAATAGTTACCTAGTTGACTGCTGCTGCTGCTGCTAAGTCGCTTCAGTCATGTCTGACTCTGTGCGACCCCAGAGACGGTGGCCCACCAGGCTCCCCTGTCCCTGGGATTCTCCAGGCAAGAACACTGGAGTGGGTTGCCATTTCCTTCTCCAATACCCAGTTGACTAGTAAAGTATAAATTCAAATGAAGCATGAGGAGGTGGGCTATCAATGAGGACTGAAGTAAAGGAAAGCATACTAGAATCTGAGGGACTTAGAATAATAAAGGAGAAGCTGGCTTTTAAGTAAAGGAAAATAACAAGATGGAAGATATGGTGGGAATAAGTCTCCTGTTTCCCAAGGAGAGGTAGAAGATTAATCTCATCAGGTGACTGAAGAATAGCAGGCAGATTCTTGACCAACTGAGCTATCCGGGAAGCCCAGGAAATAGGATGGGATGGGCAGATCCAGATTATAGAATGCCCTGAAAACTGGGGAGAGGATCTTTTTGTGTTGAGAAATAAGAGATATTAGTCACTAGAGAAATATAAGACCTACCTGTGGGGCGTCAGATCAGGTGCGGTGCTGTGACTGTGGGAGGGGAGATGTGGTTGATGGGCAGATGGTAGAAAACAGTGCCTGAAGAAGCTGAGTCTACCTACTCCTTATAGTAACTTCTTGAGAGCCAACTTGATTTTCTTTAAAACAGAAGGGATACAGACCAGAAGTCAAGAAAATAGTTCCTTTGGATCCACGCTAAGGAATTACATGTATGTTTCTCTCTTTCTCTCTCTCTAGATGTGTTAAATCAAATGATATACAGTTGTATCCACGTGAGGAATGGGAAAATGTGGGGCTGTCTTTGAAAAGTTCCTTCTTACTCTACTCTATCCCTGTATTCAAATTCATTCATCTGTAATCAGAACCAGATTTTATTTCCTTCTATGTTGATCATGCTGACATTTCAGTACGTATTTGGTGACATTGCGTCACTCTCTGTACAGAAATTGAGGTCCCTTTTTACTTTTTCAAGTGTTCATCAGACTCCAGTTCCTTTCCTTTACCTTTGTTGGCTCAACAGTTTTTGCCATTCATGTGATCTCTGCCTCTTCCAGCATAAATCTCTGTGCATCTTCTCTGTGGTTTTCATGCTATGCTAGGAATGATCAATTCAGCTATATGCCTCTTGTGCTAGGATTGAAATTCCACATCTTCCATGATGTCTTTATGATGAGCTGGAAAGGAGTCTGATACATATGCAAGTATATGCACACACACGTGTGCACACACAAATGTCTATATAACAACCTACATGATGATAGGCTTTAAATATCTTTCTTGTTGGATCACATTATCTAGTTTCTAGTTGGATTGTATTATCATTAGTTATTATTTAAACAGATGTAGTAAAGAAGGGCTTCCCAGATGGTGCTAGTGGTAAAGAACCTGCCTGCCAGTGCAGGAGACATAAAAGACGTGGGTTTGATCCCTGGGTCGGGAAGATCCCCCAGAGAAGGAAATGGCAACACACTCTAATATTTTTGCCTGGGAAATCCCATGGACAGGAACCTGTGGAGCTATATAGTCCATGGTGTCCCAAAGAGTTGGACATGACTTAGAGACTAAACAACAACTATAAAAAACTAAAGTCAGAAACAATTGTGTTATTTCTTATTCTACAGTCTTAAATAATAAGTAATGCAGTTTTGTTTGACTTCACTTGTATATGTTGTTTAGCTGTTGAGGCCTAGGGTTGCTAGGAAAGGTTTTATGATTTGCTTTGTAAAGTAATCAGTCCAGCAACATGCTACTTGAAAGTAGTGTTTTCTTTCACAGAATCAGAAATACCTTCCAAACCCACTGCTTCTTTCAAAAAAACTTACGTATATCATCATTAGGGTTCAAATCAACTTAGGATCATCTTTTACAAAGTAAAGATTTGATCAACCCATTAGGAATTCTTTAGCAAGAAACCAAAGGGAAGGATTTGTGACTTTGAATCACAAATATTTATTGAGTATTTACTATGTGCCAGGTACCATGCTAGTGGCTAAACAATTCTTTAATTTCAGTGAATACTCTATATCTGTTATGTTTTTCTCCTCTCTTTCTAGTATTTCTAGAATGAGAAGTTAAATTTTTATTTGTTTTTAGTAGTTATATTTTTATAGGACAAAACATCTATAATGCAATTCCCTCTACTGATATTAAATCAAATATTTGACCTGTTCCATCAAAGTCCAGTTCTGGTGTTAAAAGGCCTGAAATTGGTGAATTAGCTGATTAGCTTGCTGTAACATCATGCCAGGCACCCTTCTTATTTGTAGCCAGTACTGAGGGAAGATCTAACTAACCCCTAACTAGCCTTTCAATCTCAAACCACTGCAGGTGTGGGCAATTAAATGAGAATGAGAAAGGAGATTTTTGCCTGATTAGAAGCTTTGAGCAATGACAGTGCGTGAGTTCATAGCTTCTGTAGAGTTTTTGAAGGGTAAGCCAGCCGCAGAAAAGAAGGGGGGCATTTTATGTATGGGAGATTTCCCAGGAAGAGCAGAATCTGAATGTTAACTGGCTTCAGCCGGACCGGCTTCCTTTTGTATGGAGACACTGCCTCTAGTGTTTAGGGAAAAAATGCACACTGGAAAATTGTGTAACATTATGGTGCCATCTATCTTGAAAATGAATTATTTTTTATTGACTGCTTTAAAGCAGTTTCCAGATAACTAAAAAACTAATTATTTTGCATATGGACAAGTTCCACAGGCAGAAGCCTTTAAAGTTATATTTCAGAGGGGCCTCAGGAGTTATCCATGTGGTGTGATGAGACTGCTTCTTGTAGAGTTCCCAGGAGCCCCCGCACCTGCCTGGCTTTCTGGGCGCAAGGCGCGTATACGGAGGAGTCCTTGCACTCTTTCTTGGTCTGACTTGTGATGAATTTTCAGGACATCTCTTTTTCTCTCAGACGGTGTTTACCCTCTAAATTCAAAGGTTCACTTTCTTCCTAAGAGTGCTTTGTATCTGTCTTTTCTTTTTTTTTTTTTTTGTCTTTATGGGATGAGAGGCCTGGATAGACAAATCTATGGAGTTTGAAGGATGAGGCAAAATTGGTAGGTTTGTTGTCTTTGTTTAAGGGGGGAAAAAGGCTAAATGGTTTTACTTCTCAGATTTTCTTAGAATAAATTCAAATGAAAAAATATTGGGAGTATTTTAACCTGTGAAATGCTTGTTGACATTAATATAATGAAGACACTTAAAAATTTAAATGTTGAGCACTGACAAAGCACGGGTGAAATCTTGGAGGTGAGGTTTTTCTTTTTGGCTAATGGGGTTGCTACCTAAAACTTTATCATATAAATGTATATACACTGCAGTTAAACTGTTAATGTTTGGTTTTTAAAGTCTGTGTGGATCAGAAAATGGATTTAGTATTCCATATTCTCTAGAATGATGACAGGCCATGGAAGCCTGGGACAATGCTGGCACGTTTTCAAAGGAATTCTTCCCTGGTCTGGATATTATAATAAACACAAGTGCAGTTTGGTCGACTTATTATATACACAACATGTATGATAGTTTGGAAGTTTGTTTTTTTTTTTTCTTTTGTTTTAGGTGCACCGGCTATAGCTGATTTTTGTAGAGGGTTTGAAATAGCATTTGGTTAAAAACTGGGGCTGACATTCTTTAAAAAAAAAAAAAAAACTGGGATGAGTTAATGAATACAGAAAATGCAAATATCCATACCAATCGATTCATAAAAGAGTTCAAGTCAAAACATATGAATGTAAGTTGAACTTTTATGATTTTGCCATTGGGCAGCAGGTGGCAAGCTTTGCTTTTCAATGGATTTGGGTTTTATTTTTACACCAAAGGATGCCAAAATTTGAAGAGGGTGGTTTGAATCCACTGGAATATGTCATTTCTTGGCAGTGTGACCTTGAACCACCTCCTTCGCTCATCGTGCATAATTGCCTTTCTTTGGATGTTAAAGACAGCCTTTTGAGTCCCATGGTGCAGATGGATAAGAATTAATTTATATGAGTGATGTTTTATTCTCTCGTGATTTTTAATAACACATTGCTAGTGGAGAAAATGAATTAGAAACAAATGAGTTTCTTAGGGCAGTCCGTGTATGATTTACACATTTTGTTTGTACAGTTTTTTGTTTTACTTAATACTAAATTTTACATAGATAACCTTTTGGTTTGTTTTTTTTTTTTTGCTTTCACTTTAAAAAATCACTTCTTACTGGCTAGGTACCTTGATACCTAGGTGTGAAAAGTAATTAAACAGAACTGAACAGAGTTCCATGGAAGTGTTTTTGGAAAGTTGGAGAAAAATACATTTTGAAACCAGAATTGAAAACCCGTATCTTCCTTTAGGCTATACTGTGTGTTTAGTTAAGATTTGAATTTTAAGTCTGGAAAAAAGATTAAGCTTCAAGATGGGAGTGATGGTGAAGTGGACACCAAATTATAGACTGTTTGTTTATACTTTCTATAAAAATATTTCTTCTTGGATCATTTTTTGCATTATGGAAAAATTGGGGAGAATAGAATGAAGAAGCATATGAATCACTATAAATATTTAATAGTCTATAAATATTCAACACCTGCTAGGTACTTAAATCGTTTTCTAGACCTTTTGTGAGAATTGAATTCATATGGGCTATATTGTATGTATATAATTGTTCTTAACCTTTTTCCTACTCCAGCTCTGCATTTTTACATGTTACTAATCATATTTACAAAATATAGTTCCTTAGCAGAGTGTATAAAGGATAATGAAAAAGCAAAATGCTCATACCCACTGTCTAACTGGGTAAAACACTGCCTTATCTTAGAGGCACTCCATGTGGCCCTTCTCATCCCCTTACCCTCTCCCTCCAACAAAATAATTTGTATGAATCAGTCTCTGCTTCTCTTTATAGCTTTACCTTGTATTTTGGTACTTCTGAACACTGTTACTTCAGTAGCGATTTTTTTTCACTTTTAAAATAAGTGTGTTGTTTGTTTTCTTCTGAGAGTAGCTTTTCTGCCCTTTGTAGCAGTGGCTCTCAAACTTGAGAATATCAGATTGACCGGGAGGCCTTTTAAAACCATGGCTTGCTGGACCCTTGCAGGGTGAGTAAGTCAGCAGATCTAGGGAGGAGAGTTTGCCAGGTTAACAACCTTGCAGGTGACGCTGATGCTGTTGGCCTCGGGACAGCACTTTGAGAGCCCCTGATTACCCTGATGCTTCGTAGTTGGGATTCATTTATTTTTCCTTCTTATATAATTCCATTATGTGAATATACCTCAGTTTTTATATCCATTCTTCTGGTTGATGGGCATTTGGGTTGCTTCCAACAGTTAAGAGCACTTTTGTATGAGTCTTCTGTCAAATATTAAGTTTTTATTGAATGAAATTAAAAAACATCCAAGTATTCCACTTGTATTTAACAGTAAGTTTTGTTTCACAAAGATTTTTGTTTTAGAAAATTTTTTCACATACTCTGTTATATGAAATGACTTTTTTCTTTTTACAGATAAGCTCATCACAAGAGTTTAAAACCACTCACATGGAGTAAATTGATCAATGTCTTCTTTTATAAATTGTTATCTTGTTTAAGAAATCCTCCCCTATCTCATTGCCCTCAGATTATTTTCTTTTCTAAAAGCTCTTCCATTCACATTTGTTTAGTGTACCTGGAATTGATTTTTTTGAGTATGGTGTGATTTTATATATTCTCCATATTGGTAACTTTGTGGCTTAGTGCTGTTTATTGACAAACTCCACTTCCGCCCCTACCCTTGAACTGTGATACAGTATTTGTCACATGCAGGTTTCTAAATATATGTAAGTCTGTTTCTGGATTTTCTATCCTGTTAATGATGGTTTCTATCCTGGAGTCAGTACCTTAAGAACTGTAATTGTATTAATACAGTAGATCTTGGTAGGCGATTCCTGTCTTTGTTCAACTCCAGTTCCATATAATTATAGAATCAGCTTGTCACCCCTTTAAAAAAAATCAGCCTGGAATTTTGATTATTGCATTGAATCAGTATATAATTTTGAGATGAATATGCATCTTTTTGATACTGACTCTTCTTGTCCATAAGTATGTCCCTCTATTTAGGTCTTTCATGTCTTAACACATTTTTATAACTGTCTTCATGAAGTTCTTGTGGATCTTTTGTGAGACCTATTGGCCTTATATTTCTGGTTGCTTTAGTAGTAGAATTGTCCCTAAAATTTCATTTTCAAACATGCTTTCATAAAAAAATGAGATTGCCTGGTTTTTGTACACTGAAACTTCTCAACTCATTAATTCTAGTATGTTGTCTAATTCTTTTGGGTTTTCTATGGAAAATTTTATTGTGGGGAGACATTATTCTTCTAACCTTCATATCTGTAAGTTTTGTGCCTTTCTGCATTGCCTGGGGTCCCCAGTTCATTGTGAGACGGATTAATATTAGTGAGTTTGGTTCCTTACTTTGGAAGAGTTTTGTCTTTAATAGCTGAGCACCACATTTACTGTAGGTGTTTTGTAATTAGCCTTTATCAAGTTGACTTCCCTGGTGGCTCAGATGGTAAAGCGTCTGCCTACAGTGCAGGAGACCCGGCTTCGATTCCTGGGTCGGGAAGATCCCCTGGAGAAGGAAATGGC
Organism: Bison bison bison; assembly: GCF_000754665.1. Taxonomy (NCBI): domain Eukaryota; kingdom Metazoa; phylum Chordata; class Mammalia; order Artiodactyla; family Bovidae; genus Bison; species Bison bison. Next base: position 16,316,934 of record NW_011495064.1, read on the forward strand.
AACCCTCTCCAGTACTCTTGCCTGGAAAATCCCATGGACGGAGGAGCCTGGTAGGCTACAGTCCAAAGGGTCGCAAAGAGTCAGACACAACTGAGCAACTTCACTTTCACTTTATCAAGTTAAAGGAGATCTCCTGTATTGCTTGAATGCCAAAAGTATCTTCTACATATATTGAATTGGATCATATGATTTGATCATATGGTTTCCTTTTATCTTTAATGTGGGGAGTTATATTAAAAGATTTGCTAATGTTGGAACAAACTTGCATTCATATAATAAACATCACTTGGCCATGATGTCTTTTTTAATCTTTGAGTTTGCATCCATATTCGTGACTGAGACTGGTGCTTTCTCACACTGTTTTGTTATGATTTTGGTATAAGGTGATGTTAGCATAATAGAATGAGATGTGGGGTGTTCCTTCTCTCCTTTCTTGAGAAAATTTTATATAAGATTGGATGTTTGGTAGGACTCACTTATAAAATTATCTAGGTATTTTCCATGTAGGATGATCTAATTTTTAATTGACATTTTGTATTATTTGTACTTGATTTTTTTTCTTTTTGTTCTACTTTTTAGATTTAGTTTCTTTTCTGCTGTTCTTTCCTCCCTCATCACAAATGCTTTCGATGATATACTTCTTTGCTGTTTTTAGTGATTAGCCTAGATGTTTACCCCAAATAAACAATGTGTATTTAAATTAACAAAGGCAAAAGGTATTCAGTATTTTTACCTCCAACCAAAATAGCAGAAGGCTGTAGGATGCTTACATTTGGATCACTCCCTCCAGAGGTCTGGGCTGTTATTTTTCAACATTTCAATGGAAAAAACTTTAATTCTATAAATTAAATGTTGTGTAATTGCTTCGTATAATTAATGCTTATTTAGATCTTCCCACGTATTGACCCTTTTTTCTTTTTGTTGTTCACCATTACTACTTATATTTTAGACAGTCTCTTTGAGATAATTTTTTCTTAAAGTGCCACTTCCAGAAAATCTGGTGGTGAGGGTCTTGATTTCATTGGATTTTTTTTTTTTTTTCCTGGATGTGCAGTTGTAGTTTGACAACTAATGTTTTGGCAAGCATTTGAAAGACTTTGTCCCATAGTCTTCTGACTTCCCTTGTTAATTGTTGATAAATCAGCTGGTCCTTGGCCTGGTTCCTGTTCCTTTATAGGTAATCTCTCTTTTCTTTTTGGATTTTAAAAATTTATCTTGCTTGGGATTTATTGGAATGGGAGGACTCATGTTCTTGCCTTTTGGAAGCTTCTTAGTCATTTTTTTTCTTGGACTGTTGCCTCTTTCCAGTGCTCATTTTATGTAAGTGTGGTTAGACAACTGTTAAACGTTCTCTGAATTTCTCCTTCATATGCTCCTTGTCTCTCTGCGCTGCACACGGGGGTCGTCTCTTCTAGTTTACTAATTCTCTATTGAGTTCTACCATACATGCTGTCATTTTTGGGGTTACCCTTTTCAAATGTTACATATTTGTATATCTAAAAGTTTTGTTTTGATTTCTTTCACTTCTCCCTAGTCTTTAAGTCTTTTATCAATTGTAATTTCAGTGTCATCATTATTTACACGCGTTCAATAGACTAGAATCGTAAGCTACAGAGTATAACAATATGCAGTTGTTACTGGACTGAGACTGCAGTCTGATTTTTGTTCTGATTGTGGCCGATGGCCTCATACATCGTGTGCTTTCAGACTGAGTAAACGTTCACCAGAATTTTGCTTCTAGAATTCCTTCAGATCCAGTTTTGAAGATACGTTCCTACAGAGACCTTTGTATTTGCTTTTAACCAGTTTCTGGGGGTACCTACAATCCCGGCCCACCTTTAAATTTGAGTTGCCATTGTTCTGGTCACTCAGGTTTTTTTCTTTCTTCCTTTTTTCAGGTATTTTTAAATTTGGCTGCTGAAACTGCCTAAAGGCGGATTTATAATTAGAAATACTCACCCCAGATTATTTTTGTTACTGTAACTTCATGTTTACCCAGAGCCCAAGCTGACACAGGCACATATCTGCGTAGTCTGTCTGTCGGGTGGTTTTCTGGGGTCACCTACTGAAAGTCTTTCTGTTTGGTGTGACGTGGGACCTCTTACCTCGTCTGGCTCCTGGGTCTGTCCCTGTGCCCGCGCAGCATGTTACAACCTGCAATCTAGGCATCCAGAAATGGCAGATATCCCTTCAGGGCAAATGCCTCTTGTGGTGCCAACTCATTTCCCTGGATTCACGCTCTCAGGTGTGTCTGGCTTCTCAGAATTTCCCTTAGTCCGCTGCCAGCTCACCGGTAGTTGGGTATTTTGTGCAGCAGTTTTACTTGTCCGATACTGGCAGATTTTCTGTAGACATCTAACCCTCTATTCTGCCGGAAGTAGTGATCTGAGTTAATTTATTTTAAAGAGCTTTTGTTCTGAGAAATCAGAAACCTAATGTTTGGAGGATAAACCTGAAGGTCCCTGTGCTGCAAGCAGCTCATCTCAGTTGAATAATTATACTCTAGGTCTTTGGAGAGATTCGTACATTCTTGTCGTTTATGGCATGAGGAGTCTTATGGAAAACCCCCTCTTTTGTGTGTGGGTGGGGAGCCTCATCCAGCCAAGCAGCTGATGAGCCTGAGGGACCTGCAGGCTCCTCTGGGGCCGCTTTCCCCGTGTCAGCCCCTTGGCACCCTGACAGGGACACCTGAGCGCTGGGCTCTGCCTCCATTTCCTGCCCTTTGTCTTTTTGTCTCCTGCCCAGTAGTTAAACCTTGTCTCCTGTTGCTTCTTTTTGCTCGATAGTTTCATTTGGGCATTTTTAAGCACTCACAGACATGTACTTTTAGAGTCCTGATGAGTGTATTCAAAGATTAAATTGGCCTTTGTGTGTTATAATCCCACTCCTCTCTTTCAGGGTTTGACAAGAGAAAACTGAAGTACTGTTTATTATTAAACAGGGAGGAGGAGGAAAGAGCTCATAATTTTGGAGTAGGAAAAGGGCAGGCACATAGTTGTTGCTTCTATTCTAGTGGCATCTGACAGGAGAAAAAACATAACTGCCCTTACGAGAGAGTGGAAGAAGCCCCATGGACATATATGTTACTGCCATTCCCTTCTCCAGACATACATTGCTACTTCTGAATTAGTAAAATCACTGCAGATGGTGATTGCAGCCATGAAATTAAAAGATGCTTACTCCTTGGAAGGAAAGTTATGACCAACCTAGATAGCATATTCAAAAGCAGAGACATTACTTTGCCAACAAAGGTCCGTCTAGTTAAGGCTATGGTTTTTCCTGTGGTCATGTATGGATGTGAGAGTTGGACTGTGAAGAAGGCTGAGCACCGAAGAATTGATGCTTTTGAACTGTAGTGATGGAGAAGACTCTTGAGAGTCCCTTGGACTGCAAGGAGATCCAACCAGTCTGTTCTGAAGGAGATCAGCCCTGGGATTTCTTTGGAAGGAATGATGCTAAGGCTGAAACTCCAGTACTTTGGCCACCTCATGCGAAGAGTTGACTCATTGGAAAAGACTCTGATGCTGGGAGGGATTGGGGGCAGGAGGAGAAGGGCACGACAGAGGATGAAATGGCTGGATGGCATCACCGGCTCGATGGACGTGAGTCTGAGTGAACTCTGGGAGTTGGTGATGGACAGGAAGGCCTGGTGTGCTGCGATTCATGGGGTTGCAAAGAGTCGGACACGACTGAGCGACTGAACTGAACTGAGAGCTATAAATGAAAATAATACTATATTAGTTTTGAATGTGCTGTTTCCTGGGTCTAAATTCACTACTTCTTGAATCTAAATTCACAAGCTTTAGTGCTGTTTTACTCATCCCTTGCAATGACCACCTGTAGCTTAGCAGCCTGAAGGGCATGGCTGAATATACCAGGACACCAAGTAAAACATCTTTTCTAGCCAAAATTGAGATCCAGTATATTTTTGGCTGACCATTTCTAATCTCAGGCTTGTGTAAATCATTGAGAAATTGCATGTTACACTTGTGGGGGGCTATAATAATTATAATCATAGGCAATTAAATTGAGGAAGTGAGTTAAATCCTCCCCCACTTTTTTTTTTTTTTTGGTCCCAAATTATTTCTGTTTCAGGAATCTTAGTTGAAATTTGATAACCATCAGTTTAGTATGTTATTGTCAAGTGTGGGGGTTATAACAGGTTTGAAAAGGCAGATCCTGGGTCGATGGGAAGGCCAATAGTGGTTGCTTAAAGATGAGATTTTATGCATGAAAGCTTGGTTTTATGTGTGACTTACGTTGGGTCTGAACACAGGATGAGGAGGGAGTGTAGTTGTAGAATCTTGGCGTGTAGGCTAGGAATCAAGGCACTATCAGATCTGATGGGGCCAGTTTTGGAGACTGGGAGTGGCTGGCAAGAGCCAGATGCAGCTGCAGGTGGTGTGGTGGCTGACGCAGGACAAACACTCAATGAGGCTTCATCTCCTCATGTGGAAGACAATGAGCAAGGGTTACTTGATAAGCTTTGGATTTGTGATCGTGAGTACTTATTAAAGAGAGGTAATAGTCCGTGGCTGGTGAGGGTCTGCAGGCAGGGGAAGGAAGCCTGTCAGAGGGAATTGACAGGGGATCTGAGGAGAGGTGTGCACCCAGGCGCTTGGAGCAGTGGGCACTGAGTGGACTTCATCTCCAGAGAGAGCTTCTCCCAGCTGGTGAGGACCAGAGTCCCCTCCTTGCAGTTAGGGAGCTCCGAGTTCAGTGGCAGGCATGTGTGCATACAGAGAATAGTATGTCATTGTGATAAAGGTGATGGGAGAGGTTTTGCTGCAGGGCTTTAGCAGTTGAAAGAAGAGTGTACCATTTCCCACTCCATCAAACCTAAACCCATTTCAGAGTCTTCCCATAATACGGTCTCATCTACCTTTGCTCAGCCTTATTTTTCATTGCTTTCCAGCCCACATCTCCCTCTCCTCCTGGCACAGTCTGCTCACTTTTACCTCTTTCTCATCTCACCCCCATCCCTCATAATCTTTTTCTGCTTTGCTTTTGTGGTCTCTTCATCTCTCTGTCAAAGCCCCTTGAATTGTCAGGTATGATTCAATTCCTAAGAGCCTCCCTTGCACTTTGACAGTAATGGCAACCCACTCCAGTACTCTTGCCTAGAAAATCCCATGGATGGAGGAGCTTGGTGCGCTGCAGTCCATGGGGGTCGCACAGAGTCGGACACGACTGAGTGACTTCACTTTCACTTTTCACTTTCATGCATTGGAGAAGGAAATGGCAACCCACTCCAGCATTCTTGCCTGGAGAATCCCAGGGACGGGAGCCTGGTGGGCTGCCGTCTATGGGGTCGCACAGAGTCGGACACGACTGAAGTGACTTAGCAGCAGCTTAGCACCATTTATTGAGAACAGTGTTTACAACTCATCTGGTGTTTTGCATGCACGTTCTCCTAACAGGTGATGTTCACATCATTGCTGTACAATGCGGGCATGAAGCAGTTAGAACAGCCAGCTGTGGTGTGGGCAGACAGGGTCCCCAAGGTCACCTGCTGTCCTGGAGGTTATTCTTTTGGTGGTGAATTGTAGGGAGTTTTGAGGAAGGTTCCTGGTGGGGAACAGCACTTGGGAGGCTCAAGACAGCACCTATTTGCCATCTCCTGTGGAAGAATTTCAACAGTTTTACTATGGTAGCACTGTACTGATACCTACCAGTTGACTGTCAGACTGCCTTTCAACAACCCCATCGTTAACCTGGTCTTTTTATAGATTATGGAAATTTGTTACAGAAGCATCAAGTAACCTGCCAAAGTGACAGCTTGTAAGCCAGAATCAGACCTTGAACCCAAGCCTGTCTGACTACAACCAGCGTTGGAGAGCTGTTTATTACCATGTCACTTAACACAGCTGGTGGTCAGTCATCTACAGTGTGGTGTTCACCATTTTCTCTGGTCAAGCCTGTTTCTCTAGCGGGATGGGTTTCTAAAGACGGAGACCACATCTCTTCCATGGTCTGTATTCCCAGTGCCTTGTTTGGAATGGAGCACATGATAAATATCATTCATGCTTCTATTTATTCAGCAAACCCTCAGTGAACACTCAGATGCCAAGCTTTGTGTTAAGACATAAGCAAAGGATAAAAAGATATATAGGACAGGATAGTTACCCTTAAAAGACTCATCATTTAATATAAGGCATGTATGTATCCAGGAATAGCTCCATCTCTGGGGTATTGGTTCCAAATACCCCAAAATGGACACCAAAATCTGTGATGTTCAAGTCCCTTATGTAAAGTGGTGTAGTACAGTCGCTCTCTACTGATCCATCCATGGTTGGCTGAAACCATAGTTGTGGAACCCTCAGATATGGAGTGCCAACTACACACACACACACACACACACACACACACACACAAATGAAAGTATCTAGAAATAATTCTAGAGCGCTGTGATAAATACAAGGAAGGAAATTTGTACCAGACACATCTATTTGAATAAGTGAAAGTGTTAGTTGCTCCAACTCCTTGGGACTCCATGGATTTTAGCTCACTAGGCTCCTCTGTCTGTGGAGTTAACTAACCAGACTCTTCTGTCCATGGGATTCTTAAGGCAGAAAGACTACTGGAGTGAATTGCCATTTCCTTCTCCAGGGGATCTTCCCAACCCAGGGATCGAACCCAGGTCTCCTGCATTTCAGGCAGCTTCTTTACCGTCTGAGCCTCCAGGGATAGGTGAACTGGATGAGGCCGTTTGATAAGTGTATGTTTAGTTTTCCAGGAAGCTGACAGACTGCTTTCCAGTGACTCTGCTGTTTTGCTTTCCTAACAGCAGTGTGAGATCCAGTAAATTCACATCTTCACCAGTACTTGGTAGTGTTGGTTTTTTCTTTATGCCTTTCAAATAGGCGTATAGTGGTTTCTCATTGTGGCTTTAATGTGAATTTTAACAAAGATTAAAAATGTTGAGCATTTTTTCATATGCTTACTTGCCATCCATGTATCTTCTTTGAAATGTTGGGCTCATTCACCCATGTTCTTAATTGGGCTGTTGACTTTCTTATTGATATGACTGATCTTGAAGAGAACTTCCTTCTCAAGCATTAGTCAATAAGGTTTTCATTGCCTTTTGATGTAAACCATTGATAAAGTACTTCAGAGAAGATGATCTAGGAGTGATTGCCAAGGGAAACTGAAAAGGACTTTGATCCTGAGTGGCACACGAGTGGTAATGAGATTTGACGTGGCTCAATGTGGTTTTGAGGCAGGAGGACAGAGGAAAGGAGGAGAGAGGGAAGCCAGAAAGCACAGGAGGGACTTTGATGTTCAGCCTAAAAAGGAAAACGGATTTGCTCAGTTGCCAGTGGAAACTAGGAGGGTTAGAGATATCAAAGGATGGTTTATTCTGATGATAAAAGCAGTTGCACAGCAACAAGAAGAAATGCAGGGAGGCTGTGAGATGCTCAGTTTTTTCAGCCTGGAACTGGATAAGGCAAGACCAGTGGGAGGTCTGTATCACTGCGCAGTGACATCAAATTAGTTTTGTAACCCTCAAGTCATCTAAGCAGATATCAAATACTTCTAGGAAGGGTAAGGATGCCTTAATCTATGCCTCAATATTGACAGCTATACTGGCAGTTGTTTTTCCTTTAAAAATATCAATTTATTATCTGACTTACGTAAAAACTTCTGGGAAGGAGTCTGTACAATGATAAAACTCTCCCTGTCGGCTGACTTCCAGGTCCTTTGATGCTGGGGAAACCACCCAGGCTTCTTTTTCTACGTTGACTGGGATTCGAGGCCTTTGGGGCATCTGATCCCCCTTCCCTTAGCACTGTCATACACTTTTGTATATGAGTATTTTTATGGGGGTTGTTACATTGCTTTCCTCAGCCTCAAAGAGCCCTCTAATCCCCAGATGGCTGTGAAACACTGCCCTAGAGGGCGTGCTTGGCAAATTTCACTGTAGCAATGGCACAGCAAACGTTCCATGTCTCAGCTTGAAAACATTATGGCAGGAAGTCCTGCGTCAGATGAAATTAGGTGTACATTCAAGTAGTGGGACTGAGCCAGGAGTCTTTTCAGCTCTCGTAGAGGCGGCTTTGATTCTCTTCCCGACACAATTAATAATTGGCCAAGAAAATGCCTTTTAACTTAATGAAAAAAGTACCCCAGATAATGTGTGTTCTGGATGATATTTCTACAATTACAAAAACTATATTTTTGTGTTTAATAAAGATTAACCCAACTTACAGGGTGAGCCTGGTCTATGTCCTGTTCCATGATATATGGTGTGGGCTTCCCTGGTGGCTCAGAGGTAGAGAATCCGCCTACGAATGCAGGAGACACAGGAGATGTGGGTTCAATCCCTGGTTTGGGAAGATCCCTGGAGGAGGAAATGGCAACCCTTTCCAGTCTTCTTGCCGGGAAAATCCCATGGACAGAGGAGCCTGGCGGGGTGCAGTCTCCTTGGGGTTGCAGAGTCGGACATGACTGAGCATGCACACTCGCACGCACATGCTATTTATTGGAGATAAAACGGTGTACAGTGCAGTCTTTTTGAGAAGACATGGCATCCACAAGAAGAACACAAAGCCTGATGGAGACTGTTGGAAGGAGAGTGGTTTTGACTGGGTGGCAGGTTTTAGCTGTGGATGGATGGGAAGGTTGAAAGTGGGGGAAGTGGCCTTTTAGTTGGAAGAAAATGTGTAAGCACTTGCTAAGGGGAGGGAATTTGAGGAGAAATGGTCTGAGACTATTTCACATGGAGTATTTCTATTAAGGGGATTAGATACAAGTGAGGATGAGAATACAGCATAAGTGAAATGATATTTTGGGAAAACCTTGGTGGGGAGGGGGCGTGTGTATTGTAGAGACAGAAAGAGGGTTAGGGTCAGATGAGGTGACTCAGTATAGATTTATACCTGTTTTGTAGAACATCTTTTTAAATGTTCAGAGGGAAAAGTGCTTTGGACGTCTTATTAAGTAGCTGTTAAAGAAAAAACAAACCATGTGGGATAAACAAGGTAAGAGCCACATGCGGTTACCTGGTGCCATTTTGGAGTGGTGTATTCCAGAGGTCGGCTGTGAAGAGAACAGAAAAAGCCATCAGGAGTTTGGAAGCTAGGGGTTTCAGGTAACAAGTTGTCTTGGTGGAAGGAGACTAAGACCATTTATTCAGTACAAGGAGGTGTGTGACCATAATTGGTGTAAAGCGATTGAGACCATTTATTCAGTACAAGAAAGTGTATGACCATATTGGAACCCATTCCTTTGTGTGCAACGAAGGACTGGCAGGAAAGACAGAAGTAGAACCGTGATGGGATTCTGGGAGTGCAGTTCAGGAGCTCCAGATTTCTCCTGGAGGCGAGCAGTGTTGCTGGCTTCTAGGAGAGGAAAACAGGCTGGGTTAGAAGTGGTTGCAACAGTCAGATGTTGGCCTGGCACATTGCTGTCCACAGCAGCTCTTTCCAAAATGAGATGCTTGTACTCTGGACCGGTGTAAGACTTTCCACTAGGATGCAGGAAAAGTGGACATTTCACTTATACATGCTTCTGTCTGAAAAATGGGAATTAAACTTTACTGATGGTCAGTCAGTAGATATTCTGACCCTGGTGCCTTCATTGATCCGAATTAGAGAAGGTAGGGTTTACAGCCTCAGCATTTTAAGGGAAGAGTGTACTCTGTCATCATGGGGGCTGTCTTTGTTGATAGAAGTTTATCTCTACCCAATTGAAAAGATTTACAGGTTATACCATTTTAAATGGCCAAAAGGTCTTACATACTTCATAATGACATGGGGAGTGAACTTCATAATCTTTTGTACTACAGATAGTAACTGTAGCAAATTATTTAAAGGGGAGTTGTTGAATGTGGATTAAGAAGTTTTCTTGCAAAGACAGGCATTTCAAAATAGCTGGCGCTTTATACAGTGTATGGCTATGATATTATTGCCCTGTAAATACTTAATAGTGGAAAGAACATTTAAGAAATAAGTTATGTAGAGGTATTTCCATTGTTACATGATTTTCATTGGAAAACAGTAGTGTTTATGTATAAAACTCGTATCTGTGTACTTAAATCTTGGAAACAAACTCAAATCTTTCAAACAAAGATTTTCAAACTGAATTAAAACATCTTCCAATTAGTTTGCAAGATGAGTTGCCTGACAGGGAAAAAAGAAAGTTCTTTTATTTTCAAGACTGAGTAATTAGCATATGAGATTGAAACAGGAGGACTTTGTAAGAACATTTCTTTCTGTGTCTGTCTTTGTCAGGTATCTATTTTAGCTAAATAGAGAAAGACCTTGAAGCTAAATATTGAAATACACTGAATTTAGACCTTTGAGCTGCTTCATCAAAAAGTGTTAAACCGAGATTTTAAAAAAACAAATGAAACAGATGGCTATGTTATATTCACTAAAGTGTTTTTAGTGAGAACAAAAAAAGATAAATGCAGTAAAATTATTTAAAAAATTTTTTATTTCATCTTTATCTCAGCTTCCAAATTTCTGTTTGTATAATATACATATTAATGCATTAGAACATGTGTGTAATTTATAAATAACCACATATTGGGGGTTGAGCTAAGCTATTTCTAATGTGGTATATGATCATAAAAGTTGGGAGGCCATTGATGTACAGAAGGAAATGTGCTGGGAACTTACAAAATCATCTGGGTCTGGAGAGACTGAAAATTCCCTGAGACATCCCTTGGTCTTTCCTGCGCTTGGAAAGGTGGCAGCAGTGACCAGAGAGGGGAAAGAAGAAGAAGAGACAGCAGCGCCCCATAGATGGAGTGGGGCCCCTGCTCATCTGAGAGTCTGGCAGGTGTGGGCTGGGCCGTGGAGGAGCGGGGAGGGCTTTTACAGGAGTGCCTCCTCTGTGCCCCGCTGATGAGGCTCTGACTGGCAGCCGGGAGGGATGGCGGGAGAGCCTTGCAGAGGGTCTGCGTGGCTTGTTGCGCCATCTCTGGCAGCGAGAGTTTTGATCGTGGCTTCTGCCCTCACCACAGCACTGTCCGATAGTAATATGATGCAAGCCACGTATGTAAGTTTAAGTTTCCTAGTAGCCATATTAAAAAGCAAAACGATGAAATTGTTCAGTTTACTTTGTGTAACCTCATATATCGAAAACCTTATTTCATGTTGTCAATAGAAAATGAGATCTTATAGTGGTGGTTCCATGCTAAGTCTTGAAAACCAGTGTGTAGTTTTACACTTTCATATGGTTTGAACTAGCCTCATTTCAAGTATGTGTTAGGCAGAGTTAGTGCAGCTTTAAAACAGCCGCAGTCGGGAACCTTACCGTGAAGCTGAAAGTGGAGATCATCTAATCTCATGGTTCATATGTCTGACTGGCTTCAGGATCCTCTACTTCCTTCATTAAAAAAAATAGTTGGAGTCCTATATTTTAAAGAATGTGTAATTGTTAACTGACATGTTTTGATAGCCAGCATATAGGTGAATTGTGTATTCTTTCTGGAATCAATCTTTTCCAGAGAGAGAGAGACCAAGGTGCTACTACTTACTTTTTGGCAGCCACTCAGAGAATAGAAGTTATTCCATGTGTGAAAGTGACCCCATGGACTTCAGCCAGCCAGGCTCCTCTGTCCATGGAATTCTTCAGGCAAGAATGCTGGAGTGGGTAGCCATTCCCTTCTCCAGGGTACTTTCCCAACCCAGGGATCTAACCTGGGTCTCTTGCACTGCAAGCAGATTCTTTACCATCTGAACCCCAGGGAAACTCATCTCTGAATCTGTATTGTCACCTGAATGTCCTAAAAGTGGAGTAGGAGAGTATTGGTCTAGAGAAAAAGCCCTGGACTTAGAACATTTGGGGTCAGTGTTCTTCTTTGCCTCATTCGAGCTTTATAATCTGGGGCTTCCCTGGTGGCTCAGATGGTAAAGAATATGCCTACAATGTGGAAGACCCAGGTTTGATCCCTGGGTTGGGAAGTTCCCCTGTAGGAGAGAATGGCAACCCACTCCAGTATTCTTGCCTGGAGAATTCCATGGACAGAGGAGGCTGGGTGGGTTAAAGTCCATGGCAATTGCAGAGTCGGACACGACTGAGTGACTAACACTGAGCAAGTTATGAAGTTTCTTCAAGTCAGAAGATGAGCATGGTCCCTCTTACTGTGAAGTTCAGTGAGTTAAGGCAGAGAAAGTGCCATGAAAGCAGGTACCTTCATCCCAACTAACGTGGTCCTGCCATTGCTGAAATGGAGACTTATCTAGATGTACTTGTCAGTATATCAGCTCAGAGCTAGGTTTTGTTTGTGATGGCTCAGTTGCCTTTGGGGCTACTCTTGGGTTCCAGAACCCATGTTTTCAAGTTTCAGGATCTTTGTGAAGTTGCTGGGGATCTGCAGCCTTGGTGTTTCATGGGCCTGAGGATGCTGGTGCTTTCTTATCAAAAGCGGGCTGATTTCTGCTCCCACACCTTGCTTGTTCTACTAGGCTTACAGGCATCTCAGTCTGAGCAGGCCTGTCAGCTCTCCCCAGGAAATGTCAAACCATGGGCACATACGTTCATTTCCTTTTTAAATGAATACAGTCCCTTACAGTTTTATTGGAATACCAATCCATGGTTTGCACAAGCTGTTTGAATTTTAAACAGATGTGTGTGAAGCTGGGAGTCAGCTTTGCATATGTCAGTCGAGTTTTACAGTCATTGCTTTTAAGGGCATAGCCTGGTCTCAAGCTGTTGCTTTGGGTGGACAGGCTTCTGTGTCATTGCGTGTGCTTTTCTCTCCAGAACCATGACATTTCAGCCAGGACCTGGGCAGCATTCTGGCTGTCTACTGGAAAGCCATGTCATTTGGTTGTCACTGTGGGAGATAACCATGAGCTCTTATAATCCATATTTTGCTGATAGCCAAATATATGCACATGTGCTATTTGGAAAGCTTTAGGTGAAAACATGTTTAATGGTGGGCTGATTCTTTGAAAGAGATATCTGCTAATGTTCATTAAATTGTGAGCCATTCTTAATGTTCATATCTAGCTAGGATTGTTAGATTCTTTAGACATATTTAAACATTTTCTATCCAAAAGTGAATGGGAAGATATTGATGAAACAAAGAAACTCCTTTATTGAAATCTAGGAGAAGTGTATTTTAAAAAATCCAAATTGTCACTGTCTAGTATCATATGTGAGTCTCGGAGAAGGCAATGGCACCCCGCTCTAGTACTCTTGCCTGGAAAATCCCATGGATGGAGGATGCCTGGTAGGCTGCAGTCCATGGGGTCTCGAATAGTCGGATGCGACTGAGCGACTTCACTTTCACTTCTCACTTTCATGCACTGGAGAAGGAAATGGCAACCCACTCCAGTGTTCTTGCCTGGAGAATCTCAGGGATGGGGGTGCTTGGTGGGCTACTGTCTATGGGGTCGAACAAAGTTGGACACGACTGAAGCGACTTAGCAGCAGCAGCAGCAGTATCATATGTGAGTCTAGGGACCTGTTGTACTATTTTGCAACCATGCTTTTTGTTGACAATGAACTTAAATTGTCTAAAAGGAAGATACCTAGAGCCTAGATTTAGCACAAGGTAGAGACTGAGATGCTAAGGGAAATAGATTTTTTGAGGTGTCTTTAACAATAAATGGTTTTATTTTTCATAACTGCTGTTTTAGAATTACACTTTGTCAAAATCCAACATTTTGGTTAAATTCCATGGTTTTGGGGACTTTTTCAGTTTTAAACTCCAATCCCAAACTAGACTAAAAAAATTCCCCTTCTCTTTCAGTCTCTGTTGGGAGTAGGGTTGATGGAAGGAGGAAGTGGTGCACGGACTACTTTCAGTCTTCTGAGGTTTGGGGTAGGATAGAGGGATGGGTAAGAAATGAGTGCCCACTGGAGATATTTACCTTTAGTATCATACTAACCAGGAAAGCTTGAGCTATATTTGCATTAATGAGGGTAGACCAGGTTTCACTATAGTAACAAGTACAATCTCAGTACCTTAACACATTCATGTAACAGTCTGGGGTGGCCCTGTGACTCATGCTGACCCTTATCCCGAGTCAATCAAAGCCCACTTGCTTCCATTTTGCAGCCCTTCATCCTGTAGTTCTTCACTTCCAACTCTGAGTTCAGGAAAGAGAGCTTAAGATTCATACCCACTTTTTTTTTTTTTCCTGGTAAGATCTTTTAAAAGAGTGTACTAACATGTCACACAATTCATCCATTTTAAGTGTCCAGTTCATTGGGTTTAGTATATGGAATTGTCTCACCCTTGCCTATAATTGGGCTTCCCTGTAGCTCAACCGGTAAAGAACCCGCCTGCAATGCAGGAGACCCCAGTTCGATTCCTGGATTGGGAAGATCTGCTGGAGAAGCGATAGGTTACCCACTCCAGTATTGTTGGGCCTCCCTTGTGGCTCAGCCGGTAAAGAATCCGCCTGCAATGTGGGAGACCTGTATTTGATCCCTGGGTTGGGAAGATTCCCCTGGAGAAGGGAATAGCTACCCACTCCAGTATTCTGGCCTGGAGAATTCCATGTATAGTCTATGGGGTCCCAAAGGGTTGGACATGACTGAACGACATTCACTTGCCTATAATTAGAAGTAGAAAGTTCTGCTCACATGCCTATTGGGGAGGACTTACAAAGTCCTAATCTAACTTCAAGGAAGGCTGGAAATGTAGCCCCTCTAGGTGCCTGGGGAGAAGAAAATACTGGGGCAAACACAGGATGTTGTCACTGCCCTGCTTATCTTTGGTGGTGTCTGCCTGACTCATGGGGTGCTCATCCTTCCTTGCCCTACAGTTGACGGAAGGGCAGGTCTTGAAGCTCGCTTCTCCGTTCTCCGGCTTCTCCACTTTTCTCCCCTGTGCAGTCCGGCAGGGAAAGGGGCACTGATCGCTCAGTGCATCGCCTAAGCCAATGTCTGCCTAAGGCACAAATGCTAGATGCCTTCCTTGTGTTGTGGGAAATCTCATATTGCACAAGAGGTTGAATTGCCGTGTTCTCTCTTATTTGACTTTCAGGAAGATAATTTCTGCATGAGGTCATTGACTTGACAATTTTCTGCATTCCTTTCTCAGTCCTGTCCTTTATGGTTCAGTCCTGGAGTTGAAGGTGAGGAAGTCCAAGTACCTAATAGGTATTTCTGGCATTGAGGAGAGTTTTCCTTTATGGAAAATGGGAGGCTTTTCTTATTTTGTTATTCCACAAAATCATGAGTTACTGTGAAATAGTACTTTAAAATGGTGGGTGTATCTCTTAAAATATTCTCTAGGGAATATCTTTGAGGTGTTAAAATGTTTATTTGCCATATTTTAAAATTCCCTGAATTATTGGCATATTTTAATGGAGTGAGTTGATATGGATGAATCACCCATGTAGTACATTTGACTCTAAATGTTTTTTAAAAAACCCGTTTATTAATATTAATAACTTCAGTTTTACAGAAAAGTTGCAAGGATAATACTGGGAGTTCCCATGTAGTTTATCCTGATGTTACATTTTGTATAACGATGGTACATTTGTCAAAACTTAAAGCCACATTGGCATAGTGTTACAGGCTATAGATTTTATTCTGGTTGCACTGGTTTTTTCATGAATGTTCTCTCTCTGTTCCAGGATCCATTCCAGGGTGACACTTCATGTCTCCTTGACCTCTTATAATCGACAGTTTTTCAGTCTTCCCTGGACACTTTTGAAAGTATTTTGTAGGATGTCTCTCAATTTGGGTTTATCAGTGTTTTCTTATGAATAAACTAGGTTTATGGGTTTGGGAGAATACTGCAAAGGTGAAGTGCCTTTTTCATCATATCACACAAGAGTGTTTGTGAAAGAAACTTGAGTTAACACTGGCGATACTTATCTTGACCACTGGATTAAGGTATAGTCTGTCAGATTTGCCTACTGTAAAATTAATATTTCCACATTTCATACTCTGTGCTTTGGAATCAAATCACTGAATACCATCCACACTCATGGGGAGGAGATTAAGTTCTCTCTCTGGAAGAAGGAAACAGGGACGTATCTTCATGGATTGTTTGTAATTCAGGGGTTTGTCCCTTCTCCCCCACTTATTCAATCATTTACTTATGTTACTTTATCCTCATTTTATTCTTCTGGTTTTTTGATCATTATTTTGTTGAAATTATCACACCTTTGGCCATTGGGAGCTTTTTCAGCTTGATTCCTAGGTAAAAACTTAGAACTAAAAATATTTCTGTCTTTGGATTCTAGTTACTTTGGCTTGGGTAAACTTGGACTTCTCTACTTCCTCAAGTGGTAACTGTTAAATGAGCAGTATTTTATGGTGTTTCTAAAGTTCTTGGAGACTTTGTAATAATGATTTACAAGGATGTATATAGAAACTTGCCAGTATTTTGAAAGTAATGAGCATTTAGTCATGGAGTTCTACTTAGCATTGAATGTTATTATTTCAAAGAGGTTAATGCCTGTAAAAGACCATTGATTATAGATTCAGGAAATTGGAAGTGAACTTATCCTACCTCAATGGATGAGAAACTAAAGGGTCCAAAGTCTAAATGATTTGTCTGAGAAAAGCCGGGACTAAAACAACTCAAATGAGTTTTAAACCTAGTTCTTCCTATGAAATCGAGCATGTATTTTTTTTCTTTTTCAAAAGATGAATATTCTAGAATATTTTTCCAGATATAGAATTATACATAGCTGCTATATAGTAAATAATGCAAGAAGACCAATTTTGAATATCTGTATTTCAAGGTGATAGCTTGCATTAATGGAGAAGGAAATGGCAACCCACTCCAGTGTTCTTGCCTGGAGAATCCCACGGACAGAGAAGCCTGGTAGGCTGCAGTCCATGGGGTCGCACAGAGTCGGACACGACTGAAGCGACTTGGCAGCTTGCATTAATGGCACATTAAGAAACAATTTTTACTGAATTTCATATTGTGATGTGGTTTTTAGCAAGGAAAAGTGGTGTCAAGGTTTTTGGTCATGCTTTTGTTTCAAGAAATGGTCTAACGGGTCCTAATTCAGTTGTAGGTCTTCCTAATTTTGTTTTATCTTGAAACTGTCAGTTTAGTATAAATGTCCAGGCATGCATGCTCAGTTGCTTCAGTTTAGTTGCTCAGTCGTGTCTGACTCTCTGCGACCCCATGGACTGCAGCACTCCAGACCTCCATGTACATCACCAACTCCTGGAGTCTACTCAAACTCACGTCCATTGAGTTGGTGATGCCATCCAACCATCTCATCCTCTGTCATCCCCTTCTCCTCCTGCCTTCAATCTTTCCCAGCATCAGAGTCTTTTCAAATGAGTCAGCTCTTTACATCGGGTGGCCAAAGTATTGGAGTTACAGCTTCAGCATCAGCCCTTACAATAAATATTCAGGACTGATTTCCTTTAGGATGGGCTGGTTGGATTTCCTTGCTGTCCAAGGGCTCTCAAAAGTCTTCTCCAACACCACAGTTCAAAAGCATCAATTATTTGGCGCTCAGCTTTCTTTATAGTCCAACTCTTACATCCATACATGACTATTGGAAAAACTATTGCTTTGACTACACGGACTTTGTTGGCAAAGTAATGTCTCTGCTTTTTAATACGCTGTCTAGGTTGATCATAACTTTTCTTCCAAGGAGCGAGGGTCTTTTAATTACATGGCTGCAGTCACCATCTGCAGTGATTTTGGAGCCCCCCAAAATGAAGTCTGTTGCTGTTTCCATTGTTTCCCGATCTATTTGCTGTGAAGTGGTGGGACCAGATGCCATGATCTTCATTTTCTGAATGTTGAGTTTTAAGCCAGCTGTTTCACTCCTCTTTCACTTTCATCAAGAGGCTCTTTAGTTCTTCTTCACTTTCTGCCATAAGGGTGGTGTCATCTGCATATTTGAGGTTATTGATATTTCTCCCGGCAATCCTAATTCCAGCTTGTGCTTCATCCAGCCCAGCATTTCTCATGATGTACTCTGCATATAAGTTAAATAAGCAGGGTGACAATATACAGCCTTGACGTACTCCTTTCCTGATTTGGAACCAGTCTGCTGTTCCATGTCTACTTCTAACTATTGCTTCTTGACCTACATACAGATTTCTCAGGAGGCAGGTCAGATGGTCTGGTATTCCCATCTCTTTAAGAATTTTTCAGTTTGTTGTGATCCACACAGTCAAAGGCTTTGGCATAATCACCAAAGCAGAAGTAGATGTTTTTCTAGAACTCTCTTGCTTTTTTAATGATCCAATGGATGTTAGCAATTTGATCTCTGGTTCCTCTGCCTTTTCTAAATCCAGCTTGCTGGAAATTCAGTTCATGTACTATTGAAGCCTTGCTTGGAGAATTTTGAGCATTACTTTGCTAGTGTGTGAGATGAGTGCAATTGTGTGGTAATTTGAGCATTCTTTGGCATTGCCTTGCTTTGGGATTGGAATGAAAACTGACCTTTTCCAGTCCTGTGGCCACTGTTGAATTTTCCAAATTTGATGGCATATTGAGTACAACACTTTCACAGCATCATCTTTTAGGATTTGAAATAGCTCAACTGGAATTCCATCACTTCCACTAGCTTTGTTCATAGTGATGCTTCCTAAGGCCCACTTGACTTCTCACTCCAGGATGTCTGGTTCTAGGAGAGTGATCACACCATTGTGATTATCTGCGTCTTGAAGATCTTTTTTGTATAGTTGTTCTGTGTATTCTTGCCACCTCTTCTTAATATCTTCTGCTTCTGTTAGGTCCATACCATTTCTGTCCTTTATTGAGCCCATCTTTGTGTATAAACTTCCCTTGGTATCTCTAATTTTCTTGAAGAGGTCTCTAGTCTTTCCCATTCTATTGTTTCCCTCTATTTCTTTGCACTGATCACTGAAGAAGGCTTTCTTATCTCTCCTTGCTATTCTGTGGAACTCTGCATTCAAATGGATATATTTTTCCCTTTCTCCTTTGCCTTTTGCTTCTCTTCTTTTCTCAGCTATTTGTAAGGGCTCCTCAGACAGCCATTTTGCCTCTCTTCATTTCTTTTTCTTGGGGATGTTCTTGATCACTGCCTCCTGTACAATGTCACGAACCTCTGTCCATAGTTCTTTAGGCACTCTATCACGTCTAATCCCTTGAATCTATTTGTCACTTCAACTATATAATTGTAAGGGATTTAATTTAGGTCATACCTGAATGGTCTAGTGGTTTTCCATACTTTCTTCAATTTAAGTCTGAATTTGTCAATAAGAAGTTCATGATCTGAGCCACAGTCAGCTACCGGTCTTGTTTTTGCTGACTGTATAGAGCTTCTCCATTTTTGGCTGCAAAGAATATAATCAGTCTGGTTTTGACCATCTGGTGATGCCCATGTGTAGAGTCTTCTGTTGTGTTGTTGGAAGAGGGTGTTTGCTATGACTAGTGCATTCTCTTGGCAAAACTCTGTTAGTCTTTGCCCTGCTTTATTCTGTACTCCAAGGCCAAATTTGCCTGTTACTCCAGGTATCTCTTGACTTCCTACTTGTGCATTCCAGTCCCCTGTAATGAAAAGGACATCTTTTTTGGGTGTTAGTTCTAGAAGTTCTTGAAGGTCTTCATAGAACTGTTCAGCTTCTTCAGCATTACTGGTCGTGGCATAGACTCGGTCGCGTCAGTTGTGTCCAACTCTTTGCAGCCCCGTGGACTGTAGCGAGGGATAAAACACAGAAACTAACATGATATGTGTGCGTTGAAGTGACAGTGCTTTAAGGATAAATGGAAAATGGTGCCAACTTGGTACTTATACTGTGGTTTACATAAATGTAAGCATTTATCCTTTCACAGCCGTAGACATTCATGGTCAGTTGGAGTTATCCTTATAAGTGATCGTCGTTAAGTTTGCCTTTCAGCTGAAGGATGACATTAATTTCATCTTTAAAAGGCAGTATTAGGTAGTACAGCGTTTAAGAAATGTCTTGCTTGTGCCCATAACAACCTATACCATTATGCTGATGGATTTGCTACCTTGCGTCTTATTCAGTATAAAATGTGACCATATATTTTGGATTCCAGAGTCTTTTCTGGTTTGTTGAGCACACTGGTGCTTAAGATGATTTAAATTAGTTTTAATGTATTTGGGTAACCAAGCATACAGTGCTTTGAAGCCACTGGTGGAGAGAAAGAAGAGAGCTATTTCAGCCTTCCCCAGTAATGAGACCCATAAATCAAAAGAATGAACATGGGAACATCAAGCGAGTCTTGGGATCTAATTTCAAACACCTTAAAGGGACTCCTTTTTTGGTTTAGACTTGCTAGGACCATGGTGCCCAGAGTAACGGCTGAACTGAAAAATCTAGATGCAAGACAGAGAACCTCTATGGGACTAAAACAGCTGAGCCAAACACTCTCACCCTGAGCCTTCAAATTTGGGAGGTTTGTGGTTAGGAAGTCTGGGTCTAAAGAAGAGGAAAATGGACAGGGATGTATTCAGCTAGGGGTACTCACATGTTCCTGTACCAGATAGGTAAGGAAATCATAAGATGATTTTGCAGGAGGGGAGAATGTTTTTCCTTCAGCATATAATTATAGTGGGGTTTTGAAACTGACTTGGGGGCAAGAAAATAAGAGCGTAAAAGCTTTTTGACCAAGACTGAGAAAAATGTTGTGAATTTCTGTAAATAGACACATCCCTGAAAAACAGAATGCCTTCAGGACTTCAGATATGTCTATGGCAAATATAAAGACAGCCTATTCCTAGACTTTTGGCAGGCAGACTGGCCTTTCATTCAGTTCTTTCAAAAAGAAAATAGGCAAGAGAAGTTTTTGGAAAAAAAGATCGAAGTTCTTCTAGATGTTGTTGGTTCAAGCAGTGTTAGAAATTCTTCATGGTTCCTCTCTTGCAAGCTGACTTTGGACTGTGCACGTAGGCCTATTTTTAAACTGCAGGCTTTGTTTCACTCCCACATGCTTTACCCTTCTACTGTTCAAGTGCTAAAACCAGGGATTATTTAAGTTAGTTTATGGGCTGGTGCATGATGAGTTGAGAATTTGAGTTTCTGAAGTTATGAGAAGCAGGTCGAGAGGAAGGAAATGTGGAGAGAATAAATGACAATGATCATATGGATCTCTTTTCTTTCAATTTCCCCCTTTTAAAGACCTCTAGTCGTATAACACACAGAGGTATTTAGTTCTAAAATCTGTATGAATAAATGCATTTAGAGTAGATAAACTTTAGGTAATGTGTTGCTTTTGCTTCTTATCGGGAGTCATTTAAATTCAATGTATAATGGCATTTTGAATTATTTAAAAAACTTCTCTCCTGCAAAATCATCTAATGATTTCCTTGCCTATTTGATGCAGGAACATGTGAGTATCCCTAGGTGAATACATCCCTGTCCATTTTACTCCTCTTTAGACCCCAACTTCCTAACCACAGCCCTTTCAAATCTGAAGGCTCAGGGTGAGAGTGTTCGGTTCAGCTGTTTTAGTCCTGTAGAGGGTCTCTGTCTCACATTATTTTGCCATTAAAGGTTTATATTTTAACTTGGGCTTGTGTGTGGTGATCTTGGGTGTGTGTGTGTGTGTGTGTATGATGTACGTGGGGTGGAGGAGGAAGGGAGGGGAACTTAAATGCCATTGGTAACATCTGAATTTAAGATTCACTTTTTTGGGGGTGGGGAGCAGAAACGCATTTCTGATGAATAAGACTGAAATCTTTGTGGTCTTCAATAGCAAAGTGATCAGTGGGAAGAGTATTCTCATTTTTAACAGACAGGTCAGAAAGGCTTCTGGTTTTCAAGTTAAAGTATGATGTTTACATTTCAAAAAACTCCTGTTTTATAGCAGCTGGAATTTTATTGTGTGTGGCAGCTTTTTGGGGAAAAAAAAAAAAAAAGATATTTTCATAGTTTTTTTCCTGTAATGGCTCTTGGAGACAGTTGAACAAATGAAAACTGAAGACTAATTGTAGCCATGTACTTGGTTATGTCAGATCCTGTAACAATAACAGGGAACTTTTACCTGGTACTGAGGTGGAGGAACTCCTAGTTTTGGTGGGTATGTTCCTTTCACTTTGATTGCTTTGCCCATAATTATTCCCCAAAGTAGTTATGAAGTATAATTTAGTCTGTTTATCTCATGGTAGGTTTACTGCCTTGGAAGTAGTGTTCACCCATCAGTGCCTCCTGATTTCCTGATGCTTTTCAGACTAAGCTGCTACATTAGCAGTATGTTGTTACCTGTAAATGCTTTAGCACACGTATTTGCTGATCACCTAAATGTAAATTTTACAGGCACTGAAAAGCACAGTTCTTATGCACACCCTTTAAATTTTGAGAAATGTATACATGTTACCTAGGAGGTCTCTTTGTGATTTTTCCACTCAATCCTACTTTCTACCCCAGAGAGAACTGTTCTTCTCTGTTTTCATGATGAGTTTTTCCTATTCCAAGACTTTGTATAAATGGAATCATGTAGTGTGTGTACCCTTCTCTTTTACTCTCTGTACTGTTTTTGAAATTCATTCATACTGTCATCTGAATAAGTAGTTTCATTCCTTTTCACTGTTGAGTAGTATTCCTCTGTGTTAATACAGCTGTTGTTTATCCATTCATATGTTGAACACCGGGGTTGTTTCTAGTTTTTATGTGGGCATATGCTTTCACTTCTGTTGGGTAAAAAACTTAGGAGTGGAATTGCTGTGTTGTAAAGGTAAATGTTTGGTTAACTTGATAAGAAACTGTCAGGCCTTTTTCTAATGTGGTTTTACTATTTGACTGTCCCACCAAGAATGGATGATAGTTCCTGGTTCCTCCGTATCTGTGCCAACACATGATATTGTCAGTCTTTTGAATATTTGTCTTCCTTAGGAGTGTATGATGGTATCTCACTGTGTTTTGCACTTGGGTTTCCTTGATGACTAATGATTGTGAATGGTTTTTAGAGCACACATTGACCATCTATATATTTTCCTTAGTGGAATGTCTATTCAGGCTTTTGTCCATTTGTTTATCAAGTTTTTCCTTATTGAGTTGGATGTCTTTACATATTTTGAATATCCATCTTTTGTCACACATACATTGCATTTTTTCCTTCCCATCTGTGGCCAGTCTGTTAATTTTCAGTGTCTTTGAGCAGCAGTTCTTAATTTTGAAGTCTAATTCATTATTCATTTATTTTTAAGAAATCTTTCCCTATCCCCAAATTAGAAAGCTACTTTACTGTGATTTCTACTAGAGGCTTCATAGTTTTAACTTCTACATTTAGATTTGTGATTAACTTTGAGTTGTTGTGTAATGTGAGGTAAGGATCCAGGTTTTTTTTTTTCTCGTACTGATGTCTAGCTTCCAGCATCATTTTTTAAGAAGGCTTTTTTCCCTTTTGGAGTACTTTTGCACCTTTTACATAAAAAATCAGTCAGCTATATCTGTGGTGTTTTGTGGTAATTTTAGCCTATTCTCTTGATGTGTTTTGATTTTCTTATGCTAGAACCATGTTCCAAGTTTGTTCATTTTCAGAACTGGTTTTTGAAGTTTGTAGGCCTTTTGCAGTGCCACATAAGTTATAGCATCAGCTCACCCTGTTTATTTTTTAAAAGCTCAGTGGGATTACAATTTGTATTGTCTCGAATCTCCAAACTCTGGCATTTACCAAGTCAAGACTGTGTTCGTAATACTAAAACACCATTTGCTTTCTTGCTTTCATTCTATCAGGGCTGTACTATGAGTTTTCCAGAGGCTGTGTGATATAGGATATTGTAATAGATTAGATTGGGCTTCCTGGGTGGCTCAGCGCTAAAGAATCTGCCTGCAATGCAGGAGACACTGGTTCGATCCTTGGGTCAGGAAGATCCTCTAGGGGAGGGCATACCAACCCACTCCAGTATTCTTACGTGGAGAATCCCATAGACAGAGGAGCCTGGTGGGCTACAGTCCATAGGGTTACAAAGAGTTGGACTCATCAGAAGTGACTGAGCATGCATGCAATAGACTAGATACAGAATCAGATAGGAAAATCCAGCTGTCTTATATTCTCAATATTAAAAATATTTGCAGAAATGAAATTTATTTTTCACTAAAATTTAGGAAGAATGAATTTTTATAATATGGTAGCTTTTCAGTTCAGTTCAGTTGCTCAGTCGTGTCTGACTCTTTGCGACCGCATGAATCGCAGCACGCCAGGCCTCCCTGTCCATCACCAACTCCCGGAGTTCACTCAAACTCAGGTCCATCGAGTCAGTGATGCCATCCAGCCATCTCATCCTCTGTCGTCCCCTTCTCCTCCTGCCCCCAATCCCTCCCAGCATCAGAGTCTTTTCCAATGAGTCAATTCTTTGCATGAGGTGGCCCAAGTAATGGTAGCTTTTAGTGAGTGTTAATTTAAAATATTTTTTTCATTTTAAGTTTTTCACATGGTAAAATTTATTATATATAACCCACATAAATTGAAACTTCTGGGGGTGTTCAATTATTTTAAAAGTGTCAAAGGAGCCCTGAGAATGAGATAGAAAACTGTTGCTATAGATCAGTATGAATAATTGACACCTTAATAATAGTTATTCTTCCAATTCATAAGTATAGTGTATCTCTAAATTATGTTTTATAAATTTCAGATAGGCATTTAAAAATATCTTTTGTTAAATATTTTCCTAAGTGTTGTATACTTTTGACTCTGTGAATGGAATAAACCATCCATGGTTTTCTCATTGAGGAATAATACCACCTGTGTCATAATTGTACAGGAAGGATTTAAATATAAAACTCCAAGACCATTGCCTGGGACATTAGTCTGTAGATGGTGATGGTTACCATAACAACAACCAAACCTGTTAATCAGGTGTCAGGGAATTTGTGATTTGAAACTCTTGCCGAGGTCTAAGCCATTTGCCTTCGGAAAACTATGAAATGGGCAAGGTTTATCTGTGGCATCTCTAACCGGTTTTTTCTTCATTCTCTGTTGGCATCATGTCTACTCCCTCATGGATGCAGTGGCATCCTGCTTTCTGGCCACCTTCCTGAAATGGAAAGGGTGAGAGTCTGGTGATGACATGACCTTGCTGATGGATACAAATCCATCAGTGTAGATCAATGGCTAGTTGCCTGCTTTTGTACTGCCTGTGAGTAGGAATGTGTTTTTCATTTAAAAGTGACTGAAACAAATCAATAACATTTTATGACACATAATGTGAAAATTAGATCTTTTGAACTGTGGTGTTGGAGAAGACTTTTGAGAGTCCCTTGAACTGCAAGGAGATCCAACCAGTCCATCCTAAAGGAGATCAATCCTGGGTGTTCACTGGAAGGACTGATGTTGAAGCTGAAGCTCCAATAATTTGGCCACCTGATGCGAAGAGCTGACTCATTTGAAAAGACCCTGATGCTGGGAAAGATTGAGGGCAGGAGGGGAAGGGGACGACAGAGGATGAGATGGTTGGATGGCATCATTGACTCGATGGACATGAGTTTGAGTGAACTTCGGGAGTTGGTGATGGACAGGGAGACCTGGCGTGCTGCAGTCCATGGGGTCGCAAAGAGTTGGACATGAGTGAGCGACTGAACTGAACTGACTGAAAGTGAAAATTTATGAAAGCCAAGTTTCACGAGTTTTGCCAGAAGTAAAGTGTTCTGGAGCTCAGCCATGCTCATTTGTTTATAGATTGTCTGTAGCTGCTTTCTCGTGGCAACCGCAAAGTTGAGGAGTTGTGACAGAGGCTGGGTGGAACTTCCTTGTAACTCAGCACTGCCTCTCTGTGCCTTGCGAATCAGTGACGCAGGTCTCACTCAGCAGTGTCCACTGCCATGTGTATTGCTTTGCAGGGACACTGTACTCATTTATCAGTGCATATCCTTGATGTCCAAACAAGGAGAGAGGAGAAAAGTGGGCTGTGAGTGGTGTGCTTTAAAGGCAGGGTGTACACGTGAGGGTTACTTTGTTACTGATGAGATAGCAAAGCATTGCGTTTATTACATGATGACAGGGTAACTGCCCTGAAAGAATACACATCTCGATCGGCAGATTAAGCCCTCATTACAATGTACCCAATTCACAGGAATGCGACAGTAAAAAATGGGAAAACTTAAAACCAAGTATCTCATTACAGCAGTGTTTCTTCCCCAAAATAAAAACTGAGAATGAGGTGTTGCCAGTGAGTGCTTCCAAGTGGCTTGTATCTTAGCTGAGCCAGAAAAGCCATTTGATGGTGGGCTAATGAAACCATGTTTGATTACAGCAGCTGAAGAAATGTGCTCAGAGTGAACAAAATTGTTTAAACTATTAGCCTTCAGGAGGGAACAGTTGCTGAAGGGGTTGAGGACTTTGGGCTCAATGTCAATAGTTAATTAACACAGCAGATGGTTTTGGATGGTTTTCCTGGGCGCTCGGATGAGTTCACAAGTAGTACCAGTCCAACTCACTTGCTGTTTTCTCGAGGGATCAATGTAGAGTTTGAAGTGAAGGAAAAGTTAGTCTCTTTGAATAGTCTCTATAGAACAGTAGATTGTCAAAAACAAAACAAACCAGGAGAACTTGAATTCAGTACAGTCTGAAGTGGAATCTAAGATGGTTTAGGACTGATGGTGATACATGTAAAGCAGAAAAAGGCTTGATTGGATAAATCTATAAAGTTCGTGGAAAGGTAAGGTATTTAGAGCCTTTGGCCGCTGTTATCCCCAGAACTTTGCAGATGTT
>NW_011495064.1:16343645-16345040 GCF_000754665.1 Bison bison bison
TTTGTCTTGTGCTGCTGAGCAAGCAATGCCCATGAACTTCATTTTTTCCTCAGGTTAATGTTGACCAGCTCTTTGAATTTTTATCAAAAACGAAAGCTGAATATACTCATTTGCCTGACCACACAAACAGTTTGGTGGCCTGACAGTGTGGCAAAAGTATATATGTTCTTTGCAAAAAACTAGGTTCAGGACTGAAATGAAAATTCTTAAAATGAAGAATTTTAAGCCATCATCATTGAATAGTGAATGGCTTTTTATGTAAAATTTCACTGCAGACTTGAGAAATAGCACTTACAGCTAAAACTTAATATTGAATTAGTCATTTAGTCAAACAATATTGGTTGTCATCTCACTAGTAATGTCAAGCTGCTATAGTGCTTCCTGTGTGTCAAATTGAAGAAAGTAGGGAAAACCACTAGACCATTCAGGTATGACCTAAATCAAATCCCTTATGATTATACAGTGGAAGTGAGAAATAGATTTAAGGGACTAGATCTGATAGAGTGCCTGATGAACTATGGACTGAGGTTCGTGACATTGTACAGGAGACAGGGGTCAAGCCCATCCCCATGGAAAAGAAATGCAAAAAAGCAAAATGGCTGTCTGGGGAGGCCTTACAAATAGCTGTGAAAAGAAGAGAAGTGAAAAGCAAAGGAGAAAAGGAAAGATATAAACATCTGAATGCGGAGTTCCAAAGAATAGCAAGAAGAGATAAGAAAGCCTTCCTCAGCGATCAATGCAAAGAAATAGAGGAAAACAACAGAATGGGAAAGACTAGAGATCACTTCAAGAAAATCAGAGATACCCAGGGAACATGTCATGCAAAGATGAGCTCGATAAAGGACAGAAATGGTATGGACCTAACAGAAGCAGAAGATATTAAGAAGAGATGGCAAGAATACACAGAAGAACTGTACAAAAAAGATCTTCACAACCAAGATAACCACGATGGTGTGATCACTCACCTAGAGCCAGACATCCTGGAATGTGAAGTCAAGTGGGCCTTAGAAAGCATCACTACAAACGAAGATAGTGGAGGTGATAGAATTCCAGTTGAGTTATTCCAAATCCTGAAAGATGATGCTGTGAAAGTGCTGCACTCAATATGCCAGCACATTTGGAAAACTCAGCAGTGGCCACAGGACTGGAAAAGGTCAGTTTTCATTCCAATCCCAAAGAAAGGCAATGCCAAAGAATGCTCAAACTACCGCACAATTGCATTCATCTCACACGCTAGGAAAGTAATGCTCAAAATTCTCCAAGCCAGGCTTCAGCAATATTCAGTGAACCGTGAACTTCCTGATGTTCAAGCTGGTTGTAGAAAAGGCAGAGGAACCAGAGATCAAATTCCCAACATCTGCTGGATCATGGAAAAAGCAAGAGAGTTCCAGAAAA